>NC_089868.1:10738519-11466019 GCF_036373705.1 Amia ocellicauda | reverse complement strand
CTGTTACAATATACACACAGTACATTTTCATGAAGGTCAAACTTTTATGAAGGACTAGAATATATTATCCCTAATCCATATGCTTTTAATGATTTGAAAATATATATATATTAGGCTGAAAATATACTCAAAATAGGAAAAGGAAAAGAGTACATACATGCCCGAATATTGCTTCAGTGCGGAAGGCATCTTGGTCCATTGTAGATCCATCCTGACAGCAGGGTGATTCATTATACTGCCGGTTTCTGCCTTGAAAGTCCATGCATAGTCTCGACACTTCTCACCCCAGGTTACCTTAGCCTGGGTTAAACAAATAAGTAAATTAATAAAGATAAAAACTATTTTTAAATATGTGGGAAAGAAGGAGAAAAAATACAAAATACAATAAAATATTACACAAAAATATAAAAGTGTACAAAAACTTCCATTCTTACCATGGCTTTGTGCTGGCTGAGCTGCATCCCATCAGCAATTAGGCACCAGTTGCTTTCCTGTGTTATGTTGGCCACAATGATCTGCACCCTGGGATTGGCTGACGTGAGCTCATGGTAGACAGCAAGCTGGTAGCCCAGCTTCATTCCGTCAGCACCCACTGCACTTGCGATAATTACCAGAATAGGGGACCTGGACTCCACCAGTAAACGAGCCTGTAAGAACATGACGGAGGAAGATTTAATAAAATATATATTATTGTAGCAGTTGTGCTCTGTTCCCCAGCTTCATTCAGTGACATCACTGCTATACTTGCACTGCCATCTATCCTTCTCTTTCCTGGCTGTTTTCCTAAACTCAGCTATTTATCTTTCTCTCTACCTGTCTGATTTTTGCTGTTCCCATGGAATCACAGGTGTGTTAAGAGTTGTTTTGTTTTTGGCACATTGAACACCGGTGTCATGTTTACGGGGGCAGTCTAGGTAAAGGGTGTACCTTGGCTGTCTCAAAACTCGTGGCACTGTCACTCCTGCTACTGCTGCTGCTGCTTTGGCTTGATGTAGCACTGGAGGAGGAGCTGCGTTTTGACTGCCTCTTGCTGCCATGCTGCAAGGCCAAAAAAAGAGTTAATACAGCTCAGTTAGAAAGGAAAGCAGACCAGAGCCGCAAGGTCTTCGGTACTGATTCACCATAATTTTAGACACTAAAATGATAAGAGTATAAATCCGTCACAAATGCACCTTCCGTTTCACTTACATTGAATCTGCCCATGTTACAACCTCACTCAGCAGATATGATATTTGTACTGTAATGGGAAACTAATTCAGTTTATTTATTTACAGTCCCTAGTGCCTGTGCTTCTGGATCCTAAAGCGTATTCTCGTTGAGCAGTTTAAAATATATTTTGGCAGAAAAGCCACTTCTCTTCCCCAAATTTCAGTTTCCATGGCAAGGAGTTGAAAGCTCCTGCTGTCTTTGGAAGTCTTACCTGATGGATGTGGTTTGTCTTAAACTTGTGCTTGTAAATCGGAGGCTTCCCCGCTTTCTGTGAAATAAAATAATATTGTTAAGTGACAATAATGACAATGTGGAAGTGTTTACAGTGTCTTCCCAGCCTTTTGACACACCTGCTACAATCAGCCCTGCTTTCTGTTTCTCACACATCTCACCTACACCAGAAACTGTCCTCTAGGGATTTAAGTGTTGTGTATTTGTTTGGTATATTTTTGCATCACAAATAGGAAATGCACAGCAGCTGTCACAGATTCTCAGTCAAATAACTCACCCTGTTCAACTGGCTGCTGCTACTGCTACTGCTACTGCTACTGCTGCTGCTGCTGCTCCTGTTCTTCCTGCTGCTGCTGCTGCTGCTGCTGCTGCTCTTTCTCCCAGGACGTCTGTTGGTCTGATCACGGTTCGTGTTTTTGTTCGATTGAACCCTTTGTTTGGAAGAGGAAGATGAGGAGGAGGAGCAGGAAGCGGAGGATGAGGATGAAGAGCTGGAAGAGGGGCATCTTCTGAGAACATTTCTGTCCCTGGTGCCTGGTTGTCTGGAGCTGCTGGAAGAGCTGCTATTGTTTCTGTTGCTGTTCAGAGAACTAGAGGAGGAGCTGGACCTGGAGCTGGAACTGGAGCTGCTTTTGTTTCTCTGTCAGAAAAGCAGAAGACAAAACAAACAAGTCAGCGAACCCTGAAGGGACCAATCAAACAAACATTTCTAGATTGATTGCTGTCATGTAACCTTGGTTGTTTAAAGATCTCTGAAGCCACCCAACACTTTCAGATCTATTATTTGTGTTCTTCAGTCCAAATCTAGACATGCTTACAGAGCACTCCAAGGTGAAAACTGGGTTAAGACTGGATGAAGGTGTGTTAATATCAGTTGTACTGCTCCAGGGAACTCCAAAAGATTATTTCAGTCCACTTTAAACAAAGCTTCTGATACTTAATAATTCTGAATATCAGTACCTTTGCTGTTTTAAGGATATTCCTCAGTTTCAGTAGGACAGTCTTTCCTTGGCCAGGTTCTCCTGTATCATCAGAGTCCTTTGGCGTTATAGACTTGATGAGCTTTGAAGCTGCCTGCGGTCCTGCTTGAATCTCAAACTCCAGTTTGCCAATGGATCCCTCAGAATCCCTTTGAACTACCAAATATAGAAACTACCCATCAATATAGAGGTATTTAAAGCTATGAAAGTCAGTTTTCATTCTTGACGATGACTTAAGGGTATGGATTCTACACAAAAAACATTTAAATAAAGTGCATCTCTCCTGATGTCTTTTGTATTTGTCTGTAAATACATTATATGGTAGCAATATTGTATTTGTAAATGTATTTGTTTAAATCCATAGTGATTGGCAATAGTTGTTTTTACATTAAAGATAATGTATTAATAATTCTCCCATATGCAAGCTTTTAGGACTACATCAGGAAAGACAGTGAGCCAGGCATGAATACACTGTTACTCATAACACTATCTGTGTTATAATGATAGATGTCTCTGCTTAATGATCATTTACCTTCAGTGAACTGCAGATATAAATAATTTTCGATTTTCAATTGCTTGTTGTCCATTAAGACTTTCATTACATAAATGTAGCAGTATTACCTGGTTTAATGTCAATTTTGACCATGTGCTTTCCAACAGCCTTATACAGAGGGGAATTTCTGATGAAAGCAGCGTTGTGGGACATTCCCTCATAGCAGACCTCGACTCCTAAGTTACTCCATGTAGCACATGCTGCATACCGCACTTTGGATGATATTGGATTCCAGGTCTGATCTTGGGATTTATGTTCATCGAATGATAGGATTTCAGATGACATTTTTGACTAGGATACAGAGAAGAAAATCACACTTTAGGTTTGAATAATTAAAAAAGCTCATAATTTGTAATAAGACATGTCTGGATGTAATCCTTGGATCAATAACTACTTAGCATACACCTAAATGAGCTAGACATGCCACAGTGCCTCCTCTAATTTATATAAGTCTGTATGGTCTTAATGTATTTTCTTTTCAGTTTGTTACTTTTAAAACATTACAGGGTTTCAACACTTGCAGGGGTTTAACATGTTATAGGTTCTCACTGAACAACTGTCAGGTTCATCATCGTTCTGCTCCTTAGATGTGAATGTCTCTTTTGACATTTCTTCTTGAGTGTGCTCTGGCAAAACTGGTGTTATTATCACATTTTCAAAATTTTCCACATTTCTCGTCACAGCAAAGGCTTCAGTTCTGTTGAAAAAATATATTTATTAGAGTGGCCACTGCCCTAAATTCAATGGTTCAGTTGATCCATTTAAATGTGACACAGCTGATGTTTCTTGCAATATCAAATTAATTATATACAGCTTCACTTTCATATTTAGAGGTGTCTTTAAAAGCTTTTTTACTCACTGCGATCCTTCAAGGCTTGATGAGAATGTGCAATTGATTAGATACTAGCCATAAAGAAGTAATATGGCCCGTCTCTTGTCTGTAACCTTCTCTAGGTTATTGTAATGAATGCATATTTTTGTCACTAGTTGAGGAAAAAATGACGTACTGCACAGACACAACTTCATGTTGCTGTTGAACAGGTGAAGCCTCTAGTTTGAAGTAGTTTTCATTGATGTCTATCAATGAGGTAAACTTCAGTGGAATTGCTGCACGGCTTTGGGAATGCCACTCCAGACCAGCCTGAATCCAATGTGTGTTGATGCCCATCACAGCAACTGTTTGCATAGCAATGCTTCAGAAAAGGAAAAGAAAATGACACCAGCAGTTTGTAACTTTCTGCACTATGAACTTATCCTTTACATATTTATATCAAACAAATGCCTACAATATGAAATACAAAATAAATGTACAATTGTATTTTAAATGATGGTACAAGTGTTTCTACCCCACGAATGTTAATACACAAAGCAGCAACTAGGGGCATTTAATTGTGGAAATTTGATTTTACTCAAACAGCTTGAAATAAAAGGACATTAATATGCTTATGTATTCATATATTAAAAAGGTTTATTTTCAAGAAAATGTGTTTATAGATTGTGCAAACATTATCCTGATTTATGGCTAGGTTTTATTTCATGTGCATTAAATGTGTGTTCTGTTATTGCAATATTGCTTAAGTCAGAACATGTCGGTGGCTGTAGGAGGGGGCAGTGTGTTTCTGCTGGCTAGCCTTACCTGGGAGAGAGCTCAGCATTCAGATGTATCTTTGTGTCCATCAGCTGATTGATCTTGAAGTCGTCAGAGGCAGGGGGAGTCAACTGGGCTTTGACTTTTCAAAGATTGAAGCGAAGAAAACAGAAATACAAACAAATAAATCAAAATGCAATCTTCCCAAAACATTCAAATCACAGCATCTACAATTAACCCAAAAGTGTGGAGGAAGTCAAATTTAATGCAGATCTCAGGCTATGTAGTTCCTTTAAAATGAACAAAACTTAAAGTCCACAACCTTTTACTCATTTCATTTCTTTCATTTCCATTATTGTTGGCTTGCTTGTTACCAAGATCCTATAAGTTACAAAGCATGTATATAGCTAAAAACAACATTATGGAACTAGCCAAAAGATTAAACTCAAATGTAACAAGTAATTTCATATACTTCAGGAACATCTGAACTACCAGTAACTATCACTTCATTTAAGGTGTGTGTTTCTTGAAAGCGACTTACTGTTAACGTCTGATACCATCACAGCAGCGGAGTACAGAGCCAGCTCCATGGGGAGACCCACACAGGTGGGCACAATGCGTCGCACCTTAGTGACCAGAGAGGCCTTGGACCACTGGCCTGCAATTCCTTCCTGAATATATTTCACCACTTCATTTACCACCTTATGTTGCTGTATGGGCTCAGTGACCATCTGTAATAAAACACAGCACAGCAATATTATAAATGTCCAAGGTGACTGCACAGCATGGTACAACAAAATACTGTAAAAGGTATACAGAGCAGCCATTATAAGGAAGTAATGTGGATTGCAAAGGGATGGAAAATCAAATCCATTAAAAAAATGAAATAGTATGCTCTGAATACAATGTGTCATTAATTAATTGCAATAGTGCTTACATATGTCATATATTATAACACACACAGGGATGCAGGGAACAATGCTCCGTTCCAAAGTATTTGGACCAGCAATTCCAATGCTTATTTTATTGGCCTTGAATTCTAGTGATTATCTTCAGACAATCCATACCTGTGCAGCATTTTCAATGGCTGTCTTGTCAAGGGTGGCAAAGGCAACTTCTTGTCCTAACAGTCTCACGTAGATGGACGCCAAAGGTTTGTTTGAGGGGAGGCTCCGCCAGCCAGAGAGCTGAATGGAGAAATAAGAACACTGTCAACTGGATAATCCCTAGCCAGTTCCATTACAATGGAAATAGGTACATTTCAAAATATCACTGTCCTGGTCACAAAAGCAAAGTTTGTGGGGAATAATAGCCATTTTCTATACTTTTGAGGCATAAGCAATTAGAAAATAACACTTACTACCCAGGAACACAAATTTTGTTACATAGTGTAATTGTGGTCAACAGTGTACTGCCAGCATTGAATAAACTTTATTGTGCAAGTACATCAACACAATAAGGCCATGCACTAAAACATCCTGACACCAATACAGCAAAATACCTCAGGTATGAACTGCAAAGTAGGAGAAAATTGCAGAGGGCAAACTACTCTTTTTGCACAAGAATTTGCAATGTGACCATCTATCAAAAAGACTGATGGGGGGCAATGGTGAGTCTAAACCCTAGTAATTACATTAACAGCTGGTGTTTTGATAAACTAAATTGTAAATAAAGAACATAAAAAATGATGTCTGACAATATTTCTTTAAAATGCCATATTGATCACGGGGATGGCATTTGGAGCTTGAACTTACAGCTTTGAGGATATCCTGAATTTTGTTAGTCTCAGTAGAATCAGCAGGATTTCTCTGCTTCCGAAGTGTCTCCTGAATCCCTTCAGCTCGTACGCCGACCTAAAGGTAGATAAAACAGCTGTAGGTCTGAAGAGTACAGTACAAGTCTTATTACATACACAGGATTTCTAACATACCTCTAGAACATCTGCAGCTGCGCCAGACAAGTAACCCCGGATTTTGGTCACCACAGCACTGGGCAGGAGGTCCGCAACATCATTCATCATGTAAACACTGGCAGCAACTCCAGCCATCAGTTTAGCTGGTCAGAAACATGCACAGTTTTATGCTGACAGTCAAACTTTTTGATACACGGGGATGTAGAATGTTTATTAAATTCCTGCCTTAGGATCCTCTGTGTATTTCTGCAATTTGAATCACATTGTGATGTCTTCAGACAACAGGCATCATAAGCATCTTTAGCATTCTTCTAGATTGTTTTCCATAAGCATCCTCATCCAAAACACATTTATTATTGTGGCTGATGCAGTAGGTGGTACTTACTTCGGAAAGTGTCCACGTGAAAGGCTTTGCTGTAGCTGTAGCTCATCTTGTCATATTTGGAGCAGAGGATCTTTACAGCAACATTGCAGGCAGAGGCACTGAATGAGATTAAAGCAGCTTCACTATACACCCACTTTAATATAACATAATATATAATATAAAGAGCTACATTTCACAGATTGGTCAAAGAGTATGATAGAATGTTGAGGGTTCCTTACACGGGGGCGTAGTCAGGAGACGTGCTCCTGGTCAGAGCTTTCATGTGGGAATAGGTAAAGCTGGCCACTTGCATGGAGGGTTCCTTTCGTAAAGCATCGGCGAGAGTTAACACCAAAGCCATAGTGGGCTTGGTCTCAAACAGAACCACACAGGCCATCATGCGAACCTCTGGGTGGAGGTTTCTGTTCATAAACAGCTGCACAGCCACTTCCTGCACCTGGAGAGAAACCAAGAGAATGCATGTTCACACCTGAGGAATGCAGAAATACTCTGAGTGCAGTTCACCAGTTTCAGTGCGAGGGGTGGCCTCTTACTTTGTCAGATTTTCAGTCTGTAACATGTATGTTTTGTAACATCTACATCTGTCTGTTTTTTCAAGTTTTTTTCACAAGTCTGCCACATGTGCCATTGCAGATGGCTAAAGTCTAAAAATACTCTGCGGTTTATTTCAATCCAGTGTGTTCTTTGCCTTGATGACTAAATTATTCAAATTGAGATATCCCCTGCAATGACCTCTAGCAGTACAAATGGAGAAAAATTGAAGCACACCAATATTGCACTGGACCAATGTTTAAGGGTATGACCACAACTGAAGTGTTAATGGTTTTACATTTTGCTTCCATCCTTCTCACCTTTTTGCGGTCTGTCTTGGCAACGTTCCTCAGGGCCATTACTGCATCGACCTGGATTTTGACTGGGTATTTAGAGTCTCCAGAGACAAAACCTGGAAGGAACTTCATGATGCGCTTGATGCTAGAGGGCTGTCCTGCATTCCCCATGGCTTTCAGGGCCAGAACCATCTTCTCTTCATCAGCATCACTGACAGCTTTATCCACAAAATTGTGGAGGGGCTGAGGAAAGGAGGAGATGAAACATGAACAACCTAAGGTTAATAATAATAATAACATAATTGTCACTAGGGAATGAGATGGATACCTATTTACCTCCAGAATGCTCTCTGGGCAGCTTTCTCGCTTTTGACAGTAATTGTATACCATGGACCCATAACCAAGCATGGCTGCTTTGCATAGGATAGGTTCCTCTTGGATCTGTTTACTGAAAACCCACTCCTGGAATGATAAACACAGAGTTTAGAGTGTAAAACCCATCTGACTGCTTTTTGTTATTCTGAAGATTAAACAGGTGCGCAGGGCATACACTCACGGAAGCAAGCTTCATATTTTCTTGATCTGCTGTTATCAGGTGCATAGCAGCGACTAGGACAAGAGTGGCCTCGGCCGTCGACAGTTCTTGGAACACATCTTTTATGAATGTCAGAGCATGCGCTGTTCCTACGGCAGGGACTGCATCCAGAAACCAGCGTCTGAGAGACAAAACAATGTGTTCATTTACAGTATTTCTGAGGTACTCAATCATGTTTGTGAAAGCAAATCAGAAGCAACACAATGAGTCCCTAAATTATTTTTAAAGGCTGCAACACTAAATTTACATAGTGCTTAATAAAATGTCCTTAATAAGGCAAATTCTATAACTTTTAAATTAAATCTATATTTCCCACAGCTACCTGTAATCCTGTTGGTCTTTGTACTGCTTCCAGATGGCCTGGATGTTTGGGTAGCTTGCTGAGTGAAGTGAATGGATCAGCTGAAGGAACTTAACTGGAGCATCCTGATGAACTTGCTGCTTATTGTTATGAACCAGATGTTCCAATAACTCTGCAATCTGTAAACCACAAAAGGTACAAAATGCTTTGAGATGTACACTCACCTAAAGGATTAATAGTGTGTTTGACCCCTTTTCGTCTTCAGAACTGCCTTAATTCTACGTGGCATTGATTCAACAAGGTGCTGAAAGCATTCTTTAGAAATGTTGTCCCATATTGATAGGATAGCATCTTGCAGTTGATGGAGATTTATGGGATGCACATCCAGGGCACGAAGCTCCCGTTCCACCACATCCCAAAGATGCTCTATTGGGTTGAGATCTGGTGACTGTGGGGGCCAGTTTAGTACAGTGAACTCATTGTCATGTTCAAGAAACCAATTTGAAATGATTCGACCTTTGTGACATGGTGCATTATCCTGCTGGAAGTAGCCATCAGAGGATGGGTACATGGTGGTCATAAAGGGATGGACATGGTCAGAAACAATGCTCAGGTAGGCCGTGGCATTTAAACGATGCCCAATTGGCACTAAGGGGCCTAAAGTGTGCCAAGAAAACATCCCCCACACCATTACACCACCACCACCAGCCTGCACAGTGGTAACAAGGCATGATGGATCCATGTTCTCATTCTGTTTACGCCAAATTCTGACTCTACCATCTGAATGTCTCAACAGAAATCGAGACTCATCAGACCAGGCAACATTTTTCCAGTCTTCAACTGTCCAATTTTGGTGAGCTTGTGCAAATTGTAGCCTCTTTTTCCTATTTGTAGTGGAGATGAGTGGTACCCGGTGGGGTCTTCTGCTGTTGTAGCCCATCCGCCTCAAGGTTATACGTGTTGTGGCTTCACAAATGCTTTGCTGCATACTTCGGTTGTAACGAGTGGTTATTTCAGTCAAAGTTGCTCTTCTATCAGCTTGAATCAGTCGGCCCATTCTCCTCTGACCTCTAGCATCAACAAGGCATTTTCGCCCACAGGACTGCCGCATACTGGATGTTTTTCCCTTTTCACACCATTCTTTGTAAACCCTAGAAATGGTTGTGCGTGAAAATCCCAGTAACTGAGCAGATTGTGAAATACTCAGACCGGCCCGTCTGGCACCAACAACCATGCCACGCTCAAAACTGCTTAAATCACCTTTCTTTCCCATTCAGACATTCAGTTTGGAGTTCAGGAGATTGTCTTGACCAGGACCACACCCCTAAATGCATTGAAGCAACTGCCATGTGATTGGTTGGTTAGATAATTGCATTAATGAGAAATTGAACAGGTGTTCCTAATAATCCTTTAGGTGAGTGTATATCAAAGGTATATGATATTTTCAAATTGGAGAAATTAAGTAGGACAGTTAGTATGGTATTTGAAAGAGGAGTAAAAAACTTTTCTGATTGAATTTCAGACATTTGAGGTTGAAGCCTCCAAATGAAGCCTGTAAAGTTTAAAAATATATATTGAATATATCAGAAGGCCTGCAGCCCATTTAATTATTTTTAAATTTTACCTCCGTTTCCTGGTTACTGTTTCTGGAAGGATGAAAGGGCAACAGGAGGTCTTCAGAGGAAAACTGGAACTGTATGGTCCCTCGATGTTGGTACTCTGATTCCTTGAGTTGTATAGGGTTGCTTTTACTGTCTTGAAGAATAAGACTTTGTCTGGAAAAAGCAGAAAAGAAAGCATTTCTTATGACTGAAATAATATGAATAAAATGTACATTATACATATGCTTTTATATTTTACATTTTGTGATGATCAGTGAGATTCACAATATCTTAGTCATGTACAATGTTGTGATGTGAGCCAATTCAGCCAAATTTGACTTTTCCACTCTGTTTATGCTCAGCTGCTATACCTTGCTTCGATCTGTGCAGCTCCACTTAGCTCATTGAAGGGGGTAAATTGGTGGACTTCCCTGGCCGTGGCTACAGCAATCTCAGTTCCTGTGTCCCGAGGCCTCAGGATAATGTTGTAGATAGCAGCTCCCCGCAGACTCTGTCCTCTCTGCACAGACGAAACAAACCTTGTGAGGCCCTGAGAGTGTAGACCACTGTGAGACTTCACGAGGCCAAAATATTTTAGTGTCTATACCTGCTGACAGTGAGCACAATGCTCTGTGTAGGCTGTGCCAATGTCCTTCATAATTTTGTTGTGGCACTTGCTCAGATCTCTGGATCTGGATATGGAGATATTCTGTGCATCTTCAGAAATGACATATTCTGTTTTACATATTCCCTGGACTCCACCCTAGAAGACAGAAGGCATGGTATCATACATTGAGCACTGGAACTCCCTAATGGCAAAGTCGCTACGTCACAGACAATGCAACTCAATATTTCTTACCTCTTGCATCTCATACACATTATGGTTCTTCTTGATGTTGAGGTGCAGCATGTTGAGGATGCCTCTGTGGATGTTCAGAACTGAGGTGGAGACTTCAGGGGGGGCAAAAACCTGTCCCACGCGACCGTTAGCATACTCAAACTTGATGGGTGTGTTAAGCTGTGCAGCCAGTGCCTCGGGGAGTTTCGATGCCACAGCAAACTGAGCCCTCGGCCAGATACCATTGTACTGCAAGATCTGAGGATCTTTCATCTGGAAGGGAAATAAATATGCCCAAAATTTCAATTTACATCAAGAACAAAACTTTTTATTAGTAACGGTCTCAGCTGATATTATGTGTTTGGTCTTGAGTCTTAAACAGCATTACCTGGAGCAGATAGTTGTCCTGATCATCTTGACTGAGGAGGACTTCAGAACTGATTTTAATTCCTGCTCTAGCTAGACCGCTCTCAGGCAGTCCAGCCAGAAGTTCCCCTGTATACTTATATACATAAATCTTACCGGCAGCAAAGTTGGGTTCTGCAAAGATAAGCAATTACCATCAACACTCTGGCTTATTTCACTGCAGCCAAGTTAGTAATATAGTAAACAGTTTACACATTTATAAGGTCAGCTGTGATTTTTTTAAGTGATCATTTTAGTTGAGTTTAATGCTGAAGAAAAACTTGATTTTGATTTTTAAATATAAATTAATTAAATATCAGTTTCCAACCAACCAACATGCACAATTATCAAACTCAATACTCATGGTAGGTTTTAATTTCAAGATAACCATAAAGCTTTACTCAAATAATATTTAAATGAAGAAGGGGAATAAAAACTATTAAAAGAAAATCAACAGTTTAAACAATATCTGTACCACTTACCCTGTCTGTTAGCCTCTTGACCCGCTGTTACCGAAAATAAAATAAATAAATCATACTAAGTTTAATTTTGATTCATCCAGTTACATTTTTATATAGAATCAACATGGTAGAAATACAATTCATATAGATCTTCGAAATCTGATTATTTCTGAATATGTCTTAATTAATTGCACGAAAACATGTGCAGCCTATGATAAGCATGTTTGTAATATGACCTGAAATGATAAACATTTCTGCAGCCCATTAAAGGGTTTCACCTACATTCTGCTTTGTCAGCTCTCCATTCAAGAAACATTTTTCCTGAGTTGTGGCATGTTCATGGACAGTGACTATTTCTCCATATAAAGAAATGACAAACTAAAACCAAGTAAAACAACTATACTTACCCACTAGGGCTAGAGCCAGTGCAAGGATCACCACTTCCATGGTGTTGGAGAAGTGACATACAGTGTCATAACCAACCTTTATAATGGACTTTTTTTTTGCTCAATAATTTTTATATTTACATATGATTATCTTTTTTGTCATAGTGCCCTTTGTCAAGGAAAACACATTTATCTCAAGTTGCAACATCAATGATGAGTTGGTTTATCAATCTCTGATGGTCAAGTGGTGAGTTTATTTAGGGTTAGACTGTCCTGGCCTTACATTTCTTGTCCCTGCTCACTGACAGTTCAATATCCATGTTGTGTTAATGTTTGTCAGCTTCAGTTTTTCATAGCCAGATTAGGATTAAGACGTCAGTGTGGTACTGCTTGTATAATTGTTATAGACACAATATATGATCAAATAGAGTTTTTAATGCTTGTTGCAGTTATGAACAGTAATTATTCTTTCTTAGAGATTTCAGCTGCTATTTCTCAAAAATGACTCAAATATTTCACAAGGCTTTACTATAACTTAGTCTTCTCTATAGGGCAGCAGCAGTTATTTTCGGGTTCGATGCAATGGGGATCTTTTTTAGTCTGCATAACTGAAATAATGCAAGTAAAAATAAAATCTCACTTTAATTCTGTTAAAATAAATCAAATAAAATGAAATAAAGTAGTTGCTGAACCATTTATGCATTTTTATATTCACGTCTGTGCTTTAAAACAATCAGCTGTAGCCTTTTTGTGGTGGGGATGGGGATGGGGTGATCCAAGATTATTATTTTTTATATATATTATTTAATTTTATTTATCAAATTACAAATCTAATCATTAAACAGAGGGGATTTATAGTATTTAAAAAAAAATACAATCAAATAAAATTAACGCCACCATGTTTGACTTTATCTTTGAACAGGAGTCAAAATGACCATAAATACACACAAAAAATGCAAATATAACCATTTTATAAATCATTCAATTGCACTCACTGCGGGCAAGAACACAAAACACATAAATAAATCATTGCCAGAACTTGGCTCTGTATTTCACAGATTACATGGATTTTCCAGATGTGTGATGAAATGTTTATTTTTCCTTGCTTGTTTGGCCAAGTAATAATACAAAAAAATGCTTTCTCTTTATCTGCAATTATTTTATCACACACACACACACACACACACACACACACACACACACACACACACACACACACATTCATGTAAATCTTGGAAATCTCATGATTTCTGTAAGAGAAATTGTAGAAACTGCACATATGTCTTAATTAATTGCAGTAAAACATTTGCAACCTATGATAAGCATGTTTGCAATATGACTGCTTTTTGTCAGCATGATAAACATTTCTGCAACCCATAAAAGGGTTTCTTCATGGCTGGATGAAGGCCTCCCCAAGATATTTCCACTTGCGTCAATCTACAGCTTCCCTTTTCCACCTACATACCTGTGGTCACAATTGTTGGTGCCACATAAACTGATACTGAACAAAATATAAAATATAAAAATATTTAGGAAATTCAAAATACCATAGAAGATCTTTTGAATGCATCAGTCTGTTCAGTTTTGCTGTCGGAGGAGAAAACAATTTGCAGTGAAATGAAAGGAGAATGTAAGGATAATATTTTTTTCTTACATGGTTTTACAATCACTCAAATACAATGTTTTACAGATATCCAACATTACAAGGGTATCAAAATAATTATTTAAAAAAGCTTGTAAAAGATGCCCCCTCAGTCTTAGCCCTTAAATCATGTTTTTAGTCTCTGTTTTTAAGCCCATAGTGCTGCCAGTGTGCCAAGGACATGCAATGCACAATTGTATTGTGCACATTTTGTCTTCCAGCAATATTCCCCTCTGAGGGGCTGATGACACACTTTGTCCCCCACCACGGAAGCCCAACAAGGCACAATCCACCCCAGAGGGCTGATGAGTCACCCCACCACAGAGGGCTAACAGGACATCCACACCCCAACGTCTGACGAGCCATCGCCACCCAAGGGCTGTTGATGTTCCAACCCCCTTACCCCAGAGGGCCGGCGAGAGACCGCCACTAGGGAAGACAGGAGGACAGTGTAAGAACTTTCTGATCTCCTTGCTGCTGTAACAATTATATTGCCTGGAGGGGAGGCATAAATAATACTGCATATTGGGAATTGAACCTATGATGTTGGGATCGCAGTGCTGTTCCTTAAGCAGTGCACCAATGGAGATGCAAGCTTAAATTTGAAACCTTATTTAAGTAGCATACAGCCGCTGCAGCCCACTGTCCTAACTAATCAGACCTAACTGTAAATAGGAAGAAGTTTAAATGTGTCTATTCCATGCTTTATACAGTACCATCATTAAACATAGCAATAAACAATTTATTGCTGTGCACTATGTGTTCTCCTAGGACAGTGGTTCTCAAATTACTTAATTTAACCCTTAATTTAACTAATAATGTCCTAAATCAGAGCCTTTGTGATACCCACTGCCTGACTACCTGATTCCCAGTTCCCAGGGGCCGCCCTTGTCTTGCCTTCGTCTGTCTTCCACTCCCTGTTCTTGGATTCCAATCATTCAATAATCATCCTTGTGTCACCAATTACCTTTCCCACCTGTATATTGATTCTTTGCTCATTAGTTCTTGTATCTCCATTACCACACTACTTCAATGCTAAGTCTTGTTCGCATCATTGCAGCAACTCCTAAGCTAATTGTTCCTAAACGTCTACTGTTTTTCTAGTGCATTTTCACCCCTGCTTTCTCTTGTGTTTACACCTTACGGATTCCCATACTAGTCTTGTTCGCTCGATCACCTGACCTCCTGACTGTGACATTACTACGCCTCTTGTCACGTCCTTTTTGTACCACGCACCGGATTCCTGGCTGTTTACCTGCGCTTGGATCCCCTTGTCTTGTTTGTTGTGATCCCCAGGCGTGACAGCCTTTTAATTATTTTAAATAGTAGGGGATTTAAGTTGGTGCCTGACGGGCCAGTCTGAGTATTTCACAATCTGCTCAGTTACTGGGATTTTCACGCACAACCATTTCTAGGGTTTACAAAGAATGGTGTGAAAAGGGAAAAACATCCAGTATGCGGCAGTCCTGTGGGCGAAAATGCCTTGTTGATGCTAGAGGTCAGAGGAGAATGGTCCAACTGATTCAAGCTGATAGAAGAGCAACTTTGACTGAAATAACCACTCGTTACAACCGAGGTATGCAGCAAAGCATTTGTGAAGCCACAACACGTACAACCTTGAGGCGGATGGGCTACAACAGCAGAAGACCCCACCGGGTACCACTCATCTCCACTACAGATAGGAAAAAGAGGCTACAATTTGCACAAGCTCACCAAAATTGGACAGTTGAAGACTGGAAAAATGTTGCCTGGTCTGATGAGTCTCGATTTCTGTTTAGAGATTCAGATGGTAGAGTCAGAATTTGGCGTAAACAGAATGAGAACATGAATCCATCATGCCTTGTTACCACTGTGCAGGCTGGTGGTGGTGGTGTAATGGTGTGGGGGATGTTTTCTTGGCACACTTTAGGCCCCTTAGTGCCAATTGGGCATCGTTTAAATGCCACGGCCTACCTGAGCATTGTTTCTGACCATGTCCATCCCTTTATGACCACCATGTACCCATCCTGTGATGGCTACTTCCAGCAGGATAATGCACCATGTCACAAAGGTCGAATCATTTCAAATTGGTTTCTTGAACATGACAATGAGTTCACTGTACTAAACTGGCCCCCACAGTCACCAGATCTCAACCCAATAGAGCATCTTTGGGATGTGGTGGAACGGGAGCTTCGTGCCCTGGATGTGCATCCCACAAATCTCCATCAACTGCAAGATGCTATCCTATCAATATGGGCCAACATTTCTAAAGAATGCTTTCAGCACCTTGTTGAATCAATGCCACGTAGAATTAAGGCAGTTCTGAAGGCGAAAGGGGGTCAAACACAGTAATAGTATGGTGTTCCTAATAATCCTTTAGGTGAGTGTATACTCGAAAAATTGTTAGTGTTCTGAAAAAAACATGCCTATTTGCAAAGAAATCCAAAATTGAATTTGAGGGATCTGAGTGAGTCGTCGTCCCCTCCAAATCTGACTGCATCATTCCCCCCTGGGGACAGCAGGGCAACATGTGACACGAAAACGCTGGCTGTGACGTCTGTGAGATTGACACGGGTGTGAATAAGAAGAATGCGTAAAAATGGATTACAGTATCATTGCACGTCAGTAGTCACAGACCGCCTGGTGACGCATAAAGCTGCGACACAGTCGAGGAGAGTTATTTTTTAGAAAGACCAGATCCTGAGGTGGATTAGTAAGTATAATTATTTGGTTATTTGTATTATTTCATCTACAGTTTTGTTTGGACAGCACCTAGACACCTCTTACAAATGCACTCGTACTGTGGGTTCTGTTTGTGCTATCAACACACAAATTGGTACAGTTGTTGTCCACATGCCACTGAAGGGATATGTGGAGATTCAGAGGTGCCTTTTTTAGGTGATGTGAAACATGATTTTGAAAATTGAAACAATAAACAGTTGGCTTTTTTCTAATGATTATAAGCATATGTTGCTAGCAATTTTCTCAGTTTTGTATATTCCAAGTAGTTGGATTTTAGATGTTTATAACGTTGTGATTAACGTATCTTAACAACCCCTTTTATCACAATTACAAGACACACAAAAAAGCACTATAATGCACTATAATGCAGTAAATACATATCAACAATGTATTAAGGGAGTAACACATTGATACAAGATATGCAGTTGTCATAAATTTACAACTTTATTCTTTTTATTTAAAAGAAAAGCAGGTTGACCACCACTGATCTAAAAGCTTTTTTAAATTATTATAATTTTATATGGTATGTGTGGTAACACTAAATTGGTAATGATAGGCAGAGGAGGAAGGGCCCCTAAACTGAGCTTTGATTGTGGCCAAAAAATTGCCAAACCCACCCCTGATGGGAACCCCCTCCACACACACTGTGGAATAGCAAGAGTTTGCTGCAAAACCAGACAAACCAGGACGGAGCTATGCAAAGTAACAAATAGTGGAAAAGTTGTGTTTCTGCTGCGTATTCATACATGCAATGGGCAAGATTAGCATCTGACCCCTCTCCTGACATTTTATTAAAAACTCTGATATAATTAAAAATATTTGGAAACATCAGTATTATAATATTTTTAGTTTGATTTGAAAAATGGAATTCAGCAATATCACTTCATTAAAGATATAACACTAAATGTACATATTCATTTAATATGGGCCGCATTTTATTTGGGGCCCAATCCTGCTTTTTCCCTCCCAACTAATAATGACTTAATCAAAGTCTTTGCCTCATTTCAATTTTTATATTATTCACCTTACAAAAAGTTGGAGAATCCAAGTGCCTTGTATAATTTAATATTTAAGTTAATATTTCCAACTGTTTAAAATTATTTACTAAATAATTCCTCAATTTAGGAAACTTAGTGAAATGAATGGCTCATTAAATGCCCATTGATATATGAAAACATGTTCTGTCATGAAGTGATCAATTACAGACAAACCTTCTCCCCCCAGAAATGAATACATAAAAACACAGTGGAAGGAATATTAAGCAGAAAATGTTTATTGTGTTACATGACAGACAAACACAGTGTTTTTAAAGATCTAATTGTAGTACATGTAGACTTCTTTTGGCATATCATTGATGCCGAGGCCTGGGCTGAACTAGGCTGAGGCACAGCGCTCTGCTGGGCAGGAGCACTCTGTGTGGGCCAGAAAAGAGTCCTCTCTGTCCTCGGTCTTCTCCGCAAAGATGGCATAATCTCTGCTGCTGATAGTTGACGCTGTGTATGAAAAACACCCACAAGGGTTCAGCACTCACCTCAGAGGAACATTAATTACAGCCCCTTCAGGAACTAAGGATGGATAGTATCATTATACCAGACCCTGGTATTGGGAACAGATATAATTCATAATAAGTGAAGAACTGTTCACTGATTTAAGTGTGGTACTGGTAATACAAATGTACCTGTGATGACATGCTCAGGAGGGAGGGGAGAACTTTTGGAAAGTAAAATGCAATTGGACTAGTGAATAAAGCAATCGAGGGACAATACACAACAGAATGAAACACATCAAGGGATAATACCCAAACATTCACATCCATAACTCCACTATATACCAGAACAACATGTAAATTAATCAAAGAATCAAATAATGAATTAAATATGATCCATAAACATATTTGATTGTTTTTAAATATAACTACACATTATTAGGAAGTCTTCAAGATTAAATGGACGCGTGAAACGTTCTCTAATGACAGTGTGTGTGCTGGGTGTGAGGGCGGTCGTACCTGCTGGGAGGCAGTGGAAGCCAATGTTGACGGGGGCAGTGTGAGTGGGGGAGCACCCGGCAGCACAGAGCAGCACGGCCTCAGTGGAGTAACAGCGTAACTCCTCCCCCAGAACAGACACCCTCCTGCCCAGTTCCACATGTTCTCGTCTGAACTTACACTCTGAAAGACACACACCATGTAAACCGTTAACACAAAGACACAAAGAGCTCATATGGGATTGTATAAATGACTAGGTTTAACTGGCCACTACAGACAGTGGTATTTAACAGGGTAAAGTGTTGTAGGAAACACAAACAGGGTTTCCAAATGGGATTTAAATTGTTCAGACAGGAAAGGAATCTGTTCCCAGCTTCAATTCACGGTTTTATGAGTAATATTTGAAATGCATTATTATTTGGTAATAATTAGTAGACAAATTCAACTATAAAAAATTACTGTAAAGACACATCAAGAACTTTTAAATAAATTGTGGAATTTCCCATATTTTTGACTGGCATTTTCATTAAAAAAATCCATTATTCACCATGTGAGCACTGCATTCGTTTTATTCCCATACTTTTTTGTATACAATCAGCAATAACCAGCAAAGAGGGCTAGACCCATGCGATATTTTATTGTGAGATGTGCGATTTTGTTTAAAGATTATTCTGGGAAGACATTTTGGACTGTTGGCCTGTACCTTCATTGCATTTGTCATCAGGCAGGATCCAGGATTGCGCAAAGCTGGTCTCTGACTTGGCGACACGTCCATTGGGCATCCGGTACTCGGTCTTCCTCTCCCCGTCGTTTTGACCGCACAATCCACATGTCTTCCCTCTCATGCCAGCGCACATCTTCACCTTTACATTCTCACCATCGAAATACAACTCATCTACGCCGTTCTCATGGGCCCTTAGAACCAGGCCATGGCCTTCTTGTTTAATTTCAATAGTACCTGCAAATGATAAAATATATCGAATATTTCAATCAAAACCACAGACAGAAGCTTGCAATGGACAGAAGCTTGGTACAGATTCTGTACAAATTAGTCATACCCATTTTTAACTTGTTAATTTTTAATCAGATTTTCATAGTTAACGTTAGAAGTTAAAAGTCCAACTTAATTTCCTGTTTTAGGAAGTCACAAGAAAAAAAGCACTCAATCCTGTCATAGTTAAATGTCAGGCTTGCAGCTGTGTGTGTGTTTTTTAACTCACCTTGTGAGAATGGCAGGTTCCTGGGTGAAACCTCTTGGTCATTGTACATTAGCCTCAGTTTGCCATTGGTTGACGGCAGCATTTCAATTTGACTGTTTTTTAAAAAGAGAGAGTTAATTCAATAAGAATAACATTGAAACTATAATATGTGGAGTTTATAGACAAAAAGAGTCATTGGCTACCACAACAGCATGATATATTCTTAGATTTGCCTTATAAAACCTTCACTGCCCTAGACATTGCCAGGGAATACTGATTTCAATACTCCACACCCCGCCTCACTCCGCACTTTGTCAGCCCCCTCAATCCCTCCCTCCCTCCCCCACCCTCCCCCACCCTCACAGGGATTGGCCCGGCGTCTTAATACATTTCATGAGAATGGCACTTGTTAATAATACCTTGTGCACCCCTGCTGGTATAGTAGGTATACTGTTGCCAGGGAGACAATGGCAATGAAGAACTGCATTGCTGTGTGTCGGCTCATTCACAGTGAGGTTTCTTTTCTTTTAAACATTTTTATAAATTTTTGTGACTTACTTATTACCGATTTGGACCTTCAAGACTCGGAGATTCTCAGACACAGAAGCCCGTTTAATCAGGATCGTGAATCGGGACTTGGCACTTAACTCGGTGGCCAGGACATAATAGCAGCTACGGGACATGTTGTAGGTGTATTGGACATCATCAAAGGTAGTGAACTTGTTCCCTTGTGCAATACATTCTGCTGTGAATTTCAAGAAAAATAATGTAAAAAAACTGCTGTGAGTCTAGGCTTGCATACGAAACTGCATGAGCTGTAGATGTACTGATAATGCATTTCTTGCAATGGAACCTGAAAAGACCAATTGCTTTAAAGGTTTCAGTCATCGATACATTGAGATTTTAAGTTAATTAGAAACTGCAGTCCTTCACAGGCCTAAATAGACTTGTCCGTAGGCCATCTCATTTCAGCTGCTCCTTTCCACCCAGCTTTATCTACAATACACAGTAATTACAAATGAAAAGCAGGACTTACATTTGGTTGACTCTGCAAAAACAATGGGGATTTGACTGAGGCTGCGTAGAAGACCAGGAGGTGTTTGTGTTTTATCAACGGGCCCAAAGGGTAATGTGACAGGAAGTGCCACAGCTGGCTTGTACAGTGTCATCTGAAAATACACATTTTATACATAAAAATAATATAGTGCAGTGACTTGTTTTTTCAGTAAACTACCGTACATTGTATATTTGTAATGCATATATCCATCAAAGCAGACAAGAGTAAGTTTAAGAATAATAATGCTTTAAAGAGTGGTAAATAAATCTTTAGATGACTTCCACAATGAAACACTTCACATTGCCAGAGAGAAACCTCCCTTAATATTAACCAGGACATTTCTTTAACACCTTGTGCATTAACATCTACAAATGTTTCAATGTAGCCACCTACCCTGTGAGTCTTTATCAACAAATCTAAAGTCCTCGGTGAAGAAACAGCCAAGTAGAGAGCTAACTGGTTTGATGCGTGCCTGTGCCACTTCTGATAAAATCCCAGCATTAACGTGGTTCCAGGTACATACTCTGCTAATCTTAATTGGAAAAAACAAACAGCAGATATAAACTTTTACAATCTTACAATTTTCTAACCATGTGGTAAGAAAAATATAACACAAAGACATACTAATAGGAATTTGGCCTGCATTGAACAAAAATCCTCCCAACAATCACAAATTCCAAACACTATACTTAATAGCATTTGTAACCTGGGTTGATAGAAGATACTCTCAAACAGCAAGCAGTCATCAAATATGAATTAGCAATAGGCAGGAATGTCTAATTCAAATCTGATGTAATCTGAGCCTTAGATATAGTTGGTGTACAGCTATGACTATGTTTACTATGTAATAATGAATCCTTACAATTACTCTACTGTTATACTTCCTATATATTCTTGTCTCGGTTTATCAGTGAAACATGTCTCTGTGCCAAATCCAGAAAGAGGGAAAGGAAAGACAAGTTCAAAAGAGAATGCACACAAATAACTCATATAGCCCTATATTGGGTTTTATATAAAAGAAAAACACATATCTATACGTACATCTTGCCTACGTGTTTGACAGGACGTGGAATCTTCCACCACTTGGTTTTGATCTGCAGGGCTGGATGAGCTCCCAGACGACCGGTCTCTGCCTTCACAGCCACTTTGTAATCCTGACATTCCTGACCCCATCTCATCACCGCCTGGAGAATCAAGACATCAGAGCTCTGTAGAGCGGGCCTACTTGGAGGAGACTAAGACCTCTTTAAGAACAGCAGCCTTGGTTTAAAAGTACTCCAGGCCAAGCGAACTAGGTTTGGCCAGCCCGAATTTAAAAAGCAAGACGGTTCTGGTCAGTAGATGGTTCTGTCCTTGGACATAAATTGGACAAGTCATTTGATACCTGCCTTAAAAAGTGCAATATAAATGCAAGATTATATTATCATTATGCTCGTTGTGTTTACCAGTGCTTTGTATTCATTCAGAAGTTCAGCATCTGCACAGACTTGCCACTTGTCGTTGCCATTGGTCTCTGCAGCCAGCACCTGCACACGGCGTTGATGTGCATCCACGTAGGCGGCCAGCTGGTATCTCTGCTGCTTCCTGTCACTCCCACTCTTCCTGGCCCGAGCAACAATGGCAAACAGAGGAGCCACTGAGTCTCCCAGGAATTTAGCCTACAACACAAAATACACAGAAATGTGTACCAACATAAAATACCCATTCTGGGAAAAACTTTAAATTCCATTTAAAAAAAAGCTAATAATAAAGGCTTATTTATTTTTTCTCTTTTATTTTGATGGTTCTTTGCCCCTCCCCCATGTTTCTAGGACATCTGGAACTTTCCCAATCATTTATTAGAGAATAACAAAACAAAGGCATAGAGTCCAATTTTGACATTAAAATAAACTAACCATTGGACTTCCATACATTTCTATGCCTGGATGAAATGACCATGAGAAAGCTTGCTTTTCAAATAGATGTAATTTCCCCTTAGCTACTGATCACAATTAAGACTATATCATACCAAGCTCTTGTCATATAACTGCAACATTAGACTGTAAACATGAACTCCTGTGACGGACTATTATGTAATGGGTCTTTCACAAACCTGTTCCTTGGAGGAAAACCTGTAGTTGCTGCTACTGTCGCTGGAACTTCTGCTGCTGCTGCTGCTGCTGCTGCTGCTGCTGCTTGAGGATCTTCTGGAACTGGATGAAGAAGAAGAACTCCTCTTCTTGTTTAGATCACTCTTAAGCTGAATAATTCAATAAAAGTAAGGAAGTATAAGTAAGGAAAAACAGTTTTGAGCTCCAACCATGAATTGCGCTCGCAAGCTTTCCAATTCTACTCCAACGCTCACTACTGCTACAACCCCATTACTAAGATTGTAGGAATAAAAAGTGAAAACTGTATGCTTGCCATTACCTTTCTTGTACTTATGATAGTTTAATTAGATACATAAATAGAACATCTATTTTTGGAACATGTAAATGATTGCAGTTCAAGGCGGGCACATATTTAAAATACTGTAGCATCACATCATAGGTTTTCCTCAATGAAAACATATAAAGGCACCCCTAGAAGTATGAAAGGAGGAAGGATGTGAATGCTCTCACCGCATGTCCATCACCTCTGAACTGGAGTTTGTAGATTGCAGGTCGGCCGCCGAAATCCTATAGACAGTAACGGACATTCAGCGTTAGTGTGCTTCTAAACATTTTGAGAACATGTGCACGTCTACATGATAAACAGAAGGCTGAATTACGCATTGACAAAGCACCTGGCAAGAAGGGCAGATGAAGGCTGTAGACAGGGGAAATCATTCCTGGCCTCCCTCGCCAGTTAAAGGTGCTGATTAATGAATACATTTTCCTACAGCTTATATTCCACCGCATGTGTCCCCTGTACCCCTGCCAGAAAACACTGTACAGATAATCGAATGGTCCTTTTGTGCAGTGCAGACACTTTGGGGCCGGTACAGCAGGGCTCTTTAAAGGTTTATATTGTCCATACCTGCTGAGAAGACGAGCTGGAGGAGCGTGAACTCCTAGAGGAGCTGCTAGAATTCGAGCTGGAGCTGCTGCTGAATTGGCCTCCAAATGCGGACTGGCGTTCCTGCTGCTTACTGTTCCTCCTATTGCTTCTGGAGCGCCTGCTGGAACTGCTGCTGCTACTGCTACTGGAACTGCTGCGGCTACTGCTGCTGGAACTGCTGCCACTGCTGCTGGAAGATGCCTTGTGATGCCTATTCTTCTGCTGAGATGTCTGTCTAGGATGTGGGTTGTTCCTGCTAGGCTTTCGGAAGTCCAATGCCCCCGATCGTCGACTGCTGGACTGGCTGCTACTCGAGCTGCTGCTTCGGCTGCTAGACTGGCTGCTGGACTGTGAACTGGAGGAGGAGGTTCTGTTGAGTCTGGTACCATTGCCTGCAGATCCCTGAGAAGATGAACACAGTTATTATTATGATTATAGTTCAATATTATAAAACAGATTAATGGTTTTTTTCCACTGTTGTTTCTGTTGACACAGATCTAGAAGCATTTCTTCACAGTAGGAGCATTGACTGATTTCAGCCTACCTGCAGGATCTTCCTCAATTTTGTCAAGACTCTGCCCTTCCCCCTTGAATCTCTAGGACTTTCATCAATGGGCATCATTGTGATGATTTTAGAAGCAGATTTGGGCCCAGTCTGGACTTCAATCTCTATCTCCTCTACTATAGCTTCAGGATTTTTTGCTGTGAATTAAGAACAGAAAATAATCAAAGCTCTGATTGATTCGGTCCTCCACATATAATACAGAGCAATCGTTAAGCTCAGGAATTTTGTGAATTTGTTTGTACCTCATTAATTAATTTACTATATTTTATCACATATCCATCAGCATCTTAAATTGGCAAATAACACAAACTGTAAAGGTGAAAATGGAAGGGGGGAATGGTACCTGCTTTGACATCTGTCACCCAGAGGTTTGCTAGGAAAAACTGATTCTGTCATCTCTAAAATTCCCAACAAGCCCATGGACCAGACTCTGTGACGCAAACCTTTTACATTGCGTATAAAATTAATTCTGTCCCTTGATTCCGTACCTGGTCTCAGAGCAATTTTCCAGAAATGCTTTCCAATGATAGTGTAAAGTGGCACATTTCTGAGGAAAGCAATATTTTCTGAGCTGGCCTCAAAACACAATTGGAATCCAAATGAATCAAAGCTTCCACAGGTGTTATACTTTCTGCAAGAAGAGTGTTGCCTCTTCTGGGCCTCCGAGGTTACTGACTCCTGAGACGACATCTCTGTGGACATCCTGGACTAAAACCAAATGACACAAAAAAATACATTTTAGAGCCATTCCATTGATCCATACCGGTCAATGCTAAATACAAAGTAGAAAAACACTTGTGAAACAGGGATTGTTTTACAAGCCCTGACAGTAAAAGTTCTTGTGGATCACTTCACAATTTAGAGGGTCATATATTTTATGAATGTCATTTCAAATGTATTCTATGAAACAGCCTAAACTCTGCACATCTGGAATGTCACCCGTCTTATTGATAAGAGCTACATATGGATAGAGGAAGCTCACAGTAGTTTCAGATGAGTCTCTCGGCCGAGTGGCTGGGTTGAAACGTGATTTCAAGGGGTTGGTCTCAGCAGATGCTGGTAATAAGGAGGTATTTTTAGCTGCTTCCAAGTCCTCAATGTTTCTTGATATAGCATATGCCTGAGCTCTAAAGCAAAACAAACCAACAAATAAATAAATATATAATTTGTTACATTGAAGGTTAAAGTTTTTCACTGATTCTGAGGTCAATCCATTATTGTTGCTGTGACTATAATGTGAAAAATGACAACTTTTGATAATGAATGGAACCAGAATGTAATACATGTGAATGTTTTCTTTTGCCTACAGATAAAGTTTTTCATGAAAATTACACTTTAATGGTAAAGAAAAAAGAATAGAAGGAAACCATAGTGATGGAGTTCTTCTGGAGGCTTTAACAGGACCAGGATTCAATTGTCCTGTCTGCCTGGGCTGAGCCAAGTTCAATACTTGCATGCGTACTGTTATTACAGGATAGGGTGCTTGAATACCTCACTGTCAGTACTTCAGTCTCAACCTGGCAAGGCTCAGTCTGCAGCTTGTAGTTGCTCTCCTTTATGTCTATCTTGGCGGTGAACTTCACTGGGACAATGGTGCGTGTGTTCACATGGAACTCCACTCCTGACTGGATGAGCTCGGTGTTGACTCCCATTGTGGCAATATTGTTCACAGCCAAACTAGGGGAAGGGGGGAGGAGAAAAGTACCCTAAATACACTGAAATGCACCAGACGAGTAAGCAGAATTTGACTTACCTGTATCACATCTGAGGAGGTGGAGTCAACATGAACTTGACAAGAAAATCACAAACTATACAATGTTCTGTATTATATGTTATATGTGTATCACATGAATATTAGATGGTGTTTATACAGAGGTCAGAAAAACAGATAACAAAGAAACATGTCACACTCTCAGCATGAACTGATTGTGTAGTTGGCAGTGTTTGTACAGTTTCAAATCAATTGCAGCACTGTCTGTGCTGTGAATTTATTAATTTTGTACTGCCCTATCTAGGCAAAATCCCACAGTACATAATCTATATTGATAAAAGTCATCCAATAAGTACAAACTGAAATGATTGAAATGAATTATCCCTCTTCAGTAAAATATAGGCTATATTTGTGTGGCATTTTACTCTTGTAATTCTTAGTTTGTTTCTTCATGTGGGATTTTAAATAGGATCGATGCCCATTTCATAGGATTTTGTCTTGAATTTATGTGACGAATTTGTAAGCAATCGAACGAAAAGCTGAAATCCTACCTGGGGGAGGCCTCAGTCTTGAGTTCAACTGCAGAGTTGAGAAACTGGAACATATTGAAATCTCTGGTGGGAGCCGGGGTGATCTGAGCCTGAGCTGGGGAACAAAAAGTCACTGGGTTCAGCTTGGTGTATTTAAGGAGAATTCACATATTGAGCCAGGTGAGGAATTGAGATTGCCATTACCAGTCATGGAAGTGGCTGCCACAGCCGCAGAGTACCAGCTCATTTCCAGGGGTAAGCCAACACAAGTTGGGATGATATGCCTCATCTCAGCCGCCAGCAGGGGCTTGGACCAGCGCACTGAGGTTCCACTCTGAAGCCGGGCCAAGATCTTCCACAAGAGGTTCTGTTTCCCTACTGGCTCTTGGGTTACCTGGGGAAAGCCAGTAAAAACCTGCCATGAGCCTGCTGCTCCACCCCGAATGTGTTAATCCTAATGGTTTCATCCGGACTTAAAAGTCAGGTTGCAACTAAAGCTATTAAATGTGTAGAAACCAAGACTTCCTCATTGTCACATATTACTGATACACATTCAATAAATACTTGTTATTTTGGAAGGAGAAATCCTTTGCATTACCTTAAACATGCTCTTTCTGGTCGTTTACTCACTCTATATAAACATCAACCAGAATCAAATTTGTAATTTTGGACATTGATGTCTGTTCAAGTAAAAGGTTCCGTAAGGGATGAAAAGTACAGATTTGAATGTACCTGAATGATTTCTTCAATGTACTTTTTGTTCAGGTGAGAGAAAGAAATTTCTTGTCCAAACAGCTTAATATACATGGATGCCAGTGTTTTCTCAGATGGAACCGACTTCCATCTTCTTAGCTGATAAAAGAAAAACATAACAATTATTCATTTCTTCCAAAGTTTTTAATTTCATTACCCCTGAGCGGTGTGTTTAAACCCAATTTAAATAATTGCCTCACATCCAATCATTAAATAAGTCCTGTAACGCATATCATTAAATTTGCATTTGTATTTTGTTTTAAAGGTAGAAGACAAATATTTGATATATTTACAATAGCTCAAATTGCAAGCTTGCATATAATGCATTCTATTAAGGATGATGTCATCTCATGATCTAGCTTACTTTTTTAAAAGAGGAATCTGGTTTCAAACAAACAAACAAACAAAGAATTCAAACAAATTGTTCAAAAAATTAAAAATCTCTTCAATGCTTCCTGAACACTGAAAGAAACAGAATGAAGTCTCTCAGATCTTCACTGTGGAATGGAAAGGCAATAAGCACTATAGTTAGACACTTCATACCATTTTCATGACCTCTTCAATCTTCTTACTAAAAAGGATGCTGTCCACTTCCTCATTTTTGTCCTGAAAAATTTCCTCCAAACCTTCTGCCCGGATACCAAACTAGAAAAAAAAAAAAAAAAAACAGCTCAAATCAGGATATTGATCAGTAATACAAGACAAAACCAAGAATACTTTTAAGCATATACATTTCCACATAAACCGGGTTAGCTTTCTTGTTATTGTTGTCAACAAATGGGTCAACAAATGTAAAACTTGTTCAAAGCTCTACCAGCATTTAAACCAACTTGTGTGGGGGCATACCTCAAGGGGATCAGATGTAGAACCAAGTAAGTAGGCCTGCAATCTAGTTATGATAGCCGTGGGGTACATACTGGCTGCATTGTTCATCAGGTATAAATCCACACCTGCTCCTGCCATTAAGTTATCTACAGTGGGAGACACACAACCATGGGACATCAAACCTGGATAGCTGGAGATTTGTAAAGCATTTTCAACCCAAGCAACCTACATCTGTTGCAAAAAAAAAAAACTTCCAGTATTACAAAATCAGGGGCAACAAGTAAATAAACTGCCTACAAACAATATGAAAATTACATATTTAATAAGCATTGGTTTGTTTTCTTACTTGGGAAAAAGTATAAAACAGCCCAGCAAACAGCTAGCCACTGACATTGCGTAGAAATCAGTGTATAACACAGTAATTATCATGGTTCCATGGCAAAACGATTGCCACAGCCTTTAAATATTCTACAAGACAATTTGGGTTATATACAGTTCTTCTTTCTCCACAATGATGATGAAATAGTTGGGACCCACTACCCAGAAGAAATCTTAGTGAGTAGATAATGCCAGATATCTTTAATCAAATGGAATTAGACATTTATGATGAAGTCACACTCACCATTAAATGTATCAATGTGAATTGATTTGCTGTATCTATAGTTCAGTCGATCAAGTTTAGAGCTAAGGAGTTTTAAGGCCATGTTAGAGTAAGCATACCTGAGGAAACAGGGAACCAACAAATTAAGCATGGTATAGGCAAAGGCTAATTTTACTTCAGAGTTAACACAGTTTTATCTTTGTATTTTTACTAAATGTAAAATTCATGAACCAAGATTTCCAATTAGGCTGGGATGTAATTGTGGATGGTTTTGTCCATTACTGTCACGGGGAACTTGAATTAGATAATAAATTACTATGGTAAGGAGTTCTTAAAACATCAGCTGGCTGGCATTCCCTTAAGGCAGAAAAACTGTACTCCTACTGAATAGCATGAATATATTTGCCTCAATGTTCCAAAACCTACTTAATACTTATATTTTACATGTATTTTATTTTATTTGGTAACTACTTGGCTCATTTAAATTTGATATATGTAGTTGTGTTTCTAACAAGTTAGAATTGGTATACCAGTGTTGCCAGGAAAAAGCATGTTTGAAGATGGCTTACAGTGAATGGTTTTCAGGTGCCTTGCTCCTGGACAGACTTTTCAAGTGAGAGTACACAAAGCTGGCCACTTGTAAACTGGTCTCCTTCAGCAAGGATTCAGCCAAAATAGTAATCTTAGCAGCAGGGGGTTTTGCTTCCAATAGAACCACACAGGCCATCATTCGAATCTCTGGATGCAGTCTGGTGTCCATAGAGATCGCAATTGTAATTTCTTGGATCTGACATTGAGAAAGACAAACATGTTTCTCTTTAAGCATTTTTCTATTTGTGCATATTTCATGTACCATGGTCACTTTGTATTTCTAACAAAAGGTTCTCCCTAGGAAGCTATGACAGCACTAAATCATTCTGTTTTCTATTACTCTGTGAGCAAACGTTAATGCTGCCAAACTAGATTCAGTTATGATCTGTTTTGGTGTATATGTAGATAAACGTACAGTCTTGTTTTCTGTTACTCTCCAAATCTGTGTGCCATGCCAGCAAACCTGGTCTCTCCATTTTTACATTTCCTTTACTATCCAGTACAAACACTGCCCTATCAAAGCATTTTTATTTTCCTAGCTCTTGCTGCATATTTGACGATTGTTCTCACCTTACTGGGTTCTCTCCTGGCAATGTTCCTCAGAGCCATCACTGCATCCACCTGGACATTTATGGGGAATTCTGCCTTCCCAGCCCCAAAGCCTGGCAGAAACTTCTGAATGGTTTTGATGCTGGAGGGCTGACCTGCATTGCCAATGGCCTTCAGGGCCAGCACCATGTGTTCCTCATGGGCTCTGCTCACTGCATCGGCCACAAAGTCATGCAGGTACTAGGGCACAAAAAGCAATGTGTGACCAAGGAGCAGTATATGTAGACCAGTCCAATTTTATTTATTTGCTATTGTGCAATGTAACACCCCAACAATCAATCAAAAACGCATAACACATCAATAACATGAAAATCATGGCTCTCTAAATTCTCACTTCTTTGATATCTGGAAGCCAGAGAAACAACATGATGAAGGCAGGTGGCCAATTTTCTCCCAGCTTTAACTGAAAAAAGTGGGTTATGTTTATTGTATGAATTTGAAAAGGCATACCTTCAAATAGGTAGTAGAACAGTCTTCATTTTCATTGCAGTACTTGTTTACCATGGTACCATAGGCCAGCATAGCCCAGTTAAACAATGCGGGCTGTTGCATTCTTTCCAGTTTAACTACAAACGCCTGTGGCAGAAGAGAAATCCAAGAATAAATCCAAGAAGGGAAAATCCTTTCAGCAGTATACACCTAATATCCAGGCATGTGCACAGGCTTAAAAGAACATATCAAGTAATTAATTGGGACTGTAATGGTGAGTTTCCCTGATAATCCAGTTCTGTCGTTTTTTGGCCACTCTGTAAAAATGATGCACTTTAACAAATTGTATTTATAACCTCATACAGAGGAAAGAGGTCTCAACTGTAAACATCAACGTTTTATGTAATCTCTTAAGTGTATTAAAAAGCCATACTTTTTGGGTTTATCATAATGTTAATTCAATTAATTAAAATGGTCTGCCATGTTTTTATATTCTTATGACACAACAAACTTGATCACTTTACAGTTGTGTATGAGTGTAAGTCTTTATGGAAATGCACAGTAGGGCTTGAAGACCACTATCACCTTTGCCATATCCATGGTTTCACGGTTGACATGGACAAAGTGCATGGCCGTAACCAGTATCTGACTGGCCTCGACAGTGGTGACTTCCTGATCCTGGATCCGTTCAATGATAAACTTGAAGGCGGTGGGGGTTCCAATAGCTGGGAGAGCATCCAAGAGCCACTGCCTATGAGTACAAGTCCAATCAAGATATGCAAAATAGACTACATTGAAAATAATAACAGGCTGTTGCTGAGGTTCATGGCTTTTGTGCTTTGGATTAATCCTGTGCTAAAAGTGTCAGGAAAGTTTTGTTACTTAGGAGGGGTACCTAGAAAACATACATTCATACATTCATGTAAAGAAATGCCACATTCTAAAGTTGTGTTTTTAAATACTGACTTTGTGGATACAGTTTTGCCAGGCAAAGTGTACAGTACTCACCTGTACATTTGTATAGAAAACTGCTTCCAGATTGAATTGATATTCTCATAGGTACAGCGGCGTAGGTGCTGGGTGAGTTCCAAGAACTTGGCTGGGGCCTCATTGTGGACAACGTCCTGGTTATTTTGGACCAGATTCTCCAGAATGTCTTTGATCTGAAAAACAATTAGATTTCTCTGTATAAAAATAGTTTGAATACAGTATTTAAAGGTTCACTGTATACAATAGTTATCACAGCATTCATCGGTCATCAGACTGAATGGTACCCACCTTTGTCTCTGGATTGTTGCTTCTGACAAGCTGAATTGGTGTTTGAATGAGCTCAGAAGCAAATTCATACTGAAGGCCTCCTCGACTCAGGAACTGTTGGTCTGGGAAACTGGCCTCAACTGCTTTTCCCTCAATAAAGTTCAGTTTCTGACTGTAAATGCAAGAGACAAGATTAAGGGCACTTTACAATAAAAAGCAGATTATAGCTGTATTCTGAGCTCACTTTGTCATTTGTGTCACTGTGGGAATTGGTGAAATCTCTTCTAACAATGTTAATTCAGTACTGTAGACCTCTGTAGATGAGTCTCAATGTGCCGTTCAAGTGAATTGTATTGTAATCTTTCACCTTATTTGCTGTACACTAGATAACCAAATTGTGTACCGCTCCTTGAAAGTTTACAATCCAGTTTTACTTTTAAATTAGTTGCTTTTGGAAATGGTGTCAGCCAAACCAATTTAGATGATAATAATAATGATATCTACATGTGTATATGGTATGACAAGACTGCATTTCTATATGTCCCACCTGACAACAGTGACAGCAGCTCCAGTCATTTCATTAAATGGAGAGAATTGATACACGGCATTGGCAGTTATACTTTCTATCAGGTAACCAGGGACAGAGGCCTTCATGGGTTTCATTACATAGGTGTAAGCAGCAGAACCTCTGAAGTTCTTTCCAATCTTGGTGGAAAAAGAAGAGATCAATTAGGTCTAAGAAATGCTACCCCAGGCAGATCTCAAGCTTGTAATTATAAAAATAATAATTATAATAAAAAATAATAGAATACAGTTTCTGAGGTCACTCTGAAATCATCAATTTGGAAATATTAAGGAACGCTTACATTTATATCAATTTAGCAAATTAAATTAAACTTTCTTAACTAATCAGTGAAGAAAAATGTGTTCCAAGTCTTCAAACATGAGTGCTTTCTGACTAAGTGGGTTTCTTCCTCCATAATTGCTCTTGGAAAAGCCTACCTTGCTGTGGGGGGCATGCTCATTTAAGCAAGCCATGCCAATGTTCTTATGGATTTTCTCCTTGCATTTGCTCAGGTCCGTAGACTTGGTGATGATGATTTCATCCTTTTTCTTGTTTTCCTGAATGACGTAGCTGGTTTGGCAGGACCCCGCAATGCCAGGCTGAAGGAGGGAGGAAGTGTGAGAACAAGAACCTTCATCATCTGACGATCATACCAACTTCTAACACGCTGAGGTCTAACCTCTATTAGGTTGGTTAATTGGACCTCGTAATTGACACAGCTTAATGAATCCATTCATAAAAATCACCTTATGACATACTGACAAATGTGCACATGTATGGTATAATGTCGTTGATCATAGTGTACCACCTGGACAAAATCTGTGTAGTCTTTTACATCTTATTGAATATAGGAAAGGCACAGAAGGTGATACAGGACATGCTGTGACACTCACCTCCTGCAGTTCGTACACAATTTCAGTGCTCTTTAAGGTCATCTGCAGCATATTCAGGATTCCTCTATGGATGTTGAGCACGGTGTCGGACACCTCCTCTGGAGCATATATGTGCCCAACATGGCCATTGTCGTACTCAAATTTGACAGGCTGCCCGAGCTCTCTTGCCAAAGCCTTTGTTAGTTTTGCAGCTGGCACAAATGGAGCCTTGGGCCAGATTCCATTATACTCCTCGATGACTGGACTCTTAAACTGAAAGTAAGAGTAAAGGAAGATATTAAGTGATCACCAATAATTATATAAAACAGCAAGTGGACAGAGAATAAATAACAATGAAAAAAAAAAAGATTGCATCCATGGTCTTGGAAAGCTAACCTGAAGCGAGTAGGTTTTCTGTCCCACTTCTGTGATTTGCACCAAACTGTCAATCTTCAGCCCAGCTCTGCTCAAGCCTTTCTCAGGAAGTCCAGTCAGAAGGATACCCTCATACTTGTATGGGTAGGTCTTACTGCCACTAAATGTTGGCTCTGTGTTACAAGAACATCTTATATGATCATCTATTACAACTCTCCCTTAGATGGGACTTCATTCTTAATAATTACATAGATCACTAAATAGATACATACATTAATTAACAAACTGTAAAGCTTAGAAGTGTTCCAGATCATTCAGTTGTATAATTATGTAAACTAAAATACAAATACATATATTGTATAAAAACATAATTATTAAATAAGAATTGTACAATTTATCCATTTGAGTAAGACAGTCACAATCAAACGTAACAATTAAGACTTGGCAAAATGGTGCTCTCTCTGAATTAAGCTTATCTCAACTAAATTAAGCTTATTTCATGAATGCTGGGTTGAAACCATTTATTTTGAACTACTTTAGTTTGCCAACCTAAATAAATTAGTTTCTGGTAAAAGAATAATACGATGGGTAAGTAAACACTTACCAAACTGCTTGCTCCCTAAAATAAATAAAACGAAAAGCAAGATAAGAGAATGATTGACAGGTAACTTGAGAAAAGCATCTTACATTGTTATAGCTTAAACCTGACTGTCAGGTGCACTTTATTTTAACATTCATATACACATGTAAAATTTACTAACATAAAAATGCCTTTCACTGGAGCCCACTTACCTACGAGGGTCACAGCTAACGCTAGCAGGATCACCCTCATTGTGAAAGGTGAACGTGGACAGTAGCTTTGGGCAGCTGCAGTCCTTATATTCACCCAAGTGACAAGAGGGGATGTGTGTCTGATTTTGTTGAGCTGTCATTTTCTTATCTCTGCTAAGGGCACCCTTGTGGAAATCTGAAACTGTCATCTTCAATTCCTGAGCCATAGAGAAATAGTGAAATAAAGTTTTTCAATTGTCTGCATAGGAACATGTTTTAAAAAGTAGCTTAAAAACATACAAACAGCAATTGTCTTGTATGTTTTTATTTTATTTTTTAAGAGTAACCTTAAAACATTTTAATGATGTTGCATAGTTTTTAACCTCTCCTTAACAGGTTATAATGACCTAAATGCTTTATTGGTCTTATTTATCTTTTGGGCACAAAATGTTGACAACCGTATTGATTTTGAAATTGGCAAGTCTAGGATGTTTGGATACTGCAAATATTTTATTAACCGTTATCTTCAAGATTATTCCACATGAGATCACCAAATACACAACTTCTGGTGAGGTGCCAGCTAACCAGATAATATTGCAATCAACTGAACACAGAATCTGAAATTCAAGAGATGGACCAGTGAAATGTACATAGTATTGTGAAACAATCATAGAACACGATCGCCACCATGTGGTCATTGTAATAACTTTATGTAGCATTTCAATCTTTTGTCAAAACCAAAAAATGTCCAACATCACACAATATTGTCAGAAGGAGAGGTTTTGGCTTCAGTATCAGCATCCATTATTTTCATCAGACTGTTTTCCCTTTAAAAATACTTAAGGGGTTACCTATCATATGGAGAAGAAAAATACAAGGACAAACTATAGATCAAATTATTGCACTGCACACTTTAATATTGTATAATTCGTTATTTCTCCCAAGTCATGCATTCATTCTGTCCTCCTAAATAGTATTAACCTCAAAAGATTGTTAACAACTGTATTACATTTAAAACTTATTTAAGATATAATGTTCTAAACATTGCATTTTTAAAAAAATATATATACATACATACACACTAGATACAGATATATTTTTTTTTATTTGATTTAAATGTATTTATTGACAGAATTGTAAAATAAATTTTCTTGTGGTGACATGGTAGTGATTAATAATGACTATTTGACCATGCAGGGTCACGGTGCTCCGAGACCCAGAAAAGGTACATTTTTTCAACCCATGGTCATTTCGATTGGTAAAATGGGTCATGAAGTACTTCCAATACAACTATTTGCTTTGTATTTTTTTCTGTTGTTCCTGTTGTTTTATAATACATATGGATTGATTTTGAAATTGATATGGACACAGTTAATACAAAGTCTTTTTTTCCTGTTTACATTTCCAAGAATGCAGCAGCGTTTTTATGATGATTCTTCTTAAATTATTATTATAACACTATTATATTTAAGGTCCTCAACAGGTAAATACAGCTGCAGATAAGATCTTACATCACTTTAATATGGAACTCACAATGCAGTGGTGAGCAACATAATTAATCAGTGAGCTGCAAGTCCAAGTGTCAAATAACTGCCTGGGCCACAAGACCCCTTTTACTACAATTACAAGCCACAGATGCTACATTTTAAATACAAAATATCAATATAATGCAATAAATAAAAATCAACAATGTATTAAGGGAGAAACAAATTGATACAGAATAAGCAGTATAGTAAAAATAAATACAGTACTTTTTATTATTTTTTGGGGGGTGGTCGTGGGGAGCAAATGGATGCACTTTGGGTTGCAGGTTGCCCACCACTGCCCAAAGGGAATACATGAAGGGGCAAAATAATGACTCTACAATACAAACGTGTTGGATTTACTGTTTGGTTTGGTTGTGTTTCAGATCATTTTGTGCCAACGATAGAAATGAATGGTAAATAATGTATTGTGTCATTTTGTAGTCACTTTTATTGTAAATAAGAATAGGTTTCTAAACACTTCTAAATTAATGAGGATGACTACAGATCATCCCGAATTAATCATAACTAATAATCCAGGCATACAGGTACGGCCGAAGCAGAAATCACATAAATCCCCCAACATTGCACCTGTAATGTCAACATGTAGGCCTATAATAATAATAAGAAGAAGAAGAAGAAGAATAAAAAGAATAAGATAATACAATTGGCTAGGGAAATTGGTTAACTAGAAGCAACCCGTTATTTTAAAATAATTTTCTAATGTACTGAGATCCTATGATAGAGTTATAAGAGGAACAGTGTTGTAAGTGCAGGAAATTGGATAATGGGATGTTTAGAAAGATAAGCACGAAAAAGAAAGGCTGACTTGTTATTCTTGTCCCGCCTGGCGTGCCGTAGTGACGCGGAGAATAGTGGCCAAAGGCGATTAGTGTCAGCTGTGAGGAAGTGATCTAATTAGGGACGTTAAGGCGTCTTCATGTGATGATAATGAAGTGGTAGCCTTTGGACCAGACAGACCCATGTTGAATCACTCCTCGGACTGAGCCAGGCGGACATGGCAGCGTGGTGTCTCCTGCTCCTCGCAGCGCTGTGCCCGGCGCTGGTGTCCTGTGCGCCGCAGTGCCCGTGTGAGCGCCCGGAGCTCTGCAACCCGATCACCGACGTCAGGGACTTCGAGGTATGCGCATCTGGATGACATCGCACACCGATAATACTGCAGTGGTCGCGTTAATGATATCGCAGATTTCCGCAGATCTGCAGGGTCCTAGCGATCCCATTGGAGGAGCCGTGCAGAACTGCGCACATCTGCGCTACAAGAACGCGATCATGGTCACATGCGTGTGTGCAGCTGAACTGATATGAACGCTTTAAAATTACTGATTACAGCGATCTGCTAAAACAACTCTAAGAAACTTTGTTTTTATATTATAACCTTTAAATAACAGCTCCAGATAATCAAAAGGTGCATAGCTTAATGTCGGTTTCACTTCATTATTTTTGCTTCCTACTATTTGGGTATTTAAACCATGTTTTTAAAAAAAATATGATCAGCTAAAAAAAAAAAACGATAAAATCAGTAGCAAGTGTATTTGTTATATACTGAAAACAAGATAATGTCCTATAATATTATACTATAATAATGCAATAATACTCAAATTGAATTCTGTTGTCATTAATTTTAGGTATGTAAATTATCACGCACCTATAGGCTAATTGAAATTACCAAGAGGGGCTTGAACAGTCATTCAAATTTTGATTTTTGGTTTAATAATTGTAGGCTGTATTGTTCAAAAGTAATAATGAGTGAATTGTATTCCAATAAGATTATTTGTATATTTACACGACCTACCACTTTAATCTGTTACATGGTACCTTATAGATGCATAAAACATTGAATTAATTGTTATTGCTGAAAGAACAATTAAGATTTTGTTTTATATTTGGATGGGATTTTGATTTATTTGGAGCTGTTCTGAAAAGGTTTTGTAGCATATAGTCCTTCATATAACAATACATTTGTTTCTTAGAAATGCTAAAAGTTGTTTTTGCAGATATATATAATCAATAGTTTTAAACATGTGCCCAAGTTTTTCACCCAACAAATCAGCTAAAACTCTAAACATACTCGATATTCTAGTATGTAGCCTACTGTGTGATAATATTCCTTCTACATTATTGTTATTGCATTGTCTTCTACCAAAGGTATACGTGTTTGATACCGGACGGAGCTCATGGAAGTTTTACGACTGGTCTAAAGTCACAACAGTGGCCACATTTGGGAAGTATAACCCGGAGTTTATGTGCTACGCTCATTCTAAAGGAGCACGGATGGTCCTTAAAGGTATTAATGTCTCGGCAATTAGCCTACATCTTTTCCTTTTCTGGAACTCTGTGTAGTAATTAGAATTGAACAAGGGTCATGTAAAATAGCGGTGACTTTGCTCTCCCACCCAGTGTAAAGTGTAATGCAGAGTCGGTTCAAATGGCATATTTTGTGTGTGTTCTGTGCAGGTGATGTGCCCCTCGGTAACATAGTGGACCCTGCCAACAGAACGGACTGGATCTCGGAGCAAGTGGACCTGGCAAAGAAGCAGTTCATGGATGGGATCAATATTGACATTGAGCAGGGGGTGAAGCAGGACTCCCCAGAGTACTATGCCTTGACAGCACTTGTAAAGGAGACCACTGAGGCCTTCCACCGAGAAATCCCAGGCTCACAGGTGAGAGGGCGTTCTCTCTAGTCTAATCTGGGCTCCAGAGCTCTTCTAGTTCAGTCCCTGGAGGCCAGACTCTTTCAAGTTCTTGTTCCATCTGAGCACTTAATTAGTTCACTGATCTACTTATTCACATAACAGTCAATTTGATCCCATTTCCTGGGTCCAGTGCAGGAAGTGATTTAAAGAGCACTATGAAACCAGATGGATGTGGTTATTATGAGTAATTGTGAGCTCAGGCTGAAATGAAAACCCAATCCTCGCCTTTCTCAAACATTCCATGAAATGATTACATTTTGCTGTACGCAATATTCTCATGGTTTAAACTCATTTGCCACGAAAGCCAAAGTGTCTCCCTTAAATTTCACATGGATAGGGATGATACAGTAAAATGCCTAATCCTGTGTGCTTCCAGGTATCATTTGATGTTGCATGGTCACCAAAGTGCATTGATAAGCGTTGCTATGACTATGTAGCCATAGCCGAAGCATGCGACTTGGTGTTTGTGATGTCCTACGATGAGCAGAGCCAAATCTGGGGGGACTGTATTGCTATGGCTAATGCACCATACAAACAGACTCTGGGAGGTAAGCAATATGCTGTGTAACAGTCATTACATTTTGTGTTCTTATAATTTGATTCACTGTTAAAATTTTCACTAGGGCCAAATCTAAATCTATTTTAGTTCTAAACGTATTATAAGAGTATGTTACAAGAATTAAGAACCTGGATTACAGAAATTGAAACATCTTGCATTCTTGAAGTGGAGAGATCTTGTAAGTTGCTGATACCAGTAAACGTTCCTCAGGGTATGATGACTACCTCATGATGAAGATTGATCCAAAGAAGATCGTGATGGGGGTGCCATGGTATGGCTATGACTATCCTTGTCTGGAACTGACCCATGTAAGCATTCCAAGATTTTACTCAAACCATATTATGAACATAGTAGAACAGATTACCTGGTATTGAAGGAAACTCAGTATAGAGGGTCTTCTCCCTGGCCTAGGTTTTTGAGCAACTAGAAACCACTCCTTCAGTGTGCCAATGCCTACCTGCGTGACTGAAACATACATACATATGAGACTCTTACACAAAAGTAATAATAATATGGTCTGCAAACTGAAAATTACTCATTTAAGATAATATTTAAAGTCAAAGTCCACTTAAGAAGTCAACGGCTTAACCTGCTTGTAAAAAAACAAACATCGATAAAGATTCTTGAAAACAAAGATACCAGAGCTATATCACTTGTAAGGTGACTGGGGTGTGGTTTAGATAATGCTGTCAGTACAGAGAAGCACAAGTGGCTTTCTTGTTGTCTGGGAAACATATCAGTGGGACATCACAGATTATCGCCAGATGAACTATCCCAGATAAAAGAAGAACTTTAACCACCAACACCAGCCTGTTGCAACATACAAACCCAGTACTGGGTGGCAGCTTTATTTGCCTTCTTCATTCTACCTAGTAGAAACCCACTGTCAAGCACTGTTTGTATTTGGGATTGACCAAAGTTCTGAATTAATTTAGGCCTTAGTTTATATCCTGAGAAGGATTTATCCAGGACTTCACATGTCATTGGGGACTAGAAACCAAGTGGGTATAACCAGCAAGACCTACATCACAATTGATGTACATCTAAATTAGTCTGTCATCAGGTTACACTTTATGACTTTAGTATTGCCTGCGCTGTGACAAATACCCTTGTAGGACTATGTATTTTGGCACCACATGGGGATGAACATGTTGCTGGGGCTCCAGAAGGCGGGGTCTATGGGATCAGTCACAAGACCAGAAAATGGTGAAAGCAGGATAAAATGTATTATACAGTGCAGAGACATACACCTCCTATTTAAGCCTAACTAAAACTGTGAAATCAGGTCCCTCTTTAAAACATACATCAACATAAACATATATCAACCAATCCTAATCTCCAATCCAAAAGCCAAAGTTCAGTTACCAGTAGATTTTCTTCCTTGTAACCCCAACCAAAATGTAAGAGCAGTATAAAAATTGAAATAACCAGGATACCAACATCTACTGTGGATGTTTTCGTCTAGGAGGGAGTGTGCAAGATCGCCAACGTGCCTTTCCGAGGGGCCCCCTGCAGTGATGCGGCTGGGCGCCAGATCCCCTACAGGATCATGATGAAGCAGCTCAACAGCTCCACCTCTGGGAGGATGTGGGATGACAATCAGCGAGCACCTTACTACAATTACAAGGTAAAGTTGAGTGACGAGTAGTACACTATTTAAAACTGAGGATAGCCCGAGTCTTCAGTCTTCTTGGCAGCTATCTCCATGATCTAGAAATAGTGCAGAAAGCCTGGCTCCAAATCAGAGCAAATATCCACACCTCACAGAAAATAAACCATCCGTGTAAACAATTAGAAAGGCCTTGCCCCCCGTATAAAGAAACATACAGATCTAAAATCCAAAACTAAAGAGTACCACGTCAGAGATTTGATCTGTTGTGTGCAGTTCATGCTTGGCTTCACAGCAACAGGGAAATAATGCATCCTAAAGGAGGGGACAGGGGCCAGGTGAACCCCAGTCTGGAGTTTCTTTCCCTTGTTTGAGCCCGTAAGTCTTGCAGTCAGTGTGTGCACAAGTCCAGCCTCTGATCGCTGCCATTGAATTTATCTCCCCAGGACGATCAAGGACAGATCCATCAGGTGTGGTACGATGACCCCGAGAGCATTTCCCAGAAGGCTGCCTATGTCAGGGAGCATGGGCTGCGGGGAATCGGCATGTGGAACGGCGATCTCCTGGACTACAGCAAGGACCCCGTCGCCCAGCAGCAGACCAGAGACATGTGGAATGCTCTTGAGCCAGCAGATGAGAGAGAGCCCTGAGAGCCAAGAGCCAGGGGCTGGTGCTACAAGTTAGTAACACATTGTCTGGAGGCCCGATGAGAAGCCAGCAAACTGGCTTCAACAGTTCAGGGATATGCTGTCATCCACTGTTGAATGGCTTCATTTATTGCTTTCATCGCTCAATAACTTTTGTATTCACCTCGAAAGTGCTTTCTAATACAAATTTTCTTGCATTAACAATATTAATGTTTTTTTCACTTTTAAATGCTGCTATTACAGATTAATAATGTTCACAAATAAAAATATGAATCGAGTAATTTAACATTTCATCAATTTATTGTGTTGACTTTGGTTTAACTAAATTATTAAGTTCATGTAAAATAACTGATCATTAAAGTGCTTCAGAAGAAATCTCATTGACTTTTATTTTTTTGGCAGTTGTTTTCATCAAGGAAGTATAAGAATAATGTATATGTTGAGAATGCCAAAACAAGATATAAAAGGCAAATGTGTTGCAGTTTTTGGTAGTATTTGAAATTATGCATTCACTTGCATAAATAAAATATGTATTAGCTGGACATTTCAAACTAGATTTAAATATTTGTTTTAACATAATGAAATTACAGGATTTTGTATTAATAATTAGCCAGGTCTAAAGCTTGTGTAAAAACCACAAAAAACAATGTTTTATGCTTATGATATGAACAGCACAATTCATTACATTATCAAATGAAAATAAAAATAGTATGCTTAATTAATAATTTAAACACCCTTCACTGTAAACAGTCATTAAGGGTTGGTCATGTTATGCTGCCTGTGAATTGAGTTGATAGAAGAGTAACAATGTAATAAAATAGAACGTCACACTTACAGGCATGTATAAAATTAAATGTTTCTCTATCTGACTGATCTGTAAAGCACGATTCCAATCACCACATATACAAATGCCACTTTATTCTCAAATATAAAAATACTTTTCATCTTCTATATTAAAAAAAAAAAAAGTGCAGTAATATGGTGTGTTTTATGTTCAGTGACTGCCAAGGTAGGTTTAGTCCAGTCCTGACTGAGGACTGAGAAGAGCCAGGGGTGTGTGTGGAGATGTTCACTGTTCAGCCTGGGATGCGCTGGGCCTGTGACCGGCTGCGGTGTCCAAGGGTTTGTGTGGTTGAGCCTCGCTGTGGGCCGGAGAGCGAGGTCTGGGTCTTCTTCTGTGACAGCTCCGCTCTGAGGGCCCGCAGCTCTGAGGCGGCTTGCTTCCTGAGCTGCAGACAACCACAGGGGAAACACTTGTTAATATAATACAAATATATATGAATTGAATAAGTAATACCCCATAACTTTCCCGTACAAAGTTACGGCAAAAAAAGAGCTTCGTTTTACTTAGCTTTACTTTGATTTCAAACGGTAAACCGTTTTCTCAAGCCCCTCCCTATGTGATGGGTGTAACAATGATTTATTGGTTGCTTTATGATGCTGGTCACAAGCCACCCCATGTGAAAGCCTACAGACATTAATTGGGAAAAGTGGTGAATTACATCCCTCATTTTGTTCAGGCAATAATTCAGTGGTACTAAAGATCACAAAGTACCTTGAGTTCAGTCACAAGTTTCATTTTAGCATCGTCCACTTTCCTCTTCAGCTGATCTATTTCGTGGTTCTCCGTCGTGACTTTAATAATGAGATCATTCTGGAGAGACAAAGATTGACCCAGATATGGCAGAGCGTCACAGTTTATTTTCCCAATTTGGCGTAAGCAGAGCAAGAATATAAGCTAATTATGCTTAGAGTTTGTTTGTTTTCAACATAAATATGTCCCAAGCATTTAGACAGGCAAAAACAAAACTTACTGGTCTTACTGGTTTAGAAAACATAAATGCAACTTTGAACTCAATTTATTGTAGTTAAACAACAACAACCCTGAAAATGACTTCTCAAAACAGCAATGTTATGTAACCAATTTCCCAATCTCTAATCATCCTGCACTAGCCAGTTATTAACATAGTCTTTGCCTCCCTCTGGTGGCAGACATACTGTGCTGTATTTCATAATTGCGTATCTGTTACTTTCCATTTCTACTTGCCACACAATTGTTTTCAGCGTCCTGAGGCCAAGGTTCATTCACCTTGGTTTTGCCATGGTGTTTTGGCTTGCTCCGCGCATCCCTGGCCTGCAGTTGATGCAGCACCTTGTGGTAATATGTTTCCAGTTCCTGACGCACCTTTTTCAGAGTCTCCTCCAAAGGAACAGTGGCCTTTTTAGTGTCAAAATACCTTTTCTTCCAAGCATCTCGAGCTGTGATGGGACCAAAAAAAAAACAGCTCTAAAAATGTTTTTTATGCGTCATATACACAACTTGTTAGTCTTGCAGTAAGATTACTTATCTGACTAAACATCGTAACAATAAAATAACCGCAATATTATGTAACCAAATTCCCAGATCATAACTGAGGTCAGGACCGCACAGTCCCTGACCACCTTCCGGCGATTTCTCAAGACACATCTATTCAGACTGTACTCGTAATCCAGCAGCTTATTCCTCTGAGTTGTTGCACATGCATGTAATTTTTGCACTACAAGTAACTTCTCTTCATTATGCCCCTGCTTATGCATAGATAAGTAGACATTGATAGATCTGTTGTTTCAGGGATTTTTCCTCTGCTCCCTCCCTGTAGCTCAAACCCAGGACTTCGCTGCATTATGCTTACCTCTTTCAACTAGGATTTATGCTTTGTATTTTATATTAACTGTACGTTGCTGGGTTTGAGTCCTGCCAAATTCACAACCTTAGGTTTGTGGCTGTAATGACCAGCTAGGTCTTTAGTTTGATCTTGACAAAGAAGAAAAATGTGTTTAACTGAGGCCCCTCTTACCTTGATTTCTCCTCTGACGGTTCTGGCCTAAAAGGTCTTTCGCCCGTCTCAACAAATCTTGTCTAGTCTTCTCAAGCTGTTTCCTCTCCTGCTTTGCCAACTTAATTCCCTCCACCAGTTCATCTCCTGGGAGAACAAACACAAATACACTGAGCAGCCCCTTTCAGCACTTCTCATCCTTTAGAATAGAGACTTGATTAAATTCATAACTCTAATGGAAAAAAAAAATCCCAGTGCAGTCTCTTATTTGTACAAAACTGACAAATATAAACATAATGTAAGTGCTCTGGTAAAATGTTTTTCTTGTTGTTGTTGATTACTATTGATATGGGTTCCAGCACCAGCACTTGTGGTTTCAAATGCATCTTTGCTGAACATCCCAGAAGGCAGAAGACATGTAAACAGGTAGTCATTAGCATGGTATCTGATGTATCTGATGAGAAACTTAGCTATGAAATGAAAGTATCCCAAATGGAAACTTAAGCTGGGAATCAAACATCGGGTGTTTTTTAAAATAAACCACCCTGCAATTTAAAGCTTTAAAAGCTACTGGCCTTAGTGAAAGTGTATTCCAACTTACTGTCTGTGATGAAGGCTGGAGGAGCAGGATTGTGTGTAGCCCTAGCTAGGAGAGGGGCGACTGGGGGCAAGGTGTACAGTGCTGGGGTGGGCAGGGGCAGAGGATTGTCACAGACCTGCAAAGAAATTTAAAACAAAACCCAGTGTCTCAGTGCCTATTTTATGCTGAGCATCAGCCGGCCGATACTCAGACCACCTACTGATGTTGGAATGTGGGGAAAGCAAAAAGAGTCCAGAGCAACAAAGCCCTTGACAGTTCCTAAAAGCCCTTTTCTCAGAGCAAGTCCTCATTTACATTTATACAAGACTTCCTGATGGACTAGAGGTGCATCTATAAAAACCCACCACATTAGCAATCAATGCCCCCTGTTTGCTCTGGTCGTTGGTTCTGAGTGAATGATCACATTAAGTCGAAGGCATGCAAAAATTCTATGGCACAGATCCAATAGAGAAATCAAAAAAGACACGAACATGATCACATCTGTAGTTTTATTTTTTTATGTCTCCCAAACAAGAGCCTTCCAGATCTTAAACCTAGACAAATTGTACATTCAGGACACGTATCAAATGGTGAAACAATAACAGGTATTTGAGACCCTACCTGATTGATTTGTTCCCTGTGATCTTTTGATGGTAGAGTGTTCTCGGTTTTCCTAAGAATAAATATGTTGGATTAAAGCAAAAAATGAATTGAAGGACCAACCAGAAAAAAAGTAATGCATGGAGATTAAAGCAAAGAATCTCAAAACAAAGCATTTAGGGGTGTATGAGGGAAAGACTAAAGGATGTCTTCAAGGGCTTATCAAATGCATTGTGAGCACAAAAGAGCAGAGAACCCACAAACAAAAGTAACAATTCAGACTTTAACTTGCATTCCCCAAAGAGAAATCTGTGATGCCTTCCCTAAAAATACTTTCTTTGGGTCTTGGAAACGTTTAGAAAATGGCAAGATAAAAGCGATCAAATGCATATTTTTTATTATATGTGTGGATTCCTGTAATTCCTGTAACCAGTATCTGTACAATACACTATTCATTGGCGGGAGAATCGTTGTGTGGTTCACCACTCTTACCTGCTCTGGCTGTGTGAGAATACAGAGTCTCTGTCCCCCAGGGACTCAGGCACGCCAGAATCTCTCGTGCTGTTTCTCAGGACTCGACTGCCCTTTTTCACAGCTGTCCTGCTCTTTACTTGTGATTTGGTGTTCGGTAGTCTTTCTGCAGGTTAAAACATCTGCATTAGGACAATCCTAGCATGGATTTTAAGCATGGAAATAATATAAGCTTGATCAGATATCAGATTTTCTATTCTGTAAGTTCTATGCAAGGGTAAGGTTTTCATATATATGTATAACATATCCAGATATGTTTGGGTTGCAGGAATGTCACCATAGCATTTTAATGGTGGGTTTGTCTTTTCAGCGGTGCTCCGCTCACCTGCTTTCTTTCCTATCGGCTGAGGCTGCTCCTGAATTCTCCTCGGAGGACTGACAGTGTCTTCCCAATTGCAGCCTTGATCTCGGCTGACGTTGTCTTCCTTGTCCTCCCCCGAACTAAAACTCTCCACCTCATCATCCTCGTCCACATCCTCATCAGGGCTCTGGGCAGGAGAGGGGTTATGGGGAGCCCTTTGCGTAATCCTGGGGTTAGTTGCCTGGTTTTTCACAGCAGGCACAATGCTGGTCTTCTGGGGAGAATGATAGCCCTGAGGCTCTGTGTGGTAGTTCTGTCTGTCAGGCATGCGAGGAGCAGAGTAAATGCTTCTGTCATTTTCCACTCCGGGTAACAAGTATAATTCTGGCTGAGGTGCCTTATTTGTAGAGGGGGAGAAAAACAAACAACTTTCAGAACTGTATTTCAGTTTAGGCTAAATGTGTATCACAACAAATCTGATTTTGTAATGTCCTCCTAAAATCCCCAAACCTACTGTTCCTTGAACTGTGTTTACATCTTCATACCAAGGTGATGCATTAACAGCTAGGCAGTGAGACACAATAACTGAAGTCTAAAGAGCAGTCAAAGAGAGGCATCTGTCTATAAATACAGTTTTGAGAACATCAAATGCAAACACTGTCAGTCAAAAGAATAAATGTGTAAACATGTTTTAAACGATGACATTGATATCCACAACAATAAGAATAAGAAAAAGACTACATACGTATGGCGGTGCAAAGGACTTTACTTTCAGTTCTTTTTCTTGTTTACTTTTGACCTGAAATGGAATTAAATTGTAAATTCTCAGGAATAAGATTAAGATGTGACACTGGGTCATTACATTACAGTATCAACTGCAATTTCTTCACCAGCTCAGTGGAAGGTAAACTGGCCAGGACTACCACAGTAACAATGCCACTAGAAGAGACATTAAAGCACTTCACTGGGTTGCTAGGATGCCGAGTCTACTTAATTAATCAACTTAAACCATCCTGGGTCTACAAGTCTAATGAAGTAGGATATGAACAGGTTTTATTTTTAAGCCAAGCCTGTGTAATGTGAAGATTAGAACATCCACTTGCTGGACTTGTACCAATTTGTTTATTAATTGTCTAGTCTAAGCATTCACCAAAATCTGAAGTCTCCTAGATTACCTAGATATGTATTGTACATTATTTTTTCAGTCTTCCACTCTGTATTGAGAAATAGAAACTGCAGTTTGGCAGTACAATTCCACAATATCAAACAGTTGTTACTTGTTACTAGGTTTTCAAACCTCATTTATCTCCTGGGCTTCCTGGGACACATTTCAGAGAGGATTTATAACTGCATGGTTGTGTAAAATATTTGCATACAGTTTCCTCCTTCACACAATCTACAATGTATTTATAGAACCTTTGTCCTCTATTCATTGTTTCATATTCAGCTACATCGTGCTTCGTCATTTGAAATCTATACCTGATGACAGTAGCCTAGAAATAGCATAGAGCACTACTGCATGGGTGCTTTATAGTTTGTCAATGTCACATTATTGGTGCAAACAGCAGGCGTGCCCTAGCTTGTCTATGAAACAGCTTGTAATGTTTGTGTGGAAAGTATAGCACCGAGGATTCAAACAAGTCAATTTCAAACAAACAGCGTCCACAGGAATGCATAGTTCTATACAGCTTTATGGGTCTAAAAATCTAAAATTTGAGACTGGAAGCACATTAGTTATCATTCAATTAAACATGTCACTTGATTAATTAAGCTTCTCTTATATACAGCAAAACACTTGCTTATTGAATTATAGTGAAATGTGCCCAAGTCTTTGCAAATTAATGTTTTAAGAGTGATCTATAAAACCTGCTTCAAGTGGTGTATCATGGATGAGGGAACTGTTTAGTAACATCCAGTCAATCACAGATGGTGTTCATTCTCTGGACTCACCACTGCCAAACTTCTACCCACACATTTAAGAAACACAAAATTGTCGATTGCTTTCTCTGAGCCCAGAAGTCCTGTCAGTTCGTCTCGTAGAGCCCGTAAACTCAGGTCAGGAAAAACCCTGAGAAGAAGGAAAAAAAAAAAAAAAACATCATTATACAGAGGCACTGGTATGGGCAGTAACCATGAAAATGTCATTAAACCAAAGTCAAATAGATGTGAAAACTTGCAGTCCACCAATGATGGGCATACTCTGTGTAATGTTTATGCAAGGAGGGATGCATTTGGAGTAAGTAGCAGTTTTACACACTATAAAGGCTATCTTTGATTTGATGCCTTATTTACTTACAGATACAGCTCTGACATTGCAGTACCGTATCAATTGCCTGTCTTGGTGTAGGATTGTTTATATTTGCCTATCGTATTGCTTAGATCTCGTAAAAGGTCACATACCTGATAAAGCCTGCAGATAGGAAGCTATCAATGCCATCTGCGGAGGCTTTGTTCAGCTTCCCATTCCACTGTTCATCTGGGACATATAACACATGGAGCTCCACCAGCTGTATGATGGAAAGTGCACAGGGTTACTCAGTTAAACAGATTGACAAAACATACCCAAACTGGATTATCTTTTTTCAAATCCCTTGTTAGAGGGATTTTAAAAAAGATAATCCAGTTTGGGTACAATTGTGCAGATCCAATAATTTCCACATGTCCTTCATTTAGGTTACAAAATGTAGCCAACACTGTAGTTGGGTGTGAAGTAACATGTAATTAGAAACGTAGGCTATATTGCTAAGGGTATACCCACATGCCAACTTGGCAACTCACAAATACACTGACAACTTTAGCACCTGAGAATACATAATGTCCTTATATTCTTTTTTTTTATTTTATTTTATCCATTACAAGTAAAGCAAGTCGTCTTATACATAAAGTGCACTTACATCCCTATACCAATATTCTTTGCCAGATACTGAAGGGAAAAGGACATCAACATGTAAATAAATAAATAAATTTCCTAACAAGTTATAGCAAACACATGCTCTACACAAATGTTAGGCAGAGAGAGATCGCAGGTAGATGAACACAATCAGCTACATCTATAGCATTTAATTTCAAATACAAAAATCCAAATAATAATAATAATAATAATAATAATAATAATAATAATAATAATAATACCTACCCCGGCGGTTGTTGGTCTTCTTTCCTCGAATGATCTATTCATCTCAAATCCGACAACTTCTAGAAATGGGTCAGAAGTCCCAGCATCTTTGTACGGCTGTACTTCTGTGTCGGGGGTTTGGTATATTTTGAGACCCACATGCAACACTGGTGTGGAGACAGAACTGTGTGCTTTGAAAAGGAGAGCTGCTGCCCAGCCCAAGCACACTGCTCAGAACAGCCTTCCCACTGAGCACATAGTTCAGCTGATCTTTCCGCAGGTCTGCATGTGTAAACGTCTTTCTTGCAACACTTTGCACGTATAGTCTTTATTTATAATGTTCTAATCTACTTCAACGCTGCATTGGCTAATACATAATTAACCATTGCATGTACAATCGGGCGAGGTGTTGTCCCCAGCCAACACAACGTTGTAGTGAGGTTGTGGGTTGGTGTAGCAACGTAATAATAATATTGTTAGCTGGGGTTTTTTCACCCTCATCACTTGCATGCTTGTTATAAAGAGTTAGGTCGAACACTGTTTAAAAAAAAAAAAAAAAAAAAAAAAAAAAAAAACTTCACCACAGTGTGAGCTCCTTTAATCAATTTGAATATGGATTATTAAAAAAAAATACTCGAGGTACATTGTGCTACAGAAAACTGCATTTTGCTTGTCTGGCTCAATATCACTGAATTGTCTTCATTCACAATTAAAATTATTCAGCTTTTTATTTTCCCTACAACTACATTCACCATTTTAGTGAGCGTTATAGTTGATGCACACCCAACTACATGACCTGATTTGTTCCTCTTGAATCCAATACTCAATTCAAGGTGGAGGGAGCGATGACGTCACGGGAGCCGCACGTCATCCCCTTGGTCGTGGTGGTGCCGTATTCCGCCTCTAGGTGTCGCACAGCCCGGGCGCTTTTTTGAGGCACAAAGCGGAAGCGTACGGACCCCGAAGCACAAGCGAGAGAAGGAGCTGTCGACCCACCTTTTGTCTGGAAACTGCACCCGTTCACACTGAAAGCTAACATGTCGGGATCATCCAACATCAACTCCATGAAGAAGGTGGTGCAGCAGCTGCGTTTCGAGGCCAGCATCAACCGGGTGAAGGTACAGAAAGTTTCCGATAGAGGCGGATGGTTTCCAGGGCGTGGAGACCCGCTTTAGTCTGCCATAGTCCTTTGTGAACCGCTGGAAAAAGTTGCCGTTGCTCGTTTTCTGTCTTGTGACTGCATTTTCCTATTCAAACGACGAACCGACCCCACAGTTAACATTTCCTGGCAACTTTCTGCACCGGTTACGTTTACATTTTGCGAAAACAATGGCGCTGTTAATCTAGCGGGGGGTTCTGTCTTGTATATTTCAAAATGTCGCTGATCAAACTGCTTTCTCACCCGAGCCGTCCGTGAAGACTCACTGGAGATGAAGCGGGCTGGGTTGCTTGTGCGTTTTGCTGTCTTTTAGATGTGGGTTTATGGCCGGGCTTGTCTTTGGGTGTGGGAATGGGTTTGGGTGGTAATCGTGTCCCCCAGTTGGCCATGTCTGCGTTTGCACTGATCGCAGTTGATTGGAAATGTGTTTAGCACTGGAGTTAGCGGTGTATAAACTCAAGGCTGTATGCAATCATTGTTTTAATCCAGACACACACTCTGAAGTTCCCATCCTGTCATTTTGTGTGTGACAGGATTGCAAAATAGATCTACAGGCTACAGTGACACAATGCACATAATGCACGTCTTCCTTGTTTTTTACTTTCGCTATTGTGTGCTTATTTATACACGATGAATAGTTATAGAAACCACGACCCTGGTCACGTTTTATAATCGTGCTTTACGTTGCCTGTTTGCCCTGTGTCTTAAAACATTGCTGGTTTCAGATCATGGATCATAATGGTATTGTGGGAATCGTGAAAAATGCAATGAACGTCTATTGTGAGGTTTGTAATCCAGACAGATTGATAATGGCGTTTCTGTGTGTGAAAGATTGCCAGTACTTGGCTTAAACCTTCCCGTATGGTCTTAAGTTTCATCCTACGTTTTTGTTGGTTTCAATGTCATTTATTATGTGTGTCTTAATACACGTGGATGAAAATCCCGGTTTCAAAACGTCATTCGTAATAATGTAATTGTTGGCAGACGCCCTTATCCAGGGCCACTCACAGGTTACATGAGCAATACAGAAGTGCACTAATAGTCACATCAAGCATGATCCAAGTGCAGTTTTAAGATTGCAAAAGTTAAATGATAAAACGCTTTCACATTCAGTCTTTTTACTTTACTGAGAAGCCTGCTTTTGCTTACTTTAATTCATTACATATAATGATTGTAAAGGATGTATTGTGTAAAACCATGTCCCCTTCAGAATTTGATTGGTCAAGTGTGAAGTGGTAGCAAAGGGCCTGCTGCGTGTAAATCTCCAGCTGTTTCCTTTCCAATGTAAAATGGCAGGATGACTAGTTTTCAATGTCTTGATGCGTGTGTTTCAGGTGTCACAAGCAGCTGCAGACCTCCAGCAGTTTTGCATCCAGAATGCACACCACGACCCTTTACTGACCGGGGTGTCCTCCAGCACCAACCCGTTCAGGACACAGAAAGTTTGCTCATTTTTGTAACTGTTTTGTGTGTTAATTTAAGAGTAAGTATTGTCTCCATTTCTACACTTAATCTACTGGGTATAGCCAAATAAAGTCATATGGAACATATCAAACCTGGGTCAGATGCATATTTCCAAATACTTCACTTTTCCAAAACCTTATTAAAAAAATATATTTTTTAATCCTGTTTCACAATTACTAGTTGAATGTATTTGGAAATACTTTTGAAAAGTCTTGGCATGTATTGTGGAAAAACATTTTGAAGCTGTTGCAAAAGTATATGATCGTGTTTTCAGTTATTTGTAGTTCAATTTATGGGTTGTATTTGAAAATGGGTACATCAAAACAAACTCCACACAACAAAGATAGTCTACAATTACAAACACTCCAATTGAAAGTAAATGTTGAGTTGCAGACGTCTCTTCCTTCTCGGTTTTGTTATGGCTACTTTTGTGTTGTAGTTAGACATTTAACAGTATTATGATTATGTTCTGTTCATATTATGTTAGTCTTGTTGGATCGTTTGTCTCTGCTTTGGCAATACTGTGACTGGTCATGCCAATAAAGCACCTTTGAATTGATTTTATTAGCACTGGCTATATGTGTTGTGTGTGCAAGGTAGATATTTTCCCAGCAGTGCACACAGTAGCTCAACTTGTATAATAAACCCATTTCTCTTGCTTTGTCTCGTCTCCTCCCCTCCCCTCATTAGCTAATGGAGAGACGCAAGAGACCAATTTAGACTTTTGGGACAGATGGAATATTTTTCTCCTGCTCTCCTTGTTGGGACTGTTAGGAATCTTTACTGTTATGTTGTGCTATGTTTGTTGTGGTGATGTACAAATAAGGTTACATTTTACAATACAACCAATTGATTGAAATAGTTGATTTGAAAATAGAGAATATCAAATACCAGTGAAGATATATAATTGAAGTATTTGCAAATATCAGTACTTCTAAATATTTTCACTTAGTCAATTAGTAATAGTCAAACCGGATACAATATTTACATTGTCAAATACAAAATTGAAACAGTAGGTGATTAATAAATACAGAAATACAAATGTAATGGTATTTGACCCAGGTCTGGAATATATGTGCATATTCAGTGGCTTAGTTTACACAAGAAACATTTTTCTGTGCTTTTGTGATAATTTAAAAGGTTTCTTCTGTAAACTGTAAGCGGCCCTGGATAAGGGTGTCGGTTAAGAAAGAAATGATGGGAGTTTATATTTATAAACACAGGCATACCTTGCTTTGCATTAGATTGGTTCCAGAAAAATGCCTTGTTAAATTATGATCCCATTTAGCATGAATTGAAATGTACTGAAATAATGAGAATAGGTTTCATAAACTAGTGATCACTTAATTTCTAAAATAAATGTGCTGTTAATTCAGAAAACTGGTCTGCTAAATTAATAATAATTCTGCACCTGAGTGGTGCTCCTTTGCTTAATTTTGGATTCTTCCTTGGAACTTAAATGTTCTGGTCATTTTTGGGCCCATTGTAATTTGCTTTGCCATCTGTTTGTTTTAGCTAATGTTTCATTTTAAAATAAATGGTGTAACAGGATCATGTAAAGCAGAGTATACCTGTTTATATACATCTTTATTTAAAAGATTCATGCACCACTGCTTATGTTATAATCAGTCAATTAATGCTGTTTGGGTTACACAATGGTAAAATTGTTCTGAGACTTCTGTCTTTATTGAAGGTAAAGATGAGATTAGATGGTGCCAATGTTTTTTCATTTATGCGTGAATGGTAACTGCAACATTTTCTGTTCCAGGTTTTAACCGATCACTGTGAAGCAGAAACACCGAGTCAGATGGGAGTAATTTCACAGATCTTTTTTTTAAATCTGCTTATGGATACTTAATTGCTTTCAAAGTACCTTTTTTTATAGTTGCCAATTTTTTTTTCTTATTGTACATGTGCCTTTTTCTTACAAATTAGACTCTGGTGTGATGTGTTCATTTCAATCTACTGAAAATTGTGTTGAACAGTCCCAATACATGCCCTTAGTGAGAGCATTGATGGAAGGATGGATGGGATGTTTCCTAAAGACTGACTGAATCACTAAACTCTTCAAAGTTTTTTGTTTTTTTTCCCAATTACTGCAAGAATACAATGCTAATCTCATGCCTTGTACAACTGTCTTTTTGTACTCTTTAAAACTGGATTTGTTTTTTATTTTATTTTGAAAAGCAGGAAATAAAAATGATCCTTCATCTGTCTTGTTTAAAGATGTAGTATATATTGAGCACTGTAGAAATAAACAAGTCATATTGCACTATGGGTTTAAGGAAAATATTTCCATTTGAGAGTGTAAAAAGTAAGACAAAACAGCTTTGTAAATAAAACGCACTCCTGTATATTTGTGTACAAGGGATGGGGGAACAAAAAAAAGTGAAGGGTGCAGTCCATTGTTCTTCACAAGTGGAATTTTCGTCTGCTTGAATCCATCTCATGGCGCTGCAAAATACAATGGAAAGTGGTTTGTTGGTAAGGCTGTCTGGCTCAACTTTAGTGGCATGAATTCTTACACAATTATGATTAGATCATACAATAAAACTGCACCATAATACATGCTTCAAGCAATGAGTATGATTAAGTACATTATATATAATCAATCCAGAGGCAACTCATCAATCAACAAAATAGCCACAGTTGTGCACAATACTATTGTATTGTATTTAATTAATTACAAAACCTGTTAAGCTATTCACTATACTAACCTAATAGGATGAAAGTAAACTCACCTTGTGAACCCATTCATACTCTCCAAACTTGGAATCAAAAGTCCCTTTCTGAAGCGAGCGCAGTTTCAAGGTGAAGCGGGGGCCAAGCTCCTGTATGCCGACTCTCTTCTCATTCTTAAATATGTATCTGTGGAGATAAAGGGGGGGGAAGCAAACAATACTTTGTTGTTTTATTGTAGTCACAGCAGCACATGCATAGGACATTTGGGATGCCTTCCTTGGCAAATCAGTTTTTTCCCACATTTCTGCAAGTCTTGAAAAAAAATCCACACAAACCCTGATATGTATCAATTACCATTTTAAATCAAAAAAGTTTGAGGGACAAAATGTAAAACCATTAACTGAACACAGCAGATGTAGTCTGTGGTAAAACTAGCATGCAAATATTTCAGTCATTTCAAATTATAACATATAGCCTACGTTTTGCTGAATTAGTAACAGCAATAACAAAACACAGCCTAAATATCTGTCCTAGGCCAGTTACAAAGTAATGTCTTCCCATCAATTCAGCTGACACTAGAGGGCAACAATTTACAGTTAATTCTCAATGTAAAGAATATCTGAATTTGGAAAATATATAGGCTATATAACAAACTGCCTTAGTCTTACATTTCACCATAAAAGTTTTAGAAACAAATCTCTTAACAGAGCACCTCAGCACTAATATAAATCCATCCTATAAACTGGGAATGCTGAGGAATTGGTCGGATGTCTACAGTTTGCAACAACATCAATGAGGTATATGCCATCTTCATTATTAATTTCTTAGCAGGCTTACACACTGTACACAGAAGTTAATCAGATGGAAAGATGCAGTTACCTGTGAAACCTGAAGAAGATGAAGTCTCTCTGATTGTGGAAAGTGGCTACCTGCCGTCCCACAAACTGCGGGTCGTGAGGGAAGAGAGCAGCAAACATGCGCCCTATAGTGTGGCCCAGCCGTGTGCTGAAGTTGTTCAGGATCACCTCTGGAGAATGCTCTGAGGGATCCTTGCCTCGCCTCTGCAATTCATCACAACAATAAAATACAACCAGGCTTAAGTGTGGTATACAGGAAGTTCACATAAGTCTATCCCTGGTCCCAATGAACCCTTACACAGCAGCTGTTAGACTTCATGCTCAAATCAAAAAGTTTAAAGACTTTCAAAATTTGAATTCTGATTAACCAAATCAGCGTTTTACTCAAATCAATAACCTGTAGATAACGGGAAATACAAACAAGCCTCTAAGGACCAGAGTTCTCGTGATCAATCACCCGTTTCCCCATCTTTAGAAACTTCTAGGGTCACCTAGAAGACTAACAAACTTGAGAATGTGGTCAATATCTCCACTTATTAATACAGACCCTTCTACAATGGGTTTCCCATTGATTTTGCCTCAAGATGGCTGACATTTTCTACCAGTTGTACACCTTACCTTCATTTCTTTGCGAAGACGAACACTGCTGACTTTGAAATGGGCAGTGGGGCCATCCGGCAGATGACTAAGAAGGAAACCATCTGTTTTGTTTGGGTTAAAGAAGTTAAAACTCCGGGGATGCGAGTATAGGCAGCTCAATGAAATACCATATTTTATTAAGAGACTATACTAGATACAAACAATTGATTTCAAACTAATACTGATACCTCAAAGGGTAAATGCTCCCCAGCAAATCGAGTACTGGGTAATACACTGTAATGTTCTCTGGGTATACTGCTGTTAAAAAGACAGACCCTGTCAAGCATACCTTTTGAAATCAAAGTCAAAGGATACTGGGCACCTTGCGATCCTCGTTGATTACCAGGAGGTACGTGAAACCTCTGGCCACACACTGTGGGATGACCTTCTTCAGAGCCAAGCCTCTTCTATAATACACATGGGAGTCTGGTATTACAGAGGCAAGCTGCTCACAGAATCGCACAGTCCTCTGGGAAAAAAAAAAAATGTTATATGGCTACACCTGTAACATAAGTATTAGGAGAAATCAATGTTATCACAATACAATTGGAATGATTCGTTTTCCCCATTTAGATCAATGATCAGCGAGCAAATTTGGATTTGACTCTGCCAGTAAAATATCAACAAGTCCCACTTACCCCCCGGGGTCGATCCGATGTCGTAATGAGAACTTTGGGATTCGTCAGGCGGTTGAAGTATGCTGAAAACTCATCGGTTCCCTCATCAAAAGCTACCTGCGGAAAGAATTTAAAGATTTTTAAATTAATAAAATAAAGTTTCCAATACACAGAAATCTAGTCCAGAAGAGCATTATGATAACAAAGAGAGACATATTTGGAAACGTCTTCCTTTAATCTTGAGTTTTGATGTCCTGGTTTGTATTCCAATACCTACATGATCCGTAACAGGTTATATGAATACATCTTAAACTGCAATTCAATCAATAAACACATTATACATAACAGCTATACATGCAGACATATCGAAAATGGAAAACCTGTAGTAGATACTGAACGGCTACACATATTAGGCTATATTCCCTCTTATATTTTCCTAAACCTTGAAAATTACCTCTTCATCTTCAGGATCCACGGTCGTTTCATCAAAGACTCTCTGGTTTTCTATGGTTTTAGGGACAGGCTTTGGAGGTGCCTATGCAAAACAGATCATTGTTCAGGTCAAAGAAAGAGAGCTTGTGCATTTCAAAGTATTTTTTGATTATAATATTTCATAGATGTGCTTAGAAGAACAGGATGATTATCATATGTATTACATCATAACAAAATTGAATATTTACATAAAGGATCATACAATAAGGAATAGGCTACATGTAGTTTGTATGATTATAAAATGTTACTTTGTTGTTCATCCCTTAACAAGGAAATACACAATAAACGTCATTTCACCTTGTCTCCCAGGGCTTCTCTCTCCTTCTTTCTTTTCTTTTTCAATGCCAACTTTTCCTGCAAGAGAAGAAAGAGTAAATGATCGAGGATGCGGTTATTTCAACACCAGTGAATTGAACTGTAATTCATGATTGTACCAATAAACTGTCACTGACAATACAAATACAAACCGACTGTAGGCTAAACATCAGGCTACAGCTCCATCAAACTCGTCACACTGACTGGTAGTCTAGGACATTATCCAAATATAATTAAGTTCCAAGTTCATATTAATTCCCTGACATTAATTATGTTGTACTAATTAACATGGAATTCAATATTACCTTTCGTTTCTCCAGTTTGTATTTTAAAAACATGAAGTGCCTGCGCTGTTTGTTTTTGATGACAGACACGCTAAAAGCCGGTGGGAACGCCGTTTCCGGTGGCTTATCATCATTTTCCACTTTCGGCTCCTCTCCCTTTTCTTCTTGCAATTTGTTCTGCTTATGCTTTTGCTTTTTCTGGCCTTTCTTCTTCTTTTTGCTTTTCTCTTGAGAGCCCAGGCATACCTCTTCAGCGTCCATGTTGTATGCTATCTTTTCACGTGCTTTCCGTATTTCACCTTTAATCGTTGACCTTTCAACTTTTACTTCCGGGTTCAGAGCTTATGTATTGAACGTGCGCAGTGCGCCACCTGGCGTCGTGGTGGTATGGTGTCAGTGTTATGTTTTATTCATGTGGACAGGGTGGGTTTCTTGCTCAACTTCTGTGTGTGAAACTACAGAGGGGCTAATAAAAGGATCAATGCCGACTTACTTTTCTCCAGAGATTTAGTTCACTCCTCTGAACAAGTCTACCGAGTTGCTCCCAGCGGTGGCCTGGACTACCTCCAAGGCGAGCCTGGAGGCTTCCCAACTGTACTTGCTTTGCAGTTCTGGAGATGCAGACATCCTGGTCACACTGTCTGCACATCCATAACACAGTCTTTATTCAGTATTTCTCAGTGCTCTCTGGCAGCGTCAATCAATCCAATACATTGTAGGAGAAATATTTCAAAAGCTAGGCCTGGATTTTGATCTAAAATAATAGAAATACACAGTGAAGCATTTAACTTGTTTTCACTCAGAAAAGAACGATCTATTTTAATGCACTTTAATAAAATAATAAATGACCACATTAAGTTGATTCCAATCACATAATGTTATATTGTTGCATATAAGTCTACATAACAAACAAACTCTCATACTGCAACCACACAACATAATGACCTTCCAACTCTTCTGGTTTCACCCAACCAGTTAAATGTACACATAAAACTAAAAATCAATGTGGCCTGACATTTGTGGAAGAAATCGAGTCTTCACGCTGAGGTTGGTTTGCAGAATCAAAGTAGTTTATTCAAGCAATTACAGGGAGGGAAACAACAGTCTGACAGTTTCCTTTGACAGTCAGAGAAGTTTCTCTGCACACAGGCAGAGCAGAGCAGTTTATATAGGCAGTAACTTATATGAACATAATTCAGATACATTCCTTATATGATGATCGTAAAGTAGTTCCCTTATAGAAACTTACAGCAACAGCAAAGCAACAAACAAAGAAGTAAAAAAGGTCAAAAAAGTTTACTGGCAGTTTCTAATTTGGCAGTTGCTAAAATAGAAAAAGTACCTCACCCATTTCTCAATATCCCCCAAACCCATCCACAAGCACACAAAGTGCACCGAAATCTGATGACAATTCACTTTGTTTCAACACAAAATTTTCTCTTGCAGCAAGAAAAGAAAGACACTAAATTTAATTCAAAATCAGGAGCAGCTACAGATCACACAGAACATGCTTCAAACTCAACACAGTCCAGTGGAGATATTGACTTGCAAAGTAAGGAAAAAATGGACTTGGGTTTTGGGTTTTTAAATAAATGATCATAACTCCTTCAATTTTTATCAAATTTTCACCCAGATTGTCTTATAAGTTGTATTTTGACTAGTACTTCATAATTATGCTTGCATTTATATTGGAAAAAAGGTGGTAGTGCTGCAATATAGTGTGTCTAATCATGATCAACAATGCAGAAACTGATGCTGCAGTTTGAATGCTTTAATTTGAGTGGTACCACATGCTTTGTGCATATTTTGTGGTATAGCTTTTATCAAAACTTTTCCACATAGGCTAGGTTCTTTCAAATGCACATTATCATTATGCTATTTTCACACAACAACTTCTACAAGTTTCAATTTGAGTGGTATTTCAACATAAAATGTTGATCAAGATTTCCCATAGACTTGAGGAGGAAAAGGTCAAAACAGTCAACATTTCAAGAAAATGCATTTCTGGTAGTACTTGGTAGTACTGTAATATAGTCTAATCATGATCAAGTTTGCAGAATATTATAGCATAGTTTGTTTATTTTAATTTGATAGGTGTCACATACCTGTATTCCTATGATGTCCATATTAATCCCCTAAAACCCCAGCTGGAATTGCTCTTGTATTTTTAAATTATACCAAGTTCCGCCCGTGGGACAAGGGGGCATAAGGGTTAAACACTTAAAAACTAAGAAGTTCAAACCAGTCAAAAACTAATAAATTAACTTTGCTTATGACATTTCGAAGGCTATTTTGCTAAATTTATATATATATAATATATTTTAGCTAAAGCTCAACATGACGGCAATTCTCATATGTGTTGACAATTTTTCTAAAGGCCTCCCATACTCCAGTGTCATTTGTACACACAGCCCCACCACCTCTTTTAGACTGACTCTCCTCTCTGTTCATGTCTGCAATGCAAGTCCATGGTTGGCCATCACTATCAGTCACACACCACTTGGAATGATCCACCGCTGTGCCGAAAGGCTGGGTTTGAGGTAGCTGCATCTCTTGCACATTGTACACCTTGTGACTGCCTGAGCAATTTGATGGCAGAGGTCTGCGAAGTTTCCCCCAGCTTTTGCTGTAAATGTCATCCCCTAAATAATCGACCAGCAGACCAGAATAAAGATCTGAAAAGTCACAAGGTATGCATTACAACCAAGCACTCTTATAGGTCCTGAAGTTACAAATGGGAAGAAGGAAAGAAAAGGAGGTTCCATTCTAACCAATTGAAAGGTTTTAGAAACTCACACACCCAGATAGATATAATATTTTGAAAGATATCCCTGGTTTAAGTAAGCCAATGAAGAAGTAACTTAAATCACAGTGTCACAGAGAGCTGCAGGTATTAGCTGCAGAGGTAGTCCTGGCATAGATAAACAGATACATAAATAGTGTTGAAATATATAAAGACTGGGGGTTGTCACCGCTGTAGGAGCTAGTGAATACCATTTGTTCAGAAGGGGATTCTAGTAGACTGAACAAGCACTGAATAGCAACTAAGAAAATACAGAGAAATTTAATAGGGTTCAATTTAAAATGAAGATCTTACCATCTTGAAATCTGGAGTATTTTGCAAAGCTGATAAAAGTGTTTCCTGCTAATGACTTCATTTCCAGCCTCTTAAACCATGGGGCTTTCCTGGGATAGCAAGTTCTCTGAGCCACACAGCGAAGGCCATCGTGGAAGGTTGTTGGGACGTGAAAGTCAAAGGTGTAAATGTGAATGTACTGGAGCTGTATGGCTGGGGACACAATAGCATGCACAGCACACATAGATAATTTGGAGGAAAAAAATCCTTATATATATATATATATTTATTCTGTCATGTTTGTCCATTCACAAGACTCATTTGAAAAAAATACAACTGGAAAAACAATAGGGAATATTTCCCACTTCTGTCAAAGAATGGGCTTTTATTTGGGTTTTGTGTAACTACATTCAATAGTATTTCCCATTATGGAGTTATCAATACTTTGAAATAATCACAATGATCACAATTACATTTTTTGAATGTGTGTGTATACGTATAGATACAGTATCATTTAGATGCATTACCAATATCACTGAAGTTGCTATATTTGTATGTCCCACAGAAGAAGGTCTGTCCATTACTTTTACCACTGGAAGGCCAAAATGATCTCCTTGTTTTGCCTGGGAATTGTGGTGTGCTGTGAGTGAGCCAGACTCCGGTCTGTCTGTCCAACATCACAACCCCTGAACAGAAACACACAACACACTCCAGTTATTTGTTCAGTATTTACAACCCCAACTTAGCATTCAGTGTGATTGGTCATAAGAGGTATTTTAACAAGGCAGCAATTACATTAACTAAATTAACATTGTTATTTACCATTGTTGTTTTTTCTATTTACAGTCAGTTCAGCAGAATTTAAAAAGTTTCAGTGTTGTAGACCCAACTCACCTTTGCTATGTCCGAAAGATGAGGGAGCAGTTTTGTACTCCTTTGGAGGCTGATCATTGTAAAGCAGATATCCGAAGCCTTCAATCTTTTAAAAGGTAATATATATATATATATATATATATATATATAGGAGAGAAAGAGAGAGAGAGAGAGAGAGAGAGAAATTTAACATTTAAGACCACCAATTGTAAGGATGTTACAAATAATTGATCAGATACACACACAACCTTATGTCATATAAGCACATAGACATTCAATAAGGAACTTTACATTATTATACATCCTCTCTTAATACAAAGGATTTTACTGTATTCTACTTCTCTTATACTAATTACAATACATTTAAACAGATTTTTGTGGTATTTTTGTGTCATGTCACAGAATGTGAGTTTTCACAGAAACAGGAAACCCCTTCATCAACTCTCATACAAGCTAGTCCAGGGAAAAGAGGAAGAGGAAAATTCAGTTGGTCATTTTTCGTGAGGACGGGCACACAGAAAGTACACAACCAAGAGAGGCAGGCGAGTAGGCTGATGCTTAAATGTACAACATGTCACAGTACACAATTAGCTGTGAATTAGAAAATGTCAAACATATACAAAATCTATATTAACCAGACAAAGGGGTAAAGTTCATTGAAAGAACATCACAACTTCAGTGAAGCGGCCGATCAATTCGATTTTCAGTTTTCGTGGATTTTCATTTTTCACTTATTTACTTGCAAGTATTATGAGAACAGTAGAAATCTCCTGTAGCTTCTAAAATGAAAGCATGCACAAAGTCAACTGGTGTCTATGTTATCTTTCATTATTCATGGCTTAGGTCGCTTCTCCCTTGTGACCGCCTGCCTGAGGTAAAAGGACAACACAGTGCTCATGTAAACATCCCAGATATTGGCTGGGTCTTATCATGTAAATATACAGATCCTTTTGAAAGCATATTCCAGCACATATTGGGCAATGCCAGTCACTGCTTTGATCTTACCTTCTTCTCAATAAACGTGAAAAACGGCCACAAGGTTTGAGCCAAGGCACTCTCTGGGTCATTTATGTTCCTTTTCCCGTAGTTCCAGCTTTTGCTGTTATTATCCATGTACAAATACATCAGTCCTGTCTTACGGTCGAGATCAGGAAGATTATACACAATATACCTACAGGGTGACAAACATGCATATAGCCATTTTAAAAATGCTGCAAAATTGCATTACAGGTAGAGAGGAGGTGAAAAACTGGAACAGAGTCCTGCCATGTGAAAATGTGCAGTCTTGATAATATGTTACGTGACACAAGACAGGCCAAAAAATGGAGCACACCCAAACCCAACATTAGCTCATAGTTTGGCCTTGTATATGACACAGGACCTGATGGAGTGACTTGTGTAGTTGGCTAGGTTTAACCGCTGAAGAGTTTGGTGTTTGTTCTGTTTCAGATCACAGATCACAAGTTGACCTTTGCTTACCAGTCCACAGAATCCCCGTTCTCATTCCTGCAGGACACTCCAACACTGCCAGCGAACACACAGCAAAACAGCAGCAGCAGTGAGCAGGAGAGCTCTCTCCACCCCGGGCCCTAGTCGTGGACAAGAACACAAACACAATCGGTCACTGCGCTGGCTTTTCTAATCCAACTGTAACATCAAGTAGATTTCCGTTGTCAGTTTGGAGTAGTTCATTTGCACAGCCCTGCATTTTGTTTTTGGGTTTTGCACGTTTTATCACACCTCTGGATGTGGTGGCGTGAGACCATTAGTGATTCACCAGATGTTGCTGTTTTACTTAGCTTCCCCCTACCATGCGATAGTTATACAGCTCTGGAAAAAATTAAGAGACCACTCCAAGTTCAGAAATCAATGTTAAGTGGTCTCTTATTTTTTCCAGAGCTGTATATGTATATCAGCTTTTTATTGGGAATTGTTAGTGGTATTATATTCTCTTCTAGAAGTTTCTACTGGCCTCCAGGGGCCAGCTGTGAGAACAATACACTCACCTAAAGGATTATTAGGAACACCATACTAATACTGTGTTTGACCCCCTTTCGCCTTCAGAACTGCCTTAATTCTACGTGGCATTGATTCAACAAGGTGCTGAAAGCATTCTTTAGAAATGTTGGCCCATATTGATAGGATAGCATCTTGCAGTTGATGGAGATTTGTGGGATGCACATCCAGGGCACGAAGCTCCTGTTCCACCACATCCCAAAGATGCTCTATTGGGTTGAGATCTGGTGACTGTGGGGGCCAGTTTAGTACAGTGAACTCATTGTCATGTTCAAGAAACCAATTTGAAATTATTCGACCTTTGTGACATGGTGCATTATCCTGCTGGAAGTAGCCATCAGAGGATGGGTACATGGTGGTCATAAAGGGATGGACATGGTCAGAAACAATGCTCAGGTAGGCCGTGGCATTTAAACGATGCCCAATTGGCACGAAGGGGCCTAAAGTGTGCCAAGAAAACATCCCCCACCACCACCACCAGCCTGCACAGTGGTAACAAGGCATGATGGATCCATGTTCTCATTCTGTTTACGCCAAATTCTGACTCTACCATCTGAATGTCTCAACAGAAATCGAAACTCATCAGACCAGGCAACATTTTTCCAGTCTTCAACTGTCCAATTTTGGGGAGCTTGTGCAAATTGTAGCCTCTTTTTCCTATTTGTAGTGGAGATGAGTGGTACCCGGTGGGGTCTTCTGCTGTTGTAGCCCATCCGCCTCAAGGTTGTACGTGTTGTGGCTTCACAAATGCTTTGCTGCATACCTCGTTTGTAACGAGTGTTTATTTCAGTCAAAGTTGCTCTTCTATCAGCTTGAATCAGTCGGCCCATTCTCCTCTGACCTCTAGCATCAACAAGGCATTTTCGCCCCCACAGGACTGCCGCATACTGGATGTTTTTCCCTTTTCACACCATTCTTTGTAAACCCTAGAAATGGTTGTGCGTGAAAATCCCAGTAACTGAGCAGATTGTGAAATACTCAGACCGGCCCGTCTGGCACCAACAACCATGCCACGCTCAAAATTGCTTAAATCACCTTTCTTTCCCATTCAGACATTCAGTTTGGAGTTCAGGAGATTGTCTTGACCAGGACCACACCCCTAAATGCATTGAAGCAACTGCCATGTGATTGGTTGGTTAGATAATTGCATTAATGAGAAATTGAACAGGTGTTCCTAATAATCCTTTAGGTGAGTGTATATCCTAATGAAACTAATTTGTGCTGATCTAAGAAAGACTTTTAGTTTTAATTTAGGATCTTGGTAAAAACTGAGATCTGAAAGGAAAATGAAAGAAAGCATTTAGGAAATGTAAGACGTATGAACCTAATCTCGAATGAGGAACTATTTCATAGGATTTGAAAAGTGCTTGAAATGGACCAGGGCACACCAGTTCTCAGTGTGGGCACTTTTCAGTTCAAAAGATGTATCTACACATGAGTATGTTATCTATGGAATTCAGTACTGGCACTTTTTTAGTTTCCATTTCAAGCACTGATTATAATTAGGTTTGGGAGATCTTGAAGTGTAGTTCTGCTATCCCTACCTGCCTTTACAGCTGTAATTAGCGTTGTTAATGTCCGAATCTCAATTAAATTACAAATCACGCTTTACCAACCACATTCCTTTTTAAATACACCCAGTTGCAGCTTAACGAGCCTCTTTGGAAAGCAGTTAATAATAAACTCACAATTCATCATCAGATCTCCATGATTGAATTGAGAAGCGGACATGGATTAACAAGACTAATTACACCTTTAAAGGCAGGTAGGGACAGCAGAAATAAATGGTGAAATCTACCAAGTGTAAGAAATCCAATCTGTGAGGAAACAGTGAATCAATAAGATGTTTATTAGAGAATGGTAATAAAATAATACAGAGAAACAGGTGACAGAGATACGGAGGATCCCCAGACTCAGTGAAGGATCTGAACCCCGAGAAAAATAGCTACAGTCATTTAAGTTGAAACTGAACAAAGAAACTGAAAGTGGGAATAATTGGAAGAAATCAATGAATACTCATTAAATGCTGATCAATATGCAAGTCTAACATATTATATTGGCTAATTAATAATCAACTATATAGCAAATGAGTAGATATGTCAAACACTTTGGTACAATTCTACCTCAACAATTCTGTAACCTCTCAGAAACAGTTATCAATGTAACCATGTTCACCTCATCCACTGAAAGTGTCAAGGCAGGGAAATCAAATGTGTTGGGAACAGTCTGCTAGACTCCTCAAGACAGAAAGAAAGGCAGACAGACCCTGTATGAGCCAAAATGAATGGAAAAGTTCAATACTGACCAATACTAGAAATTCTCACCCCCCTAGACATAATGTAATTTAATTTGGTACAAATAACAATCATATACAAATTATACAAATTTGAAAGAACAAACATAAAACAACACAGCAACAAAAAAACCTTACCATCATCCTGAGACACAAATTGGTCTTTGAAGACCAGAGGGAAGATACTGAAATAACTTCTGCTTTGAATTTCACACAAAAGACACTGAAACTGTTGCCAAACTTCCTTAAAAGAAATCCAGAAATATCACTAGCTTTTCTTTTACACATATCAAAATGTGAATGTGAGTGAGTGTGTGTGTGTGTGTGTGTGTGTGTGTGTGTGTGTGTGTGAAATAAACCAATACATTTTTATGAGCTTTGGACAGTTAGAACAATCCTATGTTCAAAATCTATAGTGTGGTTCTCTGACAAAAAGACATCAATGCAGCTTTGCTTGTCCACAGGTATAAAAGGGTCACACATTAGACTTTTATATGTACCAGGACAAAACAGCTGGTACAGTGACTCTACACAGACATGATCATTGTACTCACCTTATTAAGACTTACAAAGGCAGACATCTTATATTTCTCCATTTGCTTTCTGAAACCCCACAGTCTTCACCGCACTACAGGTGTACATCTACATTCGTACTGTGTTGCATCAAAAGGCAGAAATACTTATCTTTGAACAGCTGCTGGACTGGCGTAACAAGTTATTTAACTGGAATTTCCACAATTCTAAAATAATTTCAGCAACGAAAAAATAATAATCTGAGCATACTGTTTAGCAGCCATAACGCCAATGAAAGTCTAAATGAACCAGTAGGCCAGACCCAAATTACACTTAAATCTAGTGCATAATTAGCCAATTATTTAAAAAAAACATACAGACTACCATTGATTATGCATGATTTATTCATAAGGGTAAGTATTTTTGCACATATACATATTATTGTATTTATTTTACATCCCCTCTGCAAAACGTGTTACCATATGTGTGGCACATATGGTCATATTTGTGACAGCTGCGACACATTACATATTGTAATTGATAATGGAAGATTTGTATTGTGTTCATGTGGGCAAAGCAATGATTAGTTGAAAATAGCAAATACAATGTGACAAATTGAATAATGCCTGAATTGAATAAGTCTCTTTATTTGCAAAGGTCAGACCAACATCGGGATTTTCCAACCACCTCATGGGACTAGGCCCGAGTTTCTTTCTGAAGAGCCAAACCTTTTCCACTCCTACACCTGAGTCTCATTTTTGCAGCTGACATACCAGGACACAGCATCCCGGAAAGCTCTGTAGATAAACAGGTTTTGTGAACAAAGGAGTCCACCTCCTTTCCATTTCTGACAGTCTTCCCGGTTCAGATCTCCGATGCAGACCCACTGATCTTCATAGTTCTGAGAGACGCACCACTTGGAGTGATCATAGTTATTATAGAACAGAACCGGGCCAGGCAATTTGACTCTTTTGATGTTTAAGACGTGCTCTGGGAGGGAGCAATTGGACTGAAGCTCATGCTCCTTCCGTTGCCAAGTTTCTGTCAAAAGATTTGTCTTTAAAACTTCTGCTGCCCAGCCGGCGTATATGTCTGTATATGACAAAAATGAAAGAACAGGAATATCAGCAGAATAATTTGAAATGTTCATCATTACTCGGGCTTTGCAATGTTCCCAATTGTATTTTCAATACCAAAACAAAGGCAACTGAAATGTAGATATCAAGTTGGATTGTCTGTTTGTGTTTTGACTTTCTTGCATAGATTCATGATTTTAAAATACATCCATTTCAAAAACTTTTTTTTTTTTCTATGAGTGAAGACAAGAAGTGAAAAAAGCCAGAGAAAAGGTCTTCAAACAGTTGAAAAGCAAAGCGCTCAAATGTAAAACTTTGGCGTGGGACATTTAAATTTTTTCAAAATATAATTGGTAACACTTTACAATAAGTCTCCCCTAGTTAGTGTATTTTCATAGTAGCTACTCAGTAACTACATCTGAAGTTACTCATAAGTAAAGTTTAATTAAATATTATTACAATGTACTTAATGTGTAAAATGTGGGTCATGCCCGGTATTGCTCCAAAGGTAGCCTCCCGGTGGGCATCCTTACCAGACAATTGTGTAGTTAGATATACCGTTAATCATTATTACACATTAAGTACATTAAAACAATGCATGATTACACTGTTATTATGAGTAATACATTTTTTCATGATTTCAGATATCTTGTTTTATAAGCTTGTACTTTGTTTTTGACGTTCAAGCACCCATTTTTATGAATATACAGTAGCTGTGGGGAACACTGAAACATTAAGATACAGTGAGGGGAAAAAAGTATTTGATCCCCTGCTGATTTTGTATGTTTGCCCACTGACAAAGACATGATCAGTCTATAATTTTAATGGTAGGTGTATTTTAGCAGTGAGAGACAGAATAACAACAAAAAAATCCAGAAAAATGCATTTCAAAAAAGTTATACATTGATTTGCATGTTAATGAGTGAAATAAGTATTTGACCCCTTCGACTTAGTACTTGGTGGCAAAACCCTTGTTGGCAATCACAGAGGTTACACGTTTCTTGTAGTTGGCCACCAGGTTTGCACACATCTCAGGAGGGATTTTGTCCCACTCCTCTTTGCAGATCCTCTCCAAGTCATTAAGGTTTCGAGGCCGACGTTTCGCAACTCGAACCTTCAGCTCCCTCCACAGAATGTCTATGGGATTAAGGTCTGGAGACTGGCTAGGCCACTCCACGACCTTAATGTGCTTCTTCTTGAGCCACCCCTTTGTTGCCTTTGCTGTGTGTTTTGGGTCATTGTCATGCTGGAATACCCATCCACGACCCATTTTCAATGCCCTGGCTGAGGGAAGGAGGTTCTCACCCAAGATTTGACGGTACATGGCCCCATCCATCGTCCCTTTGATGCGGTGCAGTTGTCACCCCCAAAGCATAATGTTTCCACCTCCATGTTTGACGGTGGGGATGGTGTTCTTGGGGTCATTCCTCCTCCTCCAAACACGGCAAGTTGAGTTGATGCCAAAGAGCTCGATTTTGGTGTCATCTGATCACAACACTTTCACCCAGTTCTCCTCTGAATCATTCAGATGTTGGCAAACTTCAGACGGGCCTGTACATGAGCTTTCTTGAGCAGGGGGACCTTGTGGGCGTTGCAGGATTTCAGTCCTTCACGGCGTAGTGCATTACCAATTGTTTTTTTGGTGACTATGGTCCCAGCTGCCTTGAGATCATTAACAAGATCCTCCTGTGTAGTTCTGGGCTGATTCCTCACCGTTCTCATGATCATTGAAACTCCACGAGGTGAGATCTTGCATGGAGCCCCAGACCAAGGGAGACTGACAGTTATTTTGTGTTTCTTCCATTTGCGAATAATCGCACCAACTGTTGTTACCTTGTCACCAAGCTGCTTGGCGATGGTCTTGTAGCCCATTCCAGCCTTGTGTAGGTCTACAATCTTGTCCCTGACATCCTTGGACAGCTCTTTGGTCTTGGCCATGGTGGAGAGTTTGGAATCTGATTGATTGATTGCTTCTGTGGACAGGTGTCTTTTATACAGGTAACGAGCTGAGATTAGGAGCATTCCCTTTAAGAGAGTGCTCCTAATCTCAGATCGTTACCTGTATAAAAGACACCTGGGAGCCAGAAATCTTGCTGATTGATAGGGGGTCAAATACTTATTTCCCTCATTAACATGCAAATCAATGTATAACTTTTTTGAAATGCGTTTTTCTGGATTTTTTTGCTGTTATTCTGTGTCTCACTGTTAAAATACACCTACCATTAAAATGATAGACTGATCATTTCTTTGTCAGTGGGCAAACGTACAAAATCAGCAGGGGATCAAATACTTTTTTCCCTCACTGTATGTCATTATTATTTTTTTTAAATATCATTCTGATTTGCGGGGCTCACTTCAACCCAACAGCTTTTCAAATGCCGTAGATGTTGTGATGTGGATTAAAAAATATGTCTGTACCCACAGTCTGTACAAAATGAGCAGAAAGAAAATCTAACAAAACAAAGTCTGTAAAGAAGTGGGACAGTCCGCTGCTGCGCTCCTCGCCCTTTTTACCAACAGTTGCCAAGAAACAGTCATGAAAAAAAAAAATATATATATATATATATATATATTAGTCTAAGTATCTTAGTCTCTTATTAGTCTAACTAATTATTAATTAATTTTGCTTAACTATATTTAAATTATTAATGAATTCTGTTTGTCACCTTGGATACATTGTAGTAGTAGTAGTAATAATAATGGTATTATTATTATTATTATTATTATTATTATTATTATTATTATTATTATTAATTACATGCATACCAATCGTTTTCAATGTCCCATCACAACAGTCTCTTTTAACATACTGTGGTGGCATCAAATTCATGTCATGTTTGTCATATTTAGTTTTTTAACTTCATAACATGTAAATACCAATATAATGAAATATTATTTAATAGGAGTTGATGATGCTGATATGCTGTGTGTCCTTTCTTTACTTGATACACAAATGTACATTGCATGACTGTACAGTATGAAAATGTTTATTCTTATCCTTCACCATTGTAACTCTTATTCAGTTATTTGTCGTTGATTTCACTCAATCGATACTGGTGCTGCAGTAGCAAGAGTGAAGCGGCACAAGAGGCAGGCGATGCTTTTCTATTGTTTACATTTTTTTACAGGACATGTATGATGTGCGTTTCTTGAAGCTTCTTATTATACAAACACTGTACTAGTTCACAGTGCTTTCATATACAGACGGGTGACAAATTAAAGGAAAAAAATGAGTTGAGGAACATAATGAAAGCAGATGCCTCCAAACAGGTCGATACTGCATGATTCAATTAAGCAATTAACATCCTATCATGTTCTGTGGCATGTATAAAAATGCTGAGCAGGCCCAGTTGACCGTGATTTTGGATCAAGATGGCAAGAGGAAAGGATCTAAGTGACTTTGAAAGAGGGGGTCATTATTGGGGCACGAATGGCAGTAGCTTCATTCACAGAGACTGGCTAGTGTTTCAATAGGAACAGTGACTAAAGTTACATCTGCATTTAGATCTGGGAAAGATATCAGTAAATAGGTTTGGAAATTGTGGTTGAAAGTGTACATTCGATGACCATGATGTGCGTGCAAGACTGCGATATGTAAGAAAGGCCAGAAGAGCTTTCCCAGGTGACTCAGAATGTCAATGCAGGAAGTGATCAGACTGAGTCAGCAAGAACAGTCTGTGGAGATCTACACAGAGAGGGATAGTATAGTAGGGCTGCAGTGCATAAACCCCTCATTACAAAGACAAATGCACATCTGAGAGTTCAGTGGTGAACAAACCATAGGCACTGGTCTACAGACATGTGGACAAAAGTTAAATGGTCAGGTGAGTCATGCGTGGGACACCAAGAGAACAGTACAGGCCTGACTGTTTGACCCCTACAGTGAGGGGGTCCGGAGGCTCTGATATGCTGTGGTAGCATTTTCCTGGTATGGTTTGGGTCCACTTGTCCCCTTAGAACAGGAGTTCCCAAACTTTTGGACCCAAGTACCCCTTTGCCCCCACTGGAAAGTAGGTCACAGCAAAATAGTGTTAGTGAAGGGGGAGGACCATAAAAAAGCGTGAAAGCTCGGGGGGGTTGGGGGTGCATGGCAAAATGGCATGAGAGTGGGGGGGGTGGTGTCATGGCAAAGTTGCGTGAGAGCGGGGGAAAGGGTGGGGGGCTCAGGCCAAAATGGCATGAGAGTTGGGGGGTCACCACAGTTTGGGAAACGCTGCCTTAGAGGGAAGGGTCACTGCAAATCATGACAAAGTTATTCTGAGAGATCACCTTTATCCTATGGTGACACATTTCTATCCTGATGGGAGTGGTCTCTTCCAGGATGACAATGCCCGCATCCACAGGGCACGAGGGCTCACTGAATGGTGTGATGAGTATAAAAATGATGCTATGGTCATCGCAGTCACCAGATCTCAACCCAATTGAACACCTATGGGAGATTTTGAACCGACGTGTTAGACAGCGCTTTCCACCACCATCATCAAAACACCAAATGAGGGAATATCTTTTGGTAGAATGGTGTTCATCCCTCCAGTAGAGTTCCAGACACTCGTAGAATCTGTGCCAAGAGCATTGCAGCTGTTTTTCCTGCTTCTAACACATCAACTTTGAGGGCAACATGTTCACTTGCTGCCTAATATATCCCACCCACTGACAGGTGCCATGATAACGAGATTATCAGTGTTATTCACTTTCGTGTTCGAGTGACTGATTCAGTTTTTCACCCTGAATTCCATGATTCCGTCCATGTTCCCCGCAACATCGATTTCATATAGCCCTACTAAGGTAGTTACTGAGTACCTACTATGTAAATACACTGTAAGTGAGAGACTTATTGTAAAGTGTTACCACAATTTGCTTGTGAATTATGTTAAAGGAGAAGAAGGAGAAGGAGAAGGTGTAGTGCATGGTACAGAGTTAAGCAATTAAAACCCTATCATGCTGTGTGGCATGTATGAAAATGTATCTGGCCTTCCCAGTCATCAGATCTCAACCCAACTGAACACCTATGGGAGAGGCTCTTTTCTTTCTTCAAGGTGAGGCCCTTTTCCTATAACTATCTTCAAAGCTCTGATTGATCAAGAAGGATCCTAAATTTGGCCGAGCTCCTGTGCCATCTCGGCAACTAAGTGACAAGACGCAATCTACCTTACTTCTCCCACAATATATCATCATTAACACCGACATTCATCAACTTTTCACTTTAATCCAGGGCAAAGATTATGTCTAAACTTAAAAAGGCAGTTTGTGTCCTTTCAAAATATGTTTGCTTGGTCCGTTTCTTATAATCAGGCTCACTTTGAAAGGGAAAATCAACCTCACCATCAACAAAGTAGCTGGATTTGGCAAGGCTGAGGAAGCTCTCCCCTCCAGCAGAGACCAGCTTTTTGACCCTCTTCCCGGGCACCCAGGGCATCTTGGAGCCCTCACAGATACAGGCCAGGCTGGGGAGCTCATGCTGAAAGACCTCAGGCAAGGAGCAGTTGTACACACGGGGGTTATAGGACAGCAGCTGCTCAGCTGGACAAACACAAAGTATGCCAATATCAGCCATTGATAGCAATATCCACTAATACATGTGTTTTAATATATAGATTTTCCCACAAAAATAACCTGTGTGTAGCATAGATAAGTGGGAAAAAAATCTTCATTTAAATGCATAAAACTCTGAGGCACTGACACAACAAAAAACAAATATGGATTATATATACCTCACTTTGCAAGTTCCAGAACAATCCATGCCAAATGGGGTCATACATATATTGCATGAATGGGGATAAGTTTACCATGCCAGATTTGTTTTGTGTGGACTTCACAGCTCAGTGCTTGACACTAACAATGAGAATAATTTGACATCAAAAGTTGCATCCAAGATGAAAGAGAATGTGGCCCCGAAATCAAGCGCGCGCGCGCACACACACACACACACACACACTTTCTTGGCTGGGTTGCGCTCCTCACCTATTTGAGCGAATTGTCCGTATTTGTAAGTGACACAGAAAGCTGTCTGTCCGTTCCGCATCGCTGTAGATGGCCAACCATAGCCCTTCTCTGGGAAAGGGGGGAAGTGAGGCACAGTGTGGCTGAGCCAGAAGCCCTGGAACTGGTCAAAGTGTAGCACTCCTGTGGGGAGATGCACAGCTCATGAAAACTCAATCCATTCCACCGATATCACACAATGAGAAAAGGGACAGTCTAAAAGCATTGTGTTGAACTTGGAAAATGGCACATTCTAACTTAATTCTCTGACTAAATATTTGACTATGAACACAGGGCCAATCATTAGACCTTTCTCAAGCCAACATATACTCTCCTAAGAATTACCAAACCATATTATATTCACCAACTTCCTTGCCTTAGAAATTATGCCACAATAAGAAATAAAAGCAGTTCACCCTGTGTAGCCACAATTACACAAAAAGCTATGTTATGAAGGCAATGTTTTGTAAGTTATGGTTTAGCAATCTCTTCAATGAACCAGGATTATAATTCTAAGCTTTCCACTTTGTTAAAGCTCAGGGGAAACAGTAACTCAGTGGCATGACCTTTGTAGAAAAACTAAAATATCATATCTGTATGCGCGGAAATGTTATCCAAGGTTTGGTGTACAGCATTGGACTTTTTCAAAGCTAAAGTCAAAGTCAACAGTGCTAATCAGGACTGGGGCCATTACCCTGCACCTCCCCCCAAGGCCTGATAAATATTGGACGAGGGGAGGGGATGTGGGGGAACTGGAATTTCTGTGAGGGATTGGAGGGGTTTACACATAATGTAACATATATACATCCCCACGAGGCATGTAACCTAGGGAACCTCTGCCAGATCACAGAAACCTGCTGACAGACATGACGTGAAAATACACAAGAAGGCACCCTGGATTCATTTTGTAGTGTAAAGTGTTTATTGAGGTCTCCAGGCTGCAAATGTACTTATTAGCTTATATTAACTATTGTTTCCCCCAAGATCATCGCAGGATACAGCCTTCAGATACAATTTATAGCTTTATTATTCGGGTCTTGCTTTAGAAGTACCATTTGTGAATAAATACAGCACAGAAATATTTGGTTGTATCGGGAGTAGTAGAGTATGGATGCAAGTACCTTTTGTGTGTCCATGATACTTCATATAGTCCAGCAAGGGAGGAGCATCGTTATATAGCATATATGCAGAGCTGTTTGACTGTTTGAAAGAAAAAAGAAATGGGGATAATAATGTCCTCATCTATACCTCAAATGGTCACAAAACAAGAAATGAAACTTTGCTTTCAGCAGCTGTTGCTTTCAATGGAAAGTGTTGTTTCTGCATCACACATGAATTATACTTGAAATTGGCCTGCAGCTGTTAATATTCACCAAGATATGTCTTAAGATTGCCTTGAATTTGTAGAGCAGCATCAAGAATGGCTATTTGAGAGCCTGGTACACTTTGTGTTCTTTACCTCACCTTGTATTCCTGTCTCTCGTACAACTGGCCCAGTGTCTTCCCAAGAGCCCCCTGACTCGTATTGACCAGAAACCCACTCAACTGCCACTCTTTAGCCACAGAGTCCAGGTACATGTAATCCACTCCACTTCCAATTTGTCCTATTTTGTACTTGGGCAACTTGTAAATGATGAACCTAGAAATAAAGATAAGAAACTAACTAAATAAATAAATACATAAAATACAAATCCCTTCCGTATATATACACAAACACATACACAAACATGGCAAATGTCTCCACAAAGTGAGTCTTTATGAGAGACATGAATGAAATGCAAATAAAGAGGGAGGAACTCATGTGGCTGACTGTTTAAGAACAAGCTATACCCTCTAGATAACAAGTGTCATTTATTTTTTGATTATTTCAAGCTATTTTTGGTTCTCTCTAAAGGGTGCTTTTTCTGTGTTGTCACAGCAACAACATGTGAAATTGCCAAAAGAAGGCAGTTATCATGCTTTGTTCACCTCAGGGAATATAAAGCCATCATTTCTAAGAAGTCTATCTGGGTCATTCAGTATTAAAGGATTCCCACATTTAAAAATACACACTACACTGACTGTGCTTTGCTTGAACTTTTTTCTTTATTCATAAAAAGGGTTTGGTGAATAAAACAAAACAACAACAATGTCTATAAATTGCCCAAATGAATTTTGACAAGTGAAATTTCAATTTGTTTCTCTCCATGAAGTGAGAAAATATAAAGAATGAAGCCTTTAGGCAAGACAGAAAACACAGTGTGCCATTTTTAAATTCTTGTGACACGTTCTACCCTGTTTCTACAAAGGGCTTCGTCATATTGTGAATCTCAGTTACTGCAGCCTGCTAACGAGCGTAAACCTACCAGTCTACAGGAGCGCCAGCTTCATTCCTACAGGAAATGTCTCCCTGACAAGAGGAGAAACTCAGAAAGATTACATGAAGTAAAATGAGCCTCATTTTCTCCACAACACGCCTTCACTTCACTGCTGTAGATGAGAAGCAACTAACACAAATGAAACGACTTAGTACTAAAATAGAGAAGTAATACTTTTATTTTTACTGCAGAAAAAGCAGAACTGTGCTACATTAATAGACAATAGTTGCCGAAAGATAAATAGGAAAAAACAGGTGTTTTCCTCCATAATTTATTTGAATCTAGTTTAATGATACAATATACAGTGAGGGAAAAAAGTATTCGATGTTTGCCCACTGACCAATAAATGATCAGTCTATAATTTTAATGGTAGGTGTATTCAAAAAAGTTATAAATTGATTTGCATGATAATGAGGGAAATAAGTATTTGATCCCTTATCAATCAGCAAGATTTCTGGCTCCCAGGTGTCTTTTATACAGGTAACGAGCTGAGATTAGGAGCACTCTCTTAAAGGGAGTGCTCCTAATCTCAGCTTGTTACCTGTATAAAAGACACCTGTCCACAGAAGCAATCAATCAATCAGATTCCAAACTCTCCACCATGGCCAAGACCAAAGAGCTGTCCAAGGATGTCAGGGACAGGATTGTAGACCTACACAAGGCTGGAATGGGCTACAAGACCATCGCCAAGCAGCTTGGTGAGAAGGTGACAACAGTTGGTGCGATTATTCGCAAATGGAAGAAACACAAAATAACTGTCAGTCTCCCTCGGTCTGGGGCTCCATGCAAGATCTCACGTCGTGGAGTTTCAATGATCATGAGAACGGTGAGGAATCAGCCCAGAACTACACGGGAGGATCTTGTTAATGATCTCAAGGCAGCTGGGACCATAGTCACCAAGAAAACAATTGGTAACACACTACGCTGTGAAGGACTGAAATCCTGCAGCGCCCGCAAGGTCCCCCTGCTCAAGAAAGCACATGTACAGGCCCGTCTGAAGTTTGCCAATGAACATCTGAATGATTCAGAGGAGAACTGGGTGAAAGTGTTGTGGTCAGATGAGACCAAAATCGAGATGTGTGCAAACCTGGTGGCCAACTACAAGAAACGTGTGACCTCTGTGATTGCCAACAAGGGTTTTGCCACCAAGTACTAAGTCGAAGGGGTCAAATACTTATTTCACTCATTAACATGTAAATCAATTTATAACTTTTTTGAAATGCGTTTTTCTGGATTTTTTTGTTGTTATTCTGTCTCTCACTGTTAAAATACACCTACCATTAAAATTATAGACTGATCATTTCTTTGTCAGTGGGCAAACGTACAAAATCAGAAGGAGATCAAATACTTTTTTCCCCTCACTGTATTTTGCCTCCATTCTTACCAAATTCCTACACACGGCTCCTCTAAACTATTTCTTTACAGCAGGAGTTCCCAAAATGTGGCCCCCGATGATGTTTGGTGCTGACCCCCAAAGCCAACCTTCATCCACCCCTTTTCTGAACCTTTACTATATTTTTACACTTTCTGAAAATGTTACAAATTGCATTTCATTTTGGGGGGAAAAATAAAACAATTAAAGTTCATAAATGTTCCATAACAGAAATGTATAGGAAATAAAAAGGTATGATTTGGGACATATTTCGTATTCATCTGTGATTCATTTTCTAATGCAGCCCCCCCATCCCAATCAACCTCCTGAAATTGGCCCTCCATCACCAGACATTGGCTTTACAGTAATTATGATATTTCTTACAAGGTGTACATTTTTACTGAAAACTTCCTGTAGATGCTCTGTATTGGTTTAAATTCCTTTTAATCCTTCATCAGACATCAACAGACATTGGACTGCGTGTTTTGCTGTGGCCTGTTATTTACACATCAGCCTATATATATTGTGTAAGTCTCCCTGGATAAGGGCATCTGCTAATAAATAAATAATAATAATAATAATAATAATAATAATAATAATAATAATAATAATAATAATAATAATAATAATAAATCTCTTCACGTAAGAGCTTTCAAGTGTATGGCTGGAGTCAAAGAAGTTAGGTACTCTTATACTCTGTGGAGCATTAGATTTAGAATGGGAATGCTTATCACTAAAATTAAGATTCATATTCCACTCAGCCCTGCAAACAACATTCCCTGAATTTCAGCAGATTTAAAAGCCTGTTTCCAAGTCAGGATGTAAAACATCCAGTAAAAGCTCTTGCACTGCACCCTCCAGAGATCTCTACAGCACATTATCTCAATATATAGGAACACACTGTGCTATACAATAACCTCCCACTCAAAAACCTCCAGTCATAAAGTGCAGTATGTCTACCTGTGCCTCCTGTAGATTTGTTTCAGTAGACGCCTTGAAAATGTAAACTAAGGCACTAGATAGAACAGAAAATGACCATGAAACAGATCCATTGTAAAAGAAATTGTAACGAAATGCATTGTATGTTAGTGTACAGTGCTTACGTATGGTTTTATTTATTAAAACCTCAGTAGAAGCCTTTCTGTGTATTGTGTCTTGACAAAATAAGAGGTTAAAAAGAGTTTATAAAAACAAAAATGTATACAAACTAAAGATACATATGCTTTCATGGAATAAAAACATAATTATAGGGTGTTACTGACTAAATATTATAATACATAATGTGTTCTGGTTGAACTTGTGTGACTTACGCTCCACCCCCCACCCCCCAAAAAAAAGAAGCTACCCTTTAAAACTGCAGCTGAAGTCCACATAGCAGTTAGTTAAGAGACAACATCAACAAGACCGTGTGGTTAGGAGCAACTCCGATATCAGGACAATATGGCAAACTATTCATCAACTGGCAATCAGGTAATGGTAAATCAACTAATACATATTCACTATAATAATTTTGACTAGCATTTTGGGAAATGTTAACAATTTAACAAAAAGTTGTGTAAAACACAAATAATATCCCTTTATGTTGGTGCTGGACAGAGGAAATTGTGGTCTTTGATTTATTTAAAAAACAAAATATATAGTTCTGTTCCATTCATTATATGCCAACAGACCTGGAGTTTGAAGCTACTGCTAAATCAAAATAAATGTTAATAATAAATCTGAGTAATTCAAAGTGACTTTGACCACTTTCACTGTTTAATTACCATTTTTAAGGCCAAGTGCGTTTCTCAAAATTATTAATAATGGACTAAAACAAGCATTAAAACTATGTTCCTAAGAATTAACCATCTGTCATGAGTCAGTCTTTAACAAGATCAAATTTCTACTTGATACAATTAAATAGAACACATTTAACACATAATAAAATGTGTTTAACATAATAATAATAATAATAATAATAATAATAATAATAATAATAATAATAATCCCATATATTAGCTATTAACAACATTTACAGATTGCAAAAAATGAAGCTCCTATGAAATCATCAGTGTTGGCATTTTTGGTAGTAGTAAAAAAAAACAACAGTATTTTACCAAGTATTGGCAAATGAAATAAAAAAACAAATTGTACGTAAGTTGTAGGTAGTACCTACTACCTCATAGATACAGATACAATTGATTAATAAAATACCTCACTTCTCAGAGGCATTAAAATTATGCTGACATGAATGGCTTCTTTAATATAATTTAAATCAAAGTTTGTCTGTATTTTAAGGTCACTTTAAAGGTGGTCTCAATATGAATTCATTAGATAAAAATACATTTCACAATAACTGCAATCTATTCAGTCTCCTCCCTCCCCCTTGGGAATTTGTGTACATTTTTCTGGTTGCAGTCAGTTGTAGAAAGTATTTCTGCCCAAGTAAGCATTAAACCAGTTTATTCTAGAAAAGTCTGTGGAATAACTGGGATTCACGTAAGAAAACATGAAACATGTAAAAACCAAGAGAACCAAAAAAAAAGCAATGAAGTGGACTTTGGAGTAGATGAGCTGATTAGGGCAATGACCTTTCCGGTAGCTTCACAAACAAACCAGAAACACCTGTCCTTATCTTCGGCCTAGGGCGGACAACACTGGCTTACCACCACAGTGATTGCTCCAAGTATTCATTCTGCACAAACAACACTATATATACATTTCACTCAAAAACAGCATGACTTGAAGTAGTAAATGTTACACTTTGGCGTCATGCAGCTGACCACACACAGGGGTTGTTAATTGAGAGGCTTAGCTGTAAGGTGGTTTTGCTTACATTCAGAAAGCATTGAGCCTTCGCACAGGACTCGGTATAAGACACTATGCTACAGGAGGCCAGGGAAGAGAGTTGAAAGATCATAGCGCCAGTCAGAAGGCATGGCAGAGGCCTGCAGTCTGCTGTCCGGTCATGTTTGGTCAACTCATCTGCGGTGTTCGGCAGTGTTCAAAACTGCTGACTACAGGACCTCATTTCAGAAAGGCACGGTCATATTTTTATAGGTTAAGAGGCAGCACAAAAAGGAGATGTTCTGGTTTTATCAATGGAAATATTACCATTACAATTCATACCATAGCAACAACATGGGTTTCTCATTCATATCTATCTGGCCATCTCTGCCCATCCATAAGATAGACAACCTACTAAGGAAGCTAATGGGAATATATCTATGAATAACATTCAAATTTGTTTTGTTTTTTGCGTTTAAGTGGTCTCACTCCCATGGACATAAAAAGTAGTCAAGTAATCTTTAACTGAATGCGTTTTGCTCAGACCCGGCTACATTGATATGTCCCTCAACTGGTCTCAGTGAGAGGCATTTTCATGTATTTAATGCTGAAGACCTTTACAATGAAGAGCTGCCCATCCCTGTGTGTGTGTGTTTGTGTGCCTGTATGTCTGTCTAGGTCTCTCCAAAGTTAGTGTTACTTACAGTCCCCACCCTGTTGCAGGACGTGGAGTTTGTGCGCACGGGCTATGGCAAGAACATGGTGAAGGTGCTACACATCCGGAGAGAAGGCGGCCATCACTTCATCACCGAGATCTGTGCCAACGTGCAGCTCACACTGAAGACGCACAAGGACTACCTTGCCGGGGACAACTCCGACATCATTCCCACCGACACCATCAAAAACACGGTGCAAGCAGTGGCCAAACTGAAAGGGGTAAGGTGGAAATCCATCTGGAAATCCACTGAAGAGAAAGGAGAATTATTTATCATCTTTTATAACCACTGGTTCTGTAGAGCAATCACACTGTGCAGTAGACCAAACCGTACCCCCTGTAGGTTTGTCCCAGTAGACCACTTCATAGTGAGGATAGAACATTGACCACAAAGCAGGTGGTAACTGTTGGCTGACCAGTGAAGGCCAACAGCCCCTGCAGCCGTCTGTCCGTTTGTAGCAAGCTACACTCTCGTAGTGACAGTCTGCCTCTCTGCATTCCTGTTAGTTGTGAAAGAATCCTGACATCCCTGACACCGCCATCCAGCGTTCAGAACATCTGCACATCTGTAATAAAGACCGCCTGGAGCAAATAAATCAGATTTTCTGTGTTAACAACAGCACGCACCTGCTCATCGAATACCCTGCCTTCCATAGCAAAATACTATTTTAAAAACATAATACATATTTAATATGTCGCATCCTGCTGGTGCCTAGCTATGCTGGAATGAATTACCACTTTTTGTTTAATCTGAAAAAGTAGATCATAACGTAATAAGATACATTAAAATGTAACTTATTAATGCCCAACATTATACAGCACCACACAGACATCCACCAAAATATACAAAATCCTTTTCAACAGGTCTGATGTTTTTTGTTGGCAGATCCCGAGCATAGAAATATTCGCCCTGGACATATGCGACCATTTCCTGACAAACTTCAAGCACGTGACAAGAGCCAAGGTTAATATTGACGAGGCTCCTTGGAAACGTCTGGAGAAGGTGAGGGGATATCAGATATTTAAGAGGTTGTTTTTTTTTTACTTTTAAAACTAAAAAAATAAATCTGAATATCACATTTAGACACTTGTGTCAGAGGACAGTAAGGTAATGATTTCTTTTCAGAAGAAAAACCCATATAGCACCTGAATTAAAGCTAATCGATTTGGATCCCTTGAGTAGTCACACCATATCCTATCTCTTCTCCTCACTGTCCTCAACCAAGTCTGTGCTAAATTGCAGGTACTTTCAAATGAAACTCATTTTGAGAAATCAAGCCTGGTATTCATAAATAACAGTCATTTTTTTCATTTACAAATCCCCCTTGCTCTAGCATACTTAACCAATACTCTCTCTGCTCTACAGAATGGCATTGAGCATGCCCATGCCTTTATTTACAACCCCGAAGCCATTCGCTTTTGTGAGGTGGAGCAGCATCAGAATGGTGAGAGTCACATTGCAAAAGCCAAGTCCTTTCAAGTGCAACTCCTTCATGTATGAGCACCAAATGCCAGTCCCTTTTCAGAACCAGTTAGATGTATCTTTCTCATTCACCTTGTGAACAGTGGGCAGGATTAATGAAGAACTCCTTAAACCCTCACAGAATAAAACAGCCTGACTCAAATTTTGAAAATACATACATATTTAGGCCACTATCTATGCACTGCTGCAGTAAATGTGAAATCCTTTTCCTCTTGGCTCCAACAGACAGTCCAGTGGTCCACAGCGGTCTGAGAGATATGAAAGTGCTGAAGACCACCCAGTCGGGCTTTCAAGGATTTCTGAAGGACAGGTTCACCACGCTGCCCGAAACCAGGGACAGGTGCTTCTGTACTGCCGTGTATGCCAAGTGGCGTTACAACAAGTCCAGAAATGTCCCCTTCAGCTCTGCATGGTAATGCTCCCTCCCAGCAGACTCCAAAAAATAAAATAAAAAGGGTTTCAGCAAAATACAACTGCAGACAACAAGGAATTTCTGTTCCAGTTAAACATATGTTGTTGTAAAGCACTTTGAGACACCTGTTTTTAAAGGCACTACATTAAGTTAAGTTTATCATTCTTAATTTTTATGAAGCATTATCATTATTCCTGGATGGTGGGTCCAAGACATATCCTTTCCTGTTTTAGAGATAACTGAGAATCCATGGTTAAATTAGATCTGAAGTACATATGTCCAGAAACTAACCTCAGGTCAATGCCATTTACATACAACACCTCTCCTGTGTTGAAGACCCTTCATTTTCTGTTTGTCTCAGGAAAACTGTGAGAGACACCATTGTCGAGAAGTTCGCCGGCCCCTATGACTGTGGGGAATATTCACCTTCCGTTCAGAAGACTCTGTATGAAACTCAGCTTCTTGTCCTGGACAGAGTGGCGGAGGTAGGTTGCTTGGAAAGAGATCATGTTTCTGTAGGACAATTAGCTGATGCCCGTTAGTGATGCAGGCCCATACCTGGTACCAGTGAACACCAGCTGTGAGGATTAGATCCCTTGACTGTATCCACCGGGTTCATTTATCAAGCCTTTTCTCTACTGAAGGTCTACTCACACAATGTCGGACGGAAAATAAAAATGTTAAGCAAGTCTCAATAAAAAGAAACTACAAAAAAAGAAAAAATGCAATTCATTCATCACATTGAGGCCGAGCCGGGAGAAAGTCTGGTGACAAATGGCCAGGCAACAATAGCATTCTCCCAGGAGGCTAGTCTGGGACACACAAGCAAGATGCCCATCTGGGGTTACACTCAAGAAATATTGGACCTATAAATTGGATCCCAAGTAAGGCATGATCTGGTAAAAGTATTTGATCAGAGCATAGGTTGGGCCCTAAAATGCAGATATCTTGGGATTAAATCTAAGTTAAGCCACAGGTATGCACAGGCCTAACAAACGACTGAGCATGGCGAGAATCTTGGAAACAGATCACCTGAACTCGAGGAATACAGTAACCGGTACTGCTGAAATAATGTTAACCTGTAAGATATGCAAGTCTTGTTCATTTTTAGCCTGTAGCTACTATTATGTAACACAAATACTCATTTTGCTTTTCCAGGTTGAGGAGATTGAGATAGTCATGCCAAACCAGCATTATTTCACTATAGACATGTCAAGAATGGGCCTCTCGAACCAAGACGAGGTGAGTATCACATTTCATTTTATACAACACAAGGGCAGACCGAATCTGCAGGACTGAGCTTATTGGATGAGTGTCAATACAAGTCTTTTTCATACCATAATAATTACATTTAAATGTATATATCAAACTAGTTGCATAAGGAGTACTATCAACAAAAACTTATGTAAGAACAGACAACTATAGTAAAATGTTTTTAAAATTACAATAACACTGTCACACATGGTTATTTGAACAGGATAATTATGTTTTTACTTAAAACCTTTGTCTTTCTAAGATCATTCTAAGACACTTAAACACTGTAGTATTCATGAATAGTTCTTTGCTGTCGTAAAACTTTCCCTGAGTCAAAACAGTACCACCACAAAACAAAGAAGTTACTGGGTACTAATATGGGCACATTTTATTATAGTCCAATAAAAAGCAAAATATGAAATGGATGGTATTTCGTATAAATTAAAGATTCTCTCCTCACATTGCAGCTGCATCGAAGTCCTGACTTCATTAGATAAAGTAGCAGTCTAATACCAATTAAAATAACCAATCTTGAATAATGATGAAAACCGAGGCCCCCAGCCTGACCTGAAAAATCACCACGCTCTAGGATTGAGCTTCGGGCCATCCTTGTTCGTTATATCGCGTAGCTCTTAATGTTAGAAAGATTGAATAATGAGCAATCGTTTGATTGGCAGCGAAAGTAATACAGAGCAACAGGAAGTAATCACATCGCCACACAATCTTGATCCTGAAATTAGAACATCCTCACCAAAGAAAAGCCTTTAAGCGTGGATTCAGATGTACAATCCAGGCACCGCATGAAAGAAAACTCAAAAAGGAAATGTCTAAAAACATGGATTTAGGCCCAACTATTCGGGAAGAAAAAAGCAGCATGTTTGATAAAGAGTACTTCAGTTGAAGTTATGGAGCACACTTTATGAGTTTAATAAAAAGGGAAATGGCTTTGCACTACACACTGAAAACTGAATTCAAGAAGTAATGACACATGTGGGTATTAATACTGATTTACGATTTTGGTTATGGCAGCTTTCTTGGAATTTAGATATGGTGTATAGCACAAGGCTGAAGTATACACTCACCTAAAGGATTATTAGGAACACCATACTAATACTGTGTTTGACCCCCTTTCGCCTTCAGAACTGCCTTAATTCTAAGTGGCATTGATTCAACAAGGTGCTGAAAGCATTCTTTAGTAATATTGGCCCATATTGATAGGATAGCATCTTGCAGTTGATGGAGATTTGTGGGATGCACACCCAGGGCACGAAGCTCCCGTTCCACCACATCCCAAAGATGCTCTATTGGGTTGAGATCTGGTGACTGTGGGGGCCAGTTTAGTACAGTGAACTCATTGTCATGTTCAAGAAACCAATTTGAAATGATTCGACCTTTGTGACATGGTGCATTATCCTGCTGGAAGTAGCCATCAGAGGATGGGTACATGGTGGTCATAAAGGGATGGACATGGTCAGAAACAATGCTCAGGTAGGCCGTAGCATTTAAACGATGCCCAATTGGCACTAAGGGGCCTAAAGTGTGCCAAGAAAACATCCCCCACACCATTACACCACCACCACCAGCCTGCACAGTGGTAACAAGACATGATGGATCCATGTTCTCATTCTGTTTACACCAAATTCTGACTCTACCATCTGAATGTCTCAACAGAAATCGAGACTCATCAGACCAGGCAACATTTTTCCAGTCTTCAACTGTCCAATTTTGGTGAGCTTGTGCAAATTGTAGCCTCTTTTTCCTATTTGTAGTGGAGATGAGTGGTACCCGGTGGGGTCTTCTGCTGTTGTAGCCCATCCGGCTCAAGGTTGTACGTGTTGTGGCTTCACAAATGCTTTGCTGCATACCTCGGTTGTAACGAGTGGTTATTTCAGTCAAAGTTGCTCTTCTATCAGCTTGAATCAGTCGGCCCATTCTCCTCTGACCTCTAGCATCAACAAGGCATTTTCGCCCACAGGACTGCCGCATACTGGATGTTTTTCCGTTTTCACACCATTCTTTGTAAACCCTAGAAATGGTTGTGCGTGAAAATCCCAGTAACTGAGCAGATTGTGAAATACTCAGACCGGCCCGTCTGGCACCAACAACCATGCCACGCTCAAAATTGCTTAAATCACCTTTCATTCTCATTCAGACATTCAGTTTGGAGTTCAGGAGATTGTCTTGACCAGGACCACACCCCTAAATGCATTGAAGCAACTGCCATGTGATTGGTTGGTTAGATAATTGCATTAATGAGAAATTGAACAGGTGTTCCTAATAATCCTTTAGGTGAGTGTATATAAATGTTTTACCTTGTGCTTGAACATCGCAAGATTACAACTTATGCAAGCAGAACATTCTACAATCTGATTCGGAGATCTACTTTTTTTAAAGATGTTAGAAAAGGTGTGCAGAGCTTCTGTGCAACTCTGTATCAGTGCACAACTGCAATTAGAAATACACAAGGGAGTCATTTTCGCTGTGCTTCACACCCAGCCCTTGAAAATGAAAACACAGTTGCTTTGTCACTTACGGACAACGTCATAGTGAATATCCAAGGTTTTTGGTTGATGATGTTTTAGAAGCTACATAACTGATTATGGGGCTTGTGTCCAGTCTTTTACTCTCTTCGCACGATCTTAAAGTTCACGGGAGATCGCAGCACATTCCACTTCCATTAACTGCGATTCCTGTGCTTTCAGGTCCTCCTGCCACTGGATAACCCATCTGGGAATATTACCGGAACAGTGAGGAGGAAACCGCGGTCACGACTCTGAAGAGAGTGAAAGTCAAGACTCTACACTCTTGAAAACAAAGGATGTCACAAAAGGGGGCACACAGCACCCTTCCAGACATGGAGTTAACTGTATGAAGGCCTTTTAATCACATTTCAAAAGCACACATTTGGTAACAATTTATCCTAGGTAAACAACAGAGCAAATGGCTTGTTTACAGCTTGAAATAAAATGTTTATTGGAGGTTAACATAGTCTGTCCTCACCATTTACAGCGTTTAACTGCCCTGCCATTAAATCTCAATCAATTAGTTTTGCACACATGGTTTACTGTGCTGGTTTATTACAAGCTTTTAATGATAGCAGCCACACAGAGCCTTACCCATCTTCATATAAAATAAAAGGGTCATCGGGTGAGAATGGTTGTCTTTGGTTCCCTGGGTTGATATCATTTATTTATTTAAAGTCTACAAATCTAAGCTTTATTATTTAAAAAAAAAACTGTGCATTAAAATATAGTTCTTTTTATCATGCCACCATTAATAAACAAATGACATTCTGATAATACAGTTTTTTAAGACAGGTAAACAAAAGGCAGAATAAACTGCACAACAACCAAGAACACAGTTTTTCACCGTCACAATATACAAATTAATAAACACAATAGCATTTGGATTTATTTATTTACATACAAAAAAAAAACCACCCCAAGAATAAAATAATAATAAAAAAAACACATCAACAAACCCAGCTTTAACTGGCTAGATAGGGTGTTTAAAATTAATAAAGCGTGGGGGGAAGAAACATCCATATTGACAAACAACCCTTATATGATTATCAGAACAATACATATAAATACAAAGTCAAACAGTTCAGATTGCATCAAATAAAAACATTAAGTGCTGAAAAGAGGCAGTCAATTGCCTTTCTTGTATCAGTTCTTACTTGTATGTGAAAGGAAAGTGTACCAGGCCTTCTACATTATGCAAGAGTAAGCCAGCCGATGCTATGATATTTTATCTTTCGCTGTACAAAAATGACTTGTGTGGAAGTCTTTCACCAGTCATTTTGTGCAAAAAAACAAACCAATCAACCGTGTAGTTCTTTAATTAAGCAATCAAGTTCAGACTGGCACTCATGAACTCAGTGAAAAGGTTGTTCACAAAAAAGAGTTTCGAGTGCAAACCTCAGAGAAATATTAAAATCTTACAAAGTTAGGGCCCGGGGGTTGCGAGTTTCAGTTCAAGGGAATTCACTTTAGCTAGTACTATGATCTGTCTACCAGTCATTTCTGTACATGTTCTCATCAAAATAACTGTTGCAAAGTGATTGTACCTATTGCACAATGTTAGATTTATCTTCTTGTAGGGAATACAAAATAAGTAAAACTGGTACTTTTCGTTAAGTAGAAATGTGATTAGATTGACAGACGTGTAAAGCAGAATAAGCAGGAAAAAGGGGCAAGCAGGAAAAAAAACAGACAAACAAATGATACAGCCAATATCAACTGGATACCAGCCTAAAACTCTTCTCTGGTATTCATAAAGAAAAACAACAGCATTTTACAGTTTCTCCAGTTTTGAAGTCAGCATAAAACAGTGAGAAAATACACTCCCTAAAAAGGCAACACCTTCAATTCTCACTTCTATCCTTTTTCACATTAGCTTCAGATTCGCAAACATCCCTGCAAAACCACAGGCTCCTGTGCACAAGACAAACGTCTATGCGTGCGACATCAACAAAGCTACATAATGCACTGCACACCGAGAATTCTCATTTGCGCGTGAATGCATCTTTAAACTGTGAAATTAATGCAACCCACCCTGGAAAAGTACCGCCCTTTCCTCCCCTGTGACTAGGAAGTCTATTTTAAGGGATACTAAATGAAAAGGATCGCTGACATTGTGAACCTTTAACACAGCTTCCAGGGCTTTCTGCGTGAATGAAAACGACATTGCTCCTTCGGGCAGGATCAAGGGCGACACCGAATGACTTCTAAGCAGCTGCTCTGATTCACTTCCCTTTCCAGTTTTCTGCAATTGGCTTACATTAAAAAGGTCAGTGTATTTGGCGTGTAAGAACGAACAGCGGGAATAGGCACAGGGCTGCTACTTCAGTCTCTATACTCAACCGGGACGAGATCATCCAGTCTCCGAAATACCTGACTATCAAAATGCTTGGTTTAAAAAGAACCCTATGTCAACTACTGAATGAAGTACATCCCAACAAAGACGCCTTAGGCTCTGAGACGACGCCGAGGCCTGGTAGTCGAGTGAAGCCTGATGGATGTCAGAATAAGCACCTTTTAAATACCTGCAGATTTCTAGCCACTGAGACCCATGGCTTGTTTTATTTTCTGCCCGTTTTTTAAAAGCCAGGGTCCCCATGGTCTGAGAGACATTATGTTCATACTCACAAAAAGAGTGTCTTTATCTCAGGCAAAATAAAGGACACCCCCTTAGGCAATTAAAGCACCACTAGTAATAAAAATGTAAGGGGGGGAGGGTAGTCAGAGTATACAAGTTTATCCAAAGACTGGATTTCACATCTTTTGAATCCAAAGTGCTAGGAGTACCACTTTCCCCTCAAAGGGTAACACCCATGGTGTTTGTAAAAATAAAGACTCAATGTCAAGTTAATCAATCAGATATCGGGTGTAGTGCTGCCAATTTATATACACTTAGAAACTGAGAAGGCAGTTAGCTGCCCGAGTACCCAGGTGTCTGCATTTCTGATTTGCTCAATTCTGTACTCATAATATTAAGAAGATTGTTTCCCTTTTTACAACAAAAAGGAGATCTTATCTGAAATAAAGTGTTTTGTATGAAACCAATCCCTCGAACTCTTCAAAAATATGGGCTGTGATTGTCAACTCAACATCCCATTCCTTAATATAGTATTAGATGTTATGTACAATGCTTGCGTGATTAATTGACATTTCACAAAATAACAGCATTAAAATTCAACCTACAATTATTGGACCTGGTTGTCTTTCAATCTTGGGTGAGAGTGTGATGCATTTTAGAAAACTCCTGCAGACAGAAAAGTATGCAGTTCACACTGATCCAAACAGTCACTGTTTAAGCGCTAGCTGTGTTTATATCAGTTGTGGTTACCTTTACTTAAATGTACAAAAAAAAAAAGCCCAGTATTTTTCTATAAATAAATCCCCCAGAGAATTACTAATCACATACCTGCCAGGTGTTTCTTATGCTTTGCTTTAAAGACAGCATTTAAGAAAAAGTCAGTTTTATATACTCTATATAAGAATGTTTAAAGAAGTGTAGTTCCTCCTTATGCCTTTCTAGAAAGATATAAAATTTAGTGGCAAGCTAAATATACAAGGTTTTTGATGTTGGTCAAACAAACAAACAAGGATGTCCACAAGGATTGTCCCCTTCACAGACGTCCAAAATTCAGAACTTGAAATGAAAGGATCAAACCCTAAAGAGAAGTTCTCCTCTAAGGTTTCTTCATAAAAATCTCAAACTCTCAGCAGGCTGAAGTAATTTACCTGTGTAATCCAAGTCCTGCGAATGGCTAGAAAGCAAATTAAATGCTTCCGTTTCTTGCGATTTCAAGTAAAATTGCATAAGACGCAGAACCAGCAAGTGGCGAGTCTTGTTACTCTCTCATTCTTTTGGGATACAAGAAGATGACCTTGTTGTCTCCTTCAATGATTGTCTTCCTCACTGCGGTCATGCCCATGTGCTTTGGCAGCAGACAGAGGTGCCCCCCTGGCCTGTTGCGCCATGCTATGATGTGTTGTTTTTCAGGTGCTGTGTCTGAAGGGGCTTCACGTGATACTCGTAGATTTTGAGAGCAGGGCCCAGCTTTATGGAGAGTCCGGTCAAAACATCATTCCGAGTCATTAGCAATAGGGACTTGCCATCAATTTCCTGGAAGAATGAAGAACACGTATATATGAAGAATATATATACACATACACACACTTATGAGAGATTATTTTAATTTTTAATACATTTACAGGCCATGCAACAATTTAAAGTTTAATTTACTTTACTCTCAGCTTCCAAGAGAAAGGTAAGCTTACGACACTAGCATTTCAAGCGTAGGCATGTCTTAATGTTAACAAAGGATTGTATTTATAGTCCCAATTCTGGAAAACCTCAGAGAAACACTGAAACATACATCCAGTGTTTCCAGACTAATGAGTCATGGTGCTCAGGGAGAAACAAAGCTTTTATAAACTTCAGTTTTATTGGTGAATCACCTTTTATATTTCATATTCTTCGAGTAACAATCCCATGCCTACAAATACAAACAAGTCTGTTTTTCTTTTTCAATTATTGTCAGAGAACTTACTGCTTTACTGTCCTAATGTCTCTAACCAACATGAACATTGTTTGTTTGGCATTGCTTTAAAATTGAATGAATACAGTTTTGTTTAAATACAGAGGACGTTGTCTTCCTCCAGCTTCAGAAAAAGTCTTGCTAGGATATGATCTGGAACAAACTCCCCAGCAATGTGGCTGAAGCTGAAAATTTGGGAACATTTAAAAATAGACTGGATAGGATCCTTGGATCACTTAGTTATTAATGGACACCAAACAAGCACAATGGGTTGAATGGCCTCCTCTTGTTTGTAAACTCTGGGGGACAGGGGAAACCTGGAATACCAAAAGCTTTACCATTGTACAGAAATGGCCAGGGCGCAATATTAATAAATAATCTATAAATAGATCAGAGATAAAGCTGAAGCGGTCATCTGTGAGGGAGTAGTCTGAGTATCAAATAGATTAAAGCATATATAAAATGGCAATATCCAGATTGTGTATCATAAAATATGCTAGTGGTTCAAATCAAGATTAACTGGAAGGAACAGATGATATAATGTACTGCTTTCAGGAATGTGTACACTGGGCCAGACAGTGCCCTGTAAGCTTGGCGTTTTGCACTCTAATCTCAGCAGTGATTCAAGCAGCAAATCTGGTTGTGAGCTTGTCGTTAGCTGAACTGCAGGCCAACACTGCAAGGTGCTCTACAAATATCATCAAGAGTTCAGCTTGGTCTCAAAAACATACAAGTGACGCAAATTGAATCATGTAATGTTCTACCACACTGGGGAGTTGTGACATCACTACACACACGTTTATAAGGGAACAACACCAGCTGCTGGGGAAGGCATGTTTTTGTAAATTATTTATTATTAACTAACAGAACGAAATCCTTTAATTGTGAGGCAAACTACATACAGAGCATATGAACTTGATTTACATATAAACATCAGGCAAATGTACTTTGCTTCGAAGAAAGACCGGGACAAATACCTACCATATGCAAAAGAAAACAGCCATAGAATGAGTTTGAATTCATGTTGGATTAAAGCTGCAGAATTATTTCACAATTTAACTCGCTAAAAGATATGTTTGTTATTACCAATTCTGTAGATGCTGACAGTAGTGTTGCTTCTTATAGCATTTTTTTTACAGAACTACATCAATCTATAAAACAAGGTAGGGTTAACCAACTGACAATGCTAAATTCTCATTAGGAATTAGCATGATGGTGAAAGTTTAATGAAAGTGGACCATTGTGTGTTATAGTAATTCTCACTGCCATTTGAAATACCTTTAGAAAGGACTACAAGAAAAACAGATTGCAAAAATATAAAATGAGCCAAGAGGAAAAAATTATAAGGCATTGATGACAGTATCTATTAGGTCAAGGGATTTATAGGAATAAGAACATCATTCCTTTAGCGAGAGCAAGGCAAGAATCAGTTTTACACAATTCTGTAAGGACGTTACTGTTATTTTAATTGGTTTTGATTAGTCACACTGTATAGCTACAGATACGTTGCTAGCTGTTAATGGTACTTGTTTTATCATCCACCTGAAACATTTAAACAAAACAAAAAGGCTTTTACTGCAGATTGAAATGTGCTCCAAGGCTAAAAGTACTTTAAATTGCTCCATTCTACTACCTCATGTTCCACTTTCATTAACATATGGTGTCAATTACATTTCAGTCAAAATAACGGAGTTGAACTGAAATGTCACGATTCTCTCAGAGTTCCACAACCATGGCATTGCAGAATGGATTAGGAAAAGTGTGCTGCAAGTCCCTGTTCCATTACTCATACATTTCAGTGTGAGAAAATCACGTTTTAATCACGTTGTGTAATATTATTGACAGGGGAACAAATTCCTACAGAAAAGCTGCTGATCAAAGCACCATGCAAGTCCACTGCTCTGAATTCACGTTTCCACATCCCCTTGAGAATCTGCTGTCTGTATACGACAACCGAAAGCAAAGCAGGTTGATGCTGCGGGAGAAAACAGAACTTGCTCCTGTCAAGTAATCCTCAGCGGACTGTGGAATCCGTTAGAGGAATTATCCATAAAACACAGGCAAGCCGTTTGTTGAATCCCCAGAAAAGTACACAACAAGTCATCTTTTGGTTCCCTTTTAAGCCAACAAAGAAGAAAAGAGCCCATTTTGTTTTAACATGCTCTCTCTCGCTTAGAAGGCAAAACTGGCATTCCACCGCTCTATTGTTAAAATGACACAAATACTAAAAAAAATGCCTTTAATTTTCTTGAGATTGAAAGCGCATTTTCTCTAACTGGAAATAGAAACCAAATTTATACAACAACACAACACAAATCTGACCCCTCCCCCTCCAAAGCAAAAAACAAAGCTGAAACGCTATTTGTTACAAGATGCACAAGCTCTTAATGTGTTTATGCAATTATCCCTAAAGTCAGTGCCCTTAGCTCAGAATACCCATTGAAGTGATTAATAAGCAATCACAGCTAGTTTTGCTCCTAGGGCAACTTTATTTTAACAGAATAATAAATCAGCTCCAGAATTATTTTTTTCCTTTAAACAACTAATAACATTTCATCTTTACCTCAAATTTGTTTTACATTTTTGTTTCTGCTAAATGAAGACTGTATTCTCCAATACCATCGATCATAGATTACATACACAAATTACTTGAATTCAGTACAAACCTCTGCTACTAGATCTGTAGTTTGTTTAGGTAGTTTTTGGCAGCTCACAACAATGTGTGTAATGTACATGCAGAGTAATGCCATCAGCTTTCCAGTTCCAGTTTCCAGACCTACTATTAGGTCAATATGCTTTTCAACCATTAGAAAATTAACACATGGCTTCATCTAAATACCAATTCCTTTTCAAATATCTATAAAAGCAACACATAATAATTGTATCCACTGTAGTTAAAACAATTCATGCCCAAGGCATCTCTAAATCACATTGCTGTCCTTACCAATGTAAGCAAGTGACGTCCTGTCATATTTGCATCAATATTACCTGCACAACCTCCTGCTGTTCATACAATTCACTGGGTTCACCATTCTGCTAATTCAGTCGAATATGCAACGAGCTCAAGCATGATTCGGTCCTGCATTGGATTTTTTTTTCTCTCGCTCTTCCAAAGTACAGCAAGTTCAATTTAAACCTGTTAACAGTTACCCGGCAGCTCGTCTCTGTTGGGGTCCAAGAGATGGCTGGCAAGCTGAGACCGAGAGGGACAGAGAGGGGCAGAGAGAGAGAGAGAGAGAGAGAGAGAGAGAGAGAGAGAGAGAGAGGTGGGGAGAGATGCCGTACCTGGTCCTGGAAGGCGTTGGCCTGTTCCTCGAATCCCGCGGCTTTGAAATAATTAACAACGTCCAAGACGGCCCAGTCCGCGGGGTCAGGGAGCTGCCCATTCTCCACGGGGCTGCAAGACAACACGCCAATCTGTGAGCGAGGAGCACCGGGGGAGGTTAGGAGACGCAAGACTACACCCTCGCTTAACATGGGTGGAGGAGGAAAGGGACTGTTTGTGTGGTGGTGTCTGCTCTCAAATTAAAAAAGAAATGGTTCAAAGCAGATACAGCCATGTTGTTAGTCCTTTCTCTGTCTCTGATGCTACTTCCTGCCAGTGTATGAAAGCTGCCAAGTCCCCAAACCTCTTTTTGCTTGGGATGAAACATGGCTACCAAAATAAAAACACATAAACACATCACAGGGGAGGTTTTATAGCTCATGAAATGAAGAGGGCATAACAGCAGCAAGCATAGTTCAGGTTTTGTGCCATTAAATGAACCAAACAGCACTTATTCTTTTCATTCATATAATCTTTTCCCCTAAACAGCACAGGGTAAAACTACACACATATTCTAATTAAAAATGTCAAGGACCACCAAGGACTGCTGCAATAAATGTCAAGACTCACAATTTAAGGAGTTTTAAAAGGTAATTAAAGTCAATGCAGTGTAACATATCTTTGAACATGTCCTTTATTAACCATCAAAATCCATTCTGGTTTGGATTGGCTTCAAATCTGAATGACTTCTGGCCATACACTGTCTAACAACCCCTGTGCCATTTCTTCCATACTTATTTAATTAGCCTTGTTCACCATATCAATGCTATTTTGCCAGAATCTTACATTCTACACAATCGTGGCCTTTAAAATACATTTAAACTGTATTATGTTACATGCCTTTCCGTTGTAAACAAATGTATTGATACAAGCACCCAAACGAACCCTGAAATCAGGAGCCACTGACCATTGAGGCAGGTCATTACAATTATAAGTTAAGTCATTTACTGCTCTTAAATTACAGAAGAATCATCTATTTTCTGTTCTCGCTACAAAAACTCAGAGACTGAGTTACTGCATTTATTTTTAGACATGTAGATGACTTATCATCACTCAATACCACTGAAAAAGTCCAGTAGCTCACACTGCTTATAAAGCAGATAATAGGCATTTAACACCATTACTTCCTGTCAGTGCTTCAAAACCAAGAGCTAGGAGATATAGAATTTGGAAACAAAATGAAAATGGAGCCAGAGATTTATGCATTTTATTTTGTATGCAAGTTGTTGCTTTAGTTACTGGCTTAAGTATTATATTAGAACGCGTTATCAGGAGGATATAATTAAATCTGTCCTCTGCTATCTAAACAGTAACCAATGAACCTTTACACAGCAAAATTACTCTTTCATAAAATGCAAAATAAAATAACCATCTCCTTCAGTCAAAGGCCACACTAGCCCACTGAATGAAGAATGACAATGATTGCCCATTTTCCTTTTTAACAACAGGCTGAAAAAGGCTAATTTCCCATTGCACAATAAACACTGAGGAAATGCTTCACTTCATAAACGCCAGCACACCTTTTTGATCCAGATTTAATGAGAAGCAGCAAATCACTGTGGAATTGTCACAGCAAATTAGCCCAGTTATATATAGGCTCCTGCAATCCAGCGTGCGCACAGACAGCCTGTCACGGGAAATTCACTCTTTATTCTTGCCATGTCGATCATCCATCAGGTTACCTTACAGTGACTTTTACTGACAATCGGACAATCTCAGAGGCTGGGTGCCAGAGATTTTAGCCATGTGTAGAACTGTCTAGAACAGTTTGCTTTAAAGGAGTCAAATTAGCCTTTTTTACCACCCTATTCATGCCTTTCTTTTTTCTACATGTTCTGCCGTGTTTTTATTGATGCCCCTTTTTCTTCTACTGAAGCAATCTGGCAAGCAACCAAATTGAACATAAAAAATCAGAAACTACATTTTAACTTAAATTAACTTAAATTGTGACTCAAAAATTATATAGAGCCCAAAAACACAAATATCACTATACTTACATACCATATCATAATATATAAAGTGTTATTTAAATAACACTATTAAACTATCATGAAATATACCTACTGAAAGAAGATTCTCTACTATATATTACATCTTCTATATCTTCTAGATTTTCTAAAGGATATACTTTTCCATTAGGTCATATTTCTGCAGTAACTAGAAGCAATTCTGATAAATATGAAATACTGGCTTGATGATCATATCTGAGTGTGTGAGCCTTTATCCTTGTGAGAAAAACAAGAGTATAAAAAGTAACCTTGTTAGCTTAGTACAGACTATTCTGTGGAATATAACATTGAGAAAACATCTGGATCACATTTGATTACACTTGTCTGTAACATTTACATTTTTAAAAACTTAAACAGCATTGTGCCCACATCTGCAAAGACAACTATATTTTAGACTCATTTAGAAACCAGAAAAACGGGGTAAAATACCAAATCCTATGAGATTAAGTCTTATTCTGCTTATATCCTTTCACCAAACTGGGGAAACCTTCCCAATAATTGTAACAATTGTTTATTCAGCACTGTAGCCACATAGACCGCACAGAGAAAAAAATAAACGTTCTTGAAATCGTTGGGAGACCAGATATTCGGACCTCTGAGCAGCAGTTTTGTTATTTGTCTGTAGAGCACAATGGGGATTTGCTCAAGGCCTCAATATCCAGCCTGATCCAGCCTGCCCAACATATGGCACAACCCCATTGCTAAAATCCCTCGCAGCAAACCTCCCCTGTGCAGCTAGTGCTCTTTGGCTCATTCCAGTTTTCAATATCACAATAAGACACGTAGCGATCAATCACGAGTCAAGCCTATGTGTGTTCAGTTCAGGTTTGGCCTTTTCCTGCCATATTCCAACACTGTTTCTGACCGGTATCTCCAGCTCTCTCTGCTCAGCGTCAGCCTGGTGCACTGTGGGAGTGTTGGAGCAGCAGACGCAGACTGGAGTAAGGTCAGCAGCTCAGGAAGGAGAAGTCAGGCTTTTTTCTTTTGTTTGCAGAGACAGTCTGATAAAAACATTGTATTTACAAGGCTGGTGAGCGAGCTCGGATTCTGTACCCAACTGTGTAGGTTAATTTTTCAGTACTTCAAATCCAAGAGCAACAGCCTGCATTTCACCTCCTCCCCGAGTACACAACTACTTTTGGATGCCCTCAAAGAAAGTGATATTATCAGAAGGGCCATTCAACCTATTACCGTTTGGTTAAGTGCTTTGGCTTTTCAATGAGGATCACTTTCTGGCTGAGACAAGGAGAAAACAAACACACAAAACAGATTCTTCTTTTTCTTGAAAGACTGATATTATATCTATTATACACCTGCTTAAAATAACCCACTTTTTATCATGTTTGCAAGTTTAAAAATAATTGATATTAAAAGGCTACACACATATGCTTTTTCACATTTAAAAATCACTTACTTTTTAGAGTCCACTGAGCCATTTGCCTTGTTCTCCATGCCACCTGCAGAAACACAAAACACAGGAAAATAAGGGTTTGTGATAATATATAAATAACTCATGGAAAAAAAACATTTGAATGTCTCTGAAGAAGTGTAAAAAGAGGAAAGTTAAATTGCTCTAGTTCTCTTCTAAAGCATAAAATTGAGCAACACCAACAATAACAACACAAAACAGATTTAGAGAAAGGGTTACTATAACACTCGGGCTACAGTGTGTGCAGTCAGTCTTTCCTTTGAATCAGTAAAACTGTTCACTTCCTTGTTTCAGCAGGAGATCTAAGAAGGGTAAAAAGGCTTTCTTGCAATAATTCTCTTTTTTTTATGTGCAGTTTGTGACAAATTCAAAAGCCTGACCTGTTATTACAAAGAGAGAGAGAGAGGGAGAGAGAGTGAGTGAGAGAGAGAAAGAGCTAGCAAGACAGCATACATAATTTGACTAGAGGCGCTTCATTACATTTGTTTGTGTTCTGTGCAATTTGAAAGTAATACAAATACCCAGATTTAAAATGATCACCAAGAAGTTCCTATCTACCTATTTAAGCAACAAGAGTGCTATAGCAGTCCTATAAGGAGGGAAACCTTTTTTCTATAGTGCACAAAAAAACACCTGAATGGCTGCCAAGTTGACATCACAAGCCTCACAATGCTTACACCAACTGCCTTATGTTGGCATGGCTGATTTTTTTAAAGAGACAGTCCTCCCTTCTACCATTTTGCTAATCATTCTTTTTTTATTTTAAACAAAGGAAAATGTCATCTCCTGCCGAATACACAGGCCAGTTTTAAACCCTCTACACTGCCGAGATTTGAAGCAGCACAGCACAATTGTGAGCAGATATGGTCTCTGAAAATCTATTATTTGGCCTACCAATTAACTAATTTATTAATGAGATTAAATAAAGATATCTAAAAAAAAAAGTCTATGAAAGCATATTACAGGAGGTGATGGAAAACAAGGAATTCAAGAGAATGTTCCTTTTTTTATAACATTTTATAACAGCAATCCTACTTATAAACTAATGTACAAAAGAAAATACTTGTGTTCTACATTTGAATACATACATATACAGACACACACGCAAAGTCTTTTAAAGTCAGATGCAGATAAGGTAGCAGACAAAGGCCTATTTTAATAAAACCGAACATTGCACAATAACAAAGCTGTACAGTACATTAACTATCTTCGTTGTTTCAGGACCTCCCTGCTGTAATGATTTTACTCCTCAGCTTTGTCTTTTTGTATAATGTACGCATATGCCCTGCTTCAGTGAATACCCAGGATAAAACAAAACACAATAAAACATATTAATGTGAAGCAGTATGACACAGCAAAAATCTGAAAAGACAAAATACTATGCTGTATGTATCCTAACCAACTATGTTACACATGGCACACAACATTCAGTATTCATTTACAGAGTAGTAGATATCTGAGACTACCTGTTTCTGAGTAAGAGGATACACAATATCTATAAATATCACTTGACATGTAGAGATAGTCATAGAGACAAGACACTTCATTTGTAGGCATCCCAAAATATATGACAGGTTGGGATGCAAAGGAATACCACTTATTAAATAAAAGTAGACATTTTGCCTTCAACTTTTGGTTGTTTTTTTATGCATTAAAAGTGCCTCTAGCTATAAGCTCTGAGCTCGCAGGGGATATACTTGCTACACTGCATAAAATTGTGGATATGCAGAGTCTTGTTTTTCAGGACGAGCAAAAAATATACAAGAGCTACACCTGTGGCTCCTACTGGTGACAGTCCTGGAATAACATACATGGGGCACTGAGCCGTGTCACAATACTAACAGGAAATGACATACAAAGATGAGCAAGGAGTCGGGGGGGCTGTCTTGAGGAACAATTTTACTTTTATTAGTTGAATACACCTGGCACATTTACCATCTTTATAAACAGCTAGTATCCAAATTAGGGGAGGCAATCTCAGATAGATGGCCAGATAGAGACATCAAGGGGGGACTGGAAATAATGTGGAGTATCTACAGAGTTTTAGGAAGACTCCTGCTTTCACTCGTCCTTCAACAGAATAAGCAGAACTACGTTTTTAATAGCTGCAATGGTCCAAACTAATGTGATTGGCAATGATGCGGTCAATGAAATCTTCATTTTCATTCCAAGCGGGACACAGAAATAAGACTCGGCTTCAGAAAAAAACAGCGGCACACAGAAGAGGACTGACAGCAACTGAAACACTGAATATTCCCTGTTCAAAACTCAAGTCGCGTCCACAGTTTTACTTGGGAAACTGATGTAAACGGCTGCCCTTTTATGGATCTCCCTTCATAATCTCAAAGCACAACGCACTCTCTGCTCTCAGGCCTGACCTATAAAACTTAAAAAAGACAGCAGTTCCCACCCAACATCAAGAGCAAACTGAAATTTAGCGCTTGTCCTTGACACTGTGTGTGTGTGTGTGTGTGGTGTGATCGTATGCAATGCTGTGCTTGAACATGTTTCTAGTGCAAAGCACATGGAAGGCCTGTTGCCTAGCAACCTGGAAGATCAGCACTTGTTGACGTACAGCGAGTGGATCATTATTTTTCTTTTAAAAACATTGACTATTGAATCTACCATACAAAACAAAATAATCATAGTTAAAAAAAATTGAAAACATTCCCGGGGTGACCAAAACCATTGCATTTGAGCCTCATACCCATAAAAACATAGAATGACCATGTGCGAAGTGAACCCCTGGGAAGGAAGTGAATGCTTGCTGGTGTAGGTATGAGCCAGATTAATGACACCAGCTGGGTAGTAGGAGGAAATAAATGTATAATAATGCCAACAGTCATGTAGACATAGTGAGGTAACCACATTTAGCTCCTCATTGAATTTGGCATTACTTTCCCAGAGAGATGTCAGCGATGCACACAAACCAGGTTTTTATTTGCAGGGAAGAAGGCTGTCATATTGACTGAAAAGCCACATCAAAGAAGTCAGAATTATTTTCGTCTTTACATTGCACATGCAGGTGACTGGGAAGGGCTATTTCTTTATGTTTAGAAGTCAGTGTCTGCTTTGACAGAAGGTCTTGCAGGAGTGCTCATCCTGAGGAAAAGGACTGGTGGTTTTTCTGCTAAACGAGTCCTGCACAGGTCACCATTTGTGCATCATGGCGTAGGTAGTATGTTGGTTTTTAAAGTCATGTCCCAATAAGAGGTTCACGGTTACAACCAGAGATAACAATTTAAAAGCGCATCACATCATTAAAAGCCTAGACATACACCCACTTCTGTTCCAACTGTGTGATCGCTTCCTCCTACTCCTATACCAGCACACACCACCCACCAATAAGCACAGGAGTATTTATGTATGAAACGCTACAACATTTAATTGCATGCCTTCTTTCCAGACCATAAGCTTTATAGTTGAAGCACAGTGTTTCTCAGATTAATTACACCATCCAAGCAGTCATTCCGTTCATTCTTTGGTTAAAACTGTCTTCAAAACTACATTCAGTGCATCCCCTGAGACACAGAAATGCTTTCTCTCTGCATCTTAATTTATGTCAGGCACAACACACATTACAGTTTAACATGTATTATAAAAAAACACAGGATATGGTTTTAAGGTTTAGCAGCCCTGTAAAACCTCCATATCTAAGTACTGGATTGGCAAACTCTCTTTAGTGTACAGCTTTCTTCAGATTGGGCCTCTTTCAAATGTTTTTCAGGATTCAGAGTGGCTTTTTAAACCAACAAAAGATGCCAAATTGAAAAGCATGCAAGTGAAATGTTACCCAGTGGAGTTGTAGTATTTGAAAAATGCCCACAATGTATGAAAGCATGGCCTTGGGCCCAGTAGATTCCTAAAGAGACCTTTCACATGCACTCTTCCACAACTCTCCTGCTTTCAATACTTGACTTAACATTTCTGCCTTCAACATCCACCATGTGTTATATAACATTGAAAACAGATTATATAATAGCAGTGAGTGATGCTTAAAGGCCCAGAAACTGATTACATCCATGGTAAAAACATGATGGCACAGAAATAAATACATGTGTAGTGGAGTAAGAAGTTTTTTTTTGTTTTTTTTTTAAGATGTGTTACCTTGAACTTGCACAAACCACTTCCCTCCGTTCACTCATACACAGTATGTGCAGCGGAGTGTACAGATATCATTTATTTCTTTTGTGTTTTAATATTTCAACTTCCTATATTATTTCAGAAAGTGGTATATTGCAGGAACCTTATGAAATTGTTTAACCACTTTTTGGTAACTAAAGCTGAACCATTCAAGGTCAACAAATGACTGCATTTCATAGCACAATGCAGACACCATATTTAAGCAAAACTACTAAGTCAGAAATTATCTATATTACTTTGAAATGGTTGCTGGTGTGTTAAATGTTCCACGAGTTGGTCGTCCCAAAGACGATGTAAAAGATAAATGAATGGCTGCTTGACACTGTGCACACAGCTATTTGAAGATATTACTTAGAGGTTAAAGACGCGGGGGACAGGACAACTGCACTGTGTTGAATAATTCCTTACCGGTTTCCTTGACTTCCTTTGAAGTCGATTTTTCATTTGGTGTCCTCAGTCTCAGCACTTCATTGCGTGTTGATCTTTCCACTAGAAGCATTGTCCCTTCTGTGGCTCTGCCTTAGGTACTGCATCTCCCATGGATCCTGCAGCCATCAATCATCTTGAAGCAAAGCCACTGTTAACTCCCTGTCAAATGGGTAATATAAACAAAATATATATTAGGAAGACCTTCTATTAAATCACCACACACAAAACGTATATTGCTCGAAATCTGGCATCCCTTGCTTCTGAGAGGACATTTCCCCAACAACAGACTTGGAATTATTTGATCTTTCTAACAATTCTGTGGCTTCAGATAACGGATTTATAGTTCACCTTAAGGAAAAGAAGAAAAAATACTTCTTGCTCACTCCTTTTCTCTCAATCAAGACAAATATTTCGCACTGCCGAACCTGCATGCACAAAGATTTTGCCTAAGGTAGAAAAGACTGAATTTCAGTCAAACCTGCTTTACCACACCTATTAAAGGTGATTTGAAATGCTTCCTGTGTTGCATTTGGGATTTTATATTTTACTCATGACACAAGTTGGATCTTTAGAGAACATCAAAAGATAAGACACTTCTTGGACAAATAGCTAGAGAGAAAAAGCTTGACATTGAAATTTCTATCACTGACAGACAGCTCATGAATAGAAGGTTCCTCCGGCAACAGTGAAATCACTACAGAAGAGCATCTGCGAAGAAAAAACGTAAATCAATGTGTCCCACAAACTGACATGTAATGTGCATAGCCTGCCAAGGAACTTTCAAATGGAAGCTGACCAAAATACAGGCTATCCCAAGAACAATGCATCCTAAAAAAACTGAGTCTTCATTAGGTTAAAGTAAAAGAATAGAAAAGACTTGAAATGAATGACAAGTTTAAAGAGAGTAAATTGGACTGAACATTTAAAGAAATGCAGAAACAAATGCTGAGTGAAAGATGGAACAAAAAGTTGTATTCATGCAGCCTGTTTTCTACAATTTCATGTGGCATTTGTGTTGTTCCCAGACATGCAATTTAGACGTTGAAGTTTATAGAATGTAGATATCTTTTTGACTGAATAGTTTAAGGAAAACAGTGTTTAAAAGAGCAAAAACTAAAATAGCATTTAATAGCAGAGGTTAACCCTGTCAAAAATGTGCTGGTTAAAATTTCTGCCTGCTAACAAGAGTGTCTGCAGAGCTGTAGAGACACTAAAAATATTTAAAAAATGACACACAGCCATGTAGGTACATAAAAAAAGAGAGGTCCATTTTGAGTGGTGTTTTGTTAGTTTCTGCTGGGACTATATTGATTTGAAATGCATAGATTTTCAACCACAGCTTCTAGACAACTTGGATCACAATTTTATTCTGTATTCCATTCAACAACCCGATTCGTAAGCTGTTTTTTGTCATGGCATCTATAACCTGCTTCATGAAGAACAATTTACTACACTTTCCAAAGAACATATACGCAGCCATCTTTGCTTTCATCATACGTTTTTGTTTTCCCACTCAGTGTCAAAACATGATCTGCAATAGAACTTCCATAAGGATAATTAAATACATTTGGAAGAGCTAATCACAAAACAATTTGGCTTTGCACTCACAACTCTCAGAGCTGTCTGTGACCATCAGGATGTTCATTTAAATTAACACCTGTTTAGACTGAAAACAAGACATCTAGCCAAAACCTTCCAGAAAATGTACATCCCAGTGCTAATTGTAGAGGTATATCCTGGTAGCTGACAACCAGCCAAAAGATGCATTTCAATGGAGTTTGACGGTAAATCAATCAAAATGCAAAACAAATAAATGGATGTAGGCTAATATTGTGTGCTTCCCACAGGTTTAACACTGAACTTTCTCTGGTGAAAAAGACACCAATCCATTACAGTATTGTGGTATTACAGTAAATACCAATTGTTCTATAAACAAATACTGAAATCAGTTCATTAATCAGTTTCTGTGGTTTACATTTCCTTTAAGAACATGGTTCATTTGGTTGTGTGAACACAAACAATCCAATCTTCTCCCTGTAACATTACACTTTTGCTTAAATACAACCTGAATCATTGCCTTGTTCAACAAAATATCCACCCACATTAAAAAACACATTATATCCAGTGGATATAATAAAATATTTACTAACTACAGAGTTACACATTTCTTTTCAGCTCGATGGACTGAATGTGTTTTCCATTAAACTAGAGAAAAGGGTTAAATGTGTTGCGCATGGGCTGATTTTATTATTTTTTCCATGGCAACCCACAATCTTGCCACCATAAATGGGAAAGAATGATAACTTTGAAAAAATACCAATATTAAAGAATGTGACTATATGCAGAAAAAAACTATTAAAAAGTATAATAAAAAAAAGGTGGTAGGCTATACACACATTAGTATCAAAAACTGAATTTCTGATATCACTTATTTCAGCTTAAAAGCAACAAATCAGTAACAATAAAAACAAAACACTAAACTGGAGTATTTTCTCTAACAATGATTGAGTTTTTGGTGGTGATCTTAAACTTTTATCACTTGCCTAGGCCACTGTGTTTATAGGAGCACTCTACTTTATGGAATTGTAATTTGTTTTTTTAAAAACATACAAAATATGCACCAGCTTTTTGAATTGCCTTTGATTTCACCTTCCAAGCAAAGGGGGATTTCTTAATCTGGAATTTATTGCAAGGATCATGTTTGTACTTTAGGCTCATAAAAGTTATGGAAACAAGAAGATGCCTCCAAAAAGATACGGAGAAATTACTTTTTTTGGCTAGAAAACACAGCAAATGAGCCAGACGATTTTCCTTTGTAGCAAGTGGTTTACATAAAAAAATAATAATTCACAGAAATAGTATATTAATGCAAATCAGCTGATTAGATGCGAGTCCAAGGATTTCTTTTAAAGTTGCAGGCCTGGATTATTCCAGTTGCACAATGAAATGGTCCCAGTTACATATGCAATAAAACGGCAGAGCAGAGATACTGTAATAATGTGTTGCCATTTAGAAGGGAACTCAATAAAATGTTACTGAAGGCAGTGATCAAAGGTTCAAATTAAAACCCCATAATGGTTTAAGATCGAACTAAATAAGTAACTCAAGCCCTTTATTATCGGGGTCAAGAGCACTTACTGAACTTGACGGTAGTACTTGGGTTACTGAAGACCATGCACACCGACAGATGTCATTAAAGGTGCAAGTCTATAATCACAAGATCAAAAACAAATCTTCAAATCAAACCAAAGAAAGAAATAAATAAAAACTAATCGACAGGAAGAAAAACATGTTGTTCTGTGCATGTTCTATCTATACCAGGTAGTCATCCTAGTTTTTTAGTTTTACCCTATAACTGGGTTAAAATCCGACTATCTTGATATGTACAGGGAAAAAGCTTAGTTTTTATTATTTGTTATGAATTTCAGAAAAACCTTACCACCACTTAGAAACTACATTGTTACCTAAACCAAATCTTCAAAATCAATAACAAATCTTTAAGCAATTTAATGTTGTTTTCAAAACTGAAACGACTGTATTGGTGCAAAAAAACAACAACATAAAAACACATACGAATGTTTAGCATATTGATTGAAATGTAAATCCATAGGTAATATACTGACATTTCTTTATTTGAAAAGGTTTTTCTTTGCATTAAACTGATAGGTAACATATGTTAAAACGGTTGGGAACCATTACTTTAATTTAGAAAGAAATATAGTGGGGGGGGGGAAAGTCTAAATGTGTTCATTTAAATGCTGCCATCGTCTTATTTCTTTACAAACGGGAGCATTGGATATACCATAGCATGTGACACAAAACTGCTTTTAAATTGATTTATACTAATACGACGTTTACGAAAAAAAAATACTGGACTGCTAAATTACGTATTACAAACGTTAGGTTAAGCGTTTAAATTAGATTTGTATTTATTTAAAGGGAAAATAAATGCACTTACCTTTTTCTGATTAGTGTAGATTCTCAGAATAGCTTCCTCCCAGAACTACATTCACATGCAGAGTTCCCCACAAGATCTCCTGCCGCAGCCAATCATAGACGGGCTAGTGCCCGCGATGGATTATGGGAATTGTAGTTATCCTCAAACATTAATTTACGGAAGTTAAAATGAAGAGAAATGCATATCAATAAATATATATATTCAGCTTCTAACTTTTATGTATAGTGCAAATAATATTACATAAAATTGCAATGTGCAGTCTCTCTCTTTCTTGGTTTATTTTTAAGGAAACGTTGCTAAATTGTTTGGAAAATATTAAGTTGACAAAAATGAAAGCTATTCAGTAAGGGTGCACGAAAAACAGATTTAAAAGCACAATTTTATACTGGTGTTTATTTTATTGACCTATTTAGGTATAAAACGAAAAGTGACCAGAGCAAAAAACAACTGCGTGGAGTTTTTTGTCAAGATTTTAAACAGATGCCAGGATTTGTGTGCTTTTATTAAAAGATAATTGTAATTAAAATTAAAAAGAAAGCTCTGTCGTTTGTTCAATTTGATTTTCTTCCTTTCTCAAATCTTCGATGGAAGGCATGCACACGTTGAGATGAGCTCTGGCAGAAATAGGATAGTGACATATCAATCATTTCCCGCAACACAAGTTGTGTCTGTGTTATTTTATGCAGGAAAGTGTCAGAAAATGTATACTATAACCTGTAATATTACAATGAAACTTAAGATGGGGTAAAAGGTTGACAATTGGGCTTATGAAACATTGCACTTCAAATACTGCTTATAGTGACCAGTAGAGGACACTCAAAGCTTTTTATAGATGTGAGCTTGGGTTTGATACACAAGATCAAGGGTTGCGTGGGCCATTATGTGTGATGATTTGCACTTTGGCTTCTTGCATGTATCTCTCTTTCATAATAACCTGTTGTTGTTACAAGTTGCATATGTTTAGATGATCTAATTAAAGTATTGCCTTTAGAAATGTCCCTTCAGTCATGTTGTCATCGAGAATCATTTGGATATTTTGATTGAAGTGCAAAGTAAATGCGCACTAACCATGGTCTAAAATTAAACCAGGGCCGTTAAAAAGAAAAGCAAGCATATCCATCACACTCTTATAAATAGTTATCAAAGTCCCACTGTGATGGAGGTCATTAATTAGCACATCTCGGTGAATGACGTGTGTACTAAACAGCCTTGAAACCGTACTTCAGCTGCGATAGATTAGCATCAGACAGTTCACAAGTGTTGGCTTAGGTTGTCTTTGCACATGATGGAGATCAGAAGTGAATTAAGATGCTGCATGAAGCCCAGTTATTTCAAACATCAGCACATTTTGCAAACATCTCACAACTGTCAGGTTCCTTGTTAAATCCAGCAAACGAATCCGCTCCCAAAATCACTGAAATTTGCTGCTCACAATGAGACTCATTCCCCTTTACAGGTGTGAATGTTTTACTGTTAATATGGGGCATATTCATATTTTATATGGACACGCACCAACCTTATTTATATTTTTCCATGTCTGCACGATACAAAGAGGAACTTTCTTGTTTCTGGTTATCTGATAAGAGTTCTCCATTACTCTCCGTTTTGGTTCCTCTTTGCTTTAACTTGAGTATAAACTTGCAGAATCTACAGAGTCACACCAGAGATCATTCAAAGGACAGAAAATTAAAAAATGTGTCTTATCATGAAGACATACATGAACAAATTGGTATCCTATTATGCAGAGGTTTGACCTTTAGGGTTTTGAAATGGGTTCATTTTCAACGACTCATTCTATATTTGGGATGGTGCTCATTATGAAAAGGTGCTATATTAACAAACACAACTTGAATGCTGCAGCAAAAGCATCATTAACAAGAAAGAACAATCACATTCGAATAATACAGCATCATTCATGACTTCAGTAGCTTACCTCTGCAAAATATCGGATGGTCACAGGATTAGGGTTCACAGTATTCCACTGCCTGGGGGCTGGAGATCCTCTTAGGAGTTTACACTGCAGGCACCCAGTTAGGTCACATTAAACTCACCCTTTCCATTTAGTGTGTCGACAATACCCAACCAATAGCTTTGATAGGTGATGGAATCTCAAGTCACAAGATAAAGGTCCCTTGCATCCTGAAAACCATCCTTTCATCACTTAATGGACACTGAAGATGGTCAGGCTAAAGTTTACATGTTCTATAGGAGAAGAGTTCAGATGAGATTTGTTTTTTCCCCCACCGTAGAAAAACAAAATCTCAATGGGTCCAAAAACCTAAACAATTACAACCCACTCCAGCCAGATCTACAAGTGTGTCTTATTATGGTTTTAATTATCTATGTACATCTTAAATTTAATAGCTTGACAAAAAAAAATTATATATATGAAATTCATGTTTCCTTGTGTATGAAGGAAACAGTGGTGCCTTTGTTTGCAAATGGATCCAAAAAGCTTAGTTTTGGAAGCAGAATTTAGTTTTAGTTTCCCTTTAAAGGCCCCATAATTTAATGGATAAAATTGATAAATTATGGTAGATAAAAATAATATAGAAGGCCAATAATAAAAAATAATAATAAAAAAAGATTGCATTAGAAATTGTCAAACCACAATCAGATGCTCTCAAAAAACAAGTGATCAAAATAGGCGTTCACCGTCGTGACAGAAGACTGAGCTCACAGACTTAGATGTAGATATTTCTATCGTGTGTGCTGCTAAAGTGTATGCCTGTGCAGGACGCATAGCCACATAGTAAAAGTGCAGCATGGAAGTTAATCTAACCCGTAAGCACTTATCTGAAGACAGGTTAGTTTTTGAGTAGAAAGACCCCATATCCGGTTTGCACACCACCAACTTTCAACATTTATTTACTTCTAAAGCGGTTAAGGTACCTGAGTTTGTCAAGAGTGACATGCGGGGGTGGATGATTGTAGTAACTAAAATAAAATGCATTGAAAAGGCTTCACGTGTCATACGCTTAACACCGTTGCATGCACATCTGAGCAAATACAGGTGTGATAAAACTGACCCCATTCCTGTGCCTGTGCTTGGGAAGCCAGAATAGTTTCCTAGTGTATCAGAACATGCACCAAATATTAACTGAAATTGTAAATGCATGTTGGTTTTAGTCTGTGGGTTTCTGTCTATCACAAACGTAAAGCTTAGGTGCTATATAGATTTAGTTTCTCACACTTATAGTTATGGTATTTATAGTCGACAGGTATTATTTTAAGAATCAATTATTTTTATGTAAGGCCCACAACTGCACTCAATGGCGGCAGCATGTCAGTGAGAACAATATTTATGTTATTATGCGGCCTTTTTGGCGATTGCATAATTGCAAGCAGTCAACAGCAAAGGAAAGAGGCTTCTTAGATTGAAATCTCCGACCAATTCCAAAGTCATTCAAAATGACAGCTTTAGAACAAAAGGAAAAGGAAGCTGGTGTTAATACTAGATAAGAATGCAAATGTTATTTTGAAGTGTTCAAAATGATGCGAATGTTATTTTGAAGTATAAAAAGGAAACCTACAACTATTTTGTTTTAGAAGTATTCAAATACATTAGCTGCATGATTGTTAACCCTTTCCCCACATCAAACAGTGAAGAGGATTAGCATTATGAGTAAAAAAGATCTGGAGTCATTACCTTTAGGATGATTACATATCTTAATGACTCACCATGTTAGTAGTCGGAAAAAGGGCCAAGCATTGTTCTAAATTTAACCATGTCATTCTTTCAGTACGGTCAATGGAGGAAAACACACAGGAAAGGAGAAAAACGGCAGTATTAAAATAAATGTTCTAGATTATGTGCAGTAGCTTTTACTGAATTAATTGTGGAACTATGTGGAAATTAAGTTTTACCTTTCTGCAAAAATGCAATGTAATCATCCACAGTATGTTTGTCATTTACATGCAGGCCAACTTCTGATTCCCACTATAACAGACCTCAAGCGACTTGCAACACACGCAATAGAGTGTAACAAAAATCTATCGGATCCATTTTAATAAACATGGATGATCATTACCAACTAGAAATATGTGTATAGTGATGCCATGAAACAATACCTGATGGGAGGAATATTTTGGTGGTAGCCATGGAATTCCATTAATTAATAAATCAATTGGAAAATATTACTTGATTACCTTCAAGTATAAATAAGACTAAAATTGTACTTATCAATGTACAATGCAGTTTAGTGTGTGTGTGTGTATATATATATATATATATATATATGCATGTGGATACATGTATAAAGACACAGACATATATATAGTCCTATATACATACACACACACATATATGTATATGTATGTACGGGTATATATATACACACACATACACACTCTATATACCTATACACATATACATGTATATAAAGTTAAACATTAAAAAAGTCAGTTGCTTCTTCTCAAAGAAAATCTAAAATTGTAAAAGCAGATGGGAAAATGTGATCTCCAGCGTTTATTAAAATCTTTATGTCCATAAATGACAACAAAGTTACTGTAGAATTTATCGCATACAGCTAGCATACAACAGCATGTCCTCAGTCTAAATGAAATACAAAAGATTTTAACATTTTCATACAAAGGATTTTCTTCTTTAAATTTATTAATGTGACGTATATATCTTTTGTTACATAAAATCTGCTACAGCAAAGTATCTTATACTTCCCTTGCACATACAAGTAAATATGGGTGGACAAAAACTGCTGTCTGTGTCAGCTTTCTAATGACATTGTTGTGCAAAATATCCAACAAACTAAATACATAGAGAATTGATAGAAGAGTTTGGGTTTTTTCATGTTTCGTTTTTGCCCAGGGAGAGGAGGAAGTGTAGTCAGTGATGTCACATTCCCTGACTTGTCCACAAGTATCACTACATACTGAAGTGAGTCTGTTGTCATGTTTAAAGGTCTTATTTTAGGTCTATGGGAAATGATTTTTCTTCTGAAAGACAGCAAGAACTATGCCATATTTAACCGTTCAAAAAATTTAATTTATTAGACAGCATCTTTCTCTAATACGTGTATAAATAAAAACAAATATATAAGAAACAACTCAAATGTGTCGTATGAAATGAGTTTTGACAGACTGAATTAAACGTGATAGAAAGGTGCTGAGGGTTTGCACACATCAGCTGTTGAAATGTTGTTTTAGTTGGTGTGTGTGGATATAACTTAAAAGCAAGCAAAAACAAAAAGAATAATATACATTTCTACTAGTTGCAATTCTACATTCTGTAATAAGAATGAAATAAACCAAGATAGAAATGCAGGAGTAAAAATGGAAAACATAGAAATATGGCAGTTTTACAGATCTCTTTTGAGAACTTTGCAAAACAACTTAAGCATTAAAAACTCATAATGGAGTGAAATTTGTTAATGCACATGCCCAGTCCAGTTTTACCAACACTGTGCCACAGGCAAAACTTGGCAGTAACCCTTTTCGTACACTTTACAGCAAACAATGGACCATTCGGTTTAGCAATTCACTCCAAGTACAGGTTTTTGCAAAATATTATTCCATTTAGTTTCAACATACCTAATAGTGGAGCTATACAGTGATGCAGAAGCCTATCAATTTTATTAGAGGGCTCCTAATTATTTTGGGTACCTGAATTCTTTTTTTTTTTTTTTTTTTTACTTAGCAAAATTATTTAAATACATGGATTACAGGAGTTTAAACAAAACTATCTATGAGTTGACATACTGGTAAAACACTGCTACAAATGATACAAAGATCGATCTACTATGGAGGGTTTTCTGCTTTATAATTCGGTTATCCACTCTCATTAGTATCCAGCTGCATTAAGGCATGAATACGTCTGTGGTGAAGAATGAAAAACTGGTGGGTTAAGTGGTATCTGAGTTCAGAGGAAAAAGACACGGGACTTTAATCCAGCCTGTGTCAGCCATCCATTTAATTCTAATTTTGGTCATGCTTTGAACACACAAGGTGTTTTAAATTGGATTTGATCGATATATTGTTACACACAAAGGACAAGTACTACTTCTGAAAGATGCCAAAAACGTTGTCTAGATTCTAGTCTGAGTTAGGAGAGGGTTTTGTTTCTTTTTCTTCATTGAGCAACTTTCTTTAAGGTCTCAGACATGTAACCAACAGAAAGTGTCAGCTGGCAAACACTAGAAGCAACACTTATCTTCCAATCCGACCTAAAATCACACCGAGTGCAACACCTCCCAGTACATCAATCACTCAGTCGTTACATGTCATAATCAAGGGGTAGGTGTTATTGATTACAGCTTGTTTCATTTTTTTTTTATGTAAAATACCACTTTATAAAAAAAAAAAAGAAAAGAAAAGGTGGGGCAACATTCAAGACAAAGACAACTGCTTCGAAACTCAAAATAGAGAGAAAAGAAGAGAAGAAAGTGGTCTAGTATTTTGTGTCGCAGCACAGGGAGTCTGCTTTAATGTGCCTGTGTATGAGAGTTAGTGCTAACTGCACACAAGGATCATGGCATGGATAAGGACCTCATTCAGCCTGGTGGAATGAAGAAACTAGGTAATCGTTTGAACAAATATGATGGTCTCAGCTCCACCCCATCTCTTAGCAGAGTGCAAAGATCCCAATATACGAGCCCTGATGCAACCTCACTCTCACACTCTAAAAATCTGAAAACTCTTTTGCACATTTTTCTGTAACAGAGACACGGATGTCCTCTTCTTCATAGTCGTCAAAGTTGCTTGTGTCTCCAGGGCCTCTGCACTTTGGTATGAAAGGAGCTTCCACCTACAAGCAAGAACACGTCATTCTGAATGGGGCATCAACAAAGGCAGAGGTGGCTACGATTGTATTAGTATTATAAAATTAGCTCCTAACAAGAATAACTTGAACTGTCACAAATATAACACTTAAACTGAACTAAGACACGTCAATTCATTTGCATATAACAGGTCTTATTTAAATAACTATTTTAATTTATCAAACAAGACAAAAAGGAGATTTTGCTGTTGTTTGTTTAAACCTCAAATGTATACAGTTGTCAAATTGCCCTTACCTTTCTCTCATAGATGGCAATCCAATCTGTTGTGGCAAACCACTTGTGGTTTTTAATGTCATTTACACCATTCTTCAGATTGCCATACCGTTTGGTCAGGTCTACCTGAAGCAAATTCCTCAGAAGGTCTTTCAAGTCTGAGCTGAAGTGAGAGGGGAATCGTACCTGAAAGGCAGAGTGTGCTCACATTGAATTCAAATTCTTATTATAATCTCAGATCTATCACCTAGGCAAAACAAATGGGTAGGAATTGTGCATTATGATCAGAAAGCATATCCAAGAACAGAGTCATTGTCCAGAAAAGCAGGACTGAATGCAGGTCTTTTGAAGCAGGCAATCTTGGCTTTAGAAAACATTATGTTGGAAATACCCAGCAAAATCCATGAAGAACCTTTACCTAAACAGTATAGGATCACTTATTGTGAATAACGCAAGAAAGGTAATTCAAAAGTATCAACAGAAAGATTATAGTCAGACATTTGGATTTTTTTATCTCATCATAATTTAGAGGTTTACTGAAGTGTACTTATTCTGCAGATATTTAATCAGCTCTAAGTCACAGGATGTGCTTGACAGTTGACTATCATACCTTGCCCGAGACTATTTTTTCATATATTTGAATAGGTTGGTCTGCGAAGAATGGGGGGTACCCTGCTGCCATTTCATAGATTAGGACCCCCAACGCCCACCAGTCCACAGCTTTGTTGTAGCCCTAAATAAAACAATCCAAACAAACCAGACATCTCTTTTTAGAATACAAATAGAAGAACTAAACAAAATAAAACAAAATATATTTATATAAAAAAGTATTACACTGCTGAGGTTAGGTCTGTTGGGGAGAAGTAGTATCAGATAATCTGCCTTACAACCATTAATACAGTTATATCTTAACGGTTTGAGAAAGGTTCTAAAAACCAAATTGTGAAAATTACTGCAAAGTGAATACAAACAACCACAATAGGTATCAGCAGCACATGGTGTACTTATCATTGATTCAACCAACCTTGCTGAGGATGATCTCTGGAGCCAGGTATTCTGGGGTGCCACACAATGTCCAAGTCCTGCCTTTTACTCTTTTGGCAAAGCCAAAATCTGTGACCTGAATTGAAAGAAAAGAAAAAGGAAAGACATAAATCAGGCCCAATCTCCAACTGTTACTGAATACAATATGAACACCAAAACAACTCCAAAGTGAATGGCTTCTTTCTCAAAATAAGTTTAATTTTTAAATAACCATAGACAAAATAAACATAAAATGGGAAGGACAGGCATATCACATGGCGATTCCTCACCTGAATGTACCCATGTTGATCAATTAAAAGGTTTTCAGGCTTCAGATCTCTGTAGATGAGGTCTAGTGAATGGAGGTACTCAAATGTCAATACTATCTGAGCTGCATAAAATCTTGCGTGGGGTTCACTATGGGAAGACAAGCCAAGAAACAAAGTCATACTCAGTGCTTTGAAATGTAATGTAAAAAGTAATGTTTTATGCTGATACAATACAACAGAGAACAAGTATTTTTTTCTTAGTATGCATTGGATGGATTTATCAAAGATCGGGGAAAATGACCCTTCTACAGTGGATTTAATTTAAACCCAAACACAGCATGCTAAACAACAACAAAGCAGTTCTCCTTTTCTTGCGGTTAAACTTAGAAACTTCAGAAATCCCATGACCTTGATACTATGCTTTACAAATTGTTTCAACACTCAAACATTTTTAGGAAGTCTAAGATAATGAGCCCCAGGGACATGGATTTGCAGGATTGCAGTGGTTGGGTTTATTTTTGTGCTCTTAACATACATTTTTAGATAGTGCTTATCAGATTAGTCTTTTCCTGATAAATGCATTACAATATTTGGAGAATCAACGTGGTGTAACTCATTACCTTTTTAGATTATCTCAATTTAAGAGTCCATTAAATAAACCCACTTTACTTTCCCTTCAGTTTAGAATGCTTGTTGTTTTCTTAATCAAAAGAGATTAAGAGGATTTTCTCAAAGGAGACTCAAATTAAGGACAGCATTTTACAGTACTGCATATTAAACTGTAAAAACAGGAACAGTGCTCTCATTAGAATATGTGAGGAAAAGTAACGAGCTGGAGGGTTTCCAAAAGCATACTTGGAAACAAAGCCTCAGACAGAAGCAACATCATTTCCAACTTACCTAAACCTCCCAATTCTTCTAAGATGTGAAAACATTTCTCCACCTGGCACGTACTCCATCACCATGTATAAATTAGAGTTGTCCTGTATTAAAAAAGATGAAAAGTAAATCCAATGTGTGCAGTTTGGGGAACACAATGCATGGTCCTGCTGGATTATTCTTTCAGTTCACATATCACAGTCTGATCAGTAATCAGCTCAATATCACAGGTTTGTTTTGGTTTACAGAGCACTAATTGGTTTATCAGAGTAAGATGTGTATAGCTGATAATAACGGATAAGCATAGATGCTTTTATTCTTACATTTATTTCTCCAACTCGTATATATTACAGAGCTATTCTACTAGAGAGCAAGATTAGAAATCAGTAAAAAAAACTGGGAAGTATTCTAGCCAATAGATTGTAGCTGTCACTTTTTAAAGCTGATAGGATTCGTTTGCAGAGTTATAAGGTAAAAGGTACTCGTTAACAATTAAAACAGCAATTATGTTTCAAATGACCGTCTTCTAAAAGACGCCTCGAGATCCTGCTGAGGTGGAATAAATTAAAGCAAGGAAGATATTGCACGTAGATAAATCACTATGGCAATCTGAATAGCCCTGCGTCTTGGAAATAAACACATCTGGGTTTAATTTGCTGCATTTACCTCGTTGCATTGCTACACATGCACTTGTATAGTACAGCACAGCACTTACAATATAGCAAGATTTTGAATAAACCCGTTTCTTAAATAAAACTGATTCTTAAGTTCATCCGATTTGAAAAAGCTTTACCAATTTAAGGACGCCTCAGTCAGTCAGGAAAGAGTAATACAGTTAACAAACATCCGATATTTTGCTAATCTAAAATAAATTCATTTTCAGGGACCTTGATAACACCATAAAAGCAGTCAGATACAATTAACCCATTCCCTGTAATCTCACGAAAAAGCAGGATAGCATGTGACATTGCCAGAACCACGACATTCAAAGGGAGATTCAAACCCTTAATGGTTTTATCCTCAGATGTTACCTTAAAGGCATACTCCAATCTTACAAGGAAGGGGAAGGACACAGCCTGCAATATTCTCTTCTCATTTAATGTGTGTTCTATCTGCTTCAGTTTCACAACCTGCAAAACAGGAGAAGAACAAGAGCAAGGTGACTTCTGACACAAATCAATATTCATATTCATTTTTGAAATGCTGGAAAATTAACCAGGAACATTTTTCATAACCCTTTCATTTCTAATGTTGCAGAATTTCTTCAGGTGGCATTCACTTGGCATCTGAAGGTCTCACTGGGTTTAGCAGCCTATTCCAAAATTCTCCTTAGTTCTTGAAAGGAAAGAGAAACCCTCCAAGGCTAACTGTAATTTTACACACCTATCAGCCAGGCACTACCTCCAAGTCCCTAACTGATACGTTGAAGCAGACGTGCACAAACTGACTTTCAACCACAACATGTATGGTTTTGTGAAAGTGAAACAATTACCAATTCTACAGGCATTCAGATGGCGTATTTAGGAACACAAAAATCGTGATCAACAGTTTACGGAAAACATTTCTATCCTTTTCTGGTCCTTTTCAGCCACTGTTGCAATGACTGAGATCGGTTTCCTGATACATGTAAAGTGTTGTTTTTATTTAAGTCAGTTCAGCATGAATGCGGTGGGTAAGGTGAAAAAGATAGATCGTCAACCAATGCTATATTTCCACTATAATTCATGAAGTAAGAGTGAGGCGGCCACTTTTAAATACATACAAAATAAATGCATACATCTTCAGGTGAGAAGGCCTGATGGGTACAAAAATCAGAGAAACTAGTGGTAATTTTGAGGCAGATTTCACATGATGATGATGATGATGATGATGATGGTATTAATATTCATATTATGAAGCAGAATAATAATCACAAATTAAAAAGAGAGCACCATCTGCATTTTTAATGTTCAAATGTATTAATCCAATTAAATATAGCGCAATTAAGTAGGATTTTTTTCTCTCATTTTTTTAAAGCATCTCTGGACTAACATTTTCCATTTCAACAATTAAAGATAATAGCTGTTTTTTCAAAAGGACCAGCTTTAAAAGCAGACATTATATAGAAATCCTCGCAACACATGCATTTTAAATACTCAAGTTTGTAAAAAAAAAATCTATTAATACAATAATTTGCTCATATTAGTTTATATGTTCTGAAGGCAGATTCACAGGGGCACGCCCAAGAACGGATGTGAAGTCAGATGGACATTAAGGTCAGATTTATTTACATTTTAATTAAGGCACTGATGTATTGAGTAAACTGTAAAGTAGTGGATTTTGATAAAGCAGGGTAAGATGTATGGCTCATTTTCAGGAACACTTTCTTATTTGGGAGATCACATCAACTACTTGACTGAATGTCCCATCATATCTTCCTTAGCTTTGCAGGGATTCAAAAGGCACTTGAAAAGATATCAGATATGTTTGAAGTTTTCTGCATCTCTGACATTTTCCGGTATGACCTTTCAAAGGTTTACACAGAATCAACTAGGCTAAAGGTCAAAGCAGAGAGATTACAGCCATTAATGTGACAGAAAACAGCAGAGAAACGTGGAGGGGAAACCATTCTACACTTTTGTTTGTTCTCAGTGATTTTCTGTTTGGCTTTAGTTTTACATAATTCAGTACAGACCAATGTCATTAGGAACAGTTCAAAACTAATGTCCAGCAGACTGTTGTTCCTACATTTTCCATTAAATGCAAAGTAGGATTTGTAGGGGGTAATTTATGTGCAGTACAAATGTTCTGTTATCAATAATCAACTAGATAAAGCTCAGAAATACAGCTTCTGAGAAATACAACTTCATATATCACCAAACTGTTACAAATAAAACGTCCATGGTTTTATCTTTTAATTTCCTCATATACTGCACTTAACCTATTCATCATTATAAAGTCTTATTTCCTTGAGCCTGCTTGTCTGACTTACATCATGTGAAACTTTCAAAGAGAAACGATTTCTAAAACTGTGATGGAACAACACTGCCTGCATCTCGGGCCGCGGCAAGAGACTTTGGTCAGACAGTAGCCTTGCAGATATACACCCTGTGCCAAGGCCAGCTTATACCTTGAAAGGGACTGCACTGCACGGACTGTACACATTGCTTGAGAACTCTGTTATTCACTTCTTAAGGTCAGGTATACTGTTGAATATTTTGGTTACACAAATACTAGAGCTAAAAAAATAAACCACTGATGAGCTGGACTGAAGAATGTGCAATGCTGCGATCTGTAAAATAATAAAAACACAATGTGGGTGGGTAAAGTCTAAATCTTACTGAATTACTTTTGATAATATTACTAGTATTAATGTATTAATCTTGTTAAAACATGGCATCGACCTAGGGCTGAATGCTGTATGTAATATCTAATTGTAGTAGAGGTTAGAGTTTCGGCAGCAGAGCAGTATTGTCAAGTTAGTAGTGCTGGATCAGCTATTGTTTGCTTTGTTTGTGATTGTTGCATCTAGAAAGCTGTACATAACAGCAAACCTGTCTACAGATTCACTACCTGTTTTAACTACATAGATGAGAAAAAATAGGGAGAGAAAAATGTGAAATTAAGTGAAACTATTCTTTTTAGAGAAAATGTAGGTGCTAGAATCGAAAGGACAGACTATATGTTAATAAGAATATACATTAATAAAGGCCATCTGGTTGATGGAACCAAAAGAGATTCTTTATGCAGATAAATAGTGTATAGTTTGGTGTAAATACAAAATAAATGATCAGTTAATATAAAATAGTATTAAATGTTTAAATCGTGTTTACAGGATGTAAGTGGAATAGGATTGTCTATGAAGAGAGGAAAGAAAAAAAAGCTTCTGCCGATAGGTTACAGCGGAACAGAGTGAAGTGGAAAGACTGTGCATCTGACAGGAAGGGGCATAGCAGCTGACATTTATTAAGAGATGAGACAGCTTATAATCTTATTCTGTCAAAGCCTGCTTGCATACATGTCTTTCAGAAGTGAACCTTGGATCAATCATGTTTGGGTCAATTATTCTTGACATTGTGCCGTATGACTATGTAAATATTAAACTTCTCTTTAAACTCATTCAATTCTCCAGATTAATTAAAAAACAATAGTGTCCCACATATAGCTTCATTGCACAGTACAATGTATCCAATGCTTCTATCATTTGTACTTATGCAAGAACTTTCTTTCCGATGTTGTGAAACATTTGGTGGAGCTTAAAAGCTTAATTCGGGGATATAATTCAACATCTGCCTTTGTAGCATTAATAATAACAACACAGAAGTAATAATAGTGTCAGTTTATCAGTCAAAAGATTTAGTATCAAAGACTTCAGAGAAAAAGGGCAACTTTCAAACTTTAGTAATACATGTATGGCCCTTGCAAATGCATAGTAAGAACTCTGCAAAAATTTTCTTTGTCATAATAAACTGACACATTTATGATAATCTACTCTTACTGCAAAGATTTTTTCCATTACAGAGAGGATTAGGAATTATGTTTTAAACCACAGATTTCCAAATAAGCCCCTATAGGGCAATAGGTTTAATGTTAAAAAAATCCAGTCCAGCAAGTTAGTAACATTAAATAGCTCAGAGCTAAACTGAACAAACACCATGTGACTCTTCAGTTTGTTTGAAAAGTTTGAAGCAGTGCTGCAAAGTGTGGCTGTTAGTTGCATTGAAGATGCTGGTTAATGACTATAAGTTGTCATCGGTATAGATATTACATTACTATTCCATTGAACTTCAATGATCAAAATAATGTAATTAAAAAATATATATAAATATCTATTTAATAAAAAGCCGGCACTGCAAACCTAAAGTGTGACCAGAGACCGAGAGAGAGAGAGAGAAATTCGTTTTAATTAAAAACAACAGCTAAAAACAACATTACTCATCTCAGATACATAAAGGGGTTTACAGAGCTTTCATTCAGTCTCCTGTAACCTTCAATGTTCAATACAGTTATTCTAGGCTAGTGGTTTTCAAACTGGTGCTGGAGTCCCCCTGCCCTGCTGGTTTTTGTTCCAACCTAACAAAGCAATATACCATTCAATTAAGTAATTAAGACCTAGGTTGGAACAAAACCAGCAGAGCAGGGGGTACACTCCAGGACCGGTTTGAAAACCCATGTTCTAGGCCATGTGACCACAGAAAAAACAGGGGGATCAAATTAATCTTCAATAAGAAAATGGGTCAAATAAATTAATACTTGTGAGGTGTTCTGTGAGGATTTCTGACAGATATTAACTTATTTTAACATTCATATTATGCAATTCATATTTTTTATGATATATTATGCTTGATACTACCTTCTTTGGGTTTAAATCAGGAGTTTTGGATACAAACGGTTCATTTTGATCTCTACACTGCCTGAAGAGGAGAGGAGAGTGGCTTTACTTCAACCTGCACCCACCTTCTGCTTGTCCAGTATCTTCATGGCATAGTACTGCTCTGTTCCTTTATGTTTAACCAACATAACTCTCCCAAACGAGCCTGTGCCAAGGGTTTTTTGCCTCTCAAAGTCATCTAGACCAGATGTGCTCTGGAGAAGGAGAAATAATTTGAAGATTACAATCACACATTAAAAACAATAGTTAGGTGAAACATGTGTCAACCTTCTGTGGGGTGAGTAGTCTTGTAGTAAGAGGTTAGTTGATGCAGGACAGCTACTTCAGAAAGCAGCGAGGGATTTCAGTTGTATGATTCATTCAGGTTTCTGTATCAGTACTATTCTATATGCACATGTTTTGATGGGTTACACATTACAGTGAAACAACAATAAAAGACATCACCATTTCACTGTAATGTTGTGATACTGCTTTGACGTAGCATGTAACAATTGTCATATTTCCCACTCTAATTTGAAATAAACAAGGAAAGATGAAAAAGTTTCATTGCTGAAGTAACACTTACTGGATGGCTCAAATTTAAAAAACAAATCTAAAAATGTTTGATGCTTGGTCATATAACTGTGGGGTTTCAGAAAACAAAGTAAGGTCACTGTAATTTAAGCGTTTCAAAAGTACAATTTTAGGCCCACATTCACTACATCATTCATGTTAGATTCCGAGTTATGCCGAAGTCCCAAATGTCTTTTGATGTCAATCCAGAAACCAATTCCATTCCTCAGATAAAGACAAAACAAACAAAATAAAAAGAATGAAATCCATTGCATGCATTTTCATCAGTAAACATACAATAATGGGAAATTTACCTGTGGTGGACATTCCCATTTTCTTAAGAAATCTTCTTTGGCTTTGGCTAAGAACTCTTTCACTGGAAGAAGGAAAAACAGGTGTAAAATTAGAACATGTGTATCTGGCCTTTTCATTAATTTATACTAATTTGTCTAAACAAGGACAAATTGGTTACACGGGCATCGTTTTTTGGTTTTGTTTAATGTAAGAGGGAGTTTATCCACAGGTGATACAAACAACAACACAATACAATACAATACAATAATAATGTTGAGAACACGGAGAAGTGATAGAGCACCATGTTTTAAAACTCCCATCTGCATTAAACTTTAGCATTATGTATTTCGACCATCAAAACCACACTGTTTTATTAGGAGATTACGAAAATAAAAAACCCCAAAACACCCAGGCAAGCAATCTTAAGAGTGATGCCAAGAGCTCCACTGACCACAGACAGATCAAACTACTCCGGGAAGGAGCAGCGAACATGCAAGTCAGAAACTGCTTGGTTTTGGACTCTGAACTGTTGTGCATCACTTTTAGAGTAATACTGTTAAAGAAAAGAAAGCTATGGTTTGAAAAGCACAGTATTACTACAAGCAAAGACACGCTAGAGCTACATGGGAAAAACACTTCAGACTCGAGCTGCCCATAGTCACAGATATTAGGTTGCAACGTGCACTTTTAGACATCAAGGCCAAATGTATTGATGAACACATTCAGTAACTATACATTTAAAAAAATAACTGAGAAAAGAATAAGTTCTACTTTTCACTGTGCTGTTTAGTTATCATGGTCCTTTTGTAGGTTCTGACAGATGGAATGTAGGTCAGTAGATTGAAGTTTCATTAATAGCATAATCCATACTGTGGAAAAAGTTTATTTGGTTTTCTGTGACTTTGGGCATCTTATGAAAGAATGAGCATACCAAAAGTCTCTATAGTTCACCAAGGGTTTGCAGGAACATTCACCCACATGGATGGGATGATGAGAAGGAGAGAGAAAGAGAGAAAGAAGATTTATGTATTTAACAACAAGCACATAAGATATACAAAAGTGGATTAGATACACACAGAATACAAGAATAACAATTATCAAGCAGACAGAGAGAAGAAAAAACTGAGGCACTGTTTTGTGGCTGGCCCTAATCGTTTGATTGATCATAGTTGATAAAAGACAATGGCTGCTGTGTGACTGCACAGTCAACCAGGTATTAAGAGCTTTAGGACAAGCATAGTGACTAAAACCTGTAAGTTATTGCAAAGCAGTCAGCATTAGAAATGTGATTAAGGAAAATTAAATGTTATACTTCAATTGAAAAATGCCCAACCCCAGTTTCCATGGAATGCATTGTGTTTCCAGGTTGGGCAAAGGGAAGATTGACAATTACTGCTTATACCTGTCAGTACCACAGGGCAGTACAAAAGGTCTCTGGGCTCGTTCTTGCTTGCTGTGCCCCAGTGCAGCACTGCCAGTTGTGCAGTACCATGGGCTGCGGTAAACTAACTCAGCCTGAATCTGCAGGGAACCTGGGAGTGTGGGAGTCTGGCCTTTACCAGATGAGTCACTCAAGGTCCTCTTTTGCCATTTGGAAGATTAAAAAAATAATGTGAAGATTGTTTACTATTATTTCCAAATCATGCTATTTATATGAATTACATCATTTGAAGAGAGTTCAGAAATTAGCAATATAAAAACTGATTAAACTGATTAAAAGAAGCTATATAAAATAATTTGGTATTTTGACTAACTAACCAATAAACAAATAAATACACAGAAGTCTTTTGATGCCATTATTTAACACAGGGCTTCCAGTTTTAAAATCCCAGCACAGCAGAGATACAGTAAGACAACACAAACAGAACTGAACAGAGAAAATTAAAGATATTAGGTCCATAGAAGTGGTGCAGGAAAAACAGAAGGGGAAAACCCATTCAGATATCAGAGACACACACAGAAACCATGTCCTCTAAAAAACAATGCATCTTCATATTGTCTTCATTTACAAACCGTGTGTAATTAAAAAATATATATTATTTTTTTTTACACACAAAAAAATTATTTTAATAAGGGGTGTTCTTCAAACTATACTACAAATTCAATGTTTTCAGTTTGCTAAACCCTGATTCAGTCTAGTAGAAACTGTGAAGATCCCAGGTGAATTAACAGAGTTGATACAGGGTTTGTGTGAAGTCACACATTCTATATAAGTCAATCGAGTTGTCAAATGTTTACACACTCCATAAGTTTAATTTAAAAAAAAAAAAACACTCCAGTCCTGTGCTTTCAACAAGGGTCCAATGTCATGACGTAGATTTTATTGTTCCTATCCTACTCCATAAAATATTGGTTTATTCTGTCCCTGTCCTATTTGATGTTTTTAGGTTTATTTTTCACTTCCCGTTAAAACTTAATAAATCACTCTGCTGCATTGAGTTTTAGGTACAAAAAGAAGGAACTATGGATACTAGTGATTTGCTAATGGTGTGCTATCAATAGCTCTCAAAAACAAGGAACCATAGACCCCTCCCTTGACCTTAATTCAGATCATTCACTGCTAAGGAATATACATTTTTTTCAGTTGCCTATTTCACTAATTGCAGGATGTCTACATTAAGATAAAGCATTTAACTTGAAAACATAATTTCTGTACAGCACTTGAACTTTGACCTTAATACATTCTTCTGCTTTTTCATTTTGATTTTAGGGCTTTTCTCCCCCTGCTGCCCATTACATGCAACAATGCTACATTATTGTCTGAGGGTACAAACATCTGCACATCATCATTGGAGAAATAGTTCTATATTGCCACTTGTATGTACTAAAAAATATAATTGTATTTTAGTGTACAGGCAACAGTTCTGCCTGAGGAAAAACAAAAGGATTGTCAGAGGATACTGAAGGCAAAATGGTTGAGGCCATTATAAGTCAACAACCGTTTCCCCTTCATTGAATGTAGTCTTATACTTTTATTTCCAAAGGCTTCAGTCCCACTCCCTGTACGTTTACTGCAAATTCATTTCCATGGCCAATGGTTTCCACCTCCCATCTTTCGCAATACCCACAGACCCATGACAACCTAATATCTAACGTTACTCTACTCTCCCACTGTGTGTTAAATACTGTATTCTAGAAAATATTTATGCCTCGAAAAGAAGAAAAAATAAAAAGCATATATTAATGCTTTCTTTACTCGCTGCATTATTTAGTCTATTTTAGACTGCAGAGCACAAGCCTGAAGGCATTATTTATAGTAGGGTGATGTCATTTCAAGGTTTGATCATATTTTAGAACAGAAAGATAAAAAAGACAACCAACACCAGCCAATACACCTCTAATGGAATTCTTAATAACAGATTCCATTTAGATGTTTTTTATTTTACTTTCAGACCTCACATGCCAGATTTGCTGGATGAAGTTTTGGCAGGTGTGCAAATAGAGTTTGGCAGACATTCAATACTGGCATCCCCATTTTATTGATTTCATAGCAGAGAGAATTATAAAAAATATATATATATATATAAACACCACAAAAAAACGTGTACTATAAAATAGAAAACTTCACAGAAATAAAGATCCTTTCACAGTCTGAAAACCTTGAAAGAGCTTAAATGGTGGATACTCCGCTAGAAATTGATTTTTAATTTTAATTTCTTTTATAAATGTTGCTTCCTGGAAGAGCAAGCCATAGCTTCTGCATTTCCGTTTCATATTGTGCTGCAGAATGTCTTGTTTGCCACATTTTCCACCCACAACCATCTCAACCTCAAATCGAAGCAATTCCATATATTTTATGTATGTATTTCTAAATGCTATAAGAGATGGAATCGCTTCTTCAAACTGAATGTCTTAAAGATACATGTTAATTTTCTGATTGAATGTTATACATTTTTGCTTTAAATGTCCAGTACACAGAATACATACATGTAATATTATGAAAAAAAAAAAAAAAAAAAAGCAAAATCGATGTTCATATGCTCCAATACATATATAAATAAAATCTAACTTGCCATTCAAGTAAAAACGCACAAAAACAAAGAACTGTACTCACCATTCATTTTGACTCAGAATCCTTAGAAACATTCTTTACTATGACGCAACCTTAGTATTTTGTAAATCCTAAAGAGCTAAAGAATATACTCAAAAATAAAAACATCTTTAAGAGAACTACTTATGTAACAAATTTGCCAAATATGAAGCATTTTCTTTACGCATGGTTTTAGGTTCACGTGATAAGCTTTTAATTCAACCATCCAAAAAACAAAAACAAAAAACAAGCATTTGCAGGCTGTTACATTACTGTATCTAGTTCTGAAGGGAAGTTGAAATGGCACCGAGGATACAAGCACACCATGATGCAAAAAGATGTTTGCAATTAGATCAAGCATAGGGCATTGCCATGGAAACGCGATCTGCACAGAATTAACACTTGACTTCAAGCTGTAGTGGTGCCTATTCAAAGGATAGTTCTTAACCCATCGAGAGCCGTTTCTTTGCAGTGTTTAATAAATGGTAGAGCCCACGAAAGCAAAACACGTGTAGTTGCACGGGTAACAAAGGCAGAGCATTACAGAGAAATAGATAAAATGTACAACCTGGTTTGGACTCTACATTATATACATTCCAGCACTGATTTAATGAGTTGATGTATGTATGTATGTGTATATGTATAGCCTATACACAGACACACATTATATATATATATATATATATATATATATATATATATATATAATGGTTTGTGTATATATACATTTAAGCTGAGAACACTTGTGCAATGCAAAACACCAGGACCGACTGCACATCAAAATGTGGGGGCTGGTCACACGCGCTGGAATATTATTGCATTCCACATGGACCTGGGAAATCCAACAATGGCCGCAGAGGGGTGGAGAGCCTACCACTGCTGTACAATCCCAACACATCTGAAGAATGCCTTAACAGGACAGATTAAAACCTTCAAGACACACGACAGTGACTAGTAAACCTAACTGAGCTGCATGATGCTTTAAGCCTACACCTTACAAACCTGTGTACTGGAAGACTGCTACAACCAACTTGACGAAAGTGATGCCAATCTCTCTACTCTTGCATGCCAAACGTAAATGGCATAAAGCTATACACCAATCAAACTGTTGACAGCCATCATTCACAACAAATTATGTATATTTTGAAGCACAAATAGCACACACTGTTCACTGACATCCAAGAATGGATGACAAGCAAAACTAATTTGAAAATATAGGCTACACATCAAGCCCTTCCACACATTACAAAGTATCACCAAAACCGAAGTAACTAAAACAGAACCATTTCCTTTACCTCCTATGTTTTGTTAACCGTTTTATATTTCCTGTAACTTCACACATTACTCTAAACCCTGCATGGGAAAGTAGCCTCTATACATTATCATATGAGTCACCATATAAGTGTGGTGGGATTGAATCACATGTTAAAACTGTGAAACTTAACTCCCTGTTACCTACCCACAGTATTCTGGAGTGTTTCTGGATAGTGTGAATTAACCATCCTCAGTCTCTCCTCCTTTTAAACCCAAACACCTAAAACCTTGCCTGCTAGTCATTCTCAGAAAGCAACTTCAACTGTACTTTAGCAATACCTTGAAAAGTTGCATCACGTCAAAAACGAAGATACTTTAGTAAACAAAACTTTATCTTATAATATAATTATATCCTACCCTGTCGTTTCATTAGCATTAAACTTGATTTTGTGGGATATAATTTAAACCCCCGTTTTATTACTAATGTATACATTTTTTAAATCATATTTTTGTTTTTACTTTTATTTTAATAACTACTCCTGTGCTTCACATTTTTTAATCTGATACTCACAGAATTAAAAAAATATGTTTTTCCATTCCATATGAGGAAGTTCTTTCTTGGCAGGATACACAAAGTCAAATTAAAAAATAACATTAAAAAACTAAACTATTTGCCAAGAGATCTTGAATTTTATTAACATCAAAGTTCATTTTGACTTGAAGTAATGGTGAAGTATGGTCTTCTAAATCTGTATATCGAAAAAAAAAAAATTGTAAGAATCCAAACCATGCAAAGTTAATAAAACTACTATTTAAATCGAAAAATAAAGTGAAAAACAGAACTTAAAACTACATACTTTAGTAGGAATTATTCTAGTCCATAATAATTCTTAAAAAGGGAGAAAAAGGTTTACTGTCACAGTATACAATTGATACTGTTCTTTTAATCACTCAATTGCAAACCCAACAAGTCACCACTACACAAGACTCTGCATCACGGTAGAAACCTAAAACTGCCATTTGCTCTACCCACCTCAAGACCCTTACTAAATGCATTTATTCCCTTTTTCTGAAGTCTAAATTAACTTTTGATTCAAGGATTTTACACACAGACAGTTCTTAAGACTTTAAAGCTCCAAGCATGCAGCAGCTTGTCTGACTGGATTGATGTTCCTAGCACTTACTCCAGCGGTCCCAGTTGAGGGCGAACTCAGAAACATGAGGCCCTTCACTTTCCAATGCTTTCTGCTCCTGGTTCCCCTTGCGTCGGTGAAAAAAACGGTTGGCCAAGCCATCCAACTTGTGCAGAGCAGAGCTCGTACTGGTGCACTGAGTACACTGTATGTCCTTCGCCAGAGCCATTTGCGGAGCTTGGACAGCTTTCGCGAGACTGAACAACTGCAGCCCCAGGGTAACTCAAATGTTGTGCACTGACTCACAGGAGATGCAATACATACTTCCTGTCTGCAAGCACTGAGCTGCTACTTGGCTTACCACACTTGGTTTTACTTCCTGTCAGCAGCAAATTGTTTAATTTCAGCAAAAACAGGGTGCAGATAAGTATTAAAGTATGTACTATGTAATGTTTGTTTTGGTTTTAGGTAGTGACCATCTCTAGAATGTGCCAAGTGCTAAAATTAGATAGGCCACTACAATTTTTCCCCAAATAACACATTTTCACACACACACTTCCTGCACTACTGGGTAGCTCTTAGATCATGCAGGAATATTTGTTCCTAATGTGCTGTGCAGAGAAAAGGATGAGAATGCACATATGAAGTAACTTCTGGCAGCCTAGGGAACTGCAACAGCAAGGATTGTAGAAATGCTGTGACGTTCTAGAAGTAGGCTAAATTAAACTTACATAAATAAATGTAGGTGTAAGTCTCAAAATACAAACAATTATAAAATGCAGGAGGCCAAACATGACCTCTGTTTGATAGCTAAGTCAGGACAAATGTGCTCTGGCTAAAGAATTATAATTCCCCCTCCAATTACATTTAAGCCTATTCCTGCATTATACAAACTGCATAACATGCTCGCACACTGAGAATAAAGACTTGGATTTTCTCAATTTCCTTTGTTGAACTGTGGAGGGAGATAGAATTCCATGTCTTTTGTGGAGTAGATTTAAAAGATATATAGCATGCCCCTTCAAACAATTACTTTTTCAACTCTTCCTTACTTGTGGAAGAGCCAAGAAACACCACAAGCTGCTTTAGTTTTGAAAAAGAAAACAAATTGACTACTTTGGGGGGGGGGGGGCGTGACCACTGAATGAATACTTTTTAGAGCTTCTACAGATGGCCTAAGCCAGATTTGTATTGGGGGGGAAATGGGATCCCCTACCCACATACACATTTTCTCATTATGAAATAATACCTTCAACGGTGTTATTTACAAGTAAAATATGACAACACAAACTTTTACATCTCCATAAAAAAAACAGTTGAAATTTAAACTATCAAAATGCCTTCAAGAAAGTAACATTTACACATTTAAAATAGTGAAAGTAACACATTTTCACAGAGCATTTCTTATTACTTCACAGAGCATGTCTTACTGAATAAAAATTATTGAGCTCAAAACGAGCCACATTTAGATACTTGTTGTTTTCCTTTTAGACCCAACCACCGACTTCAATAACTATAGCTCTGTATTTCAATAAGGTTTAAAAATAACTCTCAAAATGGTGTCATGTGTCTGCTGAACTTAGGCTAAGCATCACTCGGCAAAGTAATAAAGGCTCAACATGCTGCAGTCTAATCTTAACAAACACAGACTTCCTCCTTCTGTGGTTTGCTTCAGTAACTCCCTTTAACTGAAGTAATTTGCTTTTGCTAGAAATCATATCTAATTACTATCTTCAATATATATATATATATATATAAAAGGTTCAGGAGCATGTTTATTTATCATATATTTAACAGAACACTTAACCAGTGGGGGGAAAAATGAGGGATGTAATGAGATAGCTATCTTTGAATGACTCCTGTCTTAATGTGCACTCTGCCATTGTCTCTGTGTTTCATACGGTTTCAGTTTGTACAGTGTTCTGCTGGGTTTCAAAAGTAAGTGGGAGCAGCATGACTACTGTAGCTTAAACTGATTTAATTACACTGCAAGGGAACATGATGAATTCATGAACAATTCCACACAAAAGCTTCCTACTGACCTAACACAGCCTGGGGTGACCATTTCATTGAGGAGAATCTGTCCTTTCATTCCTATCTTTTCCAACTGTAAGGTGCTCTGCGGGGAACAAAACTCACTCAAGGAAGAACAGATCGAACAAAAACCACCGTGCTTCTGTCTGCTTTCTGCTTGATACAAACTGAAAAACAGAATTATGTAAAACGTGGCAGTGAAGTACTACACACCAGTATGTAATGTAGTGAGGTAACGTGTTTAACATCACAAAACCATGACCCATAACTACTGACACAAAAGCATGGTCATTGCTTAGACCGCTCTATGGAACACAAAAAATACTGGAAAATCCTCATCCAAATCAGAGTTTTCCCTCATGATTTAGTCCAACACCACAAACTAACAAACACAATTATGTCAAACAAACAAACTTCAAAAGCACATTTGTGGGCAAGGAGAAAGCTACAGATGTAATGAAATGACCTATCCAGTTCATAGAAGTGAACAGGAAAGCATAATAGTGCAGATGAGTCCAATTGTTATTGCACAAAATTCCACTGAAGACTTAAAAACAATTTATTTACATAGAAAATGGATGCCGTTTGCAAGTTTCATGGCCGGTTCAAGGATAGAAAGTGCAGAAATAAAAACCTTTCCAATGATTATAGAAAATACCCATGCATACATTTACATGTATTCTAGTTCCATCTAGTGGTAAAATAAGAAAATGAACTCAAATATATACATGTTCTTAAATAAATAAGAAAAAGTTAAAAATGTTAGCTAAGAACTAAATATTCTGAGCAAATCAGAAGAAATATAATCAACCATCAAGACTGGGGGATGCAATCAAAAGTCAAATACAGATCTAGCTCCCCACCTGCCAAGCTTGCAAGCAGAGCACTGATTGGATCCCATAAACCAGGAATTGCTGGGCTGAATCTGGCCTATTTCACTAGATTACTTTGGGATTACCCTGTGGGCAGCGCACAGCTGGCTGAGTGGTGTGGGGGTCGGGCGGGCTGAAGACTGGCCGGGACTCCCTTGTTTTTCTGCATATTACAACGTTCAGTGGTGTATGAACATCGCTGCTGTCTGCACTGTAGGCTTGTAGTGTGAAGATGGAGAAACCGTAGCAGTGCAGAATTCAGAAGACATGCATTTTGTCTCTCTTCTATGCTGACAAGGGTAGCCGAAAAGCAGTTCATTTGCAGATTCCAAATTGGGGAGTTCCATAAACAATCTGAAATGACACACACAGATTGAGGACTGAGAATAAAGAACACAGCGAAGGGTGTTAGAGATGGGGGAGAAATACCTAGTAGTGTTTGAGTTTTGTGGTTGAAGTCAGCGGCATCCTCCTGGAAACTGCTTACTTAAAGTTTAGAAACACATGAACAAGCTGAGCTCAATGGCTTGCACTGTTTGAATCTTTTCTTACGTTAGATTTTATGTCTAGGTTCCTCAAAACTGGTGATACGCTGTGTAACAGTGCTCTCTGCTGGTATTCCTTTGCATCACCTTCCTGACATTATTATTATTTTTTTTTTCCCTCCCATAAAAAAAATCATATTTACATTTATCAGTTTGGTTTTCTGACAATTTTTTTTTATTATTATTATTTTAAATAAAACCTGTTATTGGTATAGCCTGAGAGAGTATTAGGCCAAATCAACAGATTACACTTACATTAATTAACATAACACTTAAATCATAATTTAATAATAATTTTATTCTGAACTGTGACTATGGCATTCCAGTGCTAATTGGAGAGACAAAATAACTCATAGTATTACATAATATTGCATTAGTAGGTGACCTGACCCATTTTAAGGCCACACAACAGCCTGAAACCTAACATTAGCCAAAGCCAAAATGTCAAGCTAGGCCAATACAAATCTACACCCAATTTAGCTAAATTAGTAGAAAAGCAACCCTAATCTTTACCCAAGCCTGAGTTTACTGGGTTATCTAATACTAAACCAGACCACTAATGTGTAACCCTAATTTTATCAGTTATTGCTTTTGCAAAATCTAGCTAAATTATTCTAAATATGTAAACAACCTTTAGACCATTTATAACTTCTCCAGTATCCATACACCCTAATTGTAACATTTAAAAGCAAAATTTAGTTAAATCACTCAAAATAATGCTCTATAAATAAGCTAATTGTAACTGTTAAATACATTTTCTAAGTTCAGGTTTTGATACTGTAAATGTATTCTTATGCACCCCAATCATGGTCATTATTAATAATAATAATAATAATAATAATAATAATAATAATAATAATAATAATAATAATATTTATTTATTAGCAGACACCCTTGTCCAGTGGCGACTTACAAAATATCAGAGCAATATGAAGTGTTACAGATCATCAATTACAGATATGGCTATTAATTAGCCTGATATCTAAATAACATTCAGACTCTTAATTCTGAACAGATATATTGCATTACATTTTAGGCTAAAGGGGAGAGCATTTTGTGTTAAACAGGTCTGCTGCCATAGGTGATTGACTCAACCTTGCCAGGTCATAGTTGGCTGTGTTTTTACAATGAAGGGGCAAACAAGTGTACTTAATTGTTTATAATTTATTGAACCTGGTTTAAATCTGTCTACACAAGAGGAAACTGATCAGACCTGCAACAATTCATAAGGGAATGACACTGTAAATCATAATCCTTGTCTATAAACCAAACACACAAACTTTATTCTCAGCCCTTCCCTTAGCAGCCCATGAAGAGCACTCCAGGATAGGAAAGAAGGGAGGTTTTAATATAGCTATTACATATGAAATGGAATGTAGTTTTGATCAAGGTTATAATCTTAATCCAAACACCATTTGTTTGAGCAATACCCAACAAAATCACCCCAGGATTATAAATCTCTGATTATCTTCTAAAGAACAATAAAATATTCACAGTTTACATTTTCTGAATTTGGTTTTGAAATAAGAGAATGATAGATCTAGGAAATAATGTTCTTGTATTTTTCCTTAAGACATTTGAAAGAAAAAAAAAATCTATTTGAATAAATATCTAATAGCAGCCCTAACATTTCTGATTAAACAAACTGGATGTTGCTATGGAGCTGAAACTCCTCCTATATCCATCCATAACCAATAACAAAATACAAGAAACCGCACTAACTACAACACACACAAAAAAATCCTCTTATAATTACATTAATTGCTGTGGAGTTTTTATATAACATTGGACAAACTTATTTGATACACTAGCATTGTTGCAATATACTAAAACCAGGAATCTGACATTGTAGTAGTAGGTGTTAACATTTGTGAAGAGCATAGAAAACTAGGCAAAAAAAGAAAAAAGCATGTACACAAACAATACAATAAGTAAGAAAAGGTTAACAGGAGGTGAACCTTTGGTGGGAATAGACGGGCATTCACTTGCATACATCAGTTAAAAATAATACACACACCCAGGTCTTCAAAAGATCAGTCTAATATCTTAAATAAGGGGGGCGAAAAAGCCTAAGAAATACAGAGAGTGACCAAATCAATGAAAAGGCACGTTAGGTCAGGCACTCCGGTCAACAGGAAATAGATCATTTAAGTACAGTACTACCAGGCACATGGGTCCCAAAATAGGCTGGCTGCCTAATACTGATCCACAAAGCCCTGCTGTCACAACATCAATGTTAACTATAGGCATGTATTTATAGTATTAACTTAACAGGACTGGTAAAACAATAGCCCTATGCCACACAATTTTATACATCATTTATTGAGCAATATTCTCTGCAACATTACCTATGACTACTACTAACATAGCCCTGCAAGTGCAGTATCTGTTGTATTGTACTGAACAGGCATGAAAACTGATTAACAGAAAGCATCAATACACAATCTTTTTCTGCCACCCTTGCTGCTCTTGTAGTAATTGGGAACACTGCTCTTGCTGACCTCATGTGATCTCACCTGCAGCCCTGTACGCAGCACTTTCCCCACTCCAGGGCACAAAGCGGCAGTCCTTGCATGTGCCGGGCAGCTCCTGGGTATTCTCACATGGACACTTGCCAATCAAAAAGGAGGTCAGGCTATCCATTACAGTGGCCAGGCGGCTAGCTACACAGGTAATGGGGCATTGGGAAAGCACAAGCTGCTGTATCTTTCCCCCACACGAGAGGTGACACTTTTACAGAGCCTTTGAAATGTGGCGGCCTCTGTTTATTGTGGAAATTATTTTTAGTCATTTCACTGGGTGATGCTCACTGAAGCCCCAATACACGGTCACATTCATGTAAGAGAGAGACAGCTGTATCAGTTGAAAAATGGATGAAGATATTTTACCACATTAAATATGTTTTTCAAATTGTAAATTTAGAAAAAAAAAAAAGTAAAACAGGAGATTGCAGTGTAATAATTACATAATTTCGGCAGGCACAACATCAACATGTTCGTCACATTTGAATCGACTATTACTTTTAAATAAGTAAATAAATATGATGTAAATACATTGCTAGAAAAGCAATATTCATTCAAAGCCTGCTTCTTTTCTTAATTTAGACTTCTACACATTTATTTAGTTACCCTGAGAAAGTACTAAACCTTAAAGGAGAACCAAGTCTTTATACATTAGTGACTGCATAACAGAATCAAGTTCAGTTCAATTTCCATGTATTTCAATTTCAAAAGAATAAACGCAGAGTGATCAATCAGATACTATGAGGGAAAACAAAAAAAGATTCTTAAATAAAAAATAGAAAAATACACTTGTGGCAATTCAGTCACAAAGTGCCAGCCTGTTTCCCCAAGTTGCTATGAGACCGAAATGACATGCTGTCCCTCTTATCATTCTTAACAACTTCACTTCAACTTTACTGTCCTCTATCTATACAGGCAAAGCTGGTAGGGGGGGTGAGGGTGGCACCATAACTGTAAAGCTGTAACTGCCTATCAAAAGTAGCTTACTGATAATGTACCGATAAGCAACATTGCACTGTTTTTTTTTTTGCTTCCTCACTCAATAATACTCTAATGACAGCAACCCTGCCCGTTTCTCAGCAGGCCATGTTTACATTCGGGCTAACAGGGAAAGGGAGCAGAGGGCCCCTTTAGGACACGCAGCGGGTGGGAAACTCCATGTGTGCAACATTGGGAAACGCTGGGGAAAACACAGAGGTCGCTATACACGGGAGAGCAATTGCTCCCTCCAGCCACACATTGCTGTCTCTCTCACAAACCAAATGTTCAGTTGCATCTCCAGCTTCCTTGCAAGCCTTGACTCTGTCAAAGACCTCTTTGGGAATATCGCCCAGGAATATTGTCTGGGTGACTATAAAACAAACGGGGTGCTTATCTGAACACAACAAAGCCCATGCCATGCATACTGTTCAGTCCATGAAAAAGGCTTCCCATATCAATAGCAACAAAGCGGCGCGTGAAACAGTGTGCAGTTCTATTGAGCCACTGTGAAAGACCGACACTGGAATTAAGCCTGTGCCTGGTTCCTCAGCACTTTTCCTGGATCAGAGCTGTTTCCATAGAATTGAGGCAATGCAGATCCATTTATTTCAATGATATGGCTAGATTATAATTAACTAAGATTTAACATTGTGTAGCACTTCCATTTTTTGCAGTATAATGTTCTGCATGAAGTTCCCTAGAACAAAAGGTGTTGAATTAAACAACTGCTTTTTTACCATCCTGTACTAACAGTGTGAGCACAGGGTGAATTCACAGCTAACACTTCGCCTTATTCAAACCAGATGTTCATTTTTATTTAATACTTTATTTCATTATTTGTTTTTATGACGAGAAAAAGAGGCAACTTCTGTTTTCTGGGAATTGCGGTGTATTTTTAGACATTTCTGCAATGCAAAGAGAAGCTAATACAAATGCCAGAAGAGGATTTCTTTTTAATGGAAACTGCCATAACAAACCGAATACAATAGTAATTGAAAACATCTGGTCTCTACTGTTGGTCTCTAGAGAGCTTAAAACAAACGAAGGCAGCAAAAACAGTAAAAGTTTGTATGATAGAGAATACTACAAGTGACTAAGAAAAGAAAGAATAAAACAGTTTAAAATCCACTAAATCAGTACTATAAACACTAACACCAATATACTGCAATGTACAAATTCATTGGTTAAGTGTACAAGAAAATGCTTGGCTGTTTGTCTGCACTACCTAGACTTACGAATGTGCAAAAGTATCCCTGATTGCCCTGTTCTTTAATAATAAACACAGTCATGGATAGATGATAAAAATGCACTTTACACAGAAAAGGAAACACTGACCTTTTAGCTTAAAACATTGAAAACTAATGATCTGTTAAAGAAAATAAAACTCTATAATAGTTACTACAACAATACTGTTGCCAAACAAAAAGTGCTTATCAGATTTCAATTATCACTTAAAACCATTTCAAAACTGCAGCTTGGTTAGTGTCTGTTAATAATGTGCTTAAAAAGGAAGTAGCAGGAGAAGCAAACCTCTAGAATCACCATAAAATGTATTTATTGCAAACAAACATCTAAGCAACTGGATTGAGAGGTCTAAAATGTTTTGTAATTGGATTGAACAATGTGAAGAATAAAATAAAAGATAGATGAGGAACTTAATTAAAATATAAACAATTAACTTCATAGAGCACAACAAATATAAGCTGATTTACTTGATTTTCAGTATTGTGTTAAAGATTTCATCATTCTTGATAATATCAAATAAAGACGTATTTCTTGGTTTATTATTCATCTGGAAAGTAGCCTACAGCCTAGATGTTTATTCTTAAACCTTTGGACTATCCACCTTCTAATAACTTAAAAAGCCACACTATAGCAGACTCTTTGGGCAAAAGTATCACAGTTCAAATTAATATACAATAAAGCTGCCAGGTGTCTACTGATTAGAGATGAGTTTTCCATGACTTGTGAGACCACCACAATGTCACTGTAAGGCATTTCTGTAGCGACAACACTGAATGCAGGCAGCACTCCACGATCCTGGCAATACAATACGCAGTGAGAACAGCTTTATAATTTGTAGCAGAGCCTCTAAATCTTGTTTGACCGTTTAAAGGTGGCTTTCTTTATCTTATCCGCTTGTGTAGAAGTAGTTCAAAACATGTTTGCCTGACTGCAGTGAGGTTTATCACACATCTTTAACTCTAACCTGCAGGAGTAAAGCCCCTAAATACGGCAGGATTTTTTTAAGACGGCTTCGATACATTCCTCGACAGTATAATGAGAGGCACATTGAGCCTGTGATTCGCTTAATGCCCATCGTTTTATTTGAGGTAATATTATGACACATTATCTTATTAGGTCAAATATATAAGTTTTTAAAATTTTGATATTCATTAGGATTGTTATTATGTGACACTTAAGACAATTAAAAGTATCTAAGAGTATTTGTTTCAACTATGGAAAATGTGAGGCACTAGAAAAGCATACATCAAGTGATAAAAAGGGGCAGCATTTGTTCTTGGTTATTCAATACAAATTGAACACAATGCCACTTAGAAGGCAGGTGAACTATTAAAATACTAAGTTTATTACTTAAATATTACTGCAAACATTATGGTGAAGGGACCCTTAAAATATAAAGTCTGTTAATGGGTGAAAGAGGCATTGCAAAAAAGGATTCCATGTTCCTTTGAAGTCAGATATATGTCTCATAGGGAAACAACCACTAAATACTATGTCAGCCTAGTTCCAGGAGTGAGTAATTCAGATTTAGACTGTGGGAAAGTTTGTGGGTTGCTGGAAAGTGTCTTTGACTAAGCAGTCCCAAAGAGGCAAAACCATGGACAGCTTGTATAGAGGTGGGAATCTAGGAATACTGTTATTGGAATTAAACTAACTACTGTTCCCCAGAGAAATGGACATCCAAATGTAAATGGTCTACTAAACCACATATTCATGCTGATGAATTTGTACCAGTTTAAGGCTCCATTCAGAAGAAACCAAACAAAAAAGGTACACCTTTGCAAGTTACTAATCTAAGTTACGGAAAGCTTGTAAAGTTTCTAGCAAGAGTACCAGTGCAATTTGGAGAGTTATAGCACAGTTTTTGTTTTTTAAATATAAATAAACAGGACAATGATTAACGTCTGCAAGATTTTCCAAAGGAATTTTAAAGCAGCACTTTGAGCGAACACGAGGAAGACAAACCTAAGAGTAACCAGAAACAATACTCCTGGTTTGTATTAATTCACAACAGAATCAAGAAGCTGGACTGAGGGCTACCTATTGAGTTTAGATTAAAATATCTAGTTTTGAAGAGTATTTAATTTAAAACATGCATGTGCTTAAAATTTCAAAAACATTTTCCCACCTTGTCCCTTTGAAATGTAATGTACTGGAGGCAGAAGACCCATGTGTTTTAATCTCTAACTTTTAAAGTCTGTAATAGATATTAATGAATCATCAACTAACACTGAATAATTCGGAAGACAACAGTCCTAGTACCTGCTTTGAAAATATCATGTTTGTTAAAAAGCCCGCTAAGTTGAATAGGAACGTTATTCATTATCTGCATGCTTAAGGGCACTGAAAAACATGGAACATGGAAAATGTAAGGTATCCAAAGGTAAAACTATTAATTATTTTAATACTTGCAAAAGCTCCAAATGCAGAAAAAAAACAGCTAGCCTAGATATTGGTGAATCTGGAATCAGTTTCTGTCAGAAATGTAAAAGAGATAGATAGAAAACGTTGGCCGAGAGAAAAACTTCCTAAATTAATCGATAGACCAGGCAGAGAGGGGGAAAGACAACCAATACAAACATGCAAGTCATCAAAATAAATTTTCAAAAACATTTCCTCCCAATTCAACAATAAGGTATGCTGTATTCAACTGGTTACTCTACATTATAGAATGTGTTGCTAAAGTCACTACTTAATATTTAATGATTGTCTCAATAACACAAACCTTTAGCTAATTGTTTTCCAAGACCATATCTAAAACCACTTTAGACTAGGACCTTATTCCCTGTATGCATATACTCCTTTACTAAGCACTGTTCAGCAAAGCCTTTAAGTATCTGTAACATTTGAGGATCAATACGAAAAATAAATACAATCAAGTACCTCAAGAAATGTCCATTATCCCAGGCTGCTATACTGCAGGACTTATGCAAATGAAGCAGTACATTGAAATATGAACTCACTTATAATAACTAAGGGTATTACTGGCTCTCAGAAATAGAATGAATGTAGTAAGATAGATCTGGGAATCCTGAAGTCTAACATACGACCTGAAGTGAGAAATCTGGGGGTTGTATTTGATTCAGATTTATCTTTTGAATCTCACATTAAACAAATTACAAAAGTGTCTTTGTACCACTTAGGAATCATTGCCAAGGTCAGGCCTGGAATGCAGCTGGTAGAGTCCATAATCAAAACAAATAAGAGGTCCCATATCTCCAGTGTTGGCTGCACTACACTGGCTTCCAGAATGTTTTAGGATTGATGTAGAACATATATTAACACGTACACTAAATAGAAAGGCCCCTGAGTATTTAACACTAGCACCACCATAGCTGCTTTTTGAGCTGTAAACTCCTAAAAGTATTAATTATAAATACTTTCTTCTTCAACCGCCTGACCCACGGTTTATGCGGTAAGCTATATTGAATATAACATAGCTGACAATCTGGGCTGTCACTGTGAAAGAATCAGTTAGCGTTGGCACTGTTGGCACTACAATTCAGCATCTATACAGGACTGAATGTGCCGCTCACCCTTCAGCAAGTGCCGCACCCACTGGCACACAGAATACAGACACTGCTATGACAGCAATGTTGTAAAGGCATTGTAGTGTTTAAAAGCACGTTTTCTCCATTGATAAAGGCAGTTGTAATAGACAGATGGAGACATTTCGAAGCTCTTTGATGCTGCATAATATATTCTGTTCTAGTTTTATGCTTTTTTTAACTGGTTATTTATGTTTTATAATTGTATAAGTCTGCTAAGATATGTGCATACCAATTTCTACACCAGATTACACAGTTTATTGCATAAAGTTTTTTTTTTTTCATGTTTATACGCTTGTTTTGATCATCAATTCAAGGATTGCACTTGATATAACTCTCGTCTGCCTGTCCTCTGATCGGCTCAGCAAGTTTCTACCTTTCCTTGGAATTCAATGTTGATCAGATTGCAAGCCAAGGTGTTTGGATCAATGCCTTGATTAGTCACCTATTTGATCATGTATGCTAACTCTTTTGTATTAGGTGTAGGGCTGGTGACATAGATTTCTGTTGGTACTTCAAATCAGGATCTATAAAGGACTGAGAAGATGCCCCTCCGCCTTCAGCCAGTGCTGCCCACGTGCACAGGTAAAGACACTGCAAGGTTCCTAATGCAACACAAACAGCCCTGTTGCAAAGGCACCGCTATGTTGAAAAGCGCGTTTTCTGCAGCTGTAATACCAGACGAATTTTTATTTTTCTATTTTTAGAACTGGTTATTTATGATGTATAATTGTATAAGTCTGCTAAGATATGTGCATACAGATTTTTACACCAGTTTACAATTTATTGCGTAAAGTTTATTTTATTATGTTTTTCATGTTCATGCATATGCACTCATTTTGAAAAAAATAAGAACAATACTTTAATTTTCAATGTCAATGCAGTGTTTTATCCAACTCTGTTTTTCATTTTCATCACAGAGCCATTTAATAAAGGAGACACATATTTTGCGGGTCCAGCGGTTGTATGTAGTTCAAAAACAGCCCGCATATTCACTGAGATCTGCTGACAACTGGATCCCGTCTCTGGATCTCAAAAGTTAAATTAAAATAATCCATTCTCTTTTTCTTTTTGATCTCTTGACTTTTATTTTTATTCATAATAATTAGTTGCCTTTGGCGTAAAATTATAAATAAATAACAAATAATATTTGTAATTAACAATATAATAAAAAGTGTGAGGTCTAGTATTTATCAACCTCCTATTCAAGCAAATGTTGCTGTAAGTGATTGTTAGGCTGAAGTGATTCATAGATAAGATGGCAGGAGCATGTGATGATGATGGTGATGATGTGACCATCTGGAATGACTATATGACTTGACAACTTTGCCCAGTACACCATCAGCTTAGAGGGGTTTAAACACAGCAAAGCTGAGGCCTAAACGATGCTTTTCCGGAGTCTTGTCAGTCAAACATGGAGATGCCTACATTAGTAACTAACTTTAAGAAGATGATCAACCATTTACAAAATGGTCCTTTAAGAGGCATTACATTATTCCAAGTATATTTTTGGTAGTTAGGTATCAAATAAAGACAATACATAACAGTAACAAAACAAATTAAAGATTTTACTTATTGAATCTTGATTCAAGAGTAGTTCACCAAGCTCTAAGAATATACATATATTTTTAGGTTACATAATGTAACCAAAATACCATTGTAGAATGCACTTTCCTCATGACTGTATTGTTTCTATTCTAAAAATAATTTGTTCTCATTATGCTGCCCTATCTTTTCCGATATGTTGTACTTATTTAATGAGTATCGCTCATCCACAGAACACATCTGCAAACTAAGCATATTGGGAAAAAGTTACAAAATGACGATGACCCAGTTTAAGTCTTAGTGGTGACCAAAAAACTATTCTTAAAAAATAAAAATAATAATAACATTGAGAAATCCGTTTTTTATTTATTTATTTTTAAAGGCTCCTATTTAGAAAAGTAAAGTGATAATGATATTTTTGTAACTTAAGGAAAGAAGCATTTGATATTTTCCTAATCCTAAACTAAAACTATTTCAGAAAAAGTTAAAACTTTAACCAAGAAATTAGACAGGATTTGTGGACTTATCAATCATGCTTGACTATGAACCGACATACCTTACTAGTTCACAAAGAAACACTGCTACACAAGTGCTCACACTTCCAATCTGTTTGGAGAGAACAAATGGATGATACCATACTATAAATCAGCTATCGGCATATGTGAAATTACATAGCGTCAATTAATACAGACCCTGGGCTGACTGCGTCAAGCCATTCAAAGCTTGTAATTACATTTATCCTCTGACGTAGGTCTGATGACAAGCCGTTCCCAGTCAATGACAAACGGGGGACTGGTCAGACCTTCACAGCATACAAGATAAACAGAGGGTGGTATCTTTAGCCTAAGCAAATACTAGTGAAGTAAATCACTCAGCAAGGTGATGTTCTCCCTGCTTTTATGAATGAGAGGTCAGCGTCTGATGCTGTTCACCATATTAGGGCACCATACTGTAATGTGCCATGTAAACACAGGGCCAGAGTTGTTTAAGTTTTCGAGCTGAGCATGATGAGGCAATGGTTAGTAGAGTTAAACAAACTGCACTTATTCAAAGAAACACAATGTGTGAGAATATAGATTACAGTGAAAGAAATGTAGTAAAACCAAGTTAGTTTGAATATTTAAAGAGGTTTGAAAGGGTAAAACATTCACCATGAAAAATCTGACTAAGGCTTTGTTAATGTTTATTAATTGTGGTAGTGTTGTTGCTTGGATTTTCCATTTCATTGTTCCGGAACAGGAACTGAACTTAATAATCATAAAAATAGGGTACATAAGAAACTGCTCCCGTACAATCAGTACACCAAGAGTAGCTGGTTTTCAGCATTAGTGAACACTTGAAATTTAAGCTCACAAACCTTCACCAAGATGGCACCATAGTCTTACAGCAGCTTTTGGAACAATGAACCTCCTAGCTGCTACCAGGTCTTCATTTCAGAAGGTGAAATTAACAAGGTTGCAGAAATGCACAATCTCTTTCATTTATTTAATCAGGACAAGAAGCTGTATGATACGTCAGTTGAAATGTTACTGATAAGCTAGGGAAACTATGAAGCATTGCACTGGTGAGTTAAAACACTCTAAATGAAAAATAGTTTTAAGTTATGGAAAAATAATGTATTTGTTTGAAGAATAATCAATGGAAATAACATTGTAAAAACTTTCAACAATTTTGGAAAGAGAAAATATCAACAAAAGCAATGAATACCATGTTTTTATGGGCATACGTTAGGTTGGCACAAACAAAACAAAATATATATGGACAATTCCATGAAAATGTGGACATGACATTAAAAAATAAATTTAATCTGAGGCCTGGGAACTTTGTTGGCTTTCAATATTCTAGACTTGTTTTGTTTTAAATATATAACTTTCTACATCCCAACTGCAAAAAAAGTTTAATCATTGAGTATGGGCGGTTCAGCACATTATTAGTAGGTTTCAAGTATTCTCTACTTGAGGAAAGTTAGCTTTTAAAGAAGTGTTCATTTTCCTTAGCCCTTCCAGATATACATCTACATTCTAATTCATCAGTCTATAGTCTGTTAAATCCGACATGTATGCAATGAGCAACAAGAGCAAAATATTAAGAGCCCTAGTGAATTTTAAGAGGCTTAAAACATAACATATGCTACCATGAAATTGTCGACAGATACAAATACATTAATATAGCTTATATTAAACATGCATTATGCTGCATTAGTTATTAAGGGGTTATCTTATAATTTTAAATGTATTTTATGAACTGTAGCCTATATATTACAGTGACTGGATGTGACCAGGTATAAAAGTCAAGTTTAGAAATTCTCAGGAGTTTGAACTGCCTGGCCACCCTATTAGTTTGATCAATCGTGACTGCACTTATGTAACCTGCTAAGTGTAAAGACATAGGTATGTTATCTTGAGCATAAAAAGTACATAGAGGACAGTACATGCGCTAAAGCTTGATACTCGTGCGTGTCCGATTTAACTGAACCTAAGCAAATGCAGCAGGAAGCCTCTTTTTACACACTACAAACTCCACAGGTATAGACAACCTGCAGCAGGAGCCACAGTCACCGTTGCATATCAAAGGACTGCACTGCTGCTGCACAAAAACTATTACAGGAAAACTTTTACTTTTATTTTGCAGCCCATTAACTTACAGTGTAAGGGAAGGCGACATAAGCAAAGGAATGGGAAAGTATTTATTTTTTGCTGCTACTACTACTACTACTACTACTACTAATAATACATATCAGAAAACGTTATGCTGAGCAGTAGTGTTGGAAGGTTATTAAATAGTTTGTATTTTGGAAAAACAATACAGACAGAAATTAAAAGGGAAACGGACCTTTTTCCTGAAAAGATAAATGCATATTGGTATTTGTCATAGAAGGAGCTTCTATAGACGAGAAATAAATAATATTGTTATTGGAGAAAATGTCTCTCCGTCTTTTAATACAAATAAAACCCAAAAAGTCTTAATTCCACTGCTTCAGGGTATAGATTCCTTTTTATTCCTTTCCCATTCATTAAGCTAGATAAGAACCAGAAGAGCCAATTTGTTCACACATCCACCGGGCTGGCGATTCCTATTTTAGCTTATTGTGATTCTATCCAGTGTACAATACTATACTGATGCTGTACCTCCAATACTCACTACAAGTTATTTGTCAGGCCATCTGGAAACTAGAACCCAGGTTCTTCCCTTCGTTATACACAAAGTAATTGCTTTTCAGTGAATTACTACAAAACAGAAAAAACATTATCACTATCTGAATTCTGAATGATGTTATCCAAATATAGTTTTCACAGTGACAACAATTAGGCAAGACTCTCCTTAATAGTAAAATAAAGAAAAACATGTCCTTTCAGATGATTCTTCGATCGGTTAAAAACTTTAGTGGAGCACCAAAAATATAATAAATTAAAATGTACATATAGAATCTGTGTAGACTGATTAATCTTATGGAATAATTAATGAGAATCATTTAGTTGTGAATAAGTACATCAGGAACAGACATGTAGGTTAAAACCTCATTCTTTGTTATCTCAAGAACATTATAAGTCGCTATTGTAAGTTAACATAAATGAACATAATTTTCTCAGAGGGGTTTTGCTAAAGGCTAAGCCAGCACATGCGCATCTCAATGAATTTGTAGAATTGATTTTTTCAGTTCTGCTTCAAACAAGATCTCAGAATCCACAGATACGGCACAAGGAAATGAACAGTAAACAATCAGACATCTTTCTACGAATCAAGAACAGACAAAATACATACCATACATGCCCTCCTATAATACAACCACAAGAAATGAACAGACAAGATTCTTCACATACAGAAACAGGCAGAGCAAGCAGACAGCTTCTGCTTTGCTCAATTGTAGAAGCTGGTAACTAAATATATTTAGTTCTGCTAGGTTGACAGAATACTTATAAATCTACAAAATAATGTACATAGATCAGACATGCACATTTTAAGTATTAAACTTTTGCAACAGTACTGAACTTAGCAAGCCACAGGAGAGAGAGATGAAAGTGAATCAAAACACTTACAGAATCTTCTGTGAACATAAACCTAGGTGACAGGTGTGTCCAACAACTTACAGTACACAAGATTCATTCCAGGCTACTCACTAAACATGGCCCACTGCTCTTAAGGCTGTGCTGCACTGACCTGAACCCGGCTGCTACTTGGTTGGGAGACGTCTGCGTGGAGATCCTAACTCTTCTGCACAGCAAGCCCTGTCTGTATTCACTCACAGTGCAAACATATGCGGCTAATGGGAAGGATGTTCCTCCACAATAGCAAGAGTGTGCACTTCTGAGATGTCCAGAGTAAGAACTCACTATTCAATGGACGGAACAGTACAGAAGAGAAGTACTCAAGTAAACAATCCTACAAAAGTCTTTTGCATCATTTATTGTCAGGGAGTTCTGGCCAGCTTGTGTAAATAAAGATAAATTGTTAAGCTTTGAACTTTGTGAGAAAGTGAACAAAGAAAGCAAAAAAGTTCTACAAGTTCTTTGCACGTATTCTGTTAATATTGTACACATTGCTAATGAGTAAGGTATCCATTCCCTGAAAGTACAAGACAAGGAATAGGCTAACCTTCTAACTGACAAAAGGAATGCTTTGAGTATGTACTGGGCTAGTAAAAATACTGCAGTATCACAGGATGGAGACGCTAGTGGTTATGAATATTACAATCAGAGAGGATAATCTCAAGTGTTTCATTACATGCTACCAAATTGCATTTTTCCAAAAGGCAGGTCCTGATATTCTGATCAATTCCAATGAATTGTCGATGCGGATCTCAGACAGGAAAGCACAGTAAGTGCACCTCCTTCTGCATAAAAGACCCGAATACAAATATACTGGTTTGACTTTTATCATGGCTCAAATCTTTCCTAATCAAGAACACATCTATCCAACTGTATCTGTAAACACACAGATTATCACAAACAGACAGACTTCCTCAAAGTCAAGATTTAAACTTGACAGTGACCACAATCACGGATGGTGCTGCACACATATTTAGAGTGAAATTTACAGTGAAACTAAAAGTTGATTTAGCAAGAAAATGCTGTCGTTCTTGGCATTTTCAATACAAATAAAATAAGTAAGGAGTTGTAGAACTATCAATACTGAAAGTGTGAATAGTGTGTGTTAAAAATAGTTACATATATTGAATTGATGACATGGAGGAGTCTGCAGTCTTTTAATATATTCACTTTTCAGGTGGTATATTCCTAGTGCTTGTAGACTGTGGCTTTTTTCAGTTCATAACAAAAATAAATATTGGGTTGAAATCTCGATATTGTGATGGCCAATCAAACTGTACTGGACACTATTTGCAACCAAGCTTGATCTTCTTGACAGAGGTTTTCAATTAAAATATCCTGGTATATCCTGATCAATCTGTCTGAATGCTTCAGTGTATATGGCGTTCTTCTCAACATAAGCTCACCTTTTATGCCAAACATACAGACATTTAATAAGGTGCTCTTGAAATGCAAGCATACTGTATAGAGGTGTAAGTAGCATTTCATGTGTGTGTATTTAAACATGCATTTTTTAAATGTATAATGCAAATACATTATTAATTATGACATGATATTCATACAGAATATATTTGATGACATTGTCATGGATTATCCAGAAAATAATACTTAATCATGTAGTAAGTAATGTTATGTGACCCATTATACATATTAGCACTACTGAACATTCAAAGCTTCCTCAATAATGTGTTCCTAACCTTTGAAGATCAAACTTGACCATTTGGGGTCTTTAGTCTACAGCCTGTATAAAGGATAAGAATAGAGGCCAATTTAATGCTTAGACACCATGAAACAATATTACTTAAATGTATAAAGTACTTTTTACAAGTCATATTGTAAACAGTGAAGTGAAATTTTAGATCTAGATTTATTCTGAGATTTATTAAATGAGTTCTGTAATTGAGTCATCTATAGTGCAAGTTATTGATTTACTGTACTACAAGCATTTCCCTTGGCTAATATGCTATTTATAGGCATTGAAGTGAACTTTGCTCAACTCCTCATTAAGTATATGGTGTTCTTCATCTTCCTTTATTATTTTTAAGTTGCACATTATACAAACTTTCACTGTTTTCATTTTCAGTGAAAGTAGTATTTTCTACACACAAAAAATACAAGACAAGTAGCCAGAAGCTTTGGAGCAGCTCTTAAGGAATGTGATGAACTTTTGCTGCTAAAATGAGCTATGTTCACCTGGCTCTTCCACAGTTCACTGTTGCCAGTGTGCTGGTGTAACTTTTTCCACTGTTTACAAGCTTGCCACCTTCAGACAGATCTGATGAGTTCTTATAAGCATATCAAGGATGGGCCTGGTCACCATTAGCATGCACATCTCCAAGTGAAACTCATACTCCTGTCATTAAGTACAGAGTGGATGTCTCTCATGACTGTCTCAATGTCCTTGCACGAGGATAGGAGACACTACGTTGTAGTAGAAGCTGGTGATTACGATATAACACTGCAAGACCTCAGATCTGTATACCCCTGTCATGGCAGTAAAATGTTTTAGCTATGCCTACATTTGAATTTTTTTGTATTGATTAATACCTTTTTGTAGTCTTGAAGCATTAGTAACCATAGCAAATTTCTAGTCCCCGTTTCAGATCAATTTCAAACAACACAGAAAGTGGAAACAATGTTGCATTTGGGGAAAAATAAAAATATATGAACAGATTTTGTTAAGTCTAAGGACTGTCTTTACTCACATTAAGCTTATAGACATTAAAATAATCAATGAACTTAACTGACTGCATTTAGTATAAAATCCTGAAGCAAATGAATTTTTACAGCAGTGTCTTTGTTTTATGCAAGCTGAGCAATTAGCACATTCATTGTTGAGTTTATTTTAGGGTTATTTCAGTTCACAAGGGACCTCACATCTATATTATAACAACTCTACAGTTTGAAATATCATACACTGTAGGAAGCATGAGTTTCAACATAGCATTCAGCTAAGAAGGCAACAAACAGTCAAGCAGGACATTTAATGAAAAGAAAACATAAAAATACTCAAACTCATCAAAAGTCATTTTCTAGCAGTACCAGTTGTATTCTTCGGTCTGCTTCTGGCTTGATGTGTGTCACACAATAGACTTCAAAATGGAAAATGAGAGATGTTTTGGAATACTTTTCAAAGATGCATTAAAGACTTAAGTTAGCTTTGATCAGACTTAGTTAGATAGTTCAGAACTGAAATTAGCTTTTGGTTTCAAGAGAGATTTTGCTGCTAAACAAACGAAGTCTAAATACTGTCTGCCAGAAAACGTAATATGTTCTCAATCTGAAAGGTAAAGTAAACTTAGTTTCTACCTTCACTTTTTTGTCTAAAGATTACTTTGTTATAGAACAGGCTGTGCAGTTTTGATGAAGATTAACTCGGGCATGGCAGACTGCTATCACATTTCAGTAACAGAATTTTTTTAATATATACATCTAATGTGTACTAGGCCTGCTATTTTACCAATTCACTAGATGGCAAAACCCTAAATGTTTTCTGATACTTGTCATTTATTTAACAAACAAGTGCTGCATGGGATTAGAGGAGTTCACAAAAGAATATGGCAATTCCTTAAAAAAAAATTTAAAAAGCTGATCTCCTAAAAAGACTGAGAAGAGATAAAATATCTTGACTCATTAGTTATGAAACAGTTTGTACTCTGTATCAGTATTGTATCAGCTTACAGGTTTGAATTCTCTTATTTGCATTTAAAAAAGCTCTGATAATGACACACAAATGAGCCCTTCAATACCGAGACTTGATTTCACACCATTTCACCCGCAGTCATAATTATGCATAGCGGTCCAGGTGATTTAATATGATTTTTGTTTTTAAATACACATAGGTTTTAATACCGAACATAGTTGTGCTTGTCTATTACTTTCATTGTTTTTCTGGTTTTAAATAGTATTTGTATAAAACCCGTTTCTCTATACTTAGATGCAGTATATGATACAGGTTAGGAATACAATAGACTTAACGAGATCTCAATGAAACACGAACATACAGTAATATTTATTTGAGGAAGTTTCCCATGCCTCTCAAAACGATTAATTTAAGAGGAAACGGAGAGAGTAGCTTTGTTTGTTTGTTTTTAGTGAGACATGAATACAACCAACTTCCACCATTCACCTTCACATTCAAACACTACAAGGACACTTGTAATACTGTATATCCATGTGTCATAAATATGATGCAATATGATAGTAAATATTATGGATGAAAAATACCATAATGTTGTTACTTTATATAACTGACAGATTCTATGAATACAGTATAAGGAAACAATAACTACTTGAGTTCCCTCCTCTATGAGACTCCTTACTCATAGAAGGTCTGTAATATATTATAAAACGCTAATCATTTACAAATATTGATTAACCTTTGTATAATTCACATATCTATCTCATTGGGAAAACAAATCCTTATTAAATAATTAATTAATAATTTCTGAGGATCAACTTCTGACACATTGAAGTGTATAAAAGAAAAGATGTAAAGTATTACCTATTTATTCACTTAATATTAAATGTGGAATGGAGGCTGGTGTTGATTGTGGTTGGTTGAACGGGGCACTAAAACTGTGACACTTAATGCTACAGATCTATTCACTTATACCAGAAAACCACAGGAAGGAAGTGGAGAGGACCCAATTGCATAGCAGTTTGAGACTTGTGCTATAAGCTTCAGGCTCTAACATAAGCCACGAACTGGTGCGACATATTTCAAACGGTTTATTTATCTCTAGCTTTGCATATACAGACATATTCCGTTTTTTTTTTTCTTCAAAATTAATCACTGTCACACACACTTCCGTGGTTCATTGATGCACTGTGCACAAGGCCCTGCAGCTTGCAATGGGTGAAATGGATCAAACTGTGTGCAATGGAAATGTTGGTGAAATAATTGGCGAGTTTATTTTTTAAGGGAGTTTACACTGACGTCTTTCTTCATTTAACCTACTACATAAGCATTAGAAAGGCTAGTTTCTAACAATAAACTTTATTGTGCAAGTCTCAACCAATATACACTTTGGCACTCCCTACAGATAGTCTTTTTTAACAAAACTGAGACTGGTGTAAAAATGTGCCATTGGGTCTCTGTTTCTTATTAGATGCCACCTCGAGAGAAAAAAAAAAAAAAAAAAAACTACCAGCAACACTTTCCTACATCCGAAGATCATATCCATAAAACAATAAACCATTCAAGAAGACTTCCCACTTATTTTCCAAAAACTAAATAGAAGTTTTGCTGTTCCTGGTTCTTTTGTCACAAATTCCCCAAGACTGAACAAGATCTGGTTCACTAAAGTAGACTAAACATTTCACCAGTAAATAAAGTGTTAGTTCTACCTCTGTTCAGCTTCCAACTTAAATGAACATCCACTGCAACTTGACACATAGAGCAATAAACACTATTTAAAGCACTGTCTAAGCATTGTACTTTTGGACACGCCTTGCATTTGTTTTTCTGAATTCTAACTACAATCAAAACATCACTATAAAGGGCCTGATTAAAACAATAAGTGTGGATAACTTCATCAGAAGACAAAGCTGTTGATAGATTGTTATTAAGCGGCACTGACTGTATATTCAAATTGGTGAATTATATAGGAAATAAAATTATTAAAAGCAGAAGATAAAATACAATTTAAATATCATATAAACAGATCCACACAACCTTGTAATAGACAGCAGTTTTCAGTTGCATCTGCCAGGGGGCTAAAGACAGGGACTAATGGTTAACCAAGTTTAAACTTACAAAAAGTTTCCGACCTTGTTATTTGGCCCATTATGACACATAAAATCAAACAAATTCAGTATAATTATAAGCATTTAGCATATCCAAATACTTTTATTTAAAAAAAAAAAAAAAAAAAAAATCACTCCTTTGTGCCAGAAAAGTATGGACTGAATTAGGCATACTGCAGAACTTAAAGTACTAAATGCATAAAGAATCAATACTTTGTGCATCCCTACACACTCAGGCTGAAGTCACCCTGATCTGTATCTCTTCTGCTTTTTCACACACTGAACTCTAAACCACAAATCTCTATGAAGAAAGGGGAACCTAGATGTATATCTGTGAAGCTGGTTTATACTGTAAGAGGTGAACAACTAAAAGCACTGATCTGTGGTGACACTTCGTGGTGTTAAATGTAGCACCTGTACTAGTTTAAGAAGACGTTTAAGCGATTTCTTGCTCCTTGCCTTCTTGACCGAACCTGCAGAACTGAGAACTTAAAAGATAAACTTCAGTTCATTTCAGTGCAGGTTTTTCACGTTGCCGGCATAATTGAACTTGTATTTGTTCTTAAGTCTATGCATAACTAAACAAAACCAGTCTTGAAGGAATGACAAGAAATACAAAGGAAAAGAAACTACCTCTCTATATTGTTTAAACTAAATCAGCCCACAGATTGTAAACTACGCTTACTATCAGTCTATTTTACAGTGCGTGCAAATGTGATCCTGCAAAAGCCCCCTTCATAATGTAATGTATAGTACAATTTGCAGTGCTGGCAGTAGGCTTTGGGAGAACTTGCTTACATGTAACATTTGCAAAACATTACAGAATACAATTACAATGTTTGTTTGCATGCAAGTAATGAATTAAGATGTTATATTCAAAACGCAGCAATACATGTATGCAGTACTGCATGCATTTAAAGCTATGAACAACTTATGTCCTGCTTCAGCTATTACACCAGATATAGCATTACAACTCACTCAAAAAGGCCTTGCACCTCTCATGAATGAAAGCAAACTTCCACAAATTCACCTCAACTATGCATGACAACAAGCCTATATATGGCAGCATTCAGCCACACACAAAACCTTCTTGGTTTTCTTGCTTTTCTTGCATGTTTTTCCTCTTTCTGCACACGCCTTTGCCAGCAGTGTGCATTACAGTACAACATGCACGGCGGCTGATGCACTGTACTGACTGTCTGGAGTCAAAACAACAGGCCTCTCTCGGCAGAATTGCCAAAGTATGCGTGTGATCACCCAATAATAAGGTCAACCGCCTTCAAAACACACATATTACTGTGATCGCCGTCCCCCACCATGCTTCCCTTGTGCAAACATACAGGGATCACACAGGCCAGCGGTCATATTTGGTGCAGAAGTACGGGAGGTAAATCAAGAAAGAGATAATAATAATAATAATAATAATAATAATAATAATAATAATAATACAGCGAAGCAGGCCTGTCCTCAGCTTCCTCTCATTAATCCTGATCCCAGCCGCCTGTGCCGGGACTGTGTTGGAGAAGTGTGCACCGATCAGATCAAACCACTGAATCCAGCGCAAAGTCGATATGAAAACTATGCAATAATAATAATAATAATAATTATAATAATAATAATAATAATAATAATAATAATTTAAAAAAAAATCAAACATGACCATGAGGGGCTTCTGCTCAAATGTCACTGAACTCGCCGGAGACAGACCCCTCCTGCCTCCGCTTTATCTCTATATGCATCCTGATCCCATGGCTTATTTTTCCTTTTGGATCGGTATACACACCCCCTCCACCATCCACCTATATATTCTGTGTGGCGGGGCTGGGGAGGGGGGTATGTGTAATATGTTTACTCCTGCTGGAATGAATGAGTCTCTGCCCTCCCAAAGCTTGTCCTCCACCCCCCCCCCCCCCCCACCACCACAGCTCGCCGGCCCCGGCCTCCCCGCAGGCTCACTCACCGCTCTCCAGCTCGTTGCCTTTCTTGGCGGTCGCAGCGTTTCCCATTGTCAGGAAGACACGGCCGTGGCTCGGAGGAGTGCGGGAGATGGCGATTCTGCTGGCCGGAAGGCTTCCCCGTCGTATCCCTCGTCTGCACTCCGGTGTTTGGGTATGTATCTCTCTCTATGTATATGTTGGAGGGGGGGGAAGACGCGGATCCGGATTTGTCGACCCCCTTTTCTGTCTGCTTCTTGTCGTTGTGTTGCTGCGGGTTTTTTTTTTTTTCCTTCGCTGTCAGGGAATCGCTCCTCTCTATCTCGCTACCATGTAGACACACGCTATTTCTGCCCCTCAGCCTCCACTGTTGATTCTCCTCCACCGCCGAGAAACACACACACACTCCGGGCTGCACACAGCGGAAGTGACGCCGGCGCGGCTGGAGGAACTGCAGCGACACCTGGCGTTCAAGGCCCCGGATGGCGGCCGGCGGAGGGGGACGGTTCACACGTTTCACCGCAGGGGTTGGGGATGTGGTCTGGAGTTTGGTCAACCGCGATTCATTTACTTTTGATTCTTACTAAATATGGAACCAAGATTAAAAATAGATACAAACACACACAGCCAGCTACATCTTGTCAGCCATGAAAGTACACAGGAAACTGACGTTGTGCAGCGTTTTATTTTTATTTTTTGTGTCTGTTAATAAGAAAGAGAACTTGTTGGTTGTTTTCAGCGACTTCATTCCACGACGACGCCTGTTTCACATTTAGGCTATACACTGACCTTTGAAATTAAATAAATAAATACATGTTACTATTTTGTGCGGCCTAAAATATGTAAGGCTCTGAAATGCATATGGAGTAAGCGACGGAAAGTTCTCTTAAATTACACCATTTCGCAGTTGAAACATCGACATTACTTTGTTAAATGTATACACACCGATCAGCCATAACGTAATGACCACCTGCCTAATATTGTGTAGGTCCCCCTTTTGCCACCCTGACCCGTCGAGGCATGGACTCCTCTAGACCTCTGAAGGTGTGCTGTGGTATCTGGCACCAAGACGTTAGCAGCAGATCCTTTAAGTCCTGTAAGTTGCGAGGTGGGGCCTCCATGGATCGGACTTGTTTGTCCAGCACATCCCACAGATGCTCAATTGTCAACAAGTCAACACCTTGAACTCGTGATTCATCAGACCAGGCCACCTTCTTCCATTGCTCCGTGGTCCAGTTCTGATGCTCACGTGCCCATTGTAGGCGCTTTGGGCAGTGGACAGGGGTCAGCATGGGCACCCTGACTGGTCTGCGGCTACGCAGCCCCATACGCAATAAACTGCGATGCACTGTGTGTTCTGACACCTTTCTATCAGAACCAGCATGAACTTTTTCAGCAATTTGAGCTACAGTAGCTCGTCTGTAGGATCGGACCACACGGGCCAGCCTTCGCTCCCCACATGCATCAATGAGCCTTGGCCGCCCATCACCCTGTCGCTGGTTCACCACTTTTCCTTCCTTGGACCACTTTTGATAGGTACTGACCACTGCAGACCGGGAACACCCCACAAGAGCTGCAGTTTTGGAGATGCTCTGACCCAGTCGTCTAGCCATCACAATTTGGCCCTTGTCAAAGTCGCTCAGATCCTTACGCTTTCCCATTTCTCCTGCTTCTAACACATCAACTTTGAGGACAAAATGTTCACTTGCTGCCTAATATATCCCACCCACTGACAGGTGCTATGATAACTAGATTATCAGTGTTATTCACTTCACCTGTCAGTGGTCATTATGTTATGGCTGATCGGTGTATACACCTGTTCTTATTGTCTACCTGTACTCATGTTTAGAGGGCGTCGTCTTCCATCGGTTAATATACAAACACTCCGGTGTATTTATGGTACAACATAAACAATCGCGCCATTAAAAACCAAATAAAACCGAGTGACTTCTGTTCGGGGCAGCACAGTGTGAACAGCGCATGACGTACTACCATGGCTAATACCATGATTTTGATCATGTTTTCACACATTTAACACCTATACGAACCATATTGAACAAAACTACTATAAATAATAATGGTTTATAAACTCATACAGCTGATTTCATAGACCTTGATGAACAGTCTTGGACAACTCTACCTAAAATTACATTGGGTAGCTAATCTGGGTCTGCTGAATCCAGATGTTTATTTCCCATTAAGTCAAACACAATTCAGCGAGAAACAGACCTATAATTTTCAGAATTGGCCAGGCAAAATATTTAGTAACTCAAGCTCTGCTTATGATCTGTAAAGGGTGTTTTATTATTATGTAAAATAAACAACTAACATATTTATTATAATGTTTTTAATTAATGTCATTAAAAGGTGTGAACATGAAAGATACCCCAAATTCAGACACATTCCAGAAAAATACAATTTGATAACTTTTCTGTATTAGAAGTAATTTGTAAAGGTACTTTCATTTCAAATAATATGAATCAGACCTCTTGTTAACACTTTTTTTTCCTCTATTCTAGAATTCATGATAGACCTTTTCTTCAAAGACAGACCATTGCTTCACATTCAAGATGTCCTATATGATTAATCTAGCAATTGACAGTATATACAATAAATGTATTTCCAAAACAGGATTTCTGCTTTTTTTGTTGTCCAGGACCATGCACATATTCATAAATGCATACATGTCTGTTAATGACCAACATATTAGTTATGCAAGGCTTTCAGTCAAATGTGATTTAAATAAAATCCATTAATAGCAGAACTCCTTGGATTCCAGAATTATTTGTCAGATTTATTTATTTTTCCTGGAAAACACGTAATCTGCCAAATTACAGATGGGAATATTCAACACTTTCCCTATAGCTGTATGGAATTCTTTCCTGTAGTACCAGCAAGATTGATAGGTCCCCTAAAATTACAATCTTTTAAAAACTGGGAATACAAATTAAGACACTCAATAGCAATCCAACTATTAAATTATGGAAACTCATTAGGGGTTGATGTGTATTCAGGTGTTTGGCCCAGATTCTCTCTAAATTCCTGCATTTATCAAAACATCTGCGTAATACATCAAAATTAAATATGTCCAAGCCTTTACAAATGGATGATTGAAGGGTAAATCTTAAAGACCTGCTGGATAGGGTCTCTCCAAGACCACAATATGGGGACTTCTGTTGTATGTTCTCAGAATCCATTCTTCCACCTAGTGTCAGTGAAAAAGCATGACCTTTTACACAGTAGAGTGATTGAGCAGGCTAAGGAATGGCACCTACTGGAGAAATAATTAACAATTCAATGAGTTGCATACTGGTACTGATATTTTAACCTAAATGTTTTCTGCAGCCTGTTCTGACAAAGTATATGATGTGTCATCTCATTGATATAACTCACACAGGTGTTGGTGGGGGTGACGATCGGTATTTCCTCTGATCTTACTGTCATGCCAGTCATGTTTCCATTCTCACTGATCTATAGCAGGGGAAGTAGCTCAGCAGTTGTGTGAGCGGAGAAAAAGGTTGGTATCCACCGGACCTAATTGTCACTTAAGGATTCTCTTTAGTGAGGAGAAATTTCACAGCCAATGTGGTCTTCCCTCACTGCGGTATCACAAAATAAGCCCCGTGGAATAGCAATACATTTTTTCATAGGATACTCATCATTTCCTTTTGACCCAGGTGTACCATTTCATGTTTTTGTGCCCTTCAATGGATGTAGATATAAATCTGAAATTCATGGAATCTAAATCCTTACCAAAAACAATATATATAATGATCATTGGTGTGAAGTTAAGCCACAGCCTACATCCTTCATGTATTTTTTGTTTCATTTAACTGTTATTTATCATATTTAATCCCTATGATTCCGTGGTATTTTTACGTATGTAGCAATTTGCCATGCTGGCTAATTATTGTTGCAGAAAAATCTCCTGGAAAGATATAAAATATGACAATACTAGTAAGGAATTCCAGTTTGGCAACATGGTGGCTCAATGATAAGAGAAGGGGCATAGGGTGACCCTACTTTGCTGCCCTACATTTTACTAGTTATTATTATTTTTTTTTAATTTAAGTAATTTGACACCTTATATACAGTGCAGAACCAGAACGAACATCAGAATATGTTCTGCATGTGGAGCTAGTTTGTAATTTAGAAATAGGCCTAAGCTTGCCAATGCTCTTGCATCCAGACCACTAATTTTAAGGGTCTGTATTAATAAAACATATATCACCATGCTAAAGAAGAAAAAAAGAAAAATAAGAAACATGCCCCTTGAATCCAAGAGATCCTGTTTATGATTTAACAAACACGGAATTGAAAATGTAGAACAAAAGTAAACAGATGTAATATTAAATAAATAAACAAATAAATAAACAATTTCCAGAAACCAAGATGGGGCTGTGACCTGTTGTTTTGTATCGCATGTCTTGTGACACAATCGGCACAAATCAAATTCAAAATGCATTAGACCAAATATGAAAGGTCAAATCTTGTCTCATTGCAAGGGAGCAATTCTCCAGCAAAAAAAAAAAAAAAGAAAACTTCAGCAAACTACAATAACTCTAAGTATTACTAAGTGCTCCACAGTGTATGTGTCCCTTGATGGGAGGCAATCAACTCTCATTCACATGAAGGGTAATTATACATTAAAATCTGAAGACTACCATTCTTTCTTCTGTTTGTCAGAGCTTTTCAGTCAGCTGTTAAAGGAAAATACATAAGACAAGTCAGCCGTTTTCCATCGAGTAGTAAAATCTAATCGGCACACATCTTGGTATGAAAGGTAATTACTGGTACTCGGTGAAGTTTGAAAGAAAGAAAGTGGGGAAAAAAACCTGTCCATGAGTCACTTGAGCATTTTTGTTAAAATGGCACAAACGTAGATGCTTACAGTGTAGACCAATGACCTTGATACATTCAGCACTGATTCTGTTTTTAATTTTGAAATGGGACAACTGCTTTTATTTTTGGAATGCCTTTTAATGGTTTAGCTCTGGTTGTTTTGAGTACTACACATGTTGTGTGATATCTCACAGGTGAAGACACTTTTCTTCCTCTCCTTTTCTTAATGCCTAAGGATGAACATGAACTTAAAACTTCCAAAAACAAAAGCCCTGGCCTCAGTGTGATGGCTTTTTCCTTAACAATGTAGCAGAGCTCTGAAGACATACAGTGAGGGAAAAAAGTATTTGATCCCCTGCTGATTTTGTACGTTTGCCCAATGACAAAGAAATGATCAGTCTATAATTTTAATGGTAGGTGTATTTTAACAGTGAGAGACAGAATAACAACAAAAAAATCCAGAAAAACGCATTTCAAAAAAGTTATAAATTGATTTGCATGTTAATGAGGGAAATAAGTATTTGATCTCCTATCAATCAGCAAGATTTCTGGCTCCCAGGTCTCTTTTATACAGGTAACAGCTGAGATTAGGAGCACTCTCTTAAAGGGAGTGCTCCTAATCTCAGCTCGTTACCTGTATAAAAGACACCTGTCCACAGAAGCAATCAATCAATCAGATTCCAAACTCTCCACCATGGCCAAGACCAAAGAGCTGTCCAAGGATGTCAGGGACAAGATTGTAGACCTACACAAGGCTGGAATGGGCTACAAGACCATCGCCAAGCAGCTTGGTGACAAGGTGACAACAGTTGGTGCGATTATTCGCAAATGGAAGAAACACAAAATAACTGTCAGTCTCCCTCGGTCTGGGGCTCCATGCAAGATCTCACCTCGTGGAGTTTCAATGATCATGAGAATGGTGAGGAATCAGCCCAGAACTACACGGGAGGATCTTGTTAATGATCTCAAAGCAGCTGGGACCATAGTCACCAAGAAAACAATTGGTAACACACTACGCCGTGAAGGACTGAAATCCTGCAGCGCCCGCAAGGTCCCCCTGCTCAAGAAAGCACATGTACAGGCCCGTCTGAAGTTTGCCAATGAACATCTGAATGATTCAGAGGAGAACTGGGTGAAAGTGTTGTGGTCAGATGAGACCAAAATCGAGCTCTTTGGCATCAACTCAACTCGCCGTGTTTGGAGGAGGAGAAATGACCCCAAGAACACCATCCCCACCGTCAAACATGGAGGTGGAAACATTATGCTTTGGGGGTGTTTTTCTGCTAAAGGGACAGGACAACTGCACCGCATCAAAGGGACGATGGACGGGGCCATGTACCGTCAAATCTTGGGTGAGAACCTCCTTCCCTCAGCCAGGGCATTGAAAATGGGTCGTGGATGGGTATTCCAGCATGACAATGACCCAAAACACACAGCCAAGGCAACAAAGGAGTGGCTCAAGAAGAAGCATATTAAGGTCCTGGAGTGGCCTAGCCAGTCTCCAGACCTTAATCCCATAGAAAATCTGTGGAGGGAGCTGAAGGTTCGAGTTGCCAAACGTCAACCTCGAAACCTTAATGACTTGGAGAGGATCTGCAAAGGGGAGTGGGACAAAATCCCTCCTGAGATGTGTGCAAACCTGGTGGCCAACTACAAGAAACGTCTGACCTCTGTGATTGCCAACAAGGGTTTTGCCACCAAGTACTAAGTCGAAGGGGTCAAATACTTATTTCACACATTAACATGCAAATCAATTTATAACTTTTTTGAAATGCGTTTTTCTGGATTTTTTTGTTGTTATTCTGTCTCTCACTGTTAAAATACACCTACCATTAAAATTATAGACTGATAATTTCTTTGTCAGTGGGCAAACGTACAAAATCAGCAGGGGATCAAATACTTTTTTCCCTCACTGTATTTCAGGAGTATAGTAACTTTGAAACAATAATAATAAAAAAGCAGACAACTGTTGGATCTCTGTACAATATAAATATATTACTCAATTATTATAACTTTTTAAAATCAAAATACTTTTTACAGCCAGTTCCTAAACGTGCAGTCTCCCATTCGGGTTTAGTGAATAGTGACTTCATAATAGGGGTAACAAGGGTTAGAAACAAGGTCATGAAAGTCTGTGCTGAAGTTTTGGTTGGTATTACATGGAACCCTTCTGTTTTTTGTTAGTCTACTGTAAATATGATGAAGCACTGTTAGTATGTAAATAATCAGATTAAACATCAGGCTTTACAGTTTACAAAAAGGACACTCTTTTTCGATGATAAACAGAAGAGATTGCAATAGTAATTAAACAATAAAAATTGAAGTAATTGCTGATTGTTAATTCGATCTGTATCAAGGCACTCCAAGTGCTAATCCATTTGATTTGAACACGAGAACATCATCAGCATTTCACAATTCTAAATAAGCATAAACAGGAAGCTTTCTTCTTTAAGGGCATCCTCACCATATCAGTATTGCAACTCCACACTGTGCAGTAATATTGAAACTCGCACACGTGTTTGTAAAATATCACATCGTACTGGTGCATTACCTGCGTCAATAACATTGGAGATGAAGATGCACAGAATCAGACAATTTTGCATTTCTCCCAATTTTCTAGACCTGGTCAAGCAAGTCGCTGAATATGTTCATACAGTTCAAATCTCAGGCAATCCTATAGTTAATGTTATGTTTATCAAAAATACACTATAGTTTATCCTGAGACAGTGACACTTATGTTATGTATTTATATGTCTATGTGTGTATCACTGCACATTTACCAAGAGGAGTTTAATGGCTTGTGATATTTTACATTCTGGCAAATATAATATTTAATCATTATTACTATTAAAATTGAAAATGAATATATTAAATCTGCAGACTAATCTTGCTCTGGCTTGACTTTAAGCAATATGTGCGGTCTCTCTGAACATCCTACCTCATCCTACCTCATGTTGTAGCCACTGTAGTTTAGATTTCTAAAGCAATGTTTCAAAAAGCTTCTGCATGGGCAATATGTTCCCCACTGACTACTGGCATTAAAATATATATTTTCTCACCTTGAGGGTGTGTTTTTTTGATTGTTTTTTGTTTTTACAAGCTTTATTAAAGAACATCAACAAAAAAAAAAAAACCTAGATCAGAACAAGGACTGATCATTTACAGATATCAAGAGCTTTTCCACACACTCAGGTGGCCAGCAGTGTTTCTGGTGGGGATGGCCAGTCACATACAGTTCATGAGCGAGTCTGACATACGGTGTAATGAGTTCCCAGTGACTGATAGCCCCTTTGACGCTGATGGTAAGCTGCTCAAAGTCAGTATAGGTTGCATGTTTGGGTTCGTATTCTCTGAATCATCCATTTTCTCATTGCTATCATCCCAGTTAATGTGGAACCTTGTGACACGGGGGTTTGAAGCCAGGATATTTCTCTGGAGCTGAGAGCAGAAAGAAAATCAAATCAGCAGATAGACATTTTGCAAGAGGGAAAACGATATGACTTTAAACTATACACCACATTCTCTGATGAAAGGAGATACTATGTATGTATATGCTATGTCTAACCCAGCTGTGACTAATCCCACAAGGGGTAAGCTATATATTACAGGTTGGTTAGTTATTTATGTGTTTTTCAAAGATAATGCTCCAGTGAAACCTGTACTGCTGAATACTTGGTCTACTATACTACTATATAATATCAACTTACTGTAAGAAATCTGCCAGGGTAGAGATACTAAAGTTTTCTCTTGTAAAACACATTTATCTGCCTATAGATACTACTTACACTTGTCCAGGATTACTCCGTAAAAAAACCTAATAAATAATCAGCAGACATTATTTCAAGTCTATGGCAATTTAAATATGTTTATGAGTTTCTTTTCGATTTAATGCTTTGGAATATTGAACTGGGATTTTTACATGTAATAGTTGATTTTGGTTATTCTGTTAAGGTGATTGTATGCATTGCCTGCTTGACATGATTTTGATTCTGAAATGGATATCCATTTGTAGAAAGTTAATTTCTGCTTTTTTTCTCCTTGGGTAACTTTTTGGTACTTGTGCTGTGACAGTTGCAATGTTGTTAAGGAACATGTAGTCATGGTACAGCAATAGGAGTTGTAATTTGTCTCTTGTAGTCCTAGTCACTGTAACTCCTCAGATATGTTTCCCCAGATTTCTTTGTTGGTTTTAGGCACTGTTCTTCTTTTCCTCCACTGTCAGAATATAACTGCACTTCCAAGTCTTGTTTAATGTACTGCAATAACATTTCTCACTTCAGCATATCTTTCTAGTCCTGCTTATATAAAACAACACCAGTCAACAGTCGTGTATGTTTCTTGAAATTTTTCATGCCATTCCTTGGATAAAAAAGCCGGAATTCCTTGGTAATAATTCAAATAATCTCGAGGAATACTTAAAAAAATAAAATAATCCAAAGCGAAATGAGAAACAAGCATAACCTTTGGCATGGTTTTACACCACTTTCCGAATTATAAGATAAATGCGAGTTTGATAAAAATGTTAGTAAAATCATATATGGTTCTCCATCAAATCTTTGAAAACACCCTTATCAGGCTGGTCAGATAAACACCCTCCTGGCAAACTCTTCCGGCATTAAATGGCTACATTTGTTTTACTAAGACTTATCCATCAACCCATTTGTTTACCAGGATGTTTAGTTTCTACATTCTGATGCCCAGTTCAACACATTTACCTTTGTGAAATCAGGCTTTACAGGTGGGTTTTCTCTCAGCTCAGGGTCTGTGTATTCATTGTTCACGTAATATCCAACTCGAATGAACTCCTGAGCCCGGTATGTACACGTTATTAACACTACGGTCACACCCACTGCATCGGCATCTGGAATCAGCCCAGGGTTCGCAGCATCAGCCTGGGGAAAAGATATAAAAAATATTTTAAAACACCTTAAACAGAGACCTAAATGATGAGTTGACATAGCTGTAAATGCAGACAGTACTTGGTCTAACCAATCTTCAAAATTAATCAATAAAGACAACAGTTGCACCTCAGCATGGCTTTTATTTGATTAATGATATGAGCAGGTAACTAAATACCTATCTATATAACTAACTATACAAACTAACTAATAAACAGAGATGCCCATAACTTTTAAAAATCCGGGGACTGTATACAAATGCACTTCTGAAAGGAATAAACTGCCAGGAAACAAACACAAAAGCTGAACTAATAATGTTCAAGATACGGTTCAACCCAGTCCAATTTGTAGACTTATATCTTAAGGAAGAAGTTCAACTAATGGATGTGCGTGTTTTGCAGAGCGGGGCAACACAAAGTGCAAGACAAGGTATACTGAAAGTCATACCGAAGTGCACTTGCAAAAGCCATCATATCCTTCTCTTCTACCCATTCCAATAGTGCAGCCTTTAACTGTCATAAATAATGAGGCAAGAAAAGTAACATGATCCAGATGGAAGTTTAAACTGCTGTAAATGGAGCAAGCTGTTTCTATTTTAAGCTCCCCAGCAAAGCACATTTTACCTGGCATTGTTGCGCCTTAATTTCACTTGTTGTCAGTGTTGTTGTTCTTAAGGAGGAGGCTACTGTGACATTTCGCTGTCATGAATGCAGCAAAAGGTCAAACGGTCAAAGCAAGCTTCAACCCACTTAAAAAGATTTTCAATAAATACTTCTCATTTGGCTTCACTGACCAACGCTCAGCTGACACACGAAAATGCAAAAGTACAGCCCTTTCATTGCACACCACAATTATAAATGCACATTCAATTTTCTCTTTGTTATGATTACTCTTCTGTCCATATCTGTTTTGGGGAAAGCTTGAGGCACCAGCATAACATCATTTCCATGGTTGCGACATGGAATAGCATTGGATTTCACATCTGTGATCACTGTCTGGCTAAATTGCTCAAAGAGTGAGTGCCTTTTAGTGTCAAATAAGTATCTAATGAACAGTAAAAGTCATAAAAATGCACACCTGGGGTGAATTCGACGAATGTTAGATGTGGACCCACAACTCCAGTTTACAGTGTGTGTAGTGTTGTCCTGAAACTGCATTCAAGGCAGCAAATTTACCTGAAAAACAAACATGTGTCTCCCTGCAGGGACAGGGCCCACCAGGACAGAGTCTAAGACCTGGTCATACTCTTCGCTCTCTGCTGATCCTACGTATATGATTTTCCACTCCAGATCTGCAGAAGCACAAAATAACAAGTGTTAGGATTTGGCATTGCCATCCAGTCTGCCAATGGGCAAGTGTCTGGGGCCCCTCCCAAAGCAACTGTACAAGCGCTGCCTTCCTTCTGCTGTGCTGTACTGTTTTAAAAGATACAAAGACAAGGCAACAAAAGGTGCTGTGATTCTGAATGGCAGACTGTGCCTCGGTTCAAACTGAAATGGCGGAAAACACCTTCTGCATGCCTCGTATATCATATCTGAAAATAACCTTTCAAAAAAATAAAGGAAGAAGATATTTCACATGGAGACGGAAATACTTGGAAAAACCAGAGAGTGAATGTTTTCTGATAAATGCGCTGCAAAAACCAAACACAAACAAAAACATTTTCAGTATATGAAGTACATTGGTCAGGGATGTTTTAAAAAAAAAAATCCTTATCATCTTTATTTCCTGCTTCACATCAAACACCCCAAACCACAATATTTACTGCAATTTAAGACTTTTTGCTCACAAAACATTTTAATGTTTACAATAATTGAAACTATGGAGGAAGCTGTTATCAGGCCTTGCCTTGCCCCCCCAGTTTAGATCCCCCCCAGTTTCTGATTATAAATTGCCATGAAAAAAAATGTACAAATAAAATTAAAGCATTTGGAATATAATGCCCCCTCATTTTATTTGGGATCCGGTTATTAATTGTCCATGTTGAAATGTCTTAAGGTAATGTGCACTCTTGTTACCAAAACTGATGTGCGTTGCTGCAGATACTTTGCTAGCACCACCCCCACAGACCACACTTCGCCAGTACCATACGCCACCCCCCAGACTGCAATTTGTCAGCACCTTGGGGACCCCCCGAGACCTCAGACACAATTCGAACACTGACCACCCCCACCCCCCACTATTCAAAGACCTACTTGTGCCCCCTTAGTCATTTCTGATGCCCCCCCCACCCCGCCAAGTTCATCCTGCCGTCAGGACTGGCTGTTCTACTGTATCAAAAAAACAAACGTATGTTATTACGGAGGAAAATAATGTCCAACAAAATATCTGCAAATCGTTTCCTCAGGAAGTCTTATTAGACAAAAGCAAATCAATTACCAACATAAAAAAACTTCATAAACAAAAATGGCAGTTGTGAATAGCCCTGTCAGCATGAGAAAAGCAGAGAACAATACAAGGCATACTCCACCACACTTCAAGGCTCACTTTATGTTTTAAGTTGGACACACACAAGATTGGATCATTTAACAGAGTAGCACATTGCTAATGTTACTCTTTAATATTTAATTGATAACATGGCAATACTATGTGATGATACAGGACAGGTGAGCACTTGCTTATATATTTAGTAATTTAAAAAAACAAAACATCACACCCATGATACACCTCATTAATATATAAGAGCCATCTTTTTGTAAAGAAGAGTGCCGAGGTATGAATATCCATAAAGACCGCAATGAAGAAAAAGACAGCGACAACTTATACCTGCAATGGCAGGACTCATAATTGGAAAGACTGGAGAGCGAGTGACCTACATAATATAAGAGTACACAGTCCAAGCTTATTGCAAGGGCTTGGGGGGGTGAATAGATTAATCTTACGACTAGTATAAATACTTCAGTGCTTGTCCTGAAAAGCATATGAAATGTTCACTAACAGAGGTCAAGTGTAGTTCTAGCAGTACTTTCTGAGGAACTTTAGAGAGGAAAATACATACGTACAAAATCTCAAGCGTCTCAAAATATAAATACAACATTTACAATTAAAAAGTTGATGCTTAAAACCCCAGACTTACTTGATCACTGAAAAGCTGCATAAAAAAATAAAAGTATTTTGGCCCACAAGTTAAAATTGTCAAAAAAAGACAGAGGCCATCTTTCACAGCTTCGTTGAGCTTAAAATACTCTTTGACAATCGGTACAGAAGGATCAATTGTCTTTGCAAATTGTAATGTCTTTGTAATGCCACAGACAGATGAAAAGTGAGAACACATCTTGATGAATATGTCAGTGAAGTCATGGATGGTAGACTTTCCCATGATTCCCAACACGTCCTCGGTTTGCAGTGTGTCAGCATTGCACCATTCATGGCAAAGGGATTCACGTTTCTATACAAAACCACTTATTTAGCTCTTCCCACAGAATGTCGGGATGATTCTTAGCGAGACAGAAGCTGGTGTGGAAGGCCAGATGTCAGTATGCCGCCACTACCCACCCAATGAAAAGTAATTTTGGAGCAGAACCTTCCGGATTAACAGAATTTTGAAAAAGTGAGGATGCATTTGCTTAGCCTTTAATTAAAGCACAAGGGTGTCTTTCATCTTTTAAAGTGTTGATACCCTGGCAGATTAAACCAACTGTGCAACACAGAGCCATACCCATAACCTGCGTTTACACAACAGAACAAATGTATTCTCAGTGTATTAGTGGGTATTTGCTCAAAAAGTCTTCTAGGAACGTTCTGCATTTTTGGGTGCACAATATTTTTAAACAGCCAAGCCAGATCATGACTGATCTATAAAATAAAATAGTTCTGAATCTCTTTTTGGAACTCTGCACCAGTAAACATGTTCAGGTCAGCCTTAAAAATGTTATACTGCATAGGGTGAAACAAAATTAAATCACAAAATTACCTCTCTCTTGCAACACTGCAAACAATTGAAAGGAAACTACCGTGGTTACTTAGAGGTACTAGAATAGATTTTGGGTCAGGTAGGCGGCTACTGTGACATGTAAAGCAATCAGCAAAAATATGTATGGGTGTGTTTATATACACATACAGCTGCTTGGCTTTATGATTGAGAAACAAAAAATGCTAGAAGATCCAGCATTTATTGTTTATTTTTTTAATTTTTTTCAAATTTCACTGAACTAGCAAACTTGTGTTTTGTCCTCACTTAATGTATTCATGTCTTACTGTGGAAAAACAGACAGACACACAATAACATATGTATCTATTTGTGAAAGAAAAACAGCAGCAGCAGCAACAACAACAACAACAACAACACAATTCAGTTCACAAAAGCAGTAAAGAAATCAAATACATGTACTGGAAATGTCCACATTTTTTACAAGGTTTTAACACAGGTGTATTGGGGGGGGGGGGGGGGGGGGGGGGGACAAAAAAAAAAAAAAACCTTTCAATTACACATAGTTAATATAACATACAACTGGTATATTTCTTGTATACATCTATATTTAGTATATTTTTACATAGCAAACTTACAGTGTATACGCTCCTGTCACTATCAGCACTGTTGTCACTTCCATATGACACACAAAATTACATATTTTATTTGGTGTTATTTCCATGATGTTGTCCAGCTACCACATCCCTGGCAATATGGCTCCCTTATTCGAGATCCTGTACATAAACACATCGATCACCTGAGAATGAATATCTGAAAAAAAGATATTATAATGCATGCCATTACATCCTGTGCTGAATTTCTCCATCAAGGCAAAACTACGTGGTTTCATTTCATTTAGAGAGAGAGAGAGAGAGAGAGAGAGAGAGAGAGAGGGAGGGGGGGGAAAGAACTTGTAGTTTGACTGCACATGCATACACTCAAATGAATTACCAATAATCATTTTATTTTTAATTAATCCAGGCCTCGACAGCGCCAGCCAATCAATGTGCCTAGTTAATCAAAGGTGCAGTTGTGCAACAAAGTAGCGACACTCACCTTCGGGTAAGTCTTCAATGCACTCGAAAGTGATCTCAAACTGGAAGGGGTTGAAGAAGGGAGACGGGTTATCCAGCACGACTACATTGTTCACCTGAACCTTTGCCATATTTTTGGTCAAAACTATGAGGTTGCGGAGTCAGCGCTACAGACGCCACCCACGTCCAACAGTATCACAGCCACCACAGCGCCCAGTGCCAACGCAATCCCTACAGCGAGCAGCCCCGGCGTGTCTCCCCTTTTTGCTGCTCAAGACGTCGGGTAGGACATGATCGGCTCCCCGGCATAGCGCTGCCAGAGCCGCTTTCCACCCAGCTGATGATCCGCGGGTAGGCGGAGGAAGCGGAGGATCGGGATCTTTTCTGCACGCCCGGTACAGTCATGTATTTGTAACTTCTGCTGGGGCGCCACCTGCTGTTTCAAAGGGATGTGCAGGGACACTGACACAGGATTTTTTTTGTTATGGGGGGGTGGGGGGTCGTTTTCCTGGCCTTTTTACTGAGCTGGACTGCAGAGGGGCACGTATTGTGACCATAGCCTGTTTGAATGTGTACTTCATGCTCTCAATATTTAAACAAATATATAGTTGGCAAGCAGAGCGAGAACATACAGCAACTAGTTGACAGCAGATGTAAAATGAAGTGAACAGAAAAAAAAAATCAAAATCATTACATAACAACAGCAATAACAAAACACACTCAAACACTTTTTATCTCTCTCTCTCTCTCTCTCTCTCTCACACACACACACACACAACAGCAAAACAAGTATAATGACCTTATTCTATTTGTTCTTGCAGGTTCATTTGATGTGCATAATAATCCCTAGCTGGCTGGTTTTGGTTCCAACTGAGCTCTCAATTACTTAATTGAACCCATAACTGAAGTAATAATTTGCTTACATGTGACTTTATAAATGATGTAACTGAAAAAAAGTTGGTTACTTAATAAGATCCTTATACATTTTTAAACTTATACTTAAAACCTCTACCGTTTAAACTAATTTACAGGTTCTGATGTAGCAAATGATTTGTTAAATTAAGGGTTCAATTCAATATTTGAGAGCTCGGCTGGAACAGAAACAAGCAGGGTAAGGGGATTCTCCAGGACCAGGGTTGAGAAGCACTGGTTTACACTACAGTGTCGAATCCCTGATACATTTAAAGGGATTGAATCAAAGCAGTCAGTAACAAACTAAAACCTGTTATACAAGTGAGTAAGCATACATATATCGTCCACACTGTATCGATATAATAACAATAGCTACAAGTAAACACAAAGGTTGCAATCTCTGGTAGGATATGATCTGCAACATATATGTTATACTGTAGTTACATTATTTAAATTATTTCCATGTTTAAACATCCAGATTGGCCATTGATACAAGGCTAACCCTACCCCAAAACTAAATGTAACCCCAATTTAAGAAATGCAATCAAACTATTTTCAGAAAAGAAAAGTATAATCATTTTAAAATCAATAAAGATGTTTTACTAAAGTAGTGCAGAACAAAAAAAAAAAGTCCTGGAATTGACAGAGAATATTATAATTATTATATTATATATCAATCTCCCCGTTATGAGTGCTTATTGGTTGCCTTTTTAGTGAAGGCTAGTCTATTCAATTCAAGCATTCCCTGGTGTGCTTTTGAAATTACCTCCACTGTACTTTTGTTCACAGTCATCTTCACAATGAATGACTCTTCCAAAAGCATGATTGCATAACCTAAATTTACTACAGCCTGTACTAAAAAAAAGGAAAGCAAATTCTACAAAAGGATTTTTTATAAAGACACCCAGTATTGTTTTTGTTCTTTTGTTCCCTTTTATGCACCATATTGTAAAAAATATATAACTATAAATTGTTAGCTTTTTGGATGTTAACATGTTAAATATGTATGTTACACACAGTACACATATTAATTTATTTATGTCAAGGGTTAACAGCTGAAAACAAACTATTCTTGTTAACGATTAAAGTTAAACCAGTGATTAACTAGAGATATTAGTGACTTAACCAGTGACACTGGGTGCAGGTTACATCTGACATGATGTTTAAACATGTGCACATGTGGGGTAAGATACAGCAGATACAGATCAACAGCAATGAGAGAAAGATGGCAGGTAAAGATGTAAAATGTGAATATAATACATTAAATGTTTATTATGCTGATGATAGTAATATTGGTGGTAATACATAGTTATGGTAGTCATAGTAATAATATTAATTTGTAACTGCCAGACCCTCTGTTCAAATAAAAGTATGTAGGTTATTTACAAATTAATTTCACTTTTATTTTGTGCCACTTAAATCTCTCATTTCATTGTCAAGTACCTTCCCGTCCCAGTAAGCAGCTGGTAAACTAGCGTGTTGCTAAGTCCCTGTTTGCACGGAAAACAGCAACGACGACAGGTAGGGTCGGTCCGTTTGTTGCCAAAATGTATTTAGCAAAAGTCTGGCCAATACTGCATTGCATACGTAGCATTTATATTTATACATGGAGAAAAACAGCACCTTAAACTATTGAGTAAAACCATGTCTACTGTCACCTCCTCGGTTAACTTATATTACAGTGCGTCACCCCCTATAAACACCCAGAATGGTTCGGTCCTAGTGCGCTTTAACCCTACGGTGGGACCGAGTATAAAGAGCCGACCGGACGGTTCATGGGAGGACTTGTGTGTGATCACCTGCAGCCAGAAATAAATTAGTTAAAACACATTGGATTATTGCTTGAAATAAATACTACTACTATCACTGATGATATAAAAAGATTGGAATTGAACAGCAATGCGGTGAGGGGAGACTTGCATCGGGAACGCAAAGACAATGGATAAACAGGTACAGTAATGCATTATGACTTGTATTTACAATGGCTTTTTTTTCTGACACCAGGCAGAATAATGAATGAAATGCGGCTCTATATAGATTACAATATTGCACTAGTGGGATACAGTTTCTGTTTCTATGGCTTTGTGTGACGGAATAGAGGTGGCATGAACAAAACGTGTGCACAGTTGCCTTTTTTAATTTGAAACACACACAGACACACACAAAGAAATCACATCATAATAAAACGCATTGAAGAGTAATAGTGCAAGGCTGTTAACACCGCTAAAGCAAAGCAAAATCCGCGCACGTTACTCTTCTTTAGGTCACATGCTTATTATGGAGGACCGCAGAAACGCAGGTCTTTTTTTTTTTTTTTACACCACATCTTTAAAAGAAAGGATAGAGGGGATACAGCCAGGGCATCGCTATAGCATCACTGATTCAGCCCTCTCTCATTATAATACACAAGTGTTGCTATTTTCGGTAACTTGCCATTTCCCACCCAGAGGTGATGTCCACTCGGATACATGTCCTCGTATTATTGTATCACGCTGTGTGTATTATTATTAACATGTCTTGTGTCCCTGTGCTGAACTGGCTCTTTGTTTTGCAGTGAGGGGCATCACTGATGTGCACCGTATGATCAAAGCAATGCAAATGTCTCAGCATCACCATGAAGGGCAATTGTAGTTGAAATGGTCATGCACTTCCCTCTCCCCCTCCTTCCCAGGGACACTGCAATGCCGCTGGTTCAGTTCTACATTGTCATGCTGTATCCAGGCCTTGTTTGGATGATCTGTCATTAATAGTGAATGATTCACAGAGATCCAAAGGCAGTCTCGGGGAATCGCTGGGACACAATCAATCAATTAACCAATTCCACAGAAACGCGTCCGACTCCCACAGATGCGAATCAACGGACTCTGACTATATTACCTAATGTCATCTGTGCATTTCACATCACGTATTGATAATGGCCTAGCGATCAACACAGGACCACTTACTAATAAGACATTTGTCCACTCATAATCTATTGAATCACGATTCTTCTCATAATAATGTAATACAAGGCATAATAATAATAATAATAATTACAATAATAAACTGGACAGGGGGTTAGTAGCCAGCATTTGTTTGTTTTTTTGTTCTTTAAGTGGGAGTCCTGTTCCTGAAGGAAAATACTTGAAAAATAAATCAAATCTAATTGTATTTGTTACTGATTTTCAACAGGCAAGTTACTCTCTGTTTCTTGTAAATGCTGTTAGTGGCCTTAGATAAATAAATAAATAATAATTATTTTTATTATTAAGACCCTACACAACTCTCTTGTTGATAGACTGTAGTCCTCCAGTTATTGTGGAATAGGTAATTTCTTTTGAATGTCAGTGGGGGACCTTTAAAATACGTGCAAAAATAAGTGGAGCACTTGGTCCTCTGTTAAAATTAGACTAAGACCCAGTTTCTATACCACTGCCAGCCATATTGTAACAGCGTTTAGGATCAAGGAAGGTGTTTCACCACCTCACCAAGACAAGAAATATGAGGTTGTGGCTGCCATGGCAAATCTACACACATAGAAAGAAAGGACCGAGCCCTTGGCTGTGCAAACCCAGAATATAATTTTATACTATTGTTTTTTACTTGCACAGTAACTGATACAGAGCAGACGTCAACCCTGCATTGGTTGTGCCTTTGCCTGAACAACTAAAATAATAAAAGTTGTCATGTACAGATACATTTTTTTCATTAAATGACAAGTCTCCTTTGCTTTGCGTTTTTGTAAGAGGACTTTTCATGAAGACTAATGTTTTAAATTAAGAAGAAATAAGCAGCCACTTGACTTGACACCCAACTTGATGGTCATGATTTTACAAACCCTACAATACAGTTTTCTATATATATACATCATTACAAGGGTAACAACATGCCTATACAAATCATTAGCACATTTTATTGTTTGTTTCAGTGGCATTGATTTTGGGAGGTCAGTTGCAGGACCAGGGCATATGAAAAATAAGACGGTGTATTGTATATTATAGTGCTGCAATACAGACTTATTAGTTCTCTTTGACAATACCACAACCATTTGTGCCACAGGACAGTTGGTACCAGCAGTATATCTTACTATGCCTTTTTTAGGGAACTGCTTGCAAAATCACCGGTGGTCAAAACTGTGGATTGTCAGAATTCATCAGAATGTGACCTTGTGTGTAAGGGAAGCACAAACGGATCAGAGTTAGTCTGCTGCATTGTGATTTTGAGTCTAAGGAAATCGGTACACGTTGCCTGGAAGAGACTTAAACCTACGTCACTCTAATAATACATATACATAATAGATATGTGAATTTTTATACTGCTGAGTCTCTCTTACATTGAAAACCAACAAAAGTGCATTAGAGTTAGTTGCTTAATATCAGTGTAGATTTCTAAAGCTTAGATATTTCAGCGCAGTCACACATTTCAGTGATGTCGTTCTCCTCTGACACAACCGGCTGCTTTATTCCTGTGCGTTGTACTATCCTCCTAGATATGAGTGTTAGCTATATACTTGCCTCATGTGTATGAATCAGGACTGATCGCTTTTGTTTGCAATGTATCACAGACTGCATTCTACTTGTTTTGGGCTGCATCCCCAGATGTACAACACCAGCAAGGCAGTTTACACAGGTCTGTGTAGAATGTAGTCCGTTGTTTCTCCCCAGCAGTTTTAGTTGTCAGAAAAACTTATGCTGTCCTATTGGCTTCTCACGCAGGTTTTATGGAAATGCAAGAGTTGTCCCTTTTCATGCTAATGCCAAGTCAAACTGCAAGACGTTTCTAAGCAACTGTAGTATAAAAAGTGTGCAACAGAGCTTGTAGGTTCTGTTGAAAGAGGCAACAAACTTTATCAAGAGCAAATTTGTATGGATGATTTTCTGTTTGAGTGAGTATAATGTGTGATATTTATATGAGAATATCCATGAGAAGGTGATAAGAAAATACTTCTTATAAAGTAGATATGAGGCTTCTTAAAGTAATTCTCTTCATTCTGTGTGTCTATTGTCTAGGTTTGTATTTTGTATGTTCTCAGTCTTTCCTGCACTGCCTTAAAAAACTGTGAAGAAGTTTTGAGTAACTTGTGACTGCTGTACATAAATCCAATGAGTGAAGCAGAAAACTGTATGTGACAAGCTACTTCACAGTAAGATAGGAAATAGCTGGCTACCACCCATGTGTTTTCATGAATGGCTGACAGACAAAAATGGATTCCTTATATACACTTTTCGCTTTGCAAAGGAAATCTATATTGACTTAAGTAGTCAAGAATATTGCATTTAAAACATCTAAACTACAGGAAACAGTAGGTCAGATGACAATAAATATATGTTTTAATTGATGACATAATAAAAATATATAACAGTTCAAAGGATTTCAATAGAAATCTAAAAGCTGAATTCCCACATTTTGATTGTCGAAAGTAGAGATATGGCCTTTTTCAACCTCAATAGCAGCCTTTCCCTCGAGCGGGTAGAATTTATTTTTAACTCGGGTGAGGGGGATGTTTTTTCCAAAATACTACAGGGGGTGATTATTTCTAACTGTTTCATTCCACAGTATCTAATTATATGAGCATATTATGTAGCCACGGGGCAGTGTCATCAGTTTAAATTTAGATGGAAATGAAACTTAAGGCCTGATGTCAGCCAAGGGAGAACAACATGAATAAGCAAACAAACCAAATCTCTTTTTGCTTGTGCTTGTTGCCTTCTATTTAAAAAAATGTACACAAAACTATTCACTAATAAGAAATCACAGAGAGTTGACATAGTTGAGGAGCAAACAAATATTTATTTAATACATTTAAATACGTAATGCTTATCATGATCTCATGTATTGCAGTTACAAATAGAAATATAATTGTATTACATCAGTAGGTTACCTATGCCATTTTAGGCCTCAACAACAGCCTGAACCACCACCCCTAGCTAAACCATCATTAAGCTATGCCTAATCTATACCTAATAGTTGTCACAAAATCTTTACGAAAGTTAACTGGGAACTCTAAACCTAGTGCAGATCAAAATATAATCTTAATCTTTTTTACATTTTTTAAAACTAAATTACATATGAATTAAGTAAGATTTATAATCTTTATGTTGAACTGTGATTCTGCAATGCCATGTCAAAAACGGAAGGACCTCTACAATAAGCCACTGTATTACAAACAATTGTCTTGTAAGTAGATGTGACGTAGGTTTGAAAAGGACAGGATACACTGGGATACACTGTCATGTTCTCATTAGGTCTGTACAAGTCTGCCCAATACCATTTATCTCTTTTTTTTTTTTTTTTTGTAATGCTAGTGTATTCATTATTCATGGCACAAACCTGAAGTATGAATCTAAACATTTCCCTGCAGTTCCCAATTAGACAAAGGAGATTGAAAGCACACCTCTTTATTGATGCACGGAGGCAGGTGTGTTTGGTCACTATGGTGTGAGGTGAAAGAGCTTCTCAGGTTCCTCCTCACTTGCCCCTGGTGTGACTGAAGCCAAGATTATGCTTCTCCTCGGACACCAGCCAACATCAGCAAATCACTGCTGTCGGAACTCAATTATACGTTTTCTGCTTTTTAAAACGACAACGCTCATAACACTTTGCAATAAAAAGCTCTGGGAAACTGGCCCAAAGTCTTCCTGTTACAGGATTGTATTTGATTTGATAAACAGTCAGCCAGACTTTCACAAGTTTATAGTGGTACATTTACTGGTGGATGTTTGTGCTTTTACCTTTGTTTTGCAGTGGTTTACTATGGGTTCAACATGCCTTCAGTGTGCTGTACTATACTGCACCATAAGTAAACCACTGTGTACAATAGTACACCTTATGCTTTATAAACACCTATACCACATTTCATGGCATTCCCATGACCCAGTGTAGTAAAGCACTGAGAACGGATAAAAAAACACTCCAAATATATGGTAGATTACAGTAAAACCATGTTAAAAGTGCAACAAAGCTATGATCAATTTACCAACTTGCATAAAAGTATCTATATTGATCTCCCAAATGTTTTTCTTGGCAACATTGTTAAGTGTTTATTTTTTCACAAAGTCATAATCCAACGCTTGTAACTGAACTAATAGATCAACACAACACCAAGCAATTAAACGGAGCACTTAATTTAAGGTGACACTGAAGTATAGGCATACAGTCATTTCCATGGTGTTCTGCTAATCATAGACATACAAAAAGATACATGTACTATTACTCAACAGACTCGTGGTAGAATGAGTGATTCCCCAACATGACTGGGGTAGCGATGACACCGGCCTCTGAAAGAGTTGTCAACTGATGAATAGGAAACCTGAAGCATAACAAGACTGCCATTTCGCCTCAGGACTGCAGTAGCTGTTCGATAGCAGCATTAGCGATTCTGCAGAAGCATTAGCTCCCAGGCATAATGTACCGCCTAAACACTCTCTGACCCACACCTCATCTTTTTAGTTGACGTAGCAGATGCACCGAGAAATAGTTTGGTTATGATAAACCATACAGAAGGCTGCACCAGATGTCAAAGAGATTCCCCAGAGAGGATCCTAGTAGACACACAGAATCTAATGATAAAGGATACCAGGCCATGTACTGCTGTCTCAGGCGATGAGACTCATGCCATAGTGTATTGATCAGCTGCAGCAGGATTCATGAGCCACGCGCCGCAGAGCCAATGTTAATACGGCTCAGGTTAGACATTTTCTTCTCAATGACAGGTGCCAAAGACACTGTGAGAGAGCGTATGCTGTAATGCAATACAGCTGGTTCATTAGTGTCACAATATGGGCACAATGTCTGCGGACCAATTTAAAACATTAGCCGTCACGGTGAGAGAAAGCTTCTGTGCACAGATGTGACAATAATGCCACCAGTTTGATGTCGTTTTTTATTTTATTGTATTTTGACCACCTCCACTTTTGCAAATTCAAATGGAAGGCTACAGGTGTACAGTCTTTTGCAATAATGCAGTTGTCATCAGTAGGGGAAAATAAGAAAGGGACACAGCCAGCACTGTCAGATATAGCCTACTCAGTCATTGCTCATAAAGTTTGGCATAGCACACAGTCTCAAGTTAGGAAAACAACCTTCTGAAAAGGGTAGTGCGCAGTGTGGGGGTGCGGTACGTGTTGATTGTGCTGCTAGGTCTAAATCTGGGCTGCTGGGATTGTATTGGGGCCAAATCTGGATATATGGCTCTGCGACGCTAGTGCTGAATCATTTCACGAAGATAAATGCAAAGAGGTTGCACCAAACACTGTGAGCACCTCTTCCCAGGTTTGCATGAAGTGTGATTCATACTGTAATAGTGCAAATAGATGGGAATGTGATGGGAGTTTCTCTCACACTGACCGTCTGTCAAAATACATTTTGTGGCACAGGAAGCTAACACTTAGTGAATTATGTTTTGCTCTAACATTTGTGTCAGCATGTCAGTAGGACCATCTATGACATATCTAAGTGTTGTCTCCTCAGCAAGTTATTACTACCATAGGACAGATCACAAGCATTTGCACTCTACTCTACTCCTGAATATTTTTAATACCACCAAAGACTGTATAGCTATGTTATAGTGTCAGCAAACCCCTCCACCCCACATACCGATTGTCATTGCAGTGGCTTTTTTATTTTTCCCCCAAGGAATAATGCAGGAGCAAACAGTGTCCAGTTTACCAACACAAGCCTTTTCATTCTATTTTTAGTGCAAATAGCAGCTGAAATTGTTACATAAGAGACAAGTAATAGTTCAAATATTAGGATTGTATGTCAGTTCTGCCCCCCCCCCCCCCGGCTCTGAAACAAAGCACAAGGAAAGACAATGCAAAGTTACTGACAGTGTGAAGAGGCTGGGGGAAATCGTACTGTGAAAATAGAAAACAGCAGTGGGCATAAAGCAATAAAACAACAACATCATCATAAAATAGCACTTCACACTCCAGATACTGGATCACGGTCAGTCCTTCAGGCAGTACACTGTTTCTGTATTGTTCAGACTTCAGAGAGTGCATGAAAGTGGAAGAAAGCTTTTTGGTTTGGTTTAAAGTGTGTATTTTCCTCAGTCTGTCAGAGTAGTTCAGATGCTTGATGTACAGACGCAACTAACTGTAGCAGCCTGAGAGACTTTTGTAATTAAGCACACAGTACTTTTGAGGTGACATGTCATGCCATTCAAATCACTACACATATCCAGTTTAGACATGTTCATACTGGTCATACTTTAAGCACTTTATCTTTAGTTCCTTTACAAATCTGATCATATTTCCAAGGAACTGGATCCTCTAAATCTGTGCTTCCCAAACCCAATCCTCAACAGGTTTTATAGATAACCTTTAATTATCAATTTCTTAACACCTGGAACCATTTCAATGTGATCAATTAATAAGGTGATTTGTGAAATGAAGTTATGTAGAGATTTGGTACAAAGAAAACTAACTTCCCTTTTCAGCCCTCAATGACCAGAATTCCTTAATTGAGCAAGTTAATTGCTTGATTGAACAATAACTTCCATGTGGTCCCAGGCTGTTGAAAATAGCGATTTAGGGTGAGTGACAAAACTTACTGGATGGGGGCTCTCCAGGATTGTGTTTGGGCACCACTGCTATAAATATATTTAAATCTCATTCTGATTCCAGTACACTTTGCCCCAGAAGCTGCGGTCATTATGGTTTATCATGCTTTCATCATAATCATTGACAGAGGATTCTTTCTAGCATATGACTAGACAGCCTGCTGTCTGTTTAGCTGCTTTTTTGTATGTGAAATGGGTAGCCTAACTATTGGAAAAACACCACAGAAGCCCGGGATGCACTCATTACTGAGTGGAGAAGACCCCACCATGCCAGCACAGGTGGCACCTTGCCTTGGCTCACAGTCAGTAGGTGTGTTGTCCTGGATTTTGCTCTCTGGCACAGAAAGCAAGCTTATTAAAATAGCTGGTAATGCAAGGTAATGTGGTTAATAGTTTGTTTTGAATTAATCCCGACCAGATGGTCCCCAAGGACATCATAGAGAGACTGTTAGGGATGAACTGAGGCTGTCTGGATACTTCTTTATTAATATTGCAGAGGTAAAGTGGCCATTCGAGGTTCTACACTGTGCTGTGGCAGAGTCAGGGAAGCAACACAGTCCTGCAGCTTGCAGTGTTTCTATCCCTGATGTAAACCTGGGGTACTGCCACAGATCAGACCATAGCTATAACAATGCAGGTCGATTTTATAATGAAACTTATCCGGTGAGGCTGTCTAGGGTGCGTCTAACACCGTGCATTGAATGCTTGTACAGAATTCTGACACATTAACCGATCTTCACATTAAAGAACACTTTTTCTATCACTTTAATAAAAAAAAAAAATCTTTAAAAAAATTCTTCTAAAAGGGCTACATTATCTGTTTAGTTTATGGTCAAACTAATTATATCATCCCTAGAGGAATGTAATACATCATTTATTTACTCTGAAGTTAAAAAAATATTTATTTACTTCAAATTATTGTATTAAGCTCCTGGGGGAAAATGTATTTACATTAACAGCAAGTTTACTTCCCAAAGATTTAAGAGAGAAAGTTTCTTTAGACTTAAAAAATACTTTTAAACAGTGGTCCACTGAAACTCTTCATTCATTTAACTTTCTAATCTCTGTATTTGATCAGAAATGCTATTGAAATAAGGTTTTATTTTATTATTATTATTATTATTATTATTATTATTATTATTATTATTATTTTTATTATTATTATTTTTATTTTTAACGCCCTTTATCCTTAATTCACGCAAATATTTAAATCATACATTAAATATCGACAACTAAACTACTAACTATTAGGCTAAATTTAGCAATTCACAATAAATAGATCAATGATTAAACAATGCTTTCTATAAAACGGACACAGGCATCTATTGGTCATGAACAAATGTATTTGTCCTTGTTGATCTGTTATTTAGGATAAGGGGTACAAAAAAAGTTGTTAATATTCAGAAAGACAGACAAATTAAATTGTCTGATGTGAAATGCAGAAAAACAATAACATATGGTAGTATCCCATACCATTTACTGTTCTTTGTGCTACCACACATTCAATCTGCCCAGTTTTCTTTCTTGGAACTGACTCTGTGGTTTGTTACATGTCTGTGAAATAGGCTAAACTAAAGAAAGTTTCCATTGCTTTTTTCTGGATAATTTACAGCCAACTCTCCCCGGCCCCCTTTTCTACAAATCCATTTAGTATAAACCTGCCAGCATCAGGTTATCTGAAAACGGCACAGTTCAAAATGTATTGCAGGCAAATGAAACCGCAGAGCCTTCAGCTCTGTGTGCAATAGTTCATTAGCTGTCCCACTATCTCTTTTGTTTATTGTGGCAGCTCTTGTCTCTGAGAGTGTTAATCTCTGATTTGTATGCAGTCAGCTGGGATACTTCTCAGTGTAAAAATAATGAACAATACTGCTTTTTATTGGAAACTATTACGGGGCACTGCAGCTTTAAAACAAAGTAAGCCAAATTGATAACTTGTGTTGCTCCTTCTAATGGGATTTTTAAATATATATTTTAAATGTATTATATATTAATGTTGATTGTAATAAACATATTTGGAGGCTGTATATTACAGTGGTTCAGGAAGATTACTTTATCTGATACAAGGTTTACAGTTTAAGCTCTGTCTCTGCTTGTGACTTACTGTGTGTACTTTAATAATAACTTCCTTGTGCCCTGCTCTGTGGAAGTGATGTTAAGCCAAGCTCCCATTGCTCGTGTTTCTGCAGCATCAATTCCATATGCATAGTTTCCCTTGCCTCTGTAAATTGCTTCAGATAAAAGGTATGAAAAATGACTATCAATGGCATAGGCCCATTTTGTACGTTAAAATGAGCAGCTTTAACACAGAGGACAAAAATTATGTGACACAAAAAGGCTCAAATACAAAAACAGTATCTAGTATCTTGGCCAATAATGTAGTCGCACAAAATGAACACAAAATAGGAGTTACCTATTTTAAAGGGGCAGGGCTTTGTATTGTCATCACTGCTCTGTCCACGATCCACTACTTCACCCTTTTTCCCTGTATAACTGTTGTCCGTCCTAAGATGTAGAAAGTAAATGCCACCACTCTTTGTCCCAATCCAAACAAATACGAAAGCAGTCGCAGTTTCGCCACACACACAATGCCAATCAGGGAGCACAATCTTGGAATGAGAAGCTTCTGGGTTTTGGGCGCTGTTGACAAAGACACCATTCTCCATGTTGTAATGGGGGCAGGCTTTCTCCCAGCAGCTGCAGGAATGGCACAGCTGTGCCAGCTTGGGGGTGCCAGTCGAGTGGCTCCTGGGGCTTGGCATTGAGCTGTACTGTAGAGAGGCTTACTTTAAATCGGCTCCTCAAGAGGTAGAAAGCCTTGTGGTATTCATTTCACCTGAGCTCTTAATTAGCTAATCTAACTCATTATTCACTTGATTGAACCCTTTCCTCCGTTCTGCATTCAGAATTGTTTTAGAGAGACCATTACAACTCTGCCCTTCAGGACTGAGAGAATGATCAATGATGACTCAAAACAAAACAGTGCAGAGTCCAGAAGTAGTTTTCTATGAACACGTTACATCGCCAAATGTGTGACTGCCTTCCAAAGAGACTGCAATCATTAGAGGCAGAAGTGTCTAAACCTACATTTTGTAAACTAAATTGTTGTGTATTCTAATATTGTGTGATTGTCAGATTGTTGTTCTGCCATGGTTTTCTATTCCAGCCAAAAAGAGCTGGTGCAAAGAATATATCCAGGCAAGATTGAGAAGCAAATTAAAGCAGATTACACTTTACAGTTTTTCCAATAAGTCATGCCATGTCTCTTCCTCTTATTCAACTTTGAGATCTATTTTCTGAAGTGGTTAATACTAAATGACATCATTAGTCTTGCAAATAAAGGTATTAAATAAACAACAAAAAAGAACATACCATAGCATAGATCAGCGGTTCTCAAACAGGGGTCAGTCCCCCCACTCTTCTATCATCAGCAACCCCCATCATCCTTTGGTAGGTGGGGGTCCTCAGCCAAAATCTGGGTGTCAAAGGGGTCTCTGGGTCAAAAAAGTTTGAGAACCACTGGAATAGATGATAAAACAGGGAAGATTAGTTGCTATCCTTGTTATTAGATGGCAGTTTCATTGTTCTCTTGTCTGCTAATAGGATTGATAGCTCTCTTATGTTGGTGAAATCGTGGTTCTCAAGTATCTAGGCAATCACTTGATGTATGGTGATGTGGAAATGCTCATAGCTTCTATATGCAGGGAGGAATAATATAAATTACATCACTGCAGTAAAGCTCAGCATCACCAATGTTTCCAGCCGTGTTGAGCGCACATGGCTACAGAAGCGTGACAACCACCCACTGGGGTAAAAGAACACATTTTAGCACCCACTTAACTACAAAGACAGTTTTGCATTCTTCCACTCAAAAAGGAAATCATCGATTTATATTATTCAGGCGTCAATAGTTTGAATTTTCGAATGTCTGTGTTTTCAGCTGTACAAAAGGGATAACCTCTACTGTTCTCTTCTCATAATGATGTAATTTCATCAGAGCACCTAGGGGGGATACACCGACCCCAACTGTCAACATACATGCATCCAAATCTATATTCTTCACCATGTGGTTAAAAATATGAGGCTGTCACCCAATGAACTATTTTAGTCTAGTTCTACACGCACTTCTTGATAATCTCCCAGACCAGAGCCTGAGGACCCTCTGGTACATGTGTAATATTGTGTGCATAAACTTCAAAGGGAGTGGAAACCTCACACGAAGGCACATTGGACGCCTGCCCGTGTTAAACTCTAGGCAGCACGTTACGGGTGAAAGTGTGCTGTACATGCACAGGATTAAATTGCACTGGAGAGGGGTAGGGTTACAAAACAGAATAAATGTTAAACGGCAAGGCTCTACATGGGAGCTCAGAGCCAGCTGCAGTACTTTTTGAAAGGAGTATGCGTTTGAAACCAAAGGGTACAGGCATATTGACAGTCACCAGCCAACACACTCTCCTGCGTTAATGGAGCTCTTTGCACTTGCCTTTGAGCCGTCTTTAGCATTAACCCCAGAGGACAGAAAGCATTTTAACAGATTAATATAAATATGCTAGTTCTGTAACAACAATTCCCAGTGAAAGATATAAATAAAAATGAACAGGAGCTCCCAGTGCAGCCACATTATGCAACAAGGTGTTGATTGATGACAAGTTTTCATTTGTAGCACTGACGGTTGTGATTACCCCTCGCAAAAAAGCAAACAAGTTCTTCTGTGTGAAAGTAAAAGGAGAGAAAGGGAACTTGACATCTAAGGACGACAAAGGCTGTTAGATATTCAAATCAGCTTGTGGTTGTGTGTGAGATCTAACGGGCAGCCTGGTTTCCTGGTGGCTCGGTACGAGCAGAGCACTGATTTGAATGTGCGGCACAGAGAATTGCAAACGAGGGCCTCGCAAATGAATTAAAGTACAAAAACAAAGTGATGTGGAGGGGGGCTGTGTTCTGTGAAATGATCTGAAAAGCTTGATACACTTACTAGGCCAAATGTTTTACAATATTATAATTCTATGGACCAAACAAGCTACCACACACATACAAAATTATATATATATATATATTGGTGGTGTATTGTTATTTAACTTTAGAAAATGTATATTTAATTATATCTGTGAAAACATTCCCTGTACTTTTTTCCATTGTAGCTGTAAAATAGAAAAAAATGATAGAACTATAAATCATAGGCTACTACCTGCTTTGAATTCATCCTAAAGATTTCCTGTTTGTTATTTTATTACAGATTGCTGTTTTAATTTTAGCAGATTAATTGTTGATGCCATGAACTGTTTATCTTTAATCAATTAATCCCATGCTAATGACATTAGAACATATCAGGCAAAGGAACTACAATCCAGTTTTGCAATTAACATTTCATTTACTATTTACTTTCAGGAACATACAAGTGTCAGTGGTATTTTAAAAAAGAATCCCCTGTGGTCATAACAGATTATTACTAGTATGCCCTCTTGTGGTGACAGGTTGGAAATTCATTATGAACTGTTAACAGAGACATGGAACTATTTCTGGTATACTCAATTAACTAATCTTTTGTTGCTACAACCCAATTTTGACAGAATTTGAAGGCTGGAAACACAGCCTCTCAGTATTATACTGACTAAACTACCAACCAACAAACAAAAGTTAATTAACCCTTGGCTGAAGTTTGAATGTGAAAGCTACATACATACTTCAAAAATAAGCTTAACCAGCCAGGTTTAACTAAATTTAAGTAGTGAGAAGTGAGTGACTTGAATCGGGGTTGTCTACTCCCAAAATTGCAAAACTTTGAGTGTATTTTACAATTACAATGTTATAGAGCAGCGGTGTCAAAATCTGGACTTGGGGAGCACCCGTCTCTTTTGGTTTTTGTTCCAACAGGATATCACAATTATTGAACATATTGAATAATTTTCTCAGCTATGTAATTTAAGATTTTTTTAAGATTACATTTTTTTACATAACTTGAAATATTTTAATTTTGCTAAATATTGTACCAACAAAACCATTTGTAGAGAAGTGGCAGATTCATCCAATTAATACTTTAATTATACCAATTAAAGTAGTAAGAGATGGGATGGAAAAGAAAACAACAACAAAACAATAAAATATCCAGACGACACTACTGTTATGGATGATGTAATAGTCTCAGAGTGACAAGTATTCTGAATCGCAAGTCTGTTGTGCCACAAAGTACAGTGTTTGATGCATGCATTTCTGTGGTTGAAGAGGTGCTCTAGACTCCACAACCTGTATTGCGGCCAGAACTTTGACCTAGCTGCAAATTGCAATATTACCAGTTTGAACCAAATAATTTTTTTTTATTAATTACTGATTTTAGAAATGAGAGAAAGTACCTTTGACAATAAAATAAACTCAGATTTAGTGGCAGAAATGGGGACAATAGGAGCCAGTCAGGAAATACATGTGATGGGTGTCAGCAGTCAGATTTGAATCCCAGGAGATGCCAGGAGGGCACTTGAGTGCAGGCAACCCTGAGTACCATGTAGAGTTAATTGAATTTAAAGTGAATGAGTTCCTTACACGTCCCACACTTTCAATGGGTTTTAATAGTGAGTGCTGAACAGAACACCCCCCAGGGAAGCTGTGGTACAGTCAGCAGCTGGCTGTCAGCGCTCCCTGGCCTTCACTACATCACAGCCTGCCTCCTCCTTCGCTGCAGTTGTGACCTCACTGAAATAATGGGCACAGAGCACAGTGCGGTGTCAGCAGAGTGGAGTACGGGCCCAGTCTCAGTCTCACAGAAAATACCATCCAGTCAATACATACATTTAGTATGTGACATGTGCAGTAGATATTCATTTAAAGAATAAAAAAGGGTTGACTAGTAGGAGCAGGATGTTGTACTCACTTTTGTTCATGTTTTCATAAACACAATTTAACGCTATCGGTGAAACAAACAAATGGAAATAGTACCACAATGTGATGTATTGACTGTCTTTCTAAATGAAATTATAATAAATACAAGCTGGGCAGCTCTTTGAGACCTGTATCTTGTACAATGGATGTTAAGACCAGATGTGTATTACCTTGATTATTACCCAGAAATTAAGCTTCTATCTCACTAAAAGTATTTCCATAGTTCCTTAAAAGGCAACTGTTTTTGCACGATTTTGCGGGAATCTTTTAGCACTTAATTTTTCTCTGTGCGTGTTTAATTCTCTTCCCCATCTCTTGCTTTTAAATCTCCCCTCTGGATTGTGTTCTGAAGACTCTCTGTACACCTTTCCCTTGCCAGCCTGTGCTTCAGGCTGAATCATTAACCAGCTAATCTGCTTTTGGTGCATTGGTGTGGGAGTTAGTGTAAAGGTGTAGTAAACTAGTTTTATCATTTGTTTTCTCATGTGTTGTCTGCAAATGCTGATGAAGTGTCCTGTGTTGCTAACTCCTGATTAGATTATTATTAGATTATTTGTGTACTGTTTGGCTACTTCAGCAAATCAAAGTTTCTGAACAAATTCTCCGAGATGACGGAAAGGTTTTTTGTCTGGGAGGTAAAGGCCCGTTGGTAATCCATTGTGTATTGTAGCCTGTGCAACACTGATATTGCTTGCTAACACATCTCCCCAGAGCCAGCCTTGAGGGGTCTTTCAGCACAATCTTCTTCTGAGACACACAGTGTGAAATGACCACTAAAGTCTAAACTGTAGTATGCACAGTACACCAAGAAGGCTGAATGGCATATAAACTCCGAAATTAAAACAGATGATGGTGTCATTTACCACTTAAATTCCAGTTTCTTACTTTCACAAATCTGTATATTAATAATAAACAAAACACTGCGAGATATTAAACAGATGCCAAAAATGGTTGATTTATTTTAAAATTCATTGCATTGAGATCTAGCTGGTCAAATATATCACAAGGTTTTGAGAACTGAGCCTTTTTCAAATTATTTTCCAAAATAAAATGTAACATCTGTACACATCTGTTTAATTCTTTCTATCATTAACACATTGAAAGGGTATATTACTATTTTTAAAGTGACCAGATTAAATATAACATTTCACAGTAAGGTTGGTTCAATTGTATGAGATGAGTTTTCATTCCTGCTGGAGGTCTCAGTTACATAATTAACCTAGTTTTTGTTAATCAATTACACATATCTGATATTATTTTAAGGTCTAATAACAGTCTGAAATAGTTTTACTATATCAACTATTATTTTGATGCAGGATGCACCGCCTGTAACATAATTGGCAGTCTGTAGAGAAGTATCCAATTAATTGTTTGAATCTGCTAATTAGACCAATAACTGGGAACTTTCCTGGAACAAAAGGCAGAACACACTGCAGCCGTCCAGGAACCGAGTTTGAGACCCTGCCATCGAGTTTTTGTAAGAGGTGATGCATTGTGCAGAGTTGCCACTAGAGTGTAGTGTTGATCCCTTTTTCTATTTGGATGACAGTCCACCAACGTGTGTTCGGTGATTTTGTTTAATTCCATACAAGAAGGTGACCTGTTTAATATGTTTCTGTTTAATAGTTACTTTTGAAGACAAACAGTAAATAATAAACGACATTAAATAACCCCAAACCATTGTGTATGTTTTAGAAACAAGTCAGGCTATTTGATGCATACTTTAACAGAGAGCTATTTGAAGTTTTGAGCAGGAAATCAATCCTAATCATCCATTAGCAGGAGTGAAAAACAAAACAGAAAAAACATCAACCTAAATCAGTTTATTGTGCATTTACTTTTGGCATACACCTGGGTCAGCATTTTTTTTTAATCACCCACAGTTTTCAAACTTCCCAAGGTTCAGGATTCATTAGGCAAGACGTTGAATCGGACAGGAACAGAATGCACACTGCCGAATGGGACACGGCGAACAGATGGGCGCCAGTGCTGTCCCAGACATCGACATTAATATTTCACTGCAGGGCAAACGCTGCAGTTGTTCAGCGAGCGTCACTGTACTGGTATTATTAAAGTCATCTTTAAGTAAACCTTGCAATACTTTCTGAGTTTGTAGCCCAGGGCCAAGTAAACCTCCCCATGAACAAAAGCACATTTCTTAGAAACGGTTTTCATCAAATTGATGGTGGAATCTATCGGGAGTTTCCGACTGAACAGTCATCCTGTGAACATATTGCCCGTAGCCTGAAGCAGTCTTTTCCTCGGCAGTCTGGATTAGGGCTCAATAAGGAGCATCTTTTCCTGGGCAGCCAAGGACTTTACTTGGCTATAAATGCACAGTTTTTTTCTGTTTAGTATTAATGTGATGTTTTCTCTCTCGCTTTCTTTCTTTCCCTTCCAGAAGCTGTAAAGGGACCCAGAGATTCAGCCTGCTGCAATGGTGTTACAACACAATTAAGATAGGGAAGAAAAAGAAGATTTGTGGAAGGCTGCCTGGATTCCCGAGAGCCTGGCAGAAAATTCAGACCCTGACGTTAATTCTTCAAATCGTGCAATGCCCTCTTTCCCCAACGATGGAGGTGAGTAGGAAGCGTTTGAGTTTCTCTTTTTCTTCAGGGAGCTCAGCCACTGCCGAAACCTCTCATAACTGATTACACGTTCCTTTACAAGGCCTGCAGCCATATTTAATCACTGGTTAACAATGGGGAAAACCAGTGAAGTGTGAAAGCCAACTTTCTTCTTCAGACGGGCCGTGAGCTGTCATTCTGCAGCCACTTCAAGGGATGAGGCAGACAAAGAAGGGTGAACTGATATGCTTCTTCGGAACCTTAAAAAAAAAAACCTTAATTAATGCTCAGTAATTCTAGTTTAAAACTCAATAATTATAGTGAAGCTCAAATAAACGTTTTTATTTTACTCCATCGTCAATAGTGAATCGAATGACACAAGACCTTCCCCCTGACAAATCGCCAAGAATGACAAGATCAGTCCAAGCCCCACAATCCCCAAAGTGCTCAGTAAAGGCCCAGATGGACTCATATGCAGTGTGGTTACTATCTTTTATACACATTAGTCAATCAATCAAAACACCAGCTGCACCCAGCCAGTCTTGTAGCCTGAAAACTTCATTACAGTTTTCTATTTTATTCCCCATTGATACACAATTCCAGGTGACTTTATTAATTTTTTTAAGCTCTGCAAGATATTTGTTTATGTGTTTATTCTTTTTGTGTCATTCACCATCAAGGGATTTGTGTTGGTCTGCTAAAATGTCCATAAAAAGCAATGCTTAATTGTAATCACGTACACAATCCCCTGTGTCACTTTCTGGAAGACAAAAAAACCTGCAGAAGATTGATTTTGCATAATGCTGTATCCACACTACCAAGAAACCATGAACTAAAAATCACAAAACTTGCAAACGCTTTAATACCGGTTCCTAATCCTGCTAGGTATGGATTCATATTTAAAAAGTAGGATGAAACTGCTTTTCTTTGCCTGCAAGTAACAGACACACTAGGCAGTCAGAATTTAAATGAACATGCGTCTCATTTGTTGTGCTAGTGGCAGTGTGTGGGATGCCATCTGGGTTTATGATCCCTGGACATTGTGAGAAAGGACGGGTTTGTAAAGTTGCCCCCCAAACTGAAATAAGTAAGTTGAGCATTACACTCTTCCTAAATGTATATGATTTCTTAATTACTGTAACTAGCTTCACGACATGATGTAATTAGGCTAGCCAGCTGGCCCCAGAATTCCGATACACTTTGAAACAACGTTTGTAAACCACAGAGTCACTGAAAACAATCAACAGTATGAGACCTGCTCATTTCTGACAGACCTGATTAAATAATTTGGCTCGTGTGCTCGTTGCTGACAAAAGCTGTTAGTGCTGCTTCAGTCTAACAGACCCTGCCATAGGTAACTTAATTTGTGTGTTCCTGTCATTTAAGGGATGTTTGTAAGAAAGGTAAGCCACACATTCAGCATTCCCAGAAATATGTATATTTGTATATGAAATAATAACAACATTTTGACACCAAAGGGTCTTCATCTAGTTAAAGTTAATTAATCGCTGGGGTGGCTTACTGTTCTTCAAAGCTATGTTATGAACTTGCATGTTGCATTTGTCATTTAAAGCTTCAAGTCCTGTTTGTATGGCGGGACATTGTGTGATTCCTAATCTGTGATCTCCATAGAGAATCAAGGAACATCCCCCATGAACTTGCCACCTGAGCTGCCGTATCAAAGCAGTGGCAAGAGGAAAGTCCGAACAAAGAAGAAGAAGGGATCCATCACAGCCAACGTAGCGGGGACAAAATATGAGATTGGTAAGCAGTCAAGGCCGTCAGAGCTGTCATTTTCAGAGATGTTGGTCTCTAGTCTTTGACCCCGTTCACACTTGAGATTGCCGGTCTAACTCATATGTGAACGGGGTCATAGATTTAGGCCCAAAACTAGTCCTAAATGTGAATGTGAACGCGCCGGGCCTGGGCCGGTGGAAAGCGTCAGCGTGTGACGCCACTCAAGCCCCGCCCCCAGAGACGCGTGTCTGAGAGACGCGGAATAAACTGAATGAACAGAATGAACACGGACACCGACAGCGCTACACACTGTACTGTCTTTATATTGTTTGAATGTCATATCGATCTATAGCCTTAAATGTACTGTTACATTTCGATAGCTCACATCTTTATATATATATTATAAAAATCTAGGCTAAGTAATGAGGTAAACTTGCTATTGTTTGTTCTTGTACTAAGTATGATTGAAGTCTGAAATTGAACAGTATGCATTTTACACGTGGAAATTGCATTGTGAAATTGTGAACGGGACCATCACTTTATTAATTATCCGAATTTTGCATTAAAACGATATAAATTTAACCAAAGCAGGTTTCCATTCAAATCAGTCCATTTTAATACGAGACCAGCTATTTACTATGCACTTATATTAAGCTGAGCAGGACAATCACAAAGGCCGGCGTTAGAGGTAAAAACTGGGACGATGCAGAAATGAAAGCGCTGTTTACAATGTGGATGAAGATGCAGTTAAAAAACAAACCGCAGGAGCGCAGCTATAACTATAGACGCGTCACAGAGGCAGCTTTCGATGCAGACGATTGCATACTTACACATAGGTGCTTTGCTTTCGGGTGGATTGTATAACAGCACTTTTAGACTTGCAGAGCCGAAGATAGATATTTGAAAAGGGAAATATATGACTTAGATTCCCCATTGAACCAGCACATTTTTAATTATTTTAGAAAGCTTCGGCTGCAAGGGGTTAAGATTACTTTCAAATACAATATAGAACCGAACAATAGCCAATCGATATTAATAAGTTGTGATTATAAACCCATCACATACACCTGTAAGCAGAGCTAATGTCCTGCATCACTAGTTTGAGCAGATTTGTTTATTCCCGGCATGCATTTCGTTTAGGCCACCTTTTCTCCCGCATATGTGAACGCAGGTCCGGCCTAATAAGTGTGAACGGGGTCTTTGAGGTCCACCTGAGGCTCTGGATTGTATTCCATCTGCCCTCTATATGATCCTTTTTTGTTTTTGCCCGGCCTAATTGAATAACTCTTCCATGACATTGAGATACTTGTTATAGTTCCAAGACTAAAGTCTGACAGCTAGGCTTCAGACATTTTCCAAACACTGTCCAATTATGGTTAGTAAACTTATTCACAGATAGTTACCGTATCACGTTGTATCAGAGGACACAAAGGCAAATTACAAACAAGTTGGTACTAAGAATGGTAGGAGCTTCTTTGTACAATGGGTTGTGGGTGCATGTATCAAACAAACAAGCAAAAAAACTGGTTGTGGATGCAGACTCCCTAGGGAGGCTTTTGAAATGGCTTACTGAGATTAGGGGATCGATACGCTGCAGGGAGCCAGTTGAACAAAATTGCCTAAATTGCTTCCTCTCACTTGTATAACCTTTCTTCTTTTTCATACTGAAATTGTAATGAAAGAATACAGGTTTGTACAGTCACAAAGGGGCCTTTTCTAACAGGGGCTGGTTCATACATTTGAAGATTTGTTTGGGGTCCAGGAATTGAAGGTTCTAAGCCCTCAGGCTTCATCGCCCATTCAGTCCCAGAAGGCCTGCATTACTATGACATCTGATGATAAAACTCTGTAGGACTGTTCTAAAAGTGTTGACCAATCATAATTTAACAACAAATAAGGAAACAATGTAGCTACCAATGTAGTAATCCAAAAATCACATCTAGTCTATATACAGCTACATGTCACAGTTTGCCTTGGTTCTTGAAGCAGCATGTGTTTCTGCTTGGTACTTGATATATAAATATATATTGCTTTGTGTCCATTTCTGAAACAATTTGGAGATTCAGTAGGTTTGAGGAACAATAAACAGTCAATAACAATATTGCTTCTTTCTTTTCATCATCATACACTACATGCTTACCCAAATGCACAAGAATGTCTGACAACATAGTATCTCAGCAGTATATTTTAATTGGTTACTTATCCCATCCAAATGGAAAAGCAGATTAACCGGATGAGAGCAGTTGTGTTAATAGGAGGCCTGCCGTAATTGGACAGGATCAGAACACCAGGTAATAAAGCGGTCAGGTTAAAACAGTTATTACATTCAATTTAACCTGACCACATGCTTTAAAAGATGTAGGATTTAACCTGGATAACTTTTCCCTGTTTTTCCCATTCAGAGCTAAGCTTATTAAAACAGTAGAGACGAGAATCTGTATAGAAGCCAAGATTCCTATCTTAAAAAGCCAAACGAAACCAATGGTCACATACATGAGTGAAGCCCTTTCCTAATATGCCTTTTATATTTTACATTGTTGTGAATTTCCATGTTATATAAAGGGGAGGCTTGCCAGGAAATCTACTGGCTGATCTGTGATTTTAAAGCCAGCAGCATTTTTCACATTTATTGTGAGAAATGTGTGGGCAGCCTTTATTTTTAATATTTGTTTCAAGTTACATATTTTATCTGATCCCCTCTCTCTCTCTCTTTCTTTTAAAAAGAAACAAGATAGATGAATTTCTGTTCTGTATACAGCCCTTCATGCCAGTGCATACTGTGCAGAGATGAACGCCAGAGATCTTCAAATCAACTTCACATTCGTTGATAAAACAGAATGAAACACAGTTTGAACATATATTCTGTACATTTTAAAGCTAATATATGGAAAATAAGAAATACACAAGTTGTTAACAGTAGAATCACACACTCTTGAAAACATCCAAGAAAAATAGATAAGCCTTCAGATTTGACTTCAAAAGAGAATGGATGAATGCTAATCTCTTTTGGCAGTGAACTTAACAAGAAAGGGGCAAACCAGCTGAATAAGCCTCCATTAAGTATAAATTGTTTGTGCAGAGATATAACAAGGAGTGAGCCAACAGCAAGGAAAGTAAAGAGTCAGCAGTTACTTCGGATAAGGTTCTGCAGTTACATATAATCCATCTGACAAACCAAGCAGCTGAACCAGAAGCAGGACGATGTGATTATTCATACTGTTAAATCCATTTAAAACTCCCAACAGTTGTGTGAAATACAAAGACACTAGCGAGAGGGAGTACTACCACTGACACCAATTGATAGTTCTTGTCAGTTCGAATGAATTGGGGTCAAAGACCAGGGTTATGCCAACAGTGATGCATATATTGGGGATCTCCACCATCACTCAATGTTACTGTATGCCAAATACATTTGTCTGAAATTATTTGATCTAGCCACAAAACAACGGAGACACAATGCAGAAACACATGGTTCTCAGCCAACTGAGAGAACTGCCTCAGCATTTGACTTCATATAGATACTGTAGATATACATGGACACTGGAAAAAAATATGAAGAAAACATGGTTATTTAGTTTCTAGTAGGGAAATTTGTTTGTTTTGTTTCTGGAAGAACCCCAGAGCTTGAGCTTAATATCCATTTGTGTGCTCAGAGATGACCTTGAAGCAGCGCTTTGGGTTGACTTTGTGAAAACCTTACATGGTTCTGAATACTTAAATGAAATCCCTTTGGAATCTCCTCGGTTCCAAGTCTGAAAAAACTTCAGTTCCTTTTACCTGTCTGTGTATGACATTCCTTGGAGACCAGGATTTATTCTGTCTCTTCTTTGAACTCTTTCTAGGACAATCAGATCCTGTATGTAAAGTGGTGACCAAAATGGAGCACAATATTGTAAATGAGGTCTTACTATTGCATTGTATTATTTCAACCATCTCTTGATTTAAAGGCATAAGCTTCCAGTACATGTTGAAACAGGAACTATGCTTTGTTTTCTCCATCACACCCATGAATGGATTAAGGGAATACTCATGTTGGGAGTATGTGGCAGGCCAGTTTTTAATGGTATGATCTGAAATGGCACTGGTCTCAACTGTCGAAAAACTATCAAATTTAGAGGACAAGGGATTCCAATTTTGCAAGAATGGGAATAGCAAATCTTTATTGCGTCTAGTCAGAACTTGAAGAATTTAACATTTTGTCCTTTTGTTCTTGCCTTTAGCATTTATTTAAAACAAAAAAGGAAAAATCAGCAACAGACAGTCTCTCTCAGACATCCAGTCAGCCAACTAATGTCTAAGAAGTTAATTAGTGGCTTGTTTCATTAGGGCATATATTTTCTACATTAAAGTAATTGAATAATGAATGGCTATTTGATTAATGTCAAAATGAGTGTGCCACCTATCTCTCTTACTTTCATTTTCCACCAGGGATTTAAATGCATTACGGGCTATAGCTTCATCTCTGTAGAAAAGCTATTATCAACTACAGCTACAAAGGACTTAGAGCTTATGACCCATAAAGAGTGAAAGTTAAGTTGGTGCCAAATTTCCTATTCAGGCTAATGGGATTACAAATTCTGTATGTATATTACTATTGTACTCATAATGTATATGTATTGGTATTGTATTTCTCTAGGCACTTTGTTATCTAGAGAAAATACATAAGTAGAAAAAATTGTTGATAACCCAACATATTTTATTTTAAAACGGAAACTGAGTCAGTACCCATAATGTTCTCAGACAAATTCAAACAAAGAGTTTTATCTGGATAAAATGAGGATTAAATTAAGTTGCCAGGAAAGGTTTTTAAAGATCTTCCCCCAAACTCTGCTCACAAAGATGCTTACTTAGAGACTCAACATATTGCAGAGTGCTCAGATGTATCGGTAATGATTAATGATATGAAATTATCTTGTTTTGCAGTCCGTATAGTTATCAGTGAGATGGTATTCCTGAAAACCAGGGACGAAGATGAAACCGCCAATCTCATTTGGAATGACTCTGCTGTGCAGCACGAGAAAATCGCTGAGCTCCGGAACTACCAGGTACGCCACAAATACTAGTCACATCATTGACCTTCCTGGTACAACTGCTGTACATTTGACCTTGACCGCCCTGGCACTACAGGTACATTAGAGGATGTGCAGCGGGTGTTATTTTGAGGACCAATCTTCTTGTTTTTCCCCCCATACTTTTGGTAGTCAAGGTTTAATAGAGAAATCTACTAGTATGTTTCCATAGTGATAATAATAATAAGTGTCTTGTGTTTACCTTGGTTAGAGAAATATGGGACCACATTTTGAAGGATTCGGTGTTGAAATACAGAAATACAGTTTTCTCCACTTTCAGTGGGACAGAGAAGTGTCAGCATGTGACAGGATGTGTGATTTAAAAAAAAAAAAAAGCCCTCTAGCAAGAAGCATCAGGTTGAAAGATTGCCATTGTGAGTGAGAAACTGAAGATACTGCAGCATGCTATATGGTTATCCCTGTAGCTCAAATACACAAAACTAGGCATGTACAAAAGAGCAGAACAACAACAACAGAAAGACAAAACAATAAATACATGATTGGTGAAAAGAAATCTCCAAAAAGGCGATCCCTGACCTTCACTTCTGAACCCCTCCTCACTATCTGAAGATAGCTTGTGGTGAATCAGTATAATTAGGAGAAAGTCACGCCAACTCAGCCTTGTCAAGACCAGAGGTTACTTTCTTTGGCTTAACCTTAGCAACCAAGCAAGGTATTTGTAAGTCATGGGTTCCTGGGCTACTAGCATTTCTTGGAAAATTCTAAATAAGTCACAACCTTTCACTGTGCTAAACACAGCGCTCCATGTAAACGGGTGGAACTGGAATCTGAACAGGATCACGGTAGATGAACCTTCCACTTGATTCCCCTTGGGCTGCACTGGGAGTAGAGCAAACCTGGACTAAGGCACTGAACTCTGTTGGGCTATTTGCGGTTTAGAATATGTTTGGGTCATTGTGGGCAAGTCATGTAACGGTGAGCAATAGACTAATGTGCTCAAGTCAAACGCGCGTAACATCTGCGCTGCCAGAATCTGCGAGCAAATAACAAGAGACTTGTCAGGTGTAAAGATGTAGAAACGTGTCACTGGAAATTCCCTGGCCCTCTGGCACCACAAACCACGCAGTTGTCTGCATCAGCACTCGTTATCAACTGTGAACCAACAATGTATGTGCCAGGCTTGGATTCTTCCCACTGTAATGAAGAATAGCGCTGTCAGGCATTGCTGTGTAACATGGAAGATGGAGACAAACGGTAACAGCAAGAGACATTTAATTTCCTGTATAACCAGCTTGTTTGTCTGTCTCCAAGCTGTTTCCTTGGCGTTATTAGTAAGTGACAGGTAAATGAAGTGACTTGACTGTGTGCAGTTCTGCAACTACTGAGCTACTCAGACCCTCACTTTCCGAAACACACTGGGTGATGTATGATAGGTTGGCATTAACAGTCGTGCAGGTTTTTGCTCTGGTTGTTCGGGAGAGGTCCCTGGAAGCCCTGAGATGTGTGTATTGGCCTTATTCATATCCCAAATTGTACTTAATACCCCCATATGTTTTTACAATCTACTAATCTGTCATCTTGCCAGGTATACATAATGAAAACCTTTTTTCTTACATTAAGTTAACTTTTCAAGTATGTGTTGACATCATCTGCATTGTTTCGGTTATCTAATTACTTGTCACTTACACTAATAAATGTGTTTTCAGGCATTTGGCTATTTATCAGGCTAAAGCCGTGTAAGCACATTTATTGGCAAGTGGAAGTACATCAATGCTGCAGCCTAATGCTTTCCCAGTGATTACAAAGGCCTGGTGGGAGGTTCATTTTCTTTCACTTTTATCACAACTTTTTTTTTAGAAGGAGAAATAATATATCCATGAACAGCAGCAGAGAATCGCAAAGAATGCATGTAAATGAGAAGCTGACAACAAGAAAGAAGAAATAAAAAACAAATCAACACTTGTGGAATAACTGACCCTGTGACATAATTGTCCATAAACGATGACCCCTATTAAAATCGGGTCTCCTTTATTGTGACATTCAAATCATGAAATGTCACCTTTTTCTTAGGTTGTCTAAACTGCTTCTTAACTGCATGGTCACAGTTGACCCTTCCATTCAATTAGCTACTGAATTATGATATTTGACAGTTGAAATCAATTAAATCGTGAAAGAGTTGGTAGGAATAAAGTCCAGTGTTGGAACAGAACGGAAGAGCCGCTTAGCGAAGGGGACTGCTAATGGGAACTGCTCAAAGCAATATAAAGCATTGTAGTACACAGCACTTTGGGAATTTATACTGAGATTCCCTTCAATGAGGGATCATTGAGCTGTATCGCGTTCAAATCTCCCCATATTACATTATTCACTGCAAAATTCAAACCAAAAAACATTCTTCTGGTTTTGTTTTTACTTTCCACCTTATGATGATTCTCACAGGAAAGTGGCTCTCCGAAAATGTCGATGATTTCTTTAAAACCTCAGAGTCCCAATTACAGAAGACTCATTCGGATAACGGTTCTTGTTTTTTTTGTGTGTGTGTGTGTGTGTGTGTGTTTTTTTCTCTTCCCCGCGATTTACTCTGAACGTTTGCTGTCAGGCTGCAGTTCACATGAGCCTAATTACAGGCCTTGTTCAGCCTCATTTGGTCAAAGAACACACAATCTCAGTTTTTTTTTTTTTTTGCATTCAAAGCAATTCATTCATCTGTCACTGCCTACAATTGCAGGAGCTCTGATGCAGAACCAATTACGATGCCCCAAGGAGCAGAAATTGATCGACTTTTTTTGTTTTTAATTAAAAAAGATGTGGTAAACTAAATAAGGGTTAAGAAAGGTCTTACAGTCACCTTTTGTTTTGAGCTCATAATTGGCCCAAAATGTCAGAACATTGTAATCTAAGTGATATGAGGAATATTTCATGCTTTGTTTTCTATATCACTTGCTTTTTTTGGAGGGGGGTGAGAGCTTGAAGGTTAACAATAGCAATGTCTTTACTTTTAATACAGAGGATTAACCATTTCCCAGGAATGGGGGAGATCTGCCGGAAAGACTGCTTGGCAAGAAACATGGCCAAGTAAGCTGCTGTTCTTTAAAGATACAGATGACACTGGAAAACTCTGGACAGTTCATACATACATATAAACAGACTAAGGACCACATTTGCTTACACAATTACCACAATGTTAAATGTAGATTTCTTTTGAAAGAGGAAATAACACATCACAGAATGCTAATTTAAGGACATCAACACTCCAACAGCAATAATAGAGTAATAATAGAGGGTTCTATTCACATGAAGTGTTAGTTAGACCTGGTTTTTGGTTGAAATGTATTTATTCTTATTCTTAGATAATTAAGATGGCTGATGGATGGAAGACAAAAGATTTTCAAACAATGGTTCAGATATGAAGACACATTAATGAAGAAGAAATTAAGTCACAGTTGTATTTCCTTTGGCAACTGCACTCCTCTAACTCATACTTTCAAAATGTTATTACTGTGCATTATTCAGATGGAGGGATGTAAGAGTTATGAACCAGTATTATATTGTTTCTTCTTTTTTTTTTTTGACAAATGAAATAATTGCTAACATAATTGTACCTTCTGAATATGACTCTTGGGAGTCTGGGTATGATTTCACATAATCAGGGAATCACATTATATTCAAAATTATTTAATCTACATCTTCACATTATTTCCCTCTGGGGCTTTTGAAAACCCTGTGCCTGGTCTTATTGTATTGCTGTCCCGCAGTCTCTTAAATTACTTAGTCTCTGCCTCATCCTTCTGATTTTAGGATGATAAAGAACCAACCTCAGGACTACAGCTTCATTCCCAAAACCTGGATCTTTCCAGCTGAGTACACGCAGTTCCAGAACTACGTGAAGGAACTGCGGAAGAAACGCAAGCAGAAGACATTCATCGTGAAGCCCGCCAATGGAGCCATGGGTCATGGGTAGGTCACAGATGGAAGGTTCTAGCAGTGCCTGAGCAAATTGAATAGCTGTTTTATGCCTGAGTGTGAAGGATGTATGATATTACCCACAACTTTAGTACTCTGGAAAATAACAGGCCCGTGCTTTATTGAGTCGTTTTGTCAAAACAATCCTACCATTCCTGCACTAGACCTAATTTTCTTGTTGGAGTGATATTTTTTTTTCTTCGCCATCAATCCCAGGCAAGGACGCAGTCCCCGGCAGTCCGTTCCCGGAAGGTCTCGACGTGTAATTACCATGCCCCATTATCGAAGACGTTGCAAGAGTTCCGTCGAGACCGGCGCCGGCTATAAATAGTGTGCAGCACTAGGCTGTTGTGACACTATTCTGTCTTTGCTTTGAAAAGATTGCGCGCAAGATCTTATCAGCCGTCTGTTAACACTACGGTTTTCAGTAGTTCTTTAAATGGATTAGTCTTTCAACATCTGTCCATCAGATTCTACTTCCCCCCCACCCCCCCGAATGGTTAATAAAATAGTGATGTTATTTAATGTACTATTCACATATATAAATGTTCTTCTAGATTATCTCTTTTTGTACCTGCTCAGCTTGTATATTGTCATACTTAGGGACTACTAAACAGGCTTTTGAATAGACTTCTCAATGTGGACAGGAAGTGAATAAAGACGGCTAAATATTGTAGTTTTGTGCACTTGACCCAAATTGTCAAATTGTAGGGTATGACACTGACATACTTCCTGAGGTCATTCCTTTGCATTTCAGCTTTGAGAAGTGTTTTCGATTTATTTTAGCTGGGTTAGTTAGGTAGCATTAAAAAAAAAAAAAAAGCAGAAACAGCAAATAGAGGACCCCATTGAACTAGTTTATAATTGTATCTGAAAAAGTTACATCAAAGAAAGAGGACAAGATACAAAATCAAATGTGAATTTGTTCATATGGTGAAAACCACACAGCAAATTCTCCTCAAGGAAATATTGATTGACTTAAAACATTGCTGAGTAGCCAGGTTTCTAGTGATTTACTGCCATTTAAGATAACTTATTTTGAGAAGCACAAATATTATTACTGGATGTTACTGTATTCCATTGTTTATTTAAAAATATCACACTGCAGGATTGGAATTATTGTAAGATATAGGAGTTTGAATGTAATTCAAAATGAGTTTAGCATTGGCTTTCGGAGGCGGCTGAGAGATTAGGTTTAAGATACCCTCAGCACGGCGCAGGGAAAATTAAGTTATATCTGCCTCGGTAATTTATTTTCAGTCAGAAAACTAAATGAAGTTATTGTTTGTGGATGCACTGAAGCTTGTTAAAGAAGTGTCAGGTTTAAATACAAGATCTCAAATGGGGCCAAATTAAACAGCAAGGCAAACTGGGTTTTGATTACCTTGCATCAGTGGCTCATCAATCAAGTCCTCTAATTGACAGAGAAGGCAAATGCCAGTTTTAACCCTGTCTGTGCCCCCCAAAGCTAACAAACCAAAACGAACCACAGTAGTCTGCAACAGTTAACATCAAACCCCCTTTAAAGCTGATGTTCCCCAAATCTAAGGCTTTCGAAACCACATGTGTAAGAGAGGTTTCTGATGCAGTCCTGAATCATTTTTTACATTAAAGAAAACAATTGAGAAAAAGAAAGAGTAACAATATGACTACTATATTTTGCCCCAGAGAAAAAATATATATGTTTCTGTCTCCAGCACAGTGAAGGTACAATTCCAAAACTGTATTTGGGAAAAACTCAAAATGTCCAGATAGAGACATCATGGATTAGGAAGATTATTTTTTAGTTATCTACCTACCTTTTAAATTGCAATCACTTTCAAGAAAAACAGATACTTTGTTTTATCTGGATCCAAAAAGTCTTTAAAATCACCCAGCAAATACAACCACTCATGAATTCAATATGAAAAGCCAAACGTTCAGGTCAGTATTTTCTGTCTTGCTGTTGTGCAGTTGACTGACTACGCACTGAACAGACAGCAGTTGGTGTCTCCTGCTCATGACAACAAAGGGTTTAATTTGACACTATTATGTCTTTGTTTACATGTGACATGACCTCATTGAAGATATATTAAATGATGTGAGTATATTAAAGAGTCATTTTCCTGTTTTAACAGTTAGCTGTGCAAGAGAATCTCGATTCCTTTTACATTAAATAAATGGCCTGTTAGGAAGTGTGTAGCCCTTTTTGCATCACATATGATCTGCACATTTTCTCTGTTGAATGCCACTGACAAGGCGCCCAATGAAAGAAACATTGTCAGTAGTTGGTTTTGACCTGTGTGCCACGTCTGGTTACTCTGCAAGCCATCAGAAACCTTAGTCTTCTTAGTCAATACAAGTCCCGGCTAAGACTTCAGCTGTTTAGTGTTAAAAAGTCAAGGAGACAAGCTGGCCTCATACAGACTGAAAATCCAATTTGACCTTATGCTGTAAAAATATGGGCTTGGCTTGGGGATAGATGTGTTTGTTCTTGCCATATCTCAGATTTAGGCAAAGATGTGTAAATATGGCTTCAGCCAATTCACTCCCAGATGTCTTGTCATGCAGGATCTCCTTAATACGAAACTGTGAGAAGCTCCCAGCCCACGATCACTTCATTGTACAGGAGTACCTCGACAAGCCCTTCCTCATGGAGGGCTACAAGTTCGACCTGAGGATTTACATTCTCGTCACCTCCTGTGACCCCCTGCGCATCTTCTTGTACAACGACGGGCTCGTGAGGATGGGCACAGAGAAGTACCACGCGCCCAGTGAGTCCAACCTGGTAAGCGAGCCGCCCGCCAGATGTGACTCATTAAAGATTAACAGCTCCTCCCCCAAGGGCCGCGGCGCCTGCTGCTCACTGTTCTCGATTCCAAAAAGCGGATTCTTTTACAGGCCTTCTGACACCCGAGAGTGAGGAGTGTCACTGTGAGATTAATGAAGCATCAGTTATACTCTGCTTTACAAGAAGGTGGATCAGATTGGTGTGGGGTGCAATTAAAGGAGAATCAGACAGCCATATGGGGCGAAAAACAGAGTTTCTTTTAGCAGGGAGTAGGGTTTCTATTGGGATACAGAATATGCTGCCATGAAAAATGTATGTATATGAAAGAACACTCTTCTAGTGAGGTACCAGAGATTAACAAACATATTTAAATTTAAGTTACTGAAACAAATCATTGGCCATGTCTCTTTCTATTATTGTTTAGTGCTTAGCTGGGGGAAATGGAGGTTTACGCCAAGCATCTGTCTGCCACAATTAACGTCCAAGCCTGAGTCTAGTGCAACTGCATCCTGCTGAATGCATTCCAAGGCTTAAAAGATTTAACAAACAACAACAGCAATATCCTTGGCTAACATATTTATAGACTGACACTTCTCTGTAACCATGATATGATGTGCAACACTACTGGATCAAATTCAAAGCCTTTTTCAAGCAGATTGAGACGGAAAAAAAATATTTATTTGTGACTTTGAATTGAAACGTGCAAAGGATTCCCAGAAGCCCATAGTAGGACCTCAGTCTCCCCCACATACATCCAGCATTGTAACTGTTTGTTTCCACCCAGAACCAGCTGTACATGCACCTGACAAACTACTCTGTAAACAAACACAACGAGAACTTTGAGAGGGACGAGACGGCGGACAAGGGCAGCAAGAGGTCCATCCGCTGGTTCACAGAGTTCCTCCGCACCAACGACTACGACGTGACCAAGTTCTGGGGAGACGTCTCTGTAAGTGAGGTCCACAAAACGTGACAGCTTCCCACGGTGGAACATGCAAACACTTTTCTGATTGAATTCACCAATATTCCTCAAGGTGAAACCTAGTCACACCACTACCTGTTCAATTTAATCAAATTCAGCTGCTCGTGGCCTGCTCAACCTTATAATGTGATGGGTTTGAAGTGGTTGAAAAGATCACGAACGGAGGCCCGAGTGGAATGGATGGTAATTGCTGAAGCTGTGATTAAAAGCTCTCACCTTTATGAATGGGAGTGAATTCACCATTTCTGTGCTTCTGTTTCTGCTTCTGTTGCATGCAGTACTCTGTTCTATATAGATGGCATTTAGCATATTGTTTTGATGCTATTAAATCTGATAACAAAGTGATTTCCATGTAACTTGGTAGTAGCAACCCCTTAAAAACAGAATACTTCAAAACACCCACTGTATTACCATTTATTACCAATTATCTTAATTATCATCAATACTTCTGTAGCCATCTTTGCAGCTACAAATGATTGCAATTTTCTTATCTTTGCAATAGATTTACAAATTAATTACAGTTTTTGCTGGAGTCTTGTAATTTTGTTGATAGTCATATTTTAAATGCTCACATTCACAAGCTTTTCATAATAATATCAATTGAGGCCCACAAAATATGATTGGTTGCAGCTGAGCTTAGTTACAAAGAACATTACAAAGAAATAGCTACTTAATATTATTGATTAAATATTCAGGCAACTAGGAAAAAAACGTTAATTGTTTTCCACTTGGCTTGAAAGAAAGAACAGATTTTATCTCAGGTTTTATACACGCATCCGGAGTCAAGCATGAAGTCCTGGTCATTTTCCTCTCACTGCCCCCAGCTGCAGGTTATCTGCATGTCTGTCCTGTATCTAGCACACCCGAATGAGCTTGTTTAGAGACACGCTGTCCACTGTGGTCAACACTGTTGTGCTTCTCTTGTTGTAGCTGCCAGTTGAGGCCTGTTTTTTTTTCTTCTGCTGAAGAGAGATCAGCTTAAATTAATGAATATAGTAGGGCTCTTTCTAATTTCAGTATTAGTATTGTTTCCCTGTTCACTATTATTATATTTAGATTTTTCCTTTCACTAAACAGCATCTCTCCCCCTTGGATAGCCTCTTAATTACCCACTGTTGGAGTGATGATGGGAAAAAAATTATATTTGAGTCTAAAAGCTTCTAGTTAGTCCAATATCTGTTACATTATTGAGGAAAATGTGTTCCCCTTACAAAAAAAGAAAACTGTTGACTTAAACTGTTTATGAACTGTGCTTTCGAAAAGGGTCCTTAATCAATCCGAGACTGAGCTCAGCACTGTCTGTGTGTATCATATAGCTCTGTTGATGAGAGTATTCCCTGTGTTTGTCTTGTGGGGGTGCAGGAGCTCGTGGTGAAGACCCTGATTGTGGCCGAGCCTCACGTCCTTCATGCCTATCGGATGTGTCGGCCAGGACAGCCCCCTGGGAGTGACAGCGTCTGCTTCGAGGTCCTGGGATTTGACATAATTTTAGACCGGAAACTAAAACCCTGGCTTCTTGAGGTGGGAAATTGCAAAGATAAAGCTACATGTTTGGTCTTTAAATATATACATTTCATGGATGTAGTGTCCAGTTGTTTTTAGTGTTTAGCTGGTTTCTAAATTGTGCTGGAGTACCCTCATTCAGAATAAGCTGATGGAGTACAGAAAAGCATTTTTACTTCATCACTTGAAGATCTCTGTTGAACACTGCCAATGTTTCTAGCACTATGACAACTTCCTTTTCCAAGTCCAGTGATGTCCCACCTCTTTTCAGTCCTGGTCTGACCTCCCCTTGGTTCTCATTTCCTGTCCTTTCCAAATTGCTGATTTGCACTTAATTCCATCAGAGGCTGACAAATTATGAAGGGGATTTGTTTGATGGGTTGATGTTCAATTATGAACAGCAACAAACAAACCCCACCTCTCAACTGACCTGAAATTCCCCGACCTCAAGATATTAAAACACATGTTGACTTAACCTTCTGCTGCCTGCTAACTCAACCTTATTAATTCCTTTCTCAGCTTGGTGTGTGTTACCTTAGACATTAGACATTCCTAATACAACAAAAACAACAACAAAAAAAGATCCACAAAACAGCTGGAAAGAAATTAAATGGATACTCGTAAAAATGATAAACACTCAGCTTTCCTTCAGGTTTGTTTGTGTAATTTGGATGTTTTTTCCCCCACAAAACGAGTAATGAGCCATCACAGTCAGCAATTAAATATTTTCTTTTAAGTAGTTATAGCTGTATGCATTTATCAGCCTTACATCACTGTGTCACTGCCTTATAAGCACTGTGGAGTGTTGCTTCTGAAGTGCGTTGCTATAAATAGGCCTTGCTTGTCACATTCTGCCACTCTGTGCAATGTGAGTCAGAGCCATAAACGAACACCAAGGATATGGGTCTGCAGTAGCAGGTCTCCCAGCTCGGCAGATCCCAGTCCAGGTCCGTTTCCGCTCCAGTTGTGGCTGGTGGAAGACTGACCCAGATCTTTAAACCTGAACCTGCTGGGCTCTCCTTCCACTCACAGAGTGATTGTCGGGCGTGAAACACTTTCAATATCAGTGCTCTTCTTGTTATTAAAAATAAATACATGCATACATGAATCAATCTGAAGAAAAGCTGGAGCGGTTTATCTGCATTTGATTGAGTCGTTGCTGAATGCCACCCGCATTACTTGCAGACCTACACTTGCTCTGATTGACCTACAAAAGGACTCAAACTTAGACATCCTCAGCGATTGCCAAAATGTGTTTCTCGCCAAATCCGCGCCCTGCATGTGAGGAAATACAAACCGCCGTGCATACTGTTGTTACACAAAACTAATGACTGCAGCACAACTGACTAGGCTTCTGCAAAGCTTCCTTATGTAGTACCCTTCCATGTTTCTCAACTAAAGAAGTGACTTTCCAAGGGGGCCGTTATTACTATCATTATTATTGCTCCTGTTCTGTGTGGCTGACACCTTTGTGGCCTTTGACCTGGGCATCTCACTTTTAACAGGGAACTGTAAAATGTTATTGGTGCGATGGTCAAATACTGTAGAGTGGCACAATAAAACAAATACAGAATTCTACACAGAAAAGCAATACATCAACATTGCACAGGGGATGTATGGTTATAGCACCCTTGTATAGTGAGTCTGCAGAACCGACGCTTAATGAAAATGTGCTTGTGATCTGATCTTTAGTTCATTTGATTAACTACAATTTATTTCCTACATTCAAGTGATTAATCATGACATCCTTTCATAGAAAATGATCTTCACGTAATTTGATTCTAGTTTGACACTCTGAAGTACATACGTTCACAATTCTGTTGCACTTCAAGGCTATAAATACTGAAATGCAGTGATTGTGCATTCATGTTACGAATCAGCCCTATGAAATAGACTCAATGGGCGAAATTCAGCAAATAGGCATAACAGATTAACATTAGCCTTTGTTTTTACAGTCACTTCAGGGTACAGTGTTTCCACATGCATACATTTCCAGGATTATATAAATGTGTGATATTTGATATTATACACTTTTAGTTCTAGTAATTATGATCCCCTGTGTTTTAATGTGGTAAAAAGACAAGTTCTACCAAGACTAACCTGGCAAATGCCCACATGCCTTGGTATAGCTGATAATTGCAGAGCGCTTCAAAAAGACCAACATGAAATTCTAGCCTTCAAATACCAAACACGGATCACATAATTAGACAGCTTTAATTCATAGAAGTTCCTTCCAAGACAAACAAACAAAAAAACAAAACATGTCAGCTGTTCTTTTTCCTAAGTCCTAAGACTGCTAGTATATCTCACCATGCTTTGGAGGACTTTTCAGGCCGAACAACTCAAGTTACCGTACTTGTGTCAACACAAATTAAATGCAACCACTGATGCAATGCATGCCCTCTCCTCAAGTCTGCTAAAACAAATACAGTAAACAGCGATCAAGCTCCTTCTGACAGTGAAACTACTTTGGTGGTGCACAAGGCTGAGGAGGAAATTAAATTCAGTTCCCTTCAGACCATATAAATATCCAACCTGTACCTGTAAGGTAGATTAAAGTCATAGGGGGGACAACATGTCAAAAATAATCCTGCTTCTGCCAGTGAAGCTTTTGAAGGAACGAGCATTATTGCACTTTACATCATGTTTATTATACGATTCATTTGGAGAAGGTAGTCCATTGTGGACTGTAAGAAACAAAAATGGAGGGGGTAGTATTCAATTCCAGATAGGATGTTCAAACTGTATAGACATAAAATAGGTTTGATTACATATTTACAACTGGGCATTTTGGAGAGCTATTTAGCAACACTGAGAAACAGGTACCTGCTAAAATGAGCTCATAAAGGTTCACCTTTGCCACTTACAGAGTCATTTTTAATAATTACAACATAAACAACAAGAGCTGGGAAAACAAGAGTTATCAAATGAAGATTAAGACTGGCATTGTGTGGAAAGACTCTTAATCCTTAACTTTTCAACAGCACCTTTATCTCCTACTGAAACTCCCAGACATAAACAAAGCCAACCCTTCCCAAAATGAACCTTGTACTGAAATTCCTGCACTTCCTGAGCATTGGAGCAGTTTATACCATCAGCATTTTCCCCTTATTTTATTTTTCCCAATGCCGCAAGACTTATTCTGTGTGTTCTGTATGGCGATGTGTCCTTCACATCGGCAGAATTGGTCCTGTCAGGCTAATTGCTGTCGCAGTACGCTTTCTTCTTTTGGAAAGCTCATTTTAGGGAGTAGTACATAGGGAAGCAAATGAGCAGTGCACCACATGGTTCTGCCCATTAGTGAAGCATTGCAGGGCTGAAGTTACTTCCCCAGGTAATTTCTCGGATCGCTTATTCACTTCTACCACAGAAATATGACTGGAAACTATTTATGGAGAAACGGATCAATTAGCATGGCAAATAATAGTGCGAACAACTCAGAACTCCAGAATATAGATAACGGGGATGGCAAACGAGTAGGAAGAGAGAAAAAAAATACACATACTCCTTTCTCGATGCAGCTACCTCCTGTAATTTGACAGTAAGATTATTTATTGTATCAGAAATTTACCACGGTTTTCCGGTTTACGCAACTAGGCCATGGTACACTTGTGGTGTGATCGGCCTCATTAAAGCTCAGTTACTTCTCGTTTGGGCTTTTCCAAAAATACAGCTGGTTTTACAAATAAGATGAAGGGGAGGAGGGGATAAAGAAATGAACAAGTGCTTGGTGAAAAAAGGATAATTACAAGGCCCACAATGCAGCTCTGTGGCCGCTCTGACTCCGAGACAGTCCCGCTCATTATGGAAGTGACTGTGGGGCCGACGTGGGCGAGTTCACTGGGGCGCACTCTCTCGCTGGGTTCCCCAAACCGAAACATGTGCAATTATTCATCCACAAGCCTGGCCACCATTTCCAGCGAACCCTAATCCTCACCACGCTAGTTAAAAACGTGTGTTTCGAAGAAGAAAGGGTGTTTGTTTTCGAGTTGTGAGATGTTTTGTTTTTGTGCGCGATCACACAGAAAGTGGTGTTAGTTTACCTAGGAGTGAGCCATGGTCATTAGTATCCTTTGGGGCTTTCATATTGGAAACGGTGCCCTAATTGCTTGCCCTCTAGCAGGGGGAGGGGTGGAATGATTGGCACCTAATGAGAAGGGGTCAGGCGTGCTCAGAGTGTTTCTGGGGACGATGACAGCTCAGACTGCACCCCGCGGTGGTCTAAGTACTTCCCTCCCCCCCACCTCAATTGTTTCAAGATGAGTTTGTTTGTCCTTTTCCCAAAGCCAACACAAGCCAGACTTCCCCTTTGGAATGAATGGAAATGATCTGCGCCGGCAAGCGTAAACAAACGGGGCCTTTTTCAGGGCTCGCACGGACACTTTTTTGATCTTCTGAGGCTCTCTTCACCACCACGACAGCAATTTCCCCTCTCAAACGAGGTGCTGCCTCCGAAAACCGAGAGGAACCGTCACACATGGAGGCAGGGCAGTAATTTTAGATGCGTCCTGTGAAACATTCCAAGGGGGGAGAAAATGTGTGCTTCAATAATCCCTCATTCTTGATTTATGAGTTTTTATATTACATTTTCAGTGGGTCACGATTATAGGATGCCCCCTGTACAAAAACACATTTTATATTTAATGTGTGAAAATAAAATGAAACACTTCAAAATGCAGATACTTTAACAGCACACTAACTCTACAGTAGCAGTCACAGAGATATTACTAGATTCTTAAATACTGTTATACCTTGACTCTGAAAACAGCAATTCTGAATAAATGTTGTTAATGCAAGATAAAAAGAACCTAACTAGTCACACCGGTGCAGAATTCAAGACGTACATTTTTGCAAAATGTTGCATATATCATTAGTAATGGTCCTTTAAATGCCTTCATGTCTATAAAAACGGCATTGTTTTGAAATGTTATCCTTAAAGGTAGTTTAGAGAAGAAAAAACATTGAGCCATACATAAACTGCATCTAAATCTTATCTAATGTTGTCTGTACATCAACATAATGGTAAGAATATTCACCGTTTCAGGCATAGCTGTTATGATAATGTTTGCTCAGAGACCAGTAGGCTCTGATATATTCTTTTCAAAGAAATGGCAACATATGTATGTCTCCACACATCCTTTTGTGTGTTTAATTTTCACAAATTAATATAAAAAGAATGCCATGCTGTTCCTTGCCTATGCACTATTAACAATATTTAAGCAAACCATTACTGCTTATTAAAAAAACAGTCATGCTGAAATACTGCAGCTGAAACCATAGATGGCAGCATTCACCTGATTATTCCAGTGTGAACTGCCGCGCTTTCAAGGGCGAGTAACAAAGCGCACAAAGGAAGATTATACAGATATCAAATGCATAAACCCTGTTGTGTTGCATTTTATCTGACCTTCTCTTATTAAGTAGCAAACAGTATACTCTGCAGAAGTTCAGATTGATAAGCTATTCACCGGTGACAAAGCCGAGCTAACAGAGAGTTTCTAAGATTTACATTGAAGTATCCTTGACCATTGTTTTCTGTTTGGAAACTGCTGCAGTTAGAAACTGTAACATTGAAGTTGTTTGTTGAGAAATTCACTGGACTGTTTATGTAATGCAATGGGTATTGAGTTTCTCCATTGGAATGTGCCACAAGGAACACAACAAAAGCACGAACCGATGACTGATAACTGTGTGAAACAGGAGCTTGCATTTTCTAGGCTACTGGTCACATTGCTTCTTTTTCTTTGCTTAGCATTGCAGCAGTGATTTTCTTTTAATGAAGCAACAATACCTTGATATTCAAAAAGATCACTGACATGGTGTAAATCTTAAACAAAAGGAACGTTTAACTGTAAATCAATACGCTCTATGTATGTGTGTACACATTTTGTGTAACACCTCAGAAATTTGATATTAAAAATCTCATAGTTCCTTGCCCCCATCAATTTCTGTTCAGAACAGATTTGGAGGTTTTTAGCTGAAAAGAGAAGACTGTTTCCAAGCTGGAAACAGACATTACTTATATGTTTTCTTTTGACAGATAAGTTAATAATCATAATAGCAACACTATATTAGTTTAACATGAATCAGTATGCACAGAAAATCTTGAAACCTGCATATTTGTTGTGGTGTTTCAGGATAAGCATAAAATCTGCATAGTGATTTCACAACCTAAAGGAATATTCCATAATTAGTTTTTAACATTTAGAGATAGAAAAAAAACATTGTATGTATGCAAAGAATATACACCACTGACTATACTTGCTTATTCTTTTTAATAACCAATCCATTCAAGTATACATTCTTGTACCCATATTGAATTAGCATGCCCTAAAGGATGGAAAGGTTAATAAATCTACTCCCTGATACACGTTCTTTCTTTTCTCTGAATTTCCTTCAATGAAATATTCAATTTAATGTATAAATGCACCAGTTGCACTACCTTATGTTATTGCTTTAAGCACAATAATTGAGATCATTAAGGCACAAGTACATCAAAGTAAATTGAAACCAAATGGTTAATACAGTTGGGGAGCAGCTTACAGAAACAGAGTCGCAGAGGCTGTATCTAACAAGTGGTTATGGAAACGTTGACAAGTTATTTATGCTTCAAAGTCATTGAGATCCAGGTGCAAAAAAAAAAGAAAAAACAAAGCCTGGGTTCACTGCTTTGTATCAGCACTTTCTCTTCAAAAACCGCATCTCTAATTAGGAACAGAGGCGTAAAATACTGGCACAAGAATTATCAAATGATTATGAGCGTGATTTATTTATTTTCCTCCTCGCTGTTCCTTTTTGGTTGTTTGTGTTGTTGTTGTGGTTGCGTGTTTCAGGACTGTGGATTAAGGTACGGTTTTAAAACAAAACTTTCATCTTTTCATCTGACATTTTTATTGAATGCCTCTTTGTAAGCGGACTCTTTAAGCCCCTGCCAAAGACACTTAAGGAAATCACTACAGGGTTTTTAAAGGCTACAGGGGTTCATTAGCCCCCAGACTGGCTTCACTTCCTCAATGGGAAAGGGTGCTGGTATGCTGCCAGTTTAATTCCTTTCAGAATGACAAATTGACAGTACAACAAATCACACTGAAAAATGAGACCGAAGCAAAAGTGTAACCAGGATTACGCAGAGTATTGGCATTAGCTCCAGTCTGATGCACATTTTTGTTAATTATTTTTAAAGCAATGAAAATGTGAATTGTTTCTACATGGGGTGAATGGAGGTTTTGAGTGGAAAAAATTTGCTTTTAACTGTAGGGCAATACTTTTTCAAGACTTGTTTTAATTGCTTGACCCACCTTGGGGTGAAACAACTTGTTAATTTTACTCTGTGTAGATCTGACCAACTAATGTTACACATATCAAATCGGAGCATAAGCTAACAGGGTTACAGTTGGTACAGTATATTCATTGCTTTACTGCACGTTTTCAGCCCTCCAGTCGGTTGTGATATAAATATTATCATACAGATCTGCTCCAAAGCCTCACACACATCAGAAACCACCTTTGCTATGGGGATTAAAGTTTAGCCAGGGTAGATTTACAGTAGGCAAAGAAAGGATCTCAGTTTCTCTGGTTTGCGTCTTTCCCTGCAGCACTAACTTGGAGGAGTGTGGGGTGACTGTGGTCCTTTTAAACACTTATTTGGCATTTACAAACAGCTTTTTAATACAAAATGTATTGATGTGAAATGTATAGGGCACCTATACTTCAACACATTTCTTTGTGTGTGCGGTTGTAGGTCTACTTTAGTGTGCGGTGGAGTATATTTCCAGCAAAACCTCGACAAATTTTTGTTCAGCAGAAAGAGCTACTAACAATTGCCAAGGAAAAAAAAAAACATTTCATTTTTGTACCATAACGGATTGCAATAAGTTCAAAAATGTTCCGTTGAATAATTCACCTTCCTGCTCTAATAGTCTGTTCCTCTGTGATACCTTACCTGCTTCTTTTTAAAGCAGCGTATTTCATGTCCACATGAATAGGGCATTGTTCTGTGATCTGTATGTATGGGGCCATTAGAAAGCAACTGCCTGAAGCCGTGAGCCAAATAAAACGCATCTGTTGCCCGGGCATTTATTTTTAAAGATACTAATCTCGGTGTTCAAATATTCATCTGTGGCCCTTTTATTAATCACAACAGCGCTAGTTCGTATTATAGGTACAGTAGAAACACACAGGGAAAGGGATCATACGGGTTGTTAATGGTGAAAAAGCCCTGCTATCGCATCGCTTAATGAGTGTAAATCGATACAGTCTTTAGTACAAGCTGTGGTACCTGAGGCAAACTGTCATTTGAACTCCTTTTAGGTCCAAAGCAATTCAATCAGCGTTTTCCTTGATACTCAACCCTTTTGTCACATTTGAAAGTCCTGCACCATCTGGACTACATATAGTTTAACGTATTATTAAGAAAGTTTTATGCTTTTATTTAATTTACATGAGACTAGATGTGAAATGAAATGTTTATAATGTATATCCTGACAGCTGCATACGATTGTGATGGAGTGACAGCCACAACTAGAACACAACAGACCTTTTTACCTCAGATATTACATCACCTGTAAATTATCCTTTTTCAAGCAAAGTTAGATTTCCTCTTGGAGCACTAGAGCCAGTTGCAGTTGGACATGTGAGGGCTGTACACTGTTTGGGAGGAAGGTGGCAGCAGCACTCTTCAGATTATACATCGGGAGCCATTGCTGCCCATGTTGTTTGCAGACAGCCTGGCTGGTATCTCAACAGCTTTCCTCTGCCAGGCAGGATGTTACTTGGACAGGTCAAAGGAAAGCCAAAAGCACCTCAGGGTACTCCCTCGCATCAGACAAAAAGCAGTCTTTGAGAATTCTGCAACCTTCCCCCAACACCTGGGAAACTTATTTGCAGAAAGGAAACCAATAGTAAATTACCCCCTTTTTTTAAAAAACAAGCGTTTCCATGTTTCTATTACAGATCAATCGCGCCCCAAGTTTCGGAACAGACCAGAAGATCGATTACGACGTGAAGAAAGGGGTCCTGCTCAATGCGCTTAAGCTGCTGAACATCAGGTAGAGCGTCTATCCCAGCACTCTCTCACTTTATCACTGCCGGCGCCTCCACAGGGCTGTTACACTTTCCAATTGAAGCTGGCTTATCTCCATCCAACTCATGCTGAACTAGAAAGCTGCTGATTTGATCGACCCCTTTTGTTTCAGAACAGAACCTTTAAACCTTTGAAGACTTTCCAGTTCAAAGGCCCCTGCTAAATAAGTACAAAACACTCTGCAGTGGCGACACAATCTTCAATATCTACCTCGATGGGCTACTCCATTATGCATACATTCATTCTCTCACAGAGATAATGTAGGTTGCTGTGTACCTGCATTGTCTGTGCCAAATATATTGAGGCATTGATGACTAAAACCGAAACAGCCTGGAACTACCTTGGCAGTAAAGACAATTTAAAGGCAAAAATACAGTATATCTACCAAGTTCATTCCAGGTAGTTTTCTAGGGGTTGTGGTTGCTTTTGACAGATAAAAGTGATACAATTCAGGCTGAAAAATATTTTATGATACAAAAGGCTGCATGTAAGGAAAAATAAAGTGACTGAGTTATGGTAAAAGGTAATGCTGATATGAATGTTCTGCCAGCCGTGGTGGATTTCACATTTGTTTCCACAGATAACTGGGTTTTGTAATGCATTGTATTCTATAACATTCAGTCTAAAACCAATTGTGACCATTTTGCTGCTTCCAGCCAGGCAGTACAGGGGTAAAAGTGAGTGCCATTAATGTGCATTATAAAACGGAGCAGCCCTGTTTGATTGATTGTCGAAGCCGTGACCCACAGCTCTGATTATGCTGTGAGCCCTTGTCCTCTACGGCGCTAAATATAGACCCCGAACAAACAATGGGACTAAATTATTACACAGATCAAGTGGATTGATTGCAAGGGAGTATATTGGGTTTTATGTTGAATAAATACTTACACAAGGAAGCTGAGCCATGTTGTAAATTGATCAACTCATGAATGTCAGAATGTATTTTTAGCATTGTTGTGGGAGCACAGTATGGGGGGGGTGGGAAATGTCCAGCATCTGTTGTCCTTAACTAAAATATATTTGTTTTATAAAAAAACTAAAGTTATTTTTTATTTAAACTCAACATCAAGTAATCACCACTCAACATCAATTTTGGATATGTACAAATTCCTCTGAACTGTTTTGATTTCCCTTTACTGTTGTGTACAAAGTTTGGATAGGAAATGATGCAAGGTTTGTTAGAAAATGTATATTTCAACTTTTCTTTAAAAAAAAAAACAATTTACTCTTCAAAAACTCAGTCAGACTTCTAAATAGATTTCTTCATCTAAAGTCACTCAGCGATAAGGAGGAAGATCTATTTTTTACCCACAACATATCTTACAAATAATGACAGACCATTGCTGCACAAAGGAAATCTGTCTTCTCTGGAATGAAGAGAACGCTTTGATGTACATAGAATAACCAGATTTAAATTAATTGTATCCTTTTGGTTTTTAAATACAGCTGTTACAATGATGCCATTGTGACATCTGCGCTGTGCTGTGACCTTTGCCCCCTTGCAGGCTGCAATTCCCAAACTTTTTAGCATCTGCTGAATGGACCTTTCTTTTGCCAGGGCCAGCCCCACCCTACCATTTTTAAGAGCTGTGACATCGTTTTCCTTGCAACATTGGTGGGAATAAACTGGCAGAAAACAGTGAAATCTAGACTGGCTTGGCTTTGGTGTCTGTGGAACATTTTGATATCAAATTGCTTACCTCATTATTGTTTCCTGATAAAGAAGAGACACAGCAATTATCATGACAATATCTATTCCCTTTCTTAGCACAGGGGCAAGTCCCAATGAAAAACAAAATAAAACGGGGCCAATTCCTAATAGGAGACCACGTTCTTCCAAGGGCCATTCCAGTTGGAACAGGAACTATGCACACCGTGCCCCAATTATAAAGTACAGATGGAACTAGTGGAGACAGACTGCAAACATTAGCTGCTTTTTATGTGTGGGTAAAAGTTTTTATACCACTGAGTCCTATACTCAAATTGTGACATAAAATTATAAATAATGTAACCTGTGTTGTTTTGATGGGCAAATAAAGTGCTTAACTTTATTACAGGTCACTGGGAATACTGAGTGTAGCCCCAGTGACTCTCCTGAGGAGGACTGTGATAGAGGAGGCTCATTATGTTTCTGCACTGACCTGTCACACACGGTGGAAGGCTATAATCTAGATTGCTGTAAGTGTTCAAGGAGCACAAAGTGAATTCCCCAGACACGTTTCCCCAAACCAGGGCAATCCTGGACATCTAGCAACCCCACGATGCCACTGCTCGAGAATTTACAATTAAAAGGACAATAAAATGTCAGGAGAAGAAAAATAGTAATACTGAAGACTAATGGTGAAAGCTCTCCTACCGAGGACTCGGAATTGATTCATGTGGTAAATATCCCTGTCTGGTTAATGCCATGGCCTGAATTCTTTCACACAACACTCTCACAATTTACAGTTAATTTTGCAGGGCATATCCAAGTGTGTGGCGGTCCTTCTTTGTTGTTTTCGGTAATTATTTCCCGTTGCTCAGATTTGAACTACCATCTCTCAGGCACACCTCCCTGAGTGCCCTCACCCCCTGACGAGGGGGATTTGTAAACTCTACTACATCCAGGGATGACGGCACCGTTCATGAGATACAATATGAGCCCGTTACACTCTCCCCCTCTAAACTCCTCCCTTCAGCAACAACCTCAGGGACCGAACGGCCTCAATCTCAGAGATCACAACACCACTGTAACCCTTGGGTTTTGTCCCTGCTTGACCCTGCTACACTCTGCATTTTGTTGTGTAGAGTGTGGAATAACCACCAGGCAACTTAGCAGATATCTTAGGTTTATTTTGGGCCACATTACAGAGAATAAAAGCACAATACCATCATGTTTCGATGATAAAACATGAAAACATGAAACAGTAGCAACACATTACAAATTGTAACTGGCCAGAGTAATTCTAATCTGTAATTTCAAGAAGGATACTTATTTTTGTATATAGAAAGACAACATACCTGCATTACAGAAAATAAAAAGGCAATACTGAAGTGAAAATGTTAAATGGCAATGGGCCAGACACATTGCAAGAAGAACTGATCAAAGATGAACAAAGGAAGCTACTGAATGGATCTCAAGAAAAAAGACCTAGAAGACAACAACATAAAAGATGAGAAATGAAATACACTTTGCAGGCGTGACATGGAAAAGAGAAGCTGTAGATCGAAGAAAGTGGAAATTTCTTGGGGAGCCTTCACCCAGTAGTGGATTAATATAGGCTTCTGCTGCTGCTGATATGTATATAAAAGGTTAATTCAAAAATAATCAGCACTGTAGCTGTCTGGAAAAGTGAGAGAGCACGGGCTGCTTCTTGCAGTTTCTCTGTGGCCTCACCTATTCAATTATATAGGTCCCTTACTGTCTATTCCCTTCTCCTGTTTCTCCTCAGAGCCAGTGATAAAAAGAGGAACTTGGCGCAGCAGAAGGCAGAGGCACAGCGCAGGCTCTACGGGCAGGGCTCCACCAAGAGGCTATCGGCGGGCTCTTCCGAGTGGGAGAAACAGCGCCACACACTGGAGAGGAGGAAAGAGGAGCTGGTGGGTGTCCCAGTCTGTGTCCTACACCCACACAACGAGAGAACCCCAACACACTGGGGGTCAAACTCCAGCCTTCGAGGGCCGTGGGATCTGCTCTTCATTCCACCTTAGACTCTCAGTGATGCATTGCTGTAATCCAGGGATTCTCAAACCTGTCCTAGAGGACCACACCCCTGCTGGTTCATGTTCCAGTCGAGCTCTTAATTACTTAATTGGGCCATATATGGCAATCAATTAAAGATCAGTTAAATCAATTAAGGTCTCAGCTGAAACAGGGTGTACTCCTGGACAAGTTTGGGAATCCCTGCTCTAATCCTTTACTCAATTCAGACACATTTAAGAGTCCCCCCACCCACCTTGCAAGTATTTTATAGATTTTGAAGATGTCCTTATTCTGAGACTTGGACAGAAGTGTTAAATGTGTCCAGTTTATCAGATAATTAGACCAAGTAAGTAACTGAGGATGCTGCCGTCCCCTGGGCACTGGGATTGACAGCTCTAGGCATCTTTAGTTATAGGGTTTATCACCAGTACATTTCTAGTCTATAGCTGGAGTGTTTTTAAAGAGTTTATGGGAAATTTAAGAGCGTTTATCAGGTCTGAACTGGTGAATGGAACCACATTCAGATAATTTTCTACATAACACAAAATAAACATTCATAATTGATAATAATATAGTAATAATAGTTTGTCCTCAGATTGAGATTGAAAAATCACAGATACTACGATTCAAATGAAATAATACCTGGTTTTATCTACTGCCAATTGTGATTATATTTTTAACAATGGTCTGTAGAGTTTTAATCATATATGTTCCTCAACATGCTGAAATGACAGCTTGGTTGGAGACTGGCACAGCTGAGAGACAGTCTGAGTCTCTGGCAAATGGTTCACAGTGAGGTCAGCAGAAGAGGGTAAAATTTAAGATTCTCAGTTTGATTAATTCAAATCAAACAATACATCTAAACCAGAGATCAGTGACTATAATTGAATGTATCCAGCTGTTCCAAAACATATTGACCAAATGGCTCTTTTTCATTTATAGCCTTTTATATATTAAGATCTAAAAGAAAATACAAAATCCATATAAATAATGCATTAGCTTTTGGTATTTAAAGATAAGAGAGGAACATACACAAAGAAACTTTCATTGACTGCCACAGACATTCGCTCCATGAAAGGGTTTCATTTTATTGATCATAATCATGGCCGTCTTTCAGTCTATTTTTATTTAGATCTAGTGAGTAGAGCGCTTTACACAGCATATGACATTACTTTTTTGTACTTTTTTTTCCAGAAAGAAAGGCTTGCACAAGTACGCAAGCAGATCTCAAGAGAGGAGCATGAAAACAGACATCTGGGCAACTACAGGTACTGAAATTAACACAGTTGTCTGCAAGAAACATCTGAGGTGACTTGAGTTGAACTGCTAAATATTGAGCAATTGAACCTGTAGTTATAACTGCTGCTCTGAGAGAAGAGAGACCTGCCACTGTGACAACTCAGTCATGAAGATCCACTTGAGGACACTGTGTGTGCTAGAAGTTTCATGTCCCCAACAATTCCTGCACATATCCTAGCTTTCCTTCAGTAATTCCATAACTGTCTTTCTCCTGCAGGCCAACAATGGGTATTGTTAAGGGGGCATGGGGGTCTTTGGTTTGCCTGTTAACCCCCACAGTCCTCTTATGGGAATATTCTTATAAGTAAATGGCAAAGGTGCAGTTCGGTGAGAATAAGCGTTGATTTTGGTTGATCGAAATTTCATATGACAGACCACAGTGACATTCTTATATCTGCCAGTAAAAACAACCACCATCACTTTCAAGGGTAACCCATCAGTCTCCAGATGTCTGTTGAGGACATGCGGCTTTACATAATGCTTCCTTTAGTAAGAGCTTCATAAGTGTACAATTGTATTAATGCAGTGTGCTTGGGTATGTATTTTAAAGCCTCTTTCTTTTTTGACAATAAAGTGTTCACGGTTCAAAGGTAATGACTGGTATTGATCCAGACATTCTTAAACAAGGGGCTCTTAATGAGTTTGCTCCCTAATTGGGTCAAGTATTGTTTGGACACAGTAAATTGAGATCAAAGGGAAACTCTACGTGGTTATTAACTAATCTACCACTTAGCGAATGTCTTATGAGTAATTTCTAAGACCAACAAACTGAAATTAAGCCAGTCCTTCAAAATCAGAGGACTAATGATAGTATATACATAATATATTAATACAAATGTCTGAAGTATTGAATACAAATAAATAAATGATTTTCTACTTTAGACACCCCCACCCCAAATAAATACATTCATTAACAACTATTTAAGTGTGTGTGCAGTGTAAAAAATGTTTTCTACACAGAAATGTCATTAATTAGCTTCAGACTTCTGTTTTGAAAATGTCTTACCCAAGTCTGAACTTTCATTCTAACAAATATTATGTTTTAGAAAATATCTTTGCTATATCTTGAATTTCTCCTGTTATATACACACACACAAACATATACATTTATACCATATATGTATATGGTTTTAGTCTTTTGATTCTCCCAGTGAAGCACTGAACATATTTAAGAGATAGATGGAAAATAAGTATGATAGGAATGGAGCTCTCATCATAAATGTATTTGAAAAAACAACTATCCTTCACTTTTTAAGTCAGACTGTACAAATAAGCCAACATAATAAAGAATTGCTGATAAAACACACCATCAGCAGCTTCCACATTAGGCGGCCCCGCAGACAACGAATACAATGTGGGACTGTGGGACAGCAAGCACGAATACAGTCTCTCATCAGTGATTTATTCCTCAAACACTTATCACAGAATCTTAACAGGACCATTAATTGCTTGTTTGCTCAAGATCTGTTCATTAGATCGGGTCAGAAAGCCAATCCGATTCTGACAAACCCTGTGTCAGTATTCAGGGACGTTAACTTAAATATACAAAACCACTTACAGGTCTTAACTAATGATCCCTGCAATCACTGTTTATTTAGATTGCTGTCACCGCCATTGTTATTATTATTAAACAGCAAATGCACAGATCATGAGGTAATTTTTTGATCTTCTGATAACAGCGTACATGCCCAGTCCCCTGGGCTCCGAAGATAAATATTCCCATTATTTATTTTGTCTTGAACCCTAAAACAAGGGTCTGGAGAGGTACTGTGTTGAAGAGCAGATTGGTTATGTTAGATTAGTATGGCTGCAACAACCACAGCTAATATTTACAGAGAGGCTTTCATCGTAAGGGTTGCATTGGGTTGGCCAACATCAATCAATCAATCGAATCAAATAGCTTTCTTGATTATATAAAAAAAAAAAGCCTGGCTCATGAAATATCCACATGAATATTAAAATGCGTGTTATTTTATTTTTCTTTCTTTCTTTCTTCCTGCCATTAGACGCATTTATCCTCCAGATGACAAGCTGCTCTTGGAAAAGTATGAAAGCCTTCTCTCGACTGCGTTTCAGACGTTCCTAGCAGGTCGAGCAGCATCACTTCAAAAGGAGATGAATAATCCTCTGAAACGAATGAAGGCATGTACCTGGGTGTCGGCTGGGTTCAGTGTTAAACACCGCTTAAGATTTTTCCATTTCCCCCCCCTGAAAAAATCCAGCAAAGTGTTATGCTGTTGCCTAGTATTTGTAATTGCTGTCCTTGTGCACAGATTTCAAACACACGGATCTGATAAATGTGGAGAACCTGGAGGAGGTTTGAAAGCAAGAGGGTTTTGAAACAATTACAGGACACTCAACCTTCACCTCATTATAAAGTCGGCATGTTGCGTATTGTCTCTGTACTTGCTCTCACTTCCTTTCTCCTCTCATCATCGCCGAATCTTCAGAAAGAGGGTTTTCTTTGTGGTTTTGTTCACAACGTGTTTGAAGAGAGTTTTTCGGCAGTGAACACTGCCGGTGCCGACGCTGTAGAAGTTTGCGTGAGGTCACAAAACTTATAATCAGGGAGGCGCTCCGATGTTGGCTAGAGTCCTATGTGGATAATGTTATTGGCTGTCATATAGTTATTATTTTTGTTGGCCGAGTAAATTATAGGTAAGTATGCCACCCTCCACACAAACTAGAGTGCCATTTTAACACTCTGTCTCAGTCTCTACTTTATATAACCTGCCAAAACGATAAGAAAAGAAGTACTCCAGTTGAGTGAAATTAATAGCAGTAATTGTCATTTTCCTGATGGTAACAAGTACAGGTAGTGCAGCTTTCAGAAACAGATTTCAGATCCCCTACAGCCAGCCCACTCACACCTACACTCTCGCAGTTATGAGAAAAGCACTGTTCAGAGTTAGTTGGTTTTGGCAGAGAATGTCTCTATACAAAATCATGTACAAGAGTAATATTGGAGTGAGGATAGATTCTTGCATTGCTGTAACCGTTTAGTCCAGGTGAATGTGTAAATATTTTTTTGTCCGCTCTACCTTTTAAGAATGCTAGAATTACAATTGGTGTACAAATCTATTTTGTGTCTGAATTCAACAACAAGAAAAAAATATTTCAGACATCATCAAAGCCTCCCTCCCAGACTTTTAATTATTTTCTTAAAAAGAACAAAACATAAAAGTAAGAAAAAACATTATTTGACCTTGCTTTCTTCTAAGTGTTCAATTAATACTGCATAAAGAAATCTATTGTAAATGTGGTCCTTTATTCTTCTTCATAATACTGGGCAAAGCAGAATGATCCTATCCTACTCTTCAGAGAAACTGATAATGCAATATTCTCATTCACAGGAGGAAGATATCTTAGACCTCCTGGAGCAATGTGAATTGGATGATGAGAAGCTCATGGGAAAATCGTCCAGGCAGAGAGGGCCTAAGGTAAAGACCCAACAATGTTTGTCCTGTCACTACGCCCATTTCACAGTTCATAAAAACACACTCTGCTTATCTACACCTACAGCTACAACGGAACAGTGCACTGCATGGAAATAGTTTTTCCTGCATCTAGCCAATGCTTTTGGTTTAAGAAGTAAAAACACTAAGGCAAAAATCATTAAGCTCTCTAATGGTACCTTCAAGGCTGTTTTCAACCATATTAAGTCTCTGGAAAGAGAACCACTCGTTCCAAAACGATTGCTTTTACTCCAATTGGTTTTTTGCTTGTCACTTTCAACTCTGCAGAGGGAAAGTGGATTTCTCTCGCCTCTGCTGGACTGTACAGTGTTGAGATTTCTGTATTCATGAATAGTCTGTAAAATTCAGAAGAGGAGGAAGGGAAAAGAAAAGCAATTTAAATACTGTGGATTCTTAATTTTCACAGCTATACTTTGAGTATGTACAGAAGAAAGTTCAAACACCACAGGCTGTTCTTCAGGCCCAGCAATTGAGTCGCCTTATGTTTCTGATCACATACTCCACAGGAATTGTTTAAATGAAAACACAGTCAAATTAGCTGATGAATAACAGATGCAAGAGCTTTAATAATGCTAACAATGTGTTCCTTTCTGAGCGTGAAACAGAGATTCAATTCAATTAACTTTGTAGTAAGAGGAAATTATAAATTCGTGCAGTAACTGGGAGAATGAGGAGCCCTACCTGTTTGGACTTATTGAACATGTCTCCATTGTTGCTTTAATCATGGCAAAGCAAACATTTCCTCATCACCCATTTGCCGATCAGCGAATCTCGTAATTCCTTCTCCCGTAACCTTCATTTACAAAGTGACAAATGTTAATTGAAAAGGGCTGGAGGTGTGCGTATTAATCCCGACATAATTGCAGAAATTTCACTCTTGCAGCCTCTGTCATCTATGCCTGAGAGCAGCCAGACGCCAAAGAAACAAAGGGACTTCAGCAGTAACAGCAGCTGTAACAACAGTAGCTCCTCAGGGTCAGAGGAGGATGAAAAGGAAGATCTTTTCGAGAAGAAAGAGAAGAAAGTTTCCTACGACTTGGGTGAAGACAAGTATAAACCACTCGAGCGTTCCAGTAAGGACAGGAGCTGTTTTTTTACTTTAATTGACATTACACTGGTCGGGGGGCGGGGGGGATCTTGGGAAATACTTGATTCCACATTCATTCTGTCATTCTAACTTCATAGTTGTCTAGTCCTGATCCCAGAACTTTTATCATCACTGACATTAGCTTGGTATGCTAAAACAAAATCCTTTACAATAAAATATTGGGACAATAGTCACGTGATGTACTGGCTGAACAATTTACTGTTTTTTTTTTTTTAGAATTAATGCCAGTGATTTTGTTAAGAATAACAAAAATAATAACACTTCCAAGGCTGTGTTTCAATGGTGTTAAATTTACTTACAGGTATTTAAAGGTTATATATATCTAAGATCTCATATGTTTTTTTTTAAACATATGTTAAGGCATCTGTTAATTGAAAAATACTGAGGTTATTGAGTAAATTCTTTACTAATTCTTATTTCTTAATAAATAAATAGTTACATCCTATTCATATTATATCAAATTACATTCTGTTAAATCTAAATAATTAAACTAAATGCATGACCTAGTTAGATTTAGAAAATCATTAATCTGAGTGTCAGAAGCATACTGAAAAACAATAGGCAGAGGAGTATGGGCATTTTTTGTCAAATTAACCCTCATCATGTGACCATACAGTTGTCTTGTCTTTAAGGCAAGACACACCAAATGCCACTGCAGGGAAAGTTATACATGGAATAATATAGTACGCTGTGAAAGCAAGGGCTCTCACTTATGTGTCACCTCTGCATGATTTTTGACATCCCTTGCAATTGTTTTTGTATTAGTCAATGAAAAATATGCACATTTCCTGAATATAAACACGTATACTAGCTGGTACGTATTTAACTATAATAGATTGTTATGAACAGCTGGAAGGACTTGATCTCCACCACTTAAAACTTATTTAGAGTTTTCGGCTCTAAAAATAGAGTTGCCTCCTTTGGCTTTTACTCAACTACCTTGGCAAGGAAAGAGGATCTTGCACATGTCTACAGGATACGTCTACTTAACAGCTGAAGGCTGTCTTGATCCCTTTATCGAAATCAGCAGTGGCTGCTACACCCTCAGAGGAGTAGTATTTAATTAACAAAACATAAAGGGCCTATACTTACAGGCATCCCTTGTGTTAACATGCTATATCTGCCTCCCTGGGCTTTTATTGGGGTCATCCATGTGAAATTGTCGGTGTTAGTTATTTTTCTTAAGGTGAAGATACTTTATGAAGTTTAATGAAAGATGGGCACAAGCTCCAACTTAAATTTTTGTGTTAATGTAGGTGCTTTTATAACACTTTGAAATACATGCATGAGTTTCTATAATCATGCTTTTTCAGGTTCCGTGATTTTTACCTGAGACTCAGCTGGTGCAGACAAAACAAATTGGTGGAAATTTATATTCATATCTCATTACTTGTGTCTTTTTCTAGGTTTAAGTACCACACTGCCATATGATAGATAGAAAGGCCTTCCGCTCACATATACACTTAATATGCTCTTTGATGCATCACGGTGCAAAAAAAAAAAAGTCTCTGTGACTCATTCTCTGGCAGTCTGCTTTGTAGGGATTAAAAGCAAACAAATACATGTGGCTCACCTTGAGAAGTCATTCTGGAGCAAATTTACCTTGGTCTTAGTGCAATAATACTTGTCTTGAAATGTTGTGAGCTATTGAATTTGTCTCACTTTCAAGTTTTTAAACAATTTGCTTTTTGGCAGTGACTCCCAGTAAGTATATGTATTTGGTCAACACATCTATTCACAATGTGGGGAGTCACTTTTCATTTTCATATTTCTAATTCTTCCTGTGAGCTTCAGGATGAGGGACAGAGAAATGACTGGGCTTGAATTGTTTGCCCAGGCGGTAGTGACCGTGACACACTCCCCGAGTCCAGCTGGGGGAGGACTATGCCCAGTTTTATCATTCACTGTATTGGCAGGTCCAGACCCACCAGTGAAAAGCTTTGGTCAAACTGGAAAGTATTCAGTGCTGACCTGCTGCTGAGGTCAATTTCAAAACTGAAAATTGATGAGAAAAAAAGATAGAAGTTTTTTCTTGTTATTAAGTAAAACAAACAAACACAAAATCATTATTAAAAATGATATATGGGCTTATTATGTGGCATTTCACAGCTGAGAATCCTGTAAGCAATGTGCAAGGCCTGCTCAATGACATTTGAATGAACAGAGTTAGTAAGCTGATTCATAGTAATCCGTTTTCTGTTCCCCCTGCAGGCCGTATTCACTGGAAACCTCCAGCCAAACCAACAAGAGCTGGATCCTCAGCTTCCCCGACTTTATCCGGACCGATCAGACGATCTATTTCTTGCCCACGGTCCATTTCCTCCCTGACAGCCCAGTCGCCAACCAATGAGCCGAGGGCCGCGTCGGCAAAGCCAACCACGCCCACGCTGCGGCCTAGTTCTGCGGCCCGGTCCAGTTCACTGAATCGCAGCGGCTCTACCAGCAGAGTTCCACACAGCACCAGTCTGGGCACCATCCACTCCACCATGGCAAGTCTGTGTTTTGTGCAAAGATACGTGCGGTGCTTTCGTGTGTGTGAACTTTTAAAATACTCTCACTGCCCATTTCAGATGTAAATGACATCCACAACATCACACAAAAAAAGATTACCCTCAAGAATCAAGTCCAAACAACACTAGACATCTCCAGGAGCAAATTTGTCTTCATTTAGTTTAGCAGTGTCAATGGCAGGGTTGTTTTTATTCACATAGCAAATGCAAACACTCTGCTTTGGAGAGGGGGTTGTGGTTGCAAACAGAAGGGGGGGGCGGATGGCGAAAAAATCTGAGCAGCGGATTACCATATTCACTGCATTAACAAGGTGAACAACGATCTCAGGAACAGCGAAATGCACAGTGAGGGAATGAGGAATATAGCGACATTGAATGAAAAGCACATTTCAGGTTCCCACTGATTAATACGGTCCTTTGTCAATTCGGGGAAGTTGGATGCTGGATACGTGAAAGCGATTTTTGTCCTCATTGGGTGTCTTTTCAGCATTTTTAAGCACAGTACATGCCACAACAGCTACAGAGCTATCACAGATATCCGCCTCATTACACTGAAAAGACAGGCTACCATATATAACATAACAAAGTGTTTTTCTTCCCCCCTCTCAAACAACAGAAGCGTCCAGACAATGACAGCCGCTGTTCAGACGTTTTTATCACGAGCCAAACAGGCCTTAATGATAGCTGGCCTTTGAAGTATAGCTGGATGATGTGCTAATTATGAAAGCTATTGTGTCCCAATGCTGAACACCATCAAGAGTGTGGTGGAGGTTTTGTGAAACTGATGCCACAGAAAAAAATAAAAATAACGTGGGTAACATTTCACTCTAATTTATGCAGGTTTTTTTATGTTATGGCTTGTCATTTTTTTCCTTTATTCCAGGGAGAGGTTTTACTGAACCTCAGAACAAAAGAACAAGAAGCTGAGCTGACAAGACAGACGTTGGCTGCTCTGAATGAAATGAGGATCAGGTTCCCAGGAAAAACTGAGGAAGAGGCAGAGATGGTTCTTGATGATGTAAGTGCTTGGACCTGACCTCTATATCGACATTACTGCAACTCCTACACCATATTTCCTGTTATGGATGAGTTTGCTATTTGCAAAACCCTCTTTGATCCTACATTTTGCTTTTAGCTTTGCTTCAAACTGTGTGGCTGTATTGGGTTAGGGTTATCAAACATCTGAACAATGACACAACTTGTTTTTAAGCCCCGTTAAAAGAAAGGAAGATCAAATGTTTTTACTGCTGGTGATTCCTTGATATCCTAAGGTTCAAATGAGTATTTTTTAAATGCAATAGTTTTATACCTTAAATATTAGGATTGGGGTACAAATAGTTTTCACCAATTCCATAGACAGCATGCTATTGAAATTACAAATCCAGTTGAATACCTGAAATTACGTTCATATTAGTTATTAATAAAAAATCATGATCAGTACACAATGCCACAATGCCTGTCAATGTCTTCTAGGCAAACTTTTTGATTATTTTGTTCCCAGTACTAAAACTTGGTTACTGACATAATACTGCACCTGCTTAAAATAACATAAATATGTGTGGTCAGTTTGACGTTTCTCAACAAAAATAGTCTAAAACTGACAGACTTTCAAAGAGCTTGACTCATTCTGTGCTCTGTGAACCTGTGGGAGGCACTGGAAAATTCACACAATTTTGTAAAAGTGAGAGAAAAACAAGGCTTCAATTTTAGATTGTTAGATGTTTTTCGCCAGTTTACTTCCCAGAAACTTAGTTCTTCCTTTATTTAACCAGTCTCACAGAAAGACAAATTTGAACAGAAGACACGTTTGAATGAAATACAAGATTAGACCCTTCTATGTACTACCATCTTACCCTTATTGCAGGTAGCACATGGTTCAATATGTGCTCTCTGTAAATACATCATGCTCCCCTGCTGTCAGCACAACTATACTATCATCATCATCATCATCAGCCTATATCGATCCACTGCTGGATGAAGGCTCCCCAAGATGTTTCCACTTGCTTCGATCTACAGCTTCTCTTTTCCATGTCACGCCTGCAAAGTTTATTATTTCATCTTCCCATCTTTTATGTTGTTGTCTCCTTGGTCTTTTTTCATCTCTTGGGATCCATTCGATAGCTTCCTCTGTCCATCTTTGATCTGTTCTTGCAATGTGCCGTCCCATTGCCATTTAACGCTTTCAATGATATGTCACATATTTTGGTTTCATTTCTGTTTCTGTCTCTTCTTGTTATTCCAAGCAGACATCTTCCCATGCTCCTTAGTGTTGTCTGCAGTTTCTGCATCATTTTTGCATTTATTGACCAGGTTTCACATCCATGAGTGAGCACTGCTAGTATACATAGATCAAATACTTTTCTCTTCAGGCAAATGGGTAGATTTCCTTTACACAGCATATTGTTTCTTCCAATTGCAGTCCATCCCATTTTATATGGTATGTATATATAGTATATATGCACCAGTTAATTGCATGTCATTCTCACAACAGTATGTCACCATTAAATGCTACAATAATGTTATAAACTGCACACAGGGTTCAATTTCCTGCAGGAAATTAAACACAGATTATAACCTCACAAAATGAAATAATGCTATAATTATGTAGTTAGTGACTCTCAAAACACAAACATTTAACATGGGTTGCTGATTGGCCTAGACATGCATGTCAGTCACATCGAATGCTTTCCAGTGCTCTGTGACCTGAGCTTTATTAGGTGAACGTGTCCAGTCTGGGGAGCTGTGTCATTGGGGGGGTCTCTGTGCTCTTATTCATGGTCCTCGCCATCTAGTTAACTAACATCCTTATCAGCCTTATTAATGTAATCTTAAAAAGTAAAAACAACATTAACAAATATAGCTATGTTTATAGGGTGATAAAAAACATTTAAAAACAAAATGAACCAAACGGAAAACAGAAACAAAGCTACCCGAGCCTTCAAATTAGCCCAGTTTGACAGTATAATTTGTGTATTTTAATTGTTTAAATCAAGAAAATTAAGAAGCCACATCAAGTACAGTAAATATGTAATGACAGTAACCCACAGGCAATGCAAAGTGGGGTTAGTGGATTTAAACATGCTTTCATAGTTTTTGACAATTTCACACTGATAAGTCTGTGGTTGAGAGTGTATCTTTACCAGACTGTGTATATATAAAAATATATAATCTAACACTTTGGATAGGCTTAGCATCTCCTCTCTAAACAATTAAAACAAATAATGGCAGAATGGAACCATACAATATGCTTTAATTGATTCTGTTACAATTACGGCATGCTTAACAGCTTATTTAAAGTTGAAGACTTATTCGGTTTAGTCATGACTAGTCAGCGATCTACTGTTTTTGTTATTCAGCTACAATGTTTATACATTTGCTTGACTTCCAGGCATGTAAGTGTTCTGCACAAGTGTGGACATGACTGCAGGTAAAAAAAAAAAAACACTCGAGGGTCTAAAAGAATAGTGCCTATCTAGGACAAAGAACATGAAGTGGAATCGCATGGAAAGCAGTTTTCTTTTTTCTTTTTGTTTTCATGGAAACTCTGCCAGCATTCTCTAAAGGCAAAGTATGTCATCCTGTGATATTTATTGGTAGTTCAGGTACAAATGTGCTTTCTATAACCCTCTCTTACTGCTCATCAAACAAAGCAAAGCCTTGAAGTGAATGTTTTTACATCTGAGTTCTTACTGTAGTCCTCTCCTCTTTATAGATACTAGATAACTGGAAATATCATAAACCAAAAGTGGCTTCATACTGGTTAGTGAAGTTAGATTCTACAAAGCAAAGGAAGGTAAGTAAACTGTACTCCACTATTACTTTATGAGAACAAGGACACCGTGTTTTACATAGGTCTAGAATGATTACTATTATATTGAACATAACAAGAGTTTCTGAATCTTGAATTGTTAATGCTTTAGTGGAATATTTATTTATTTATTACCTCAGAATGTGCAATGAAATCATACTTGTCTGCAAACAATCACCTCATTTGACAAGCGACTACAGAGTAAAGCATCTCCAGTGATTTACAGAATGTCACATCAGCCAATTTAAATTTACCATCATTATTTTACATTTCCTCTGGCCCTTTAATTGGGGGTCGTTGACTCAGACTTATTATGTGTGACTCAGAGGAACAGTTTACGCAGTTGTAGATGTTCGTCTGTTTTCCCTGAACATTATGGCATGTGTTTATCGACCTATGTGCCTCTGACATGAACAGAGTTTCCATGTGTCGAGGATCTGCCTGGTCTCACTGTAATGTAGGGGGACTTGCTGAAGTCAACTGAGATTGGATGTGCAACTTTGATAGCTGTGATTGTTTTAAGGGCCATAATATCTTCTCTGTATTATTTGCAGGCTGAGCATATTGGTTTTTGACTATTACAGGTGATGTCCACATTGGAGTGGAAGCTGTCTGTTCATTAAAACACTCTGCAGCTTTTATCGACAAGCACTGGTTAAAGCAGAGTCTGAATTGACATTGAGATATCCATTAAAATGGGAGATCTCGGGTGCTGTTGCTTTTAGTCTGCTGGGGATTGCCACTTCCACTTAGAACGTAGATGCTGGTCAAATTAACTACAGGCATTCGGTGGATTTGAACCACCCTTCACACAACACTGATTACGATGTGAAGCTGGGCAAGCCTCCGTCTGAAAAGGTTTACTCATGGAAGATCATTGAATCTGGCATCTCTATTGAATACCAAATCACAGATGTTTGTAATAAGGGAAGAGGATTCAAAAGCCTAAACCGTGGCCCCAAGCCAAAAAATTAAGGAGGAAAAAAGCCTCCTCTGACCAAGAACTTTTGACACAGTGCTTGAGCCTGACATTTACTGCAATTAACGTCCTCTTTGCTACTGCACTGGCCAGGGCCCTCTTCTCCAGTATCTCAAATTAGTCATACTCCTCCAGCACCATTCCTTGTGTTGTAATTTCTCCTTTGGACACAAATTGGAATAAAAAGCTCCTGTGTGTCTTTAACTATGCGCTGAGAGTGGGTAACCTTATGAGTTTCTTTAATAATAATAAAAAAAAGTATTCCCATATTGCTTCTTAATTAAATGTGCAACCAGATGTTTCTTTTTTGAAGTTGTCTACAGACACCTACAATTATTCCCCCCTCCCAGGTTTTAGACATCGTTCGCACAAACATCCGTTCGGTGCTGCAGAGGATCTGGAGGGAGCCTGACGTTGACAGTTTACATTTATACCGCCTTTTCAATCGTGTCTTCAATCGCCTGCTGTGGAGCCATGGCCAGGGTCTGTGGAACTGCTTCTCCAATTCTGGGTAGGCCCTCTTCCCTTTTCATTATAAGGCAGGTTGACGTGTTTAACACAAAGAGAACCCTTAGCTCTGAGGTGTATCCTCGTTTCACATCTTCTTTCATGCCGTTTCACCTTCTGATACTACATTAAAGAGCCCGTCCTTGATCTGCCCTTCCCTGCTCTTATTTTACACCCTGTTCTAATTTTCTTCATTCTCTTTCGGAGACTCTGAAGTCAACTTGACAACTGCTTACATAAAACAGGACTGGGGGACTGAGTACTATGAAGTCATGCACTTGGATAATACAAACCAAATGGTGCAACACTAGTCTTGTACGACTTCGCCACATGCCTGCCATGGACGGGTGACACTGGAATATACAAACTCATATCACTTGGCTTGTCTCAGTCTTTGATGTGACGGGGTCAAAGGGTGCTTCAGTCTTCTGTGCCAAAATCGCTCCTCAAAATGTGCTGCAGAAATACTGGATATAAGAAAGACCATTTGTTATTAGCCAACACTAATTGTCTTTCTTCTCAAAATTGGAATAAATTCAAGCAACAAGAACAACAACAAAATCAGAGTGAAATTCAGTGACTCCTTCCACAATTAACATGTATCCAGACTCATGCTTGCACACCAAATTAGCATTGCCACTCACAGTCTTCCATAGAAAGTGATCTTTTTCATTTATTATAATTACATATCCATCTCCTTCCTTAGGGATGATAGTACAATTTGTCTTGCTCTTCCTTCTACCTTTCCTGTCATGATAGTAAGCTTCAGGTCTTCCTTCCCCTTTTTTAAGAGATTTCTCACCATAACATTCTAGTGAAACACACAGCGAAACTTTCTTACCAATTTGACTGCCTTTTTTTGTGTTAATGCTCAGGGAACGGGGTAGGTTTGGAGCACGTTTCCTAGCCTGGGAAGCTTGAAATTCTCCAGGTCTCGAGTTTAGCCTTGCACCTGTGCAACTGCACATAATTAACAGATGCCATCACATGTGTATTGTTCTTCAGCTGCAATTTCATTTCACTTGATCGCAGTGCATGTGCCTGAGGATTAGCCATCATTTGGAAAGCCATATGCTGCTTATTTTAATCAGACCCAGCGCCAAAGGAGGGAAGCTGCTTCTTACAGATAATCTTGTTAGGTCTGTATTGTTAAAGATTGCCCATCTGAAGGGTATTTCTTCACCTTGCATATCTGGTGTTGTGATTCACTTTGTAATGCACTCTCACATTCCCAGATATTTGATATTTCATTTGAATAACTACCTTGGCCTAAACAAACAAACAAACAAGCCATTGTTGGGGGATATTGCATGACTCTAAGGATAAAGATACTATATTAATGTTTCTGAGGCTACTGAGGACCATAATAACCAACTTTATTAGGTTGGTAGAGGTAAGAGCCTTCACCATTAACATCCTTAAATGCTGGCAAAACTTTGTCCAAATGAATACGATATTTCCTAGCAGTTATGGAGCCCTTATTTAAAACAAACCAAAAAACAACAGCAAAAACATTTAAAAAAACATTTTAAAGCACACGACCTCTGATAAACTCCATTACCAGCAGAGAGTGACTTGTCCCATTACTTTTGGTAATAATGTGTATTATTATACATCTTATAGGATATTCTTTACCCCCCCCTCATTCCTGCGGGGCAATAGCCATTTCTGGTCCACCTATCCTGAAACCTATCAAGACAGGGGATGCTTCTCTGTGTAGTTATCACTGTCTTCTAGAAACAATTTCATTTAATGGTGATGATTTATCAGGACACATACACAAATCTGAAAGCTTCTGAAAGAAAAAAAAAACAGAGTACATTGATATACCTGTGCACAAACCTTCAATTATTCTCAATTGTTTGTTTGTTTTTTTAAAAGAGGACATTGTTTGTTCATTTGTCTGAATTTGACTCGAACCTTTACCTTCCCGCAGTATTCGTGTTGCGATTTTCAGATTCATAGAAATAATTATACCTCCGTTTCTTTGCCTGCAGGACCTCCTGGGAAACCATTTTCAGCAAAAGCACCGAGGTGGTGACCCCCCAGGAGCTTGAGTGCTGCCAAAGACTGGTGCAACTGTGCCGAGACTGCCTGTTAGTGGTGTATAAGTTTGTAGCCGATTCCAGGGGCTCGCTCACTGGCCTCAGTCCAGAGTGGGACGACACAAGGTGGGTGTTATTTAGCGGTTTATTTCCGTCGACACTGTCTCGTTTTTGCAACGCACTACACCAATGAATTAAGAACCGTTTATTGATCTTGTATTAATTAACTTTTGAAAGCACAGCAGGGGGCATTGTTAACATGAGATAATGACCCGTAGTGGAGCGCTTCCAACCTCATATTGGCGCTATGAGCTGTGGTTAGCGTACCCCCTGGAGCTAGCTTAATTCTATTATGAAACAGATCAGGAGACGGAATGAATGACCCAGCGAGAGCGAGTTTAGCTCTCACAGCTCTCGGTCTGTAACATGCCTGCGAATGCTCTCGTCTCTCCTGTGTTATAGGACATTTATACTTTAAACACAACGAACAAACTAACACAAATATATCCAATAGTTATTCAAATTTCATACTGAGGTTATTCACATTAGAAAACCACTGTGGTTCAAGAAAAAAGTAAAAAACCAACAACCAAATCAGGGCCTTTCTCAGAATCTCTTCTTAATTGTGAACATTTCCAGGCTTTGAATTTTCTAAGCCACAGAGAGACAGAGGCCACTTATTTGGTGGTGGAACTGGTGGAAGTAGTTTGCAGGAATAGATTGAATCATCAGGGCAATCCCTGGCTTCAGAATACTTTCCAAACTTTCCACGTAAATACACACACTTCTTCTTTAGCTTTAATTCTAGGTTTGGTGATCATTGACCAATTTTAAAACAAACATGACTTTCATCTGTAATCTGCACTCAGCTGTTTATTTCAGCTGCATATTAATTGAAGTGCATTTTTCTGCCAAAGATGCTAAAACATAAAAATGGCAAATATAATGTAGAAGGTATTATTTACAATTATGGTGATAGATCAAAGAATATCATGTAATTGATCTGTTTAAGCCGCACAGACATTTTTGTACCTTTTTCAAGAAAATGCAATATTGCTGAAAGTGATCTATATTACCTCCTTTGTAATGCAGATGAATTCTGATTCATTATCCTTCTCTAGATAAGGAATAATATGCATCATTAAGCAATGCCTTGTATGAAATGAACTATTTCTGTGGAGAAACAAAAAAAATGTAGAGGGGGGGATATTTCGTTATTTTCCCCCCAAATCACTGATTCTTATGCCATACTACAACTTCAAAAAATTCAGTTTGGATAAAATTGTGCCTTAATAACTAAACCTAGTCAGAACTTGCCAAAAGTGTACCTTCATCCTCTTCTTGGTCTAAATTATGTTACAAAACATGTTTTCCTTTTGAGCAAGGGCTAGTCTTTTCAATGACCATATTGTTCTTGACATAAAACAATGCACTTGTCTCTCTCATTTCTCATTTCCACCCTCTCATACCTATGGACTGTGTGAAGATTACAACTGGTCCCAGAACCAGTTTCAATGAATGGCTCCAATGGGCAAACGTCCACCTCCACGCTCCTTGAAGCAGGTTTTATAAGCATCTTTGCTTGATTTTAAACCCCTATTTCTGTCCACAGTCTCATTAAGGGCTGTTCCCTCACTGCAAACCCCCTCTCTAACACTTTGTCTGTGAACTGCCTTGCTGCAGGTCGGTGGACTGAATGACTGTGCTAGCGATGACTTTTCTCTTGTTTTATTCTGCCTGTGGCCCCTCTGAAAAAAGGATGCCTTTTCATCCCTCTCTTCACTCCATTCTTAAAGTGTTCTTGTCAATTTTCATGCCATTCACACAACCGTACACCTCCATTTATGTATTTTTATTCCTCACCGAGCACTATAGGAATGCATCAGCAAAGAATGGACCAGATCTTGAAAAGGAGAAGAAGCTGGACTTTGTTATTTTTCCATTAAGTGCATATGCTTTTCCTTTTCCTGAAAATCACACCTGATTACGGTGCTGAAGTTGTTTTGCGAAGCACTGCCATGAAACGTCCCTCTCTCTCATGACCCCTCTGCCAGCAATTCATTACTGCATATTGGCATGTGCCTGGCCTCCTGAACTGCAGCCATTGACTGCTCACCCGCCCTCACCAGCGAGCATCTTTCACAAGCATCTCTGTTATGTACTGAAGAGGGACGAAGTGTGAAGCTGCTTGGGCAGCTACTTTCATAGACAGTCCTACTCTCACTTGAGCACCACTTGTGGGTAAATAATTGGCTTTCTTATAGTTGAAAAGGAGAATTAATCATCCATATTTCAGTTAAAGCTATTTCTAAAGTTTAAAGACAGCAAAACCAAGGCATGTTAACACCTCCGCAGATCCCCTATTTGATTTTTTGACATGCAAATCTGAGGATTTAAACCCAAGGATTGTATGGAATACAAGTGTTTTGAAGCCTGTGTTTAATGTCCTGTCTGACAGGATACCTGACCTTTAGTTGTTATATCTAATACACAATGTGATTGTCATAAATCCATACACGCTATAATTACAATTCTAGAAACCAGATTCAGTAATCCTAATTAGCTGGTACCAGCTCTCAGACAGACATGCCTACACTGATTGATCCGAGCTCATTTGCGAACTCTAAATTAAACAAAGTAGAGCAAATTATGTTACTTCAAAGTGTTTTTTTATTTTATTTGATTTGAGTTCCACAGTTCAGCAGTTTTGTACAGCTCTCTGTAACTGAGCAAAATCTTCAGGTCTGTGGCACACTGAGCCAGTTCAGCTGATCATACAACATATAATGCATACATTACAGATACAGAGATACAATGTATACATGTAGTGACAACTTTCACTCCACATTAAATGAATAAAATGTTACACACGACCATAATAATGTGAAGTACGTCCAGTGTGCCACAGTTAAGGAGTCTACTTTCTTTTAAGTCTGACATTTTGTTAAAGGACTATATTGCACCCAAAAACCTATGATCTATAATTCTATTAAATTAACATGTGTTTACATTTAGATTTAACATCAGCTAAACATCCACTAGAGTTTCCTTATGAGACTGTAGTTTGTTTTCTTCAAATGGTTATTATTTAGCTGCTGTAAGATATCCCAAAACACCAGGAAGTTATATGTCCTCCATAAATTCATGCATTTCATTTCATTAACTGCCTCTCTTGAGGAGACCTGAGCAAAAACATCACCGATGTGAAGCAGAATCCTAAATTTAATTTCTAGTTAGGGGAAATGCCTTAAAGGTATCTCTCTCTTTAGATTCGGAAGCATTTTGAAATTCATATTCTGTGTTGCTCATTTAGTTTAGGGATTATGACACCTCTGCAAAGTACATATTCATTGCTGTAACAGGCCACATTTGGGTGCCCACAGTCTAACACCTTATTTCGTTCCAGGTTTTGTCAGCAACATGCTTCAGCATCAAGCAAGTGACATACATATATTAACACAGAGCAGCGATGGCCTTTTGGAGCTCTTTCACTGAACAGGATCTCAATATGAGCTCCCCACTCTCTTTTTCAATAACTTATCTAATAGAAAATGGCTAGATGCTATGCAGAGCCACTGATAATGTGCAACAGATTCAGATTGAACATGAAAACTAGGCATACTATCCTTACCTGCCAGTCAGCTAGAAATCTGATATAAACAGCAGTAACAATATTTTTAATTTCCCTTCTTTCAGGTAATACTTGTTACAAAATGTGTTTTTATTTCTATTTATTTTTAAATCTGGCAACATAAAGGACTTTTAAAGAAAATGGCCTCTACAGCACTCCTCATCTGGGTTTTGCCATTTAGTTTGAGTGCGTTTCCTTGGGGTGTCCTTCAAAGCCTAAACTGAATGCTTTCACAACTGAGAGCAGTAAATATATGAATTATGAAGAGCTACAATTATATACAGAATACCATAGGCAAACCTTCAATAATGAGACAAAAGGTGATGAATTTGCAGAAGACAGGCCGTGAAATCCACCAGTCCAGATGCCACTTTTAAGACAGACAATGACTGGCAGTATACCTGCGGGCTCACACACAAACAGTGCGTGACATTGTGGGAGCGGGAGCACAGAAAAGCAGGACAGCTAAAGAATTCCGCTTCCCCTTTCATTTCTGCTTCTCTCTCTTGAATTGTTGAGATTAAGGTATTAGAACAATGTTCTGAAGAATTTATTTGACAAGTACGAGTGGTGCACTTGAGCAGTTTCAAGGACATTCTCTTAGGCCTAAATTAAGTTAATTTAAATCCTGCTTAAACTCTCACGGGTAGGAGATAGTAGATGCAGTTTGTATTTTTAAGATACTTAAAAAGCAGCTGGGTTAATTCGACAGAGACATATTTCTTACAGGTAAAGAAAATGAGTCAATTCCTGAATGTAATATGACCCACAAGCAGAAATTATATATTATGGTGCAAAGTGACTGAATGTATAAAAAGCAAACAGTGAAAAATAACAGGTGTACATGATACAACAGGGAGATGTACATACTGTTTGCCATTTTGCTGTGCTAACTTTAGAATAATTAATTCAGGGCATTTTTCCATTTGATACTTGAAGTACTTGTACCCTTTGCCTTATTGCTCTTGAGTAATTATGCAATGAATGTAGATACAATTTAATTATAGTGACTTGATTGCTACAGTACATTCCTACGGAAGCAAATTGGTGCCACATTTAAATGATTGTTACATTTCCATTACCAAATGTTATTAATTTTGACACATTTTCCTAATACTAATTGTAGTAGGAATCCAATGGCACAGCCCAATGACACTGGTCATATGTGTTAAAGTTAAATCTGGATCTATGTAAATGTATGCATGGAGCCCAAGGACACAGTGAGTTAAAGTACAAATGCTTTTTTATGGGCTACAGCAGGAATCCTGTTTTTTTGCCCAATCTCAGATATCATAAAGGTAACCCTGAGCCAAACACTGCCTTCCCTGGGGTGACAAGTCTTTTAAGGCATGCTGTCAGGTTAAACTGTCTTCAATAATCCATTTCCACCCGAGCACATTATCAGCTCTTCTGATCCCTCTTCATGTAGGCGAGACCTTTCATTAACACGAGCGCTTTCTCTCACTGTCAGTCTGGCTGTCCGTTTCTAGAGGTTAATTACCTTATTAAAAATCGGTTGGGTTGGGCCACCGTAGTGTTTCCAGCTTTTACACTTTCAAGTATCTGCGGCGCGTCTAATCTAGTGAAGTCCATTCTTGTAAGACCCAAAGATGATTTGAAAACTAGGGAATTGTTTAATATTGGTGAAAGAGATACATTCATTATATCAAATAATTTTGCAAAAGCAAGGCTGCAATATTACATTGCATACATTTCACAGACAGTTTTGCTGAAATTAAGTCTTTTCTTATTGGAAACAGTTAACTACATTGCACATACAAATCAGATACTCGCCAACAATCTGATGACAGTCTCAGCAGAAGATGTTTTATAAATAATTATCACAGTTAAAACAGTTGCCAATGTAAAATTGTAAATGAGACTACAGCAAAACACTGACTATTTTAACTGAGTTTAAACTTAAAAAGGCATTTGCGTGCCTAAACAAATTATCAATGTTTAAATGTATTCAAAGTCATGTTTCAAAACAAAGCCCTCATTATACAGCTGAGTTAAATGTTTTCTCAAGGAAAACGAACAAAGCACAAAAACACAAGATTGACAGCAAGTATATGATGTTGAAAAGCCACGAGAAAACTAAAATCTCGACAAATTACTTCTAAGCCAACCCCAACTGAATGACAAGAAACTGCGCAGCTCGTGGTTTGTCCTGCTGGACGTCTGGATCGGTGTCTTTCTATCTATGTTTTTATAATCCTTAACTATGACTCTTTTCTCAATGTGCCTCTCTGCTCTGGTAGGTATCTGCTGCCAGTGACGTCCCAGTTCATCATGAAGTGGCCTGCCTCCAGCTTTGCCCGCATCGCCCCGGGAATGCCACGTTCTCGCAGCCTGTTCAGCACCAGGATGGGGCAATTCTAAGGCACCTGGAACCTTTCCTCGCTCTCTAGAGATCGCCCATCCATTTCAGTACCCTAAAAAACCTACCATGCTCGGTCAACATGTATCTGCTGTATGATACTTGCTCCACTGTACAGTTCAGAGTCGCAGTACTGTAAAAAGAAACTGGGGAAAAAAGGATACATTTATTTTAAGATGTAAAATAATTCATGAACACCAGGATGCTTTAATGATATGTAGATGGAATGAGCTTAAACAAGTAATCCCTTGTTTGAGTAAATAACTAAACAATAGAAAATGCTTATTTTTGCTGTTCAAAATGATTTTGGTGCTGTTATTCAAGTATTTATTTTCTCTTAAAGAGGTGTACGTTATTTAGATGCTTTAGTCTTTATCATGTTCTAGAGCTGCATTGAAGGTTCATCAGCAAAGGGAAATTCCAAGCTATACAATGTAAAGTATATTGGAAGTGAAAATGGTGTTCAGAGTAGTCTCTCAAAGTGACTTTTTCAGTGCACACCCAAACAATCAACCATCCAACAGCATTGAAACAACATGCGTCTCACCACAGTAAATTTGATCAGAAAACGTGTGCTTAATTTATTTTACCACCAAGATGTTCCTATGAATATATTCAACTGTCAGAACAGAAATCTTTATTCATCATGGAGAAAACAAGTTTAGCGACCAAAACTGAATTGTAGCAACACCCTTTATTTGCAATGCCAATTTCCATGAAGAAAACAAAGGGTTTTCATTTTTGACATGTTTGCCAAGTGTAGGATCGCTGTTTTAGGAGATACGAACTCTAGGGGAATGTTGTTTAAGAAATGCACACTACAGCATTTGAAGCTGCTCCGGTATCTAAAGCAGCCATCTGCATTATTCTTCCTGCATGCCTCGCTACAAAGACACTGATCTCTTCGTGTACACCTGTTGTCACAGAGAGCAAGCAAATTGCATTTGGGAAATACTTGAATTATGATTATTTTTATCCATGAAGTAAAAAAATTGTTTTTAAATATATGTGTTTGTTGTATTGTTTCAAATGTTGATATTATGCATTTTAGAATACCCGTTTTAAGGTGTTTGTGAAGGAAGGGAGCTCATAAACCACCACAGCTAAATATAGCTGGATAGTTTGCTCAGTTTTAACTGGAGTGCTTTGTATGACTGGTTCTGCTGTACAGCTTTTAGCAGCTGTGGCCTATTTTTCTTCATTAAACTTAAGTGCCAGTGTAAGCATTGGTAAGCCAATATTAAGCACAATCAGAAAAGCAGTAATTGGTCCTTCATGAAGATCTAAAATAATACAACTAATTAAAAATGCTTATAATATAGCATACCTTGTATGTTAGTATTATATGTATATACAAATAAATGTTTTGTTATTTATATTATTTATTATAATTTTCATTTTTAGATTTCAAAAAAGATCAGTAGAAGCTTAAAGTGGAAGATGATATAGTTTTTATAACAGTCCGTATTCAAATGGACACCATCATCATTGTTTTGTGCTAAAAAATAATGTTTTTCCCTGAATGTGTCATTTGAAAATGCCAAATATTTAATTTTGCCTGCAAACGTGTCATTTTACAATACTACCTTTTCCTTTCTGAGTATGAAATTTCAGTTTACATTTCAATAAAAGGCTTAAAACATTGTGCTCACTCTGGTTTTATTTCACAGTGTTCACAGAGGTCACTGTCTGCATCGTGCCTTTTGTAGCAGCTCTGGTGTAACTCTTGCAAGACTGCAAAACTGGTTGTTCGTTAGTCTGGGCACAATGCAGCTGGCCCCAGTTCAGGCCCTCCCTGTGTAGCAGGCTGTGTGTCTTGTGAATAGTGCTCTATATGCCGCAGTGATGTGAACCTTCCCTTGAATAGCTCTGCTGCCGCCCCCTGAATGAAAGCAACAGTCCCTGACAATCCACAGCAAAGAATGTCAGCTCGATGTTTGAGATGCTCGCATTTGCAGCCTTGTCATGTCTTCACCTACACACAGAAAAATAAAAAACTTCAACGAAATACAAAAAAAAACAACCACAACCAAAAAAAAACCTACAAGTATGAGTAGAGTGTAACTGGTGAAGGGAATTAATGACTTTTCTTTGTCGACCATCGCTCCTGATCTGGCAGTCTCCTCGGGTCAGTCATCATTGTTGTTTCCTGATACTCACAACCCCCCTGCCCCCCTGTCTCTACTTGCAGTAGTTAAATCATGACCTTCAACAGCTCCTGAAAGTTACAAGCAAGAGACTGCTGGACTATGCATTCTGAATTATATGCTCTCCAAAAATATCTTGACACATTTTCTGCCTCCAGCACCACCTCTGCACGGCCGGCTACAATAAATCTCTCACTGGGCACTAGAAAGCCACCCTATGCAAACAGTGGTCAGTGTAATTGGCCCAGTTTTAATAAAACCAAAAACCCGATCACTGCTTGTCCCCCTATCGCTACAATGCACCCAGCGGAGCAGTCTTATCTTACACCTGAAAAGCTGTGATAAAGGGTAAGAACTTTGTCCTGGATATATGGGAATTGGCCAATGAATAGAAAAAGCTATTTCTTTAACAGCATATTCAATTCCAATTTGGTCTTTTATCAATCTATATTAAAACGAGGATTATAAAAGATTTTCTTCAACTAAGAAATGTAAATATGTCTGTAAAATCATAGCTTTTTAAATTAAATTTTGTAATATCTCCTATATTAGTACTGATAACCATTCCAGCAACAATTCCACCATTATATATTCCAAATATAATTATATATGCATTTATTTATTCATCTTTTCCACACACATATGTCCCTGCACATAGACATTTTTAAAATGACTGGGAGTCTATCTGACCCTGGAGCAATAAGCTTTGAAAATCACTGTGTCGGTTTTAAGAACTTGAAAAAGAATCTTATTTGTACACCTGAAATGCTATCTTCCTCTGAAAGCTAAAAAGTGACACTAACATTACATGCTTCACACGGCATTATCAAGACCAGGCAGTTTAAAGAATCTGTCTCCCAGCTGGAGACTGCTCTATTACATAGAGATAGCGAGCAGGACATGAAAGATACAACTTCCCCAAGCTTCTGCAGTCCTTCCAAGTCCGATAACGTCTTATATTTCCTAATTCAAGGGCTTCTATTGGCGTTATTCTCTAACATCATAGAGATCGCCCTCTGCATTTACTGTCCGCCTTACCTTTTTTCACAGTGGTCTGTCGCTGGAGGACCTAAGCTGATTTCCAATTAAGAAAAAGGAACAAAAACAAGTGCTTTTCTTTCATTGTCGTACATCGCTAGCTTCTACAGAGGACAAAGGAGAAACACTTATTAATACGTGATAAATACGATTACTCCTCAGGAAACTGTGAGGGAGAATCTGGAAACTATCCTGCTCTCATAAGAAGGCTGTAAAAAGCTTTATTGGTAATAGAAAGTGGTTTTAAATTAATGGTCTATGTCAAATGTTGTTGAATATGAAGTGAGAGTCCTTAGGTATAAATTACAGGGCCAATGTGTTTGTGTGGAGACAAATAATAGAAGTAAAAAAAAAAAAAGAAGCTAGGGATGCTATAGGATGAGAGGAAAAAAGCAGCACAGGAGATGAAAAGAAACTGTTTTCACAGCTCCTGCAGTTAGCAAGCAAGAAGGTGAAGGTGGCATGTTGTATTAATTTTCTGCTTTATTTAATTTGCCTTCACCCTGTAGACCCCATTATAAGCCTATGCTGATGAAAGGGACCATAAACCTGCTGCTGACGCAAACTGCATGGTCCAGACAAACTTAGTTAATTGTGATCTTCGTGGCCACAGGAAAGCCTGAGAGACATATGAACAAGGAAGCTAGTTATGCCAGGCAGGGGCAATGGATCGGACCCAAATTTATTCATCATCTCTAGTCACCACCACCTTCTCTGTGTCTCCTGCAAAACTGTCTACTTTTTAAACAGCACCGCCTTGATTTGACATCGTATCTGTCCATAAGCAAACAACCGTGAACAGCTGCGACTCAATGTATTATTCTTATGATTATTGTTGTTGATGTAGGTGTTATTAACAACAGAAATATATTAAATTACAAGGAGAACAACAGAAGCGACGACAGGGGGAAGCAAACTGCAGTATGAGACATGGCAGTTGAATAGCAAGCTGGTGGAACAGAGAATTCAATAGAAAATGCTTTGTGATCTGATCTTCTGTAAAAGGCAGTGCAAAGTAGCCTTGCCTTGGTGATTGTTTGACCGTAGCAAAGCAGAGAGGGATCAAATCAAATTAATAAAAAACGTAAACATTGATTTTAAATGCAGCTCTCTGGGAAATCAAACACGTGATGATTTTCAATGTCCGTTACATTCAGTGCCAGTTCCCCCTATGCCTATATTGGGGATTTTATTAAGCCTCAAAACAACCCGCCGAACACGGCTGTTAGGACGGCCTCCTCCCTCCTGTAACCTTTTGTATGTACTTATGCTCTTATTTGCGGTTTCTGGTCTCGAAAAAAATCCATCCTGATAGTTTAGATAGAGGTATTAAAGTCAAAAAGCAGTCAGAAAGGGAAGTAAAATACTACCCAGGGATTATAGTATTTTTCAGACCCAGAGAGAATTGAGTGATCTGAATTGATATTATCAATATGTTCGCTCCAGCAAGGCTGAGAGACATATGACAGGTCTGTTCTGCCCATTAGCTGACTGCTGAGCTAAGGGACTCAGGGAAAAAAAAAATCCTCGAGCACCAGCAGAGGTCTCTGGGCCTCTTTGTACGCGGGGAGCCGGCGCTGAAAATACAGACACATTCAGGAAGCTGACAGGAACCATCCCCCTGCTATGCCGCAATCATTTCTGATAACTAGGGAAATACACCGTCTCTGATCAGAAGAGCCTTCAACTGGGAAACGCTGCATGATGGGAAAGCGGTCTTCCTCCACTCATCCTTCCAAGGAATCAGTCTCAATCTTTTACACTAATATAATGATGTCTCCTATAATTTTCGCTAGGCACAAAGAGAGTGACAACCCAACTTGGCTTTGCATTTCTTTTACTAAATATTCTGGCTTTCCTGTGACTCCACCATAATGATCTCAAAGCCAGCCAGGAGAAAGCATGCTACCAGCACTGCTCCTTTGATCCCTATAGCGAGGCACAAAGAAACTGCCAACCATTTTTTGGGCCCTGATTTTGAATAATTATTTTATCTGCTTGACACCGCTTGCGATTTCTACTTCTTTGAAAATATGCAGCCATCATCAACACCCACAGCAGACTGCCGGGACATAAACCTGACCCAGGCCCAGCACCTCATGTCAAACTTGAATTTCTCAAAATGAATGCAAATCTTCCTGAATTAAGTTGGAAATCTGGGTTAAGCGGTGCTCAAGACTGGCTGCCGATTGGTTAGGTGGGAACAAGGTCAGCTCTTGCCTCCTTGAACACTGCTTACATAGAAGATCTCTGATTATGGATTTCTGACAATTTATTGAAGTTTACACTGGCTTTGCTGCGACTCAGGTCATCTGTTTGTTTATCTCTAGCAGCATTAACAGTAAGCAGCTTCGGCCTTTTCGGGAAGCCTCGTTCTACCGAGTTACCCATAATTACTGTCAAACACATGGCTCTACGGCAGCTGCTTTAAAAATAATAATATATATTAAGAGAGAAATTATGCATATAGTGTTTGTGTAGAGTTGCTCTCTTTTTTGTTTGGCCGTATCCTTTTATGGATTGACAGAAATAAAGGCATGCATCACTGTTAAATAAAGCCATTGTTGCCATGATTTACATGCTATTCCATTCAATTATTAATTAACTTCCATTTCTCCCTGGTATATTTCATATGTATTATTTAGGTTCTTTTAGGAGTGGCTCCTACCAGGGACATGTGACCACACAGGCATCGTTTGCCGGGACACCACTATTGAAATATGCATATTCTGTTGTATCGCACTTTTGACTGTGTGAACCCATTCCCCACTCCCAAAGCGGCCACTTGCTCATCGCATCTGCTGTTTTTTTTCCGCCACAGCATCCCTGTAGCGCAGCTACTGCATTTTCCGGTTACTTTAATGACATTGAGGCTTGTCTAAAAAGCATAAAACAGTGGAGACTAAGACACAGAATTAAGCGGCGGGCTCCTGGCATCAGCTAAAATTAGCTCCTGCCTTAACGTTAACATTTGGCAGTTGTGACATCTCCCGTTAAAAGCCCGGAAACTTCATCTTCAGACTGGACTCACAGTTAATCCCTCCCCTGTGTAGAAGGGGGTGGTGCTGGAGAGACAACCTTTTACCACCAGTCTTGCTCTAAAGTTCAGGCATCTAATAATGCTCGCTCTCAGACACACCTATTTTGATCCATGTCTATGTAAACGTCCATACTGTATGTTTACTGAGATGCTATGAGTTACTGAGAAAACATTAAAAATAAAAGAAAAATAAGAGAAAAAATAAAAATAAGCCACTTCTTGGCAGAGGTCAGTGGCCTCGCTGTCTTTTTTGGGTCTGACCTCATGTTTCTGCCTTCCTTTTTACAGTATTTATGTTTTGCAGATAATCTTTATCTTCTCAAGGTTTTGCCGAATATTCATTCGCTCTTTCTATCTACCTTTGTAACTGAGTTCTGTGTGGCACAGGCTGCAAATAGGTGATGGGATTTGAGATATCTACAAATAATAAGAACTACACCATATGTAAACCTGAGCTATTATTACACTACATTCACAAGTTAACAGACTCAGGTTGTGCAAGGAAATGCATTTAAGATCCCCCTAAAAATACACTGAAGTCAATTTGATTCCGCATATAGTCGCAGGCAACACTGTATATCATTTACTTTTTCAAATCTCTCCTTCTGAGCAATCCTGCCTGAGACCAGTTTAAATAACTGACTGAGTGATGCCGCATTTTCAAGTTGAAATAATTTGACTCTTTACTTTCTACTTATGCTTCAAGTATCTAAGTATTTCTTAGATCATGCTCTGTAGATTCATCCCGAAACTTTCACATATCCGTTATAATTAACAATATTATTCTGAAATAGTTTTTTTTGTGTGTGTAAGATTTCCAAGAGACCTGCCGAGGCTAAATGCAATCACACGCTTCATTCATATTAATTAATATTGGTACAATTTTCAGGTAACATTCTGTATGAGACATTATAAAGTTTAAATACTGCAAAAGCATTACACACGGTCATTTACATCCAAAATTAAGATATATATTTTCACTGCACCCAAACACAAAGATATAAAGCAATGGAATTCAGCTGATATAACGAAGAAAACAAACGTAAAGCAAATTCCCCACTGAAAATATTTTCAAAGCAGCAGTGCTGAAAATTAGGTCATCTTTCAAATTTACCAGACTGTAAGTAACCAGCACTATGATTCTAATGGCAGCCAAGCTCAGCTCCTATTGGCTAGCCAGCTGCCAATGATTTGTGAGAACACACTGGCTGTGAGGTGATATGACCTGCCCCAAACCTAGGTTTACTACTTTATTGTCATTGCTTTATCTCTGGAATGCAGCAACACAGTTTGCATTGTGCTTTTTCATATTGTTCCTTGTTATTGTAAACAATTTACTGTTTTATTTTATTCCTTCACACATGAAAAACAATATTACAATTGAGGAGCGAAGTTTGCAAACCTCCCACGTTTTTTGACTTAGCTGAGGCGGGTGTTATTTTATTAAGAACTACTGTCTTGAATATAAATATTAAAAACAATGCTCACTACTTTCATCTGGCAGGCTTCAAGGCACGTTTTAAAGAGAATGAAAAATGGCACACAGGGCTCAGTCAATATGCTAAATCTCACTGGTGGTTACGGGCTCCAGGCATTAAGTTAAATTAGATAACCTATAATTCTGACTTTTGGCAGTTGTGACATCCCCTGTCAGAAGTAATGAGAGCACAGCTTGAGCAAGGACCCATGTTAATTGACCAACCATATTCAATTGTGAAACCAGTCCGTTACACAAATACAGATGTGTACAGCAGATGAAAGTTGACCCCTAGCACCTCTCCCTCGGATGCAGCATGTCCCCCTCTGGACTGCTTTAATTTCTAATGTACACTTTGCATAAACGTGAGTTATAATAGTAGAGTATAAACTTCCATGCCTTGCCATTAATTGAGAATTAATTACAGTACTCTTACTGACATTTTCAGATTTCTATATATTTTCCATTTCCAGCCTGCCTGTCCTGGACTTTCCCATCCTGCCTGGGAAGCATGGCGTCCTCGGGGACGGGGGTTTTAAAGAGAGCTGCCTCGATCCTCACTGTGAACTGGAAGTGGAGCCGCTGGGCTCATTGTGGGACAGGCAGGGCTCACACGTTCAGGGCCCAGACCCACTGGCTCCACGTCAGTCAAAGGAGTCAATGCTGCGCGGCTGGATGAATATGCCTGTGCTGACTGGACTTAATCTGATACCAGCGAGGACTGGGCCGCAGTCAGTGATGGGTGCCATTTGCCAGTTTCAGGTGCGGCTCATATTCTGTTCTGCAGGCTGAGGTTTCATCTGGATGGGCTGCACAGAATGATGTTTTAAGCTTCAGCTTTAAGGTTAATTTCTATCAAGTAACGATTCCTTAATCTTTCTTTTGCATACCCTGAAAGAGACTATTGATTTCACCCTTATAGGTAAACTTGTTTTATTGGATGATTAAGGTTGTTTGACATTCAAATTACATTTTATGCTAAGGTGCTGCAAACAAAGTGTCAAGCAAATGCTTTTTGCCTTGAAGACACTAAATTCGATGTTGATCAGGCAACAAAGGCTGTAATTCTGGACAAACATAGGTGCTAAACATGAAATTGATTTTTAATCAGAGTATCCTTCATTAATTTAGCACCAAGCAGAGCTCTCAATTAAAGAGACTGCATGGTTTAAATTGAGATTCAAGTGTTTCCAACTTTGTAATTCTTGCAAATTGGAAAACTTTATCATTAAAGAAGAAAAACAATATTATATAAAGTAAATATCTTACTTGTTAATGTGATTTGCTAGGAAACTTTATATTGTAAATCAGCATTAAAAGGGAGAAAATGAATGCTTATATGATGAATAGAATGAATATGTGTATCATAATGTATACACTCACCTAAAGGATTAATAGGAACACCTGTTCAATTTCTCATTAAATCAATTATCTAACCAACCAATCACATGGCAGTTGCTTCAATGCATTTAGGGGTGTGGTCCTGGTCAAGACAATCTCCTGAACTCCAAACTGAATGTCTGAATGGGAAAGAAAGGTGATTTAAGCAATTTTGAGCGTGGCATGGTTGTTGGTGCCAGACGGGCCGGTCTGAGTATTTCACAATCTGCTCAGTTACTGGGATTTTCACGCACAACCATTTCTAGGGTTTACAAAGAATGGTGTGAAAAGGGAAAAACATCCAGTATGCAGCAGTCCTGTTGGTGAAAATGCCTTGTTGATAGCATGCTAGAGGTCAGATGAGAATGGGCCGACTGATTCAAGCTGATAGAAGAGCAACTTTGACTGAAATAACCACTCGTTACAACCGAGGTATGCAGCAGAGCATTTGTGAAGCCACAACACGTACAACCTTGAGGCGGATGGGCTACAACAGCAGAAGACCCCACCGGGTACCACTCATCTCCACTACAAATAGGAAAAAGAGGCTACAATTTGCACAAGCTCACCAAAATTGGACAGTTGAAGACTGGAAAAATGTTGCCTGGTCTGATGAGTCTCGATTTCTGTTGAGACATTCAGATGGTAGAGTCAGAATTTGGCGTAAACAGAATGAGAACATGGATCCATCATGCCTTGTTACCACTGTGCAGGCTGGTGGTGGTGGTGTAATGGTGTGGGGGATGTTTTCTTGGCACACTTTAGGCCCCTTAGTGCCAATTGGGCATCATTTAAATGCCACGGCCTACCTGAGCATTGTTTCTGACCATGTCCATCCCTTTATGACCACCATGTACCCATCCTCTGATGGCTACTTCCAGCAGGATAATGCACCATGTCACAAAGGTCGAATCATTTCAAATTGGTTTCTTGAACATGACAATGAGTTCACTGTACTAAACTGGCCCCCACAGTCACCAGATCTCAACCCAATAGAGCATCTTTGGGATGTGGTGGAACGGGAGCTTCGTGCCCTGGATGTGCATCCCACGAATCTCCATCAACTGCAAGATGCTATCCTATCAATATGGGCCAAAATTTCTAAAGAATGCTTTCAGCACCTTGTTGAATCAATGCCACGTAGAATTAAGGCAGTTCTGAAGGCGAAAGGCGGTCAAACACAGTATTAGTATGGTGTTCCTAATAATCCTTTAGGTGAGTGTATATCATCATTATCCTCAGCCTATATCAATCCATTGCTGATTGAAGGCCTATAAATATAGATATATATATAGCAGCAGAACAGACAGTGGCTCAAATCAATACTTTTCACCCAGTGAACTAATTTTGATCAAAACCACTGCCAAGAAAACCAGAGAGCAGCACAGAAAACCTGAAACCTCTGCATTACATATTAGAAAAAGCACTCCTGGGAAAATTGGGGACTCTTGTCGTGGACCTCTTTACAAAGAATATGCAATATCTTTGAATGGGTAAAAACTATTTATATGGACCCTATTTAAAGTCTAAAAAAGTAGGGGAAAGCTAAGGAGAGAGAGAGAGGGAGGGATGGGGAAGAGAGAAAACTTCCTTGAACTATGAGTCCTATTTCTTACAGGGCATGCTCAGATGTTTAATTGAACTCATCCTTCCTTACAGGAAATCCCTCTGGACAACAGGAGATCTGTTCCCCAAAGGAAAGACGTATGTTTCAGGCTAACTAATAACTAACATCCAGTCTGCAGTGACTAATGAGCTCAGGGGACTCCGCTGCCTTCACCATGGTATTAAAAATGACGACTTTCTTGGTCTGCATCCTATCTACCTGATTTCTCTCCTTCTCTTTCTTTCTGGGTGATTTGCAATAACAGGCAGTTCAATTTGCTTTCATTTTCTTATAAACTTGTGTTTTCCAGCACACAGGAAAGTTCAGGCTGAACTCTGAGGTGAAGCTCACGGGCAGTCACACTGTACTAGAAATGAAAGAGGTGCAAAACAAGGGAGCCATATGTTGTTTTTTGTTTTAGTTGTACCAGCAAATAGTCTGTCACGTAAATTAGGCTCCAAAGAAAAATAATTTGTGCAAAGATGATTAAAAACAAGAAATTCAGAGGACAGTTGCAAATTTTAGAAGACACAAAAAACGAAACTGAGACACTTTGTGAAATAAACATACCATTATACTGCACTGGCAAGGTACATTACTATTCCTTGACTAGACGCTGGATTTCAATGTTGTTGTGCTGGCAAGAAAGAAAAGAAAAGTCTTAGGTTACACACCACCTGCAGTTGTTTTTTTTATGTAAAAATAGTTGAAAGTATAAAGTAGGCTGTTATCTTGGACAATGCTTGATTTTGAAATTTATTTTTGTAGTCACAGCAATTGCCTGAATATCTTTATTCCAACCATGTGCATTCAAATGAAGCCGGCTCCAGGCAACTCTCACCCCGCAGATTCTTGTGTTGCCTTTGTGCACTAGTTAATCAGGGAAGAATGGTTGGCATGCACATGTATTGTCTATCAATAGGGTAACAAGCAAAGAGGATGTATATCGATGAATGAAGTAATTAAAGGACTTGCTCGGGAAAGCACAACTTATGAATTCCTCTCTAGATGCGCTGGGAGATGACAGGCGGTGGGATATTCATGGGGGAAGGAGAAAAACACTGCTATCTGATGACAGCATTAGATTTTGACAATGGCTATGATAGATACGTCAAACAATTATATTTCCACTTAATTTACACAAATTAAACTGACCACAGCTGGTGGAATGTTTTACACTTAGTTTTTCTTGTTCATGTTACACCTGAAAAGTTTCATAATAATATCAATAATTGTCTCCTGTGATGGACCAAGCTGCGAGGTTTTAAGAATCAATGCCCTAGTATAAATTGCCATTGATATCAAACTGGCAGCATTCATCTAAGAAGTATTTTCATCATCTATAAAACCAGCTCCCTAAATGACATATTTAGCTCTTATATATATAAAAAGCCTATCTTCTGATTTTATGGTGGAAAAAAACACATGTATTAAAAAAACAAAAAACTAAATGCAGTGCAATACCCTTTTTTATGCAGAAACTGGTCATATGAGAAGGACACACCCATTCATATCAATATATATTGTATTCAGTTGTTTTTTCCCCCCTCAAATCTCTGTCTGTAAGGTGCATATATTTTTAATCTTCGGGGTGCATATGTATGTGATTGCAGATTGAGCTAATGCACAAGCTGCTTGAGAAGAGAGCGATTTCCTTTCTCTGTCACAGCTGCGATGATAATGGAATTAAATAAATCATGAGAACATTGCATATCTCTTTCACACTATAAAATAAAAAGGTAGCGCTGCAGTTAATGGCAGCATGCACCTGCTTTCGGCAAAGATTTACACACTGCTGCTGAGGGAGCGGATTGGTTTTAAAAGGGATATTCTGTACAGGACTGAGGGAGCCATGATCTCAAACTGTGCACAAACGGGAGGCATCCGCTAACACCCGTATAGGAGTTTCTGTAAAAATGAAGCCCACTTTCAAAGTTAAGGAGTCATGGGGGGGCCATTAAAAAAGGAAAGAAAAGAAAAGGAAAAAGCAGCACTGATTAGGTGAGAGAGAATGGATTTTAAAAACTCAGTTACTACACCTGAAAGACTTGTTAATGCAGTACTTCTCCAGAACACAGCAATTAACATCTGTCATTGTTGTGCTGAGAGGCCATAAAACGCCCTGTCTTTCGTGTTTGTAGGAGAAACTAAAAACGGGACATGGAAGCTGGGTAAGAGGTGGCCATTGGTTATAGACACCCGTCCTGACAGACTTACTCTGCAGGTTACAGAGGGCTTGTAATTAATCTGAAGTAAGTTACGTTATGGAACTATAACACATACCATATGGCCACCATGTGCACAAGTGCAGCAGTCGGCAGTCAAAACGCCCAGCCATAAACAAAGCAAAGCCAAAAAAAACGTATTTCTGTCTACAATTGATTGTAACAGCTGTCAGGCTTTTGGAACATCACTTTATTACACATCAACAAATGCTTTAACATCAACAAGTCCTGTCTCACACAAACACCCCAAACATACAGAATAAGCCACCGAAACACACAGCGTAAAAGCAAGATGGATTTCTCAAGAGTGGCTCTAGTTGTTTCATTCGTTGACAGTTTAATTCGTCATTTTGAAAAAGAAACAAAGATTGTTCATTCTCAGAAACCATTTCTATGTCATGAAAATGATGGCACCCCGTGTATCTAACGACAGAACTACAAATCACTTAAAATGTACTCTCCTAGTCCTAGCTGCAATTAGTTTGAAAAAAAGATATCTGAACGCCTTTGTTGACCTGAAAAACTGATGTGCAAATGCATTTTGTAGTTTCATGTGAGAAAAGGGTTTTGTGGTTTGAATGGGTCTACTAGGTCAGGCTACTACAGTGCGTCTCACAGATGCGAACACTATTGACTCAACATAAGGTTATGCTGAACATCTGAGACAATAAATAGCTCCCCTACCGGCGGGATGTTTTGAATCATGGTCTGGTGAATGTAGTTCCAAAACACTTTTCCTTCTCAATGATTGGTTTCAGACTTTCTAAGGTACTTAACCCTGTAGTACAACTGTCCTTTACACTGAAATCCGAAACGCAAAAACCAAAACAATGCTGTCCTTAATTTTTAGGCTTCACTTGCAGTTATAACATTAAATTGCTTGGACTGCATTCATGGATCTATGGATGATTTCTTTCATAAGATAAAAATGAAACTAGCCTAAATGCATTAAATCATGAAACACGTTGGATAATAATGGGTTTCAACCAAAACTTTCTTCAACAATAAACACAAAGCAAACAAAACAGACCAAGTTTCCAAAATAATTTGGTTACCAAACAGCCCTGCTTGATATCTTTCCATGTTCAGTCGCACAGTTTCAATAAATCCCCATTTACTTTTGAGATCTCAATCCCACTTTCAAAGTTACTACCCACAATGCTCTACAAAGTAGCCCACAATAAAGCAGTAAACTGATTGTGCTCTCCCAATGCTGAAACAACTATTACAATAACATGGTTTACTGTTGACAGTGAACTACATCCAATCAATCTGGTAGTGGTATATGTTAGCCAAGTAATAAGATCTAATAAGAAATATTACTGAGTTTGGCTTAATTCACTTGACTTTTGTACTTTTGCATTCTTGTAGGTATTTTCTGATGTTTTGCAATACCTTGGGCTTCACTGGAGGTCATGTGGAGCATGATACAGCTTAACCTACCACAGTTGGTCTCCTGATTCAGACTTTATTACCGTGTTAATAACTATGCATTTAACTCAGAGGGTGGTTGGCCGATCCTTAAGGGTTACAAACAGTTCATGAGGTTCATGACCCAAACTCGGAAAGAAATAGGAAATTGAAACAATTAATTTCTTGAACGTTTAAACTTTGCAATAAAATGCAACTCTTACGTGGGTGTGCGCATGCAAACCCCTAAAAAAAACTAGTTGTTTATGCACTGTGATCAATCTCGCACATACCAGATACGAAGTTTTTAGCAGCCGTGTGGGTTTATAAAAGGATGTTTACTGGTGGTGGCCAACCAGCTTTTAGGTAATTACATCATTTATTTGAGTCTGCAAGACAAACAGTAACTTGCAGTAACCCCGGAGAACATTGTTTTATTACTTCTACAAAGAGGCCGTTTTTTTTTTTGTTTCTGTACAAAAGCAGGGTGGGGGTTGCTTTGTTACAGGAGCCACATGCAGATAAGGTTTAAATTATTAAGGGAAATATTTATACAGACTGTGCAATATTCCTCATTCCTTTCAGCCTCCCTCTTAGTCACAAGGGAGGGACAATAAACTTGCCAAGCTGAATGGCTAACTTCATTAACCGACTGAGGTAATAAAATCCAGTCTAATGAGATTACTTGCACCAAGTTTACAAACATGGCCCTATACGCATGTCTTCTTCGCTTCCTTAGCATGCGAAAAAAGAGAAAAAAATAGCCAGACAAGGGCCGGTCTGGAGCAGGTATCTTGTTACATGCTAACTTAACCTTGTTTTGCAGTCAGACAAGTCCTTGAATGCCAGTGTTATTGAATCTTTGGAACATGGCTTGTAACCGGAGCACAGTAATAAGGACTGAATCTGGGATGACAAAGGCTGAACAGAAGGACTAATTTTCATGTCATTTTGATTTGCTATGGAAACGCAGAGAAGAGTGGAAATGCAATTTAAACTCGCTACAATAAAACAGGCAATTTATCTACAGAGCACACGGCGACATTTCTTAAAGAAACATTTTTTTTTAATCCCCCTCTGCCTCTTTGAACGCTGGTTTGTAATTTCTCCTAGTTTAATATGTTTCTGCAACATTATTAACTGTAGGCAGCTCCATCCCAGGCCTGCTGAAGGCCTGGCTACAGGTGTGGTCCTCTCTGTAGGATATGTTCCCATTACAAACAGTAAAACGGCGGGTTACTCAAACAATGGCTTGTCTTTTAAATCACCCACGACAATCTCCTTAAGATGATTGGGACTCATAACCTTTGCCCTTGATGATATACATTTGCCAGACATGACTATGAAGTCTGTGTGCTGGTAGTCCTTGTCGGAAGCCCTGGGTTTATTCTGCCTTTACTCCTCCCTGGAGCCTTCTAGAGAAGAGGAAACAGTTAAGCTGTCATTGTGAGATAGGACGTAAAATGGCCTGAGAACATTAGGCACTGCAGTTGGTGCAATTGTTGAAAAATAATCAAAGGCCTGCAAACAGCTGCAAATGGGTTTAGCATTACAAAATTAAGATGACACAATTTGATGGAAGCTGTCAAGATCACATCTAGAAGGAGCCAGTATTTTAGATGTTGCCTAATCCCAGTGATGTGCAGCTTTTTCAAATGTCCATCTTTAGTGGGTTTTTTTTTTTTTATTCCAACAACTTGGAATATTTGACATACTGAACAGTATAATTCTGCTGTCATTGATACAAGCAAAGCAACAGGCAAAACTAATTATTTTGTGTTTCCTATTCTTTTTCGATGAACAACTAAATGTATAGGTCATAAATTTCCATGTGTGGGAAATATATATATATATATATATATATATATATATATATATATACACACACACACACACACACACACACTTTTGTAACACACAAAAGTCTGGCACTATCCAAATGATTCAATTTCAGTTTCTATTTTTTCCACTGGAGGTTTAATGTAGTTTACTGCTGGATTTGAATGTCTTAAATGAGGGTCATTTTTTTTTTTTAAGCACGCAGACTCCCACACAGACTTTTGTTTTTCTGCCTGGCTTTCAATCCTGCAGAGACATACAGATTTAGTCAGACGATAAATTGACTGTAAACCCTGAGGCCTAGAAGAAAACACAAACATAGAGGGCATATAGAAAAACATCTTGTGACCTTGTAAAAAAAAGGGGCAGGTTAGAGATCCATAAAAGACTTCTCCTGTATTGGCACTGTCTAATTTATCCATTCTTTACTCATAAGCCTTCACTAAAAAGTACACAAGCTAAGCTAAACACAATCAAAAAGCCCTTTATAGCCAACAGGCAGTATTTGATGCAGCCATCACCTTCAAACGAGGTTGTGGTATGTAGTCTCGCCAGAGTATGATCACAAATCACTGATAGGAAATATTCTAATCATAAATAGTCATTAAATCATAATGATATGAGCAAGATGCTCATTGATCACTGATTACATTTTTTTTTTGGGGGGGGAGTTGTTTTTACAGCTGGCGTAAATGAAAAGCAAGATGTCATATATACTCAAATGCACATACAATGTACAGTACATAGACATAATTCTCTACACAAATTACATTGCAGAAATAATTACATCCTGGCGAAACAATCTAAAAATGATATATTTTACAAAGATAGTATCAGTCGTCGTACTTAGCTGGCTGTACTCCCTGCTCTCAGGTTCGGCTTCAACTCACAGACCAAAGACCACCGTGTGAGCAGAATTCACCCGGCACTAAATTTACAACGTCTGCTTGGAAAGTCGACTCCAACAGTTTCACTAGCGTCTCGTATCCAGAGCTATATCCATCCTTTTATTATCCCGTGATGGTTTACTGATTCAGGAATGTGACCAATGGGGTTTCGTTTTTGATGCTCCTCCAGCACACTTCCTGCCGACCAGATTTTAGACACCAACTGGGGCTTTATCTAGACCAGGACCACTAAGTCAGATTGTCTAATACGCCAAGTAGAAACAATAAGAGAAAATTATAAGACAAAAGTACAGTAATACAAACAAGAATTAAATCATTTGGGGGGGGGGGGGTAGGAGAAAAAACAACAGATGATCAATCCTTCATCAGGTTCATTTCGAAGACAGAAGGGACAGTATTTTGGTCAGTCTTCAACACCACCTAATAAACAGCAGCTCAGCATCAATCCAATGTAAAATATAACATGTTTTCCTTTTCTTACGTGTCCCCCAGCTACTAAACACCCATTCTACATTGAAGCCACACTTATAATGTCTCCCAGTCATGAGCTTGACAAGTTTCCTTGAGAAACAAAGCATGATCTGTATGCACTGCAGCATGCGAGAACCTTGGTAGATGCTAATTTGGGGCACAGTGGAAGTTGAGATCGGTTACGTTTTTTCTTTTCTTGTTTAGTTTTTTGGTCAGAAGGAACATTTTTTGAGCGGTTGCAGTACAGAGACAAACCAGAGGGTGGTGATCACAACACTTCCTTCATAAATCACCCAATCTTCTTGGCCTCTCTCTTGTTATTCATTAAAGCGGGTTAGAATAATAAGTCCCAAAGAAACTAGAAGCATGTGACGAAGTGGTAGTGAATAATATATACATTTTTCACCCTCCATTTGCCCTCCTCCCTTTTCTAAGCTCTAGAGTTCAATGAACCTTCCTTTTCAATACATCCATGCCCTTGTAGTGAATGGGGTAAACATACATTAACATATTTATGCTTTGACTTAAAAATGTGACAACACACAAATGTAAATGGCCTCAATTGAGGACTTGATCACACACTCCTTTCACACACCATTTCAGCTCCGTAATTACACTGCTTAATGCGGTCTCATAAGACCATACCACATTCTGATGCTCAAAAACATCCCTTGGAAAATAGGCATTTTAATTTAACCTAAGCACAATCACAGAAATGTGCTGCTACAATGAGAAATGGCACATCTTTGTGTACACAGAAAACACAAGACACTGCATATCTGGTTGGTCATTGTGAAAGGTTTTTCTGGAACATTAGCCGGTGAGATTTGGAGGTTTTCTCCACCGCCTTCCTTTGTGTCTTTGGCGAGACAAACATACAGTCTCGGCTTATGCAGATGTGCGTATCACACACGCCGCAGTGCATTTTAAACACGGGGAACACAAACACCGTAAATCCATCAAGGTTTTTCTTTAATTTCTTCACCAGTTTGCCCGCAATGAAACACACATTTTTAACCTGCAGTTTCATCATGCTTCAGGCAGCAGAAGATACAGATTTTTTTTTCTTATAAAAGGCCCTTGGCTCTTTAGAGATTTCAAGTTGGAAGGACACTGCATTGCAAAAAAATTTTCATGGTTTACCAGCTGGGTTACAAACCTCTAGTAAATCCCAAATATGAGCTTCAGATCCATGTTCTTTGCGGACAGAACTGCCATCTTTTTATTTATTTTTTTCCTTCAATATGCTTTCCACATACTGATAGATTTAATGGCCCGTGAACCATTATTCTGTTTTTTTTTTTCTGTTTGGTCTTTCTATTAATCACAAGTTAATTCTAGAAGTAACTTTTGGATCTCTGATCATTTTTAATATGCCGTACCCTCAACTGTGCCATTGGGGAATGTTAACAAACTGGTTGATGGGTTGATGGAAAAGAGTAATGGGCACTGAGGGATTGTTTAAACTGTATTGTGAAACTGCGCCAGTGCCTCGCTGTCTGTGTACCTGGGGCTCAAAGTTTCTTTATGAACACGCAAGCGTTTTTTAAAATGAAATTCCTCCCTGCTTCAGAAATAAATGAGGGAGCTGCCAAAATTAATTATTTATTCTAAAATTGACTCTATCCTTCACGGTGCTCTCATAAGCTCCTGATGCAAATTAAGGCTTCTCCTAAATATAACCTCCTCCTGAGTGTTTCAGAATGGAGGAATTTTAGTGGAACATGCAAAAGATTAGCAGATGACTGGATGAGGATCTGTTGCATCGAACACAAGGGCCCTGAGGTGAACCAGTTTGTGCTGCAGAAGGGGTGACAGTAAACACAGCTTTGTAGGTTTTAAATGTAACTTTGAACTTAATGTTAAAATCAGCCATGGCCTACATAATAGCATGTATTGTCTTTCATTGTGGGGGGTGGGAGGGGTATTTGTTCTCAAATAAATTCTCTTTTTTTTAATGACCCCAACCTTACAGGACAGATTTTATTGCAGAACATTATCCGCTTGTCGTTAACAAAATGATCTGTTTTACCAAATAAAAGGCTGGAAATAAAGCAAAGACAAACAGTACTAAGAGGATTTAAATTACAAATGCAACAAAAGCCTAAAAAATGTATATAATGTAATTAAAATACCACATTCAATTGTCTGCTTTATGTTTCTCAGACACCTTTAAAAAAAAAAAGAGTATATTCTGAATCCAATAATATAATAATATAAATTAACTGACATTGGTTTAAACCATCCTCAATACTTACATAATTTGACAATCTGTAACACAAAATACAAACACATATTAAGAAGTCTGGTATCAAAGATGATTATCTAACTTGCAGCAAAAATAAAGTACTTTGTGTTTAGATTTTTTTGGTTGAGTGCTGTGTTGAGTTGGGCTAATATTTAACCGAATGCAGGTATATATAGAGACCGATTGCTTTACCGTCTCGATCCCTGAAATGAAATAAGTGAGAGTGGACAGAAATCCCCTGACCTTTGCTACTGGAAGTATGAATTAGACCACACTATCTGCAAGACCAATAACATTAACAACAAAAGCAGGCAAATTAATTCTTTTTTTGAACTCTTTTTGACTTTTTGAAGCTCTGATTGTTGTGCTGTGATATGAATATCAATTTTTGTTGCCTCAAAGCTGAGATGCATTTTATTCTACTGAAAAAAAAACAAAAAATAAAGTGCAGATTCTGTTGCTCTCACAAATGCAACAAAATACATAATCTCTGTAATCCCCAAAGCCCCTTAATAATGGCCATTTTGAAATGAGCAGATTGTGGAAGTACACATGCTATTCTTTTCTTCAAACGGGCTCATTCACTCCATATTACTTTCAAGTGATTGTTTAGGAAATGACTGTCAAGACACTGGTGGCTGACGTTTCATTTAACAAATTATTCTGCGGTCTCTCCCACTGGCCTTCCATTTTGAAACCCTGCACTCAACAGACCAATAAATATGAAAAAAAAAAAAAAAAAATCTAATATAACATTTGCGAAAAAACTGAAAATAATACAATAACTTCAATTTAAGCATATGGCTAATTCATTTCAACCACAATAAGGCAATGTTATACATAAAATGAAAACTAATGTGCACAGATTAAAGAAGGAGAACAACATTCATGGAACTATTGTGATATTAAGCATGTTGTTTAAAAGAAAGTCTGAATTGCTTCTTCACTCTGCATGATAATTCAATTGTACCTACTTGTAAACCAACATATGACACAAATTGCTCCTATTTGTTCCCTACAGGAAAGTTTGTACCCAAACTAAGCAACTAAGCAATATTTAATTTTGCTTTGCCAACTTCCTGATAGGCTATGAATTCCTCCTCAGAGAAATTACTAATCAACTCCCTCACCACCAAACATGCTATTACAGTAGATGATAATAGCATTAATTGAAACAAAAGAAGTATGTACATTTTTAACTAGCAGCTGCAGGGTTACGTTATATCACATTTTACCAAGTCTCTTACACAATTAGTCAATTACAGTGTGTAATTCCATCCTTTCACTAGGAGAATGGTATGTATCATTAAGTCCTTATTCCAAAATGTGTGCTGGGTTGCATACTATTAATATTGATATATTTATGTGTGTGTGCATGTATATATATATGGGGGGGAAGAAAAGTGAAATTAATTTTCTGTCACGATTAGAATTCCCTCCAACAACTGACCCCTAGAGGTCACTACAGAATAAGAAAATAAAGTCAACAATACTTCAACTGAGCGGCTAATCCTGATGATAATACTGGATCATTTACTGTGAATCATCCATATTCTACAATAAGTGTTTTCATGCGAGACTGAGATAAGAAAAATCCCAAACAAATACAGCCGCATTATTCTTAGTCGTCTTCTTATCTTTTTATTTTACAATTATTTGTGTTGGGGTTATACACCATCCTTAAATCACAGCTATTATTTAGAATGTAAAGTAAAGAGAGGCTCTTAATTGTGTGAGGCTCTTAATTGTGCCTACTGAGGTCAGTGCCAAAGAGTTATTGACATGCTGGTCTGGTCCTATAATCTCTGGCATATCGGGAATATGAAGCCCAGTAGGCAGTCTTCTCAGAAATAAAGCCCGGGATGACATGAAACAGAAGAACGTCAAAGTATACTCTGCAGAACATCAAATTTTCCTATATTCACTAGAGATGCTTGTATGTTTTCAATAAACTTTATTTATATATATATTGTGTGTGTGTGTGTGTGTGTGTGTGTGTGTGTGTGTGCGTGTGTGGACAACACAATTTAAGTTTTCTTACGGTGAACAGGATACAGAAAAGTTGTCCTTGTTTTATTGATGCATTATGATTATTACTATTATTTTCCACTCTTGATAAATACTTTATGCTATTTGTGACAAGCATGAAAACCATGTCACCATGGAGTCAGACTGGCTGAGTCCTGAACCACCTGCTTTTAATCCACTCACTTTGTTAAGATGCAGAATGAGGGGCAATGGAGTACAGGCTGGTACAGATCTTAGTGGAATTGCTAAGCTCTACCGAAATGATTGGGCCAGGCAGTTAGAGGATTTAACCTTTAAACCATATCTTCTCCATAGCCATTGATAATATTTAAATACATACAAAGTCATACAAATATTTAAAAACATATACATACATACATATGTGTGTGTGTGTGTGTGTGTGTGTGTGTGTGTGTGTAGATCACATTTGCTTGTAAATGGAAATGCACCAAAGCTAATCAAATTGTATTTCAATGTGAAGTGTAGCTCATTAAAGTTTGGTCTTTTTAGACTCTAATCTCTTTTTACTGTTTTTATTTAAAATGTAAACTTTTTTATTATTAATTAAAATCTCACAGTGAATAAGTCATTATTGTATAAAGTAGAATAAGACTTATTTTAAAAAATAAATTTCACTATACTTAGCAACACATTCTGTCATGCATGGAAAAGTGAGTAAGAAATTGTGGGATAAGCATAGTATGTTGATATCTTAAAAACAAATCTGAGGCATAGACAAAACCTTTTTGGAGGGCAAAGCAATATTTGCATTAGCAGAAATCACCATTTGAACTAATGTCTGCCCTAGTAATATCTAAATGTATTTTGCATAATCTGCTATTTTAAACTGTATGGTTTAAAACTAATTATTTACACTAGTAAAAGGAAGACCATGCTAAAGTCATGCACTGGGCATGCCTGCAAATACCATACAATCTTGATTAAAAGAAAAACCCAAAAAAACTAAATCATAATCATAAAAACATTTCTTCACTGAATTGTAGCAGTTGATAGATGGTAGAAATTGAATTTATCAGATGCCTGTGCAGCAAAACAGCCCCTAAAACAATTAAATAGCATTTAGCAAATGAGACCCTACTTATTTTATCTATGATTATGTGTCAAATTCTGCATCCATATGCGATAAGAGAGTAATATTTGTTAAAAAAAAGCATTGTACTTTTGTTTTTCTTTCAAATTATAGCCTGCATTGATTATTATTATTATGATTATCATATTTGTTGTTGACTGTTATTAGTAATGGTATGTCTATAGGCATTACAGTAAATATTTTATATAAGGTTATATTTTTGTTTAGCCAAGTTTAACAGAACGTAATTAGAAGGGTGAATTTATCGACCAAACTGTAAAAACAAATAAACATAATACACTATTTACTAATACGACTAGATAAAATAAAAATAAAAACTTATGTTATATGGGTAAGCACCATATACTTGGTGAGTTTTACATTTTCCACTAATTATACTGAAATGAATGTGTGGTTTGAATTTTGGGCTTTCCGTTTCTCCTCTGAGAAGAATTAAAAGGTGAATAATACCCAACAGCAATCTTAACCCTGCTAATGATAATATTTACTATTATTATGTTGATGATTATTATTAATAATGTTTACAGTATATTCAATTAAATGTACCATTATAGACCAAAAATTGTTAAAACATATTTAAAGGTGCATTCATGATCTTAATATCAAACATAGAAAAACAAGACATACAAAAAAACATATTTCACATTCAGAAATAAAAATGTATCCATCCCAAACAAATACATGTACCAGTTAAAAAACGTACTGATTTGATTAGACTGTACACCAATTATCATGAAAGTTTCATATTGACAACAATATTTTAATTTTAACATTGGTCTGCAAAAATAAATAAATACAATCAGAAGTACACAATAACTATATATATATATATATATATATATATATATATATATATATATATATATATATATATATATATATATATTCTTTTTTAAATGTATACATATATGGCATACAGGCATTACATTTAAAGTAAAGGTAGATTAAACTTATTACTTTAAACATTTGTCATTAAATGCCTACTGTGTTCCCCCTCAAGATTATTGTTTGCTGCTTTAATTATGTTATTCCTGTATGAAACTTAATGGAATGGGGCATTTTCCCACCCGCCTAACAAAGCTCTGGTTTCACAAAGCATATGTGAACAGAAATGCTCATATCACATGCCTAGCCATACTCCTGATAGTTAAGTCAGCCTCTATTAACAGTCCTCCGTAAATGCATACAATAATATCATTGTATTGTTTAGTTTGAAGGCTGACAACGGCTGTGTGAGAGACTGACAAGCTTGAGACAAGGCCACCTAGCTCCACAGTTGTACAAACATACAGTTCACAAGATTTTAAAAATTACAACAACAAAAAAGCTGGTCTGAGAAGGCAATCTTAGAAGTTAGTATTTTCAAATTCTCTCCTATTTCAAAGAGAAATGAATAATGGTACAGTTCATAAATTAATTTCATTTTTTTCCCCTGTCCTCCTGCAGTATATTTGAAAGTGTTGAAACCGAGATAATGTTCACAAAGAGGAATTGAAGTTTGGAGATGTGTATCTGCAACACTGTTTACTTTTTTCACCACTGGTGTTATTAACATGAATCTAGCATTATGTGTTGCTGTAGTGCTTGTGATTAAGACACGCTGACAGTTCGAGTCAGTATATATTGTTATGTGGGGTTTCGGGTCCCACGTTGCTGCGGTACACTGAGCTAGCATCCTGGCTGCAGGCAGAAAAAGACGCAGGGAAGAAAACCTGAGGATCAACTGTGGAGGCAGTTGTGGCAGCAACTCTGGGCTGGCTTCAATATGAGAAAGATTTGAATGTTCAAAAACAGCATTATCGGGAGGGAGAAAGACTTTTTTAAACTTTACTTTATGAAACCTACTTAGTTCCATCAGTAACAGACTTTGCAGAACACTTTCAAGTCATCAAAACTTAATGGTGTTTCTTAATAATAATAATAATAATAATAATAATAATAATAATAATAATAATAATAGTAATAATAAATATTGTAATTAGAGTAAGCTGAGACAATGGCTTTTAGTCTGAAGCACTGTTTCTCTAAGGAAAACCAGAGTAGTGTTTGAACTTCTGTGGCTGTCTGAGAGGACAAAATGGAACAAAAATAAAAAATAAAAAAATAAAATTAGATATGTATTAACACATTAAATATGACAAAATCTTCCCTATTATTGATGCTGGATACTATTAAAACATCGGTTCTAGTATGTTTGCTCTTTTGTTTTAAATATTAAAATCAATAGTCTGAAATAGGACTCAGGAATTATTATTGAAAGTGATTTTTTTCTTCATCACCCATATATTGCTAAATTCATTTTTGATATTAGCTGATTAATGTATGTAGCTAAGTATGACTTCAATCAAAAATGCTTCATGCTGTTAAATAAATGACAAAAAATTCAATAAACCTTTTTAGGGAAAGTGCTCAAAGTCAGCAGGTGCTTTCGTGTATTTATCTGCAGATTTTTCTTGCTTTCACATAGACCCAAGGAAAAAAGAAAGAGAATTATATTCTTTACCATTCTATCACAAACCACAATAGAACACTTATTAATTTATTGTATGATATAAAGATCTAAATCTAGAAAATATTTTCTTTACATTTCAAATGGTAGTTTGCGATTATGGCAACTATCTTTTTCAGGTCTGTCTGTTCACAAACAACAACAATAAAATAAAGCCAGGAGACTATTTTAAATTGAAGAGATTCCAAGCCGTGATAGCTGTACAACATAGCGGCTATTGTGGCGCAATCACTCCAGTTTAATCTGCCCCAAAAAAGCCTTGTCTTCTGTTTTTGTCTTTCTGTTGCCCTTAAAGACTCCCTGTGCTGCTATTCCAATGAAAAGTAGAGACCGGCCAATAATCTATATTGACAGTGGCAACGGTTTTATAAGAAAGAGACACAGAGCACCCATTGGTTAATGAAGCTATATCTCCTTTACAACCAAATTTACAGGGAAAATAAAGACAAACAAAAAAGTCTAAGACACTCATACATATTCTAGAATTGTCTTTGAGATTAGTATACACCAATTGTAACCCAAACAAAAATTGCCCCTCTCTCTGTATGTATATTACATATACACTCAATTAAAAACTCCACATCTGTCTTCAATATGAGGCTACATCATTGTTGTATTGTCTACAATATAAATAGAAGCCTCACTGCAACATATGTGGTTTCAAACCAGTATGTTTTGTTCTGAGAATTACATTTTGCAGTCAGAAAGCTGCTAAAGAACTTCAGACTTTCTATGAAAAATGCTCAACAAGCAAGTATGTGCTGCCAACAGAAAATAAGTGATTCCAAAATGACTTACATTTCAAATAAATTAGTATGTATGTTAATCATCCCCCCCACACATTTAACCTGAAGTTCCCTGCTTTTTTTATTTAAAGAAAACCCATCAGATCTTTAGATTATGAGATGAAAATGCCAATTCTCCTGAAGGCACCCTGAGGCATGTCATTAGAATGGGAATTTGATCTCCCCCTTTTCATGACTGCTTGGGACAATCAAGTACTGTAAAAGTGAAAACTCATCAGTTTTCAAAAATTCAACATGTCCTTGAATAAGTCACTTGCATGCGGCATGCACACTACGGCACTGACCTTTAGGTGTCACTCTACTTTCAAGAATAACTCCACAGCTCTTGCCCTCTAACAAAATGGTGTCTGCTTGGCACACCTTTTGTTTCAGGTAGCTTAATTTAACATGCTTAAACATCCTGTGCTGTCACTCAGTCATATCAAATTGCTAAACAAATTCAGTGGTTACTTTTTTATTGATGAGGGATTAAAGGACTAAAGTAGCTCAATCCACTTAAAATACTGTATCATTCTTTCCAAAACTTTCTTTGCTTTATTTTCTTTGCTCAAAAATAAATAAATAAATTCCCAGAAAAAGCACGGAGTGTGTGTCTGTTTTTTATTTGAAGTCTACAAAGAAAAAAGAAAAACGGGCATGTGTTTTCAAGTATTCTCCCCAAAAACCCTGCAGTTCTGATTCAATAATACATAAAAGTTTCATTCATGAATCACAAGCTGAAGAAATCAAGGGAACAGAACACCAGGCTCTTAAAATTGAACCTAATTTGAATCCTATAAACTATAATAAAAAGAACATCAGACAGTCCGCTCTGCCAAAAAGTGAATCACCAGCTATACAAAAAGTACATTAATCACTGTGCCAGTTAGCGTTTTGGGTGTCAGTATTAACAAAAGGAAAGGGTAAAAACATAATAATTAATAAAATAGAACTAAAGTTGTAATGCTCCAAGGTTTGAGAACAAAGGTTTTTCAATAAATAATTCCACATGTTTAATGTTTGAGGGTATACATATTTCTGTTTAGGGGAAAACATGCGGTTTATGCTGAACTATTCATTATGCATAAAGACATTCCTAGATGAGATGATTAAAAAAAAAAAAAAAACTGCTTTTCCAAGCCTGGCCTTTGTATGCAGTATTTCTATAGATAAACTATTGCACTTGCAAATACACCAAATAGCTGTTGTATTTATTAGACGACAAAATAACTGTCAGGGGGACAGGAACAATCAAAAGCAAAATACAAAATAGCCGAGCTGTATTGCTCGAGTTCGAACAACCAAGTTCAACAAATAACTGTCCAAATGGCAAAATTAATGAAAAATCTGGACACTGATGTTGTCTTTTCTCAGAGTGAATGAACCAGACCTGTGTTGACGATATTTGCAAATTTGGTTTCCCAGTATATTTCGTTAGCTTTCTGCTTTTACCGTACCACAGAGCAGTGGAGAAAATTACTGGGAGTCAAAGTATGTGTGGTACTTTATAATTGCGTGTATGCATTTGTTGTTCCTGCATTTAAAAAAATGCATTCTGTGGACACATTCTGGTGTCAGCATGGTCTTATAGGTTTTGTAATGAAGATACACTGAAATGGCATAAACTTGGCAAAGCTGTTTGGCTTGGCTTGTTTGTGCAAATTTCATTAATTATAGAGACTTGCAGAGAAATGTAGTGAGGCCAGTCTGAGAGTCTAGGGTTAATTAGAAGTATTCTCACTGACTGTTATGTTTCATCAGACTAAAAGTGACACTTTTCATAGAGGTCTGTATTACTGCTATGTAAGATACTAACAACTTAAACAGTTTCAATTACAGTACATATATCATGAAATGTCAATGTTAACCTGAACTGTTTTATCTATAAAAAACACATTTATTTTACACCTTTTACAAATTAATGACAATGACAAATATATTTAAATGCTTATGAAAACATTTACAGTAAAAATACAACAAAACAAAGTATTTGTCTGAAGGGCATTGTGTGCGTCTTCCAAACAATTTTTTAAATTGTACAATTCCATTTTAGACTAATATATAAAAGCCGTATTTTTATGAATGATTTTATCTGGCTTTAAATGCTATATGCTTAAGAGCGCTTATCAGTGGTTACAACAAATGAAACTAAGTGAATAGGAGTTGTCTATTCACCTGCTATTGTGCCACAGATATACACTAGGAAACAGCCCAGTCTGTTGTCCAGGGTAGCAAACAGCATGACAGCAGCGTGCTTTTATCTTCATTTTGTTCAGCTCTTGTTGGAAGTCCGCTGAAAGCTGTAAAGATGTCATGTAAGGTGTAAACACCCATGCTCCTGCTAAAACCAGCATCATTAGGAGTTTATAAATTATATCTTAAAGACATTAAGCAAAAGCTAATTAAAAGAGTTCTTTGTTAATCCCCTTCACTCCCCATGGGGCTATTCAAGCAATAATTAGGGGGGGACTACAGGACTAATAAGGTCGCAGGCTTTTTCAGTATACAAAATGATTATTTACGTGGATCACGATTTGAAACTGACTACAACAGGGATGGATGGCAGCCTCTGTGACCTAGATATCGCAGGGAAAAGGCTGGGAACAGGGAAGAGTAGGGCTTCAAATTCCGCGCTCAGACACTTACATGCTAAATGACCTTGGACAAGTAAAATTACCATCTGCTGCCTCCGTCTCACCCTGTTTTAAATCAGTGCACCTCCAGTGGAAGGAGAAACATGACATGGGAGTTTGCAATCTCTGAGGCAAATTCATCATTACTATCAAAGTAAGAAGCAATACGTACTGGGGAGTCGAATGGACCTTCAAGAAAAGACTTGATTGCTTTGAAGAGGCAGTCCCGTTTGATCTTGAGCTTCTGAATTTTAAAGTGTCAACCAAACACACACTTTCAAAAGCTTGGATACACTTCAAAATCCAGGAACATTAACTAACATAATTTACAATGTGGTTGCCATTATCTAATACAAACTATATGGGCTGGTTTTATAACTCTGTGGAGACTAGGATAATGAGGTTATGGCAGTCAGAAACAACATAAGTTTAAAATGGCCTTCTCTTCTTGGGGTGCTGGAATGAAGCTGTAAATCATCATGAGGAAACCTGTTATACATTCTGTAACTACTATGTAGCTCCAGGGTAACTGATGTACCTGTAACCATTGTATAAGTGGTTTGCTGTTTAGTAAAACAAAACCGTGTATCATTAACCTAATCATTAATATTTGAAAAAGTAAGAGGCAGCCTTTATGACTATCCCTCAGAGTGAACAAACAAAACAACAGATTAAAGTCGACCTCGAAAGCAGTAAAGAACTCCTTATAGTTAGGTCATTCTTTAACTTTATCACATACTTATTTACTTAAATATGTGTTTCATTAAATTAGACCGTATATCTGATATACATTTATCACACTTTAATGTAATGCAGAGGAGTATCTACCGAGCCATCCATGCAGAGTTTCCTTTGTGTTTTGAGAAAATAAGCCATTTTAAGGAATTTGCTGTATGTTTTTCAAACTCGACAAGCTCTGGTCTTAAACCCAAAGATGCTCATTGTTATAGATTCCACTACTTCCAATTGTGTACTTCAATGCAAAAAAAATGAGACGGAGAGAGATGAGTGGAACTGGTGTTTGAGATACATGGAGGGAGGTAGGGTGGTGGCTTTTGAGGGGTTAAAGAAACGAGGGGCAAAATGAACCAAGGGGGAAAAATTCTGCTTTCTGTAATCTGTTAATTATATTCTGATATATTGGAATATGTGCTGAGCTGAGTGCCCTAACTAGACACTGCATTCCTAAAGACATATAAGAACCATGAGATCAAGGTCCTTATTCTAAGGGATTATCCTTCAAATGAAGTCCCCAGACATTGCCATAGGTGGATTTTGGGTAGAAAATATGTCTCCAGTTAAAAATGACACATAAAACAAGGTGAGAATATCAGACTTTGTTTTACATTTGTGGAGAATATAATATCCAGAAAATATTACATTAAAATTAGCCTGTGTCTATGTGTACTTGGATGGCATAACTTTTAAACAGGTTTTAAAATAATGCAGGTCCGCAGTGAAAATGTCTGAACCGTAGCTAAGTTTCAACTCTTCTGAGAAGTCAGTTGCATCAGGTGCAGTTTGTCAGGAATTGAGTCTGTTCTTATTTACAGAAGTCCATTACAAAATAATATTCAAACATTCTCAGTCACATTTCTATTTAGGCAGAGGTAAAGTAACAATTGAGTATGTTGTCACCTTAAAGGGGTCACCCTCTATGCTCAGCATCACATTACTAACTTTGGTAATCTGGACCCAGAGCTATCCTGAAGGTATTTAAGAGGGTGAGATCAACCAAGATGCAACATTTCATTTTCAAGGATTTCCTTTCCTTAGTGTCAACAACTTGATAACTGAACAATGACTTCTATTTTCTGCAAAGTTATTGCTCATAGGCTTACTTCTGGTTCCTAGTATCCTTCATCTGTAACACGGAAAGTACATTAAAGACATGTCAGCACTTTTCTCCTCAGATGTGTTTCCAGTTGCTTTAAAACAAAAACAACACCTCCAAAAAAGTAATGTATTTGTAGAGAATACATATTATATCCTTTAATATGCAACATATTTGTTTTCTGGTCGGTATGTATTAAGAAGTATATATTCATGTGCAAAACAGGCAATATTGAAGAGTATGTCATTGTTTTGAATTTCATAAATTGTATTTGGTGAAATAAAAACATGAGTGACTTTTCATTGTTGTTTAACTTATTCTTCTTACTAGCACCATTTAACATTTCTACATGTGTTGGAAGGACTATTACTAAAGAGGCAGCTTTACCACAAAGAAATAAGAAAAAAACAAATTACACTGTATGGATGAATGAGTTAAATGCAATGGTTTATGTGATGTTTTCCTACAAGGCTGAGATCAGCAAAATATTTTTTCGCCACTGAAAAAAGCTGGGAGGGGCAGGAGAAGAAACAGTTCTGCTTCTTCCACAAAACAACAACATACAAACAAACAAATAAAAACAGAAACATCTGTTTCCTTGTCTCTAACTTCTACTCCAAGGGAACTAGGAATTGCCTATGTTCATTTTCTAAACACTGAAGTTTGATTTTCCTACTGAAACTCTGATTGTGCAAGTCTTTGAGTGAAATAAATTGTTCCGACCCGGTTGTGCATATTCATAAGTAAACATTAGACACACCTGCTCCTGTCATGAAATAGACTGACAAGGTGAATCCAGGTGAAAGCCATGATCCTGTATTGATGTCACCTGTTAATTCCACTTCAATAAGTGTGGATGAATAGGCAGGAGATGGTTTAAAGAAGGATTTTTAAGTCTTGACACAATTGAGACATGGGTTGTGTATGTGTTCCATTCAGAGGGTTAATGGGTAAGACAATAGATTGTCTCTGAACAGCATATGGTATTACAGTGAGGGAAAAAAGTATTTGATCCCCTGCTGATTGTGCACGTTTGCCCACTGACAAAGAAATGATCAGTCTATAATTTTAATGGTAGGTGTATTTTAACAGTGAGAGACAGAATAACAACAAAAAAATCAAGAAAAACGCATGTGACGAGTGAAAAATTAGTGAAATAAGTATTTGATCCCCTATCAATCAGCAAGATTTCTGGCTCCCAGGTATCTTTTATACAGGTAACGAGCTGAGATTAGGAGCACTCTCTTAAAGGGAGTGCTCCTAATCTCAGCTCGTTACCTGTATAAAAGACACCTGTACACAGAAGCAATCAATCAATCAGATTCCAAACTCTCCACCATGGCCAAGAACAAAGAGCTGTCCAAGGATGTCAGGGACAAGATTGTAGACCTACACAAGGCTGGAATGGGCTACAAGACCATCGCCAAGCAGCTTGGTGAGAAGGTGACAACAGTTGGTGCGATTATTCGCAAATGGAAGAAACACAAAATAACTGTCAGTCTCCCTCAGCCTGGGGCTCCATGCAAGATCTCACCTCGTGGAGTTTCAATGATCATGAGAACGGTGAGGAATCAGCCCAGAACTACATGGGAGGATCTTGTTAATGATCTCAAGGCAGCTGGGACCATAGTCACCAAGAAAACAATTGGTAACACACTACGCTGTGAAGGACTGAAATCCTGCAGCGCCCGCAAGGTCCCCCTGCTCAAGAAAGCACATGTACAGGCCCGTCTGAAGTTTGCCAATGAACATCTGAATGATTCAGAGGAGAACTGGGTGAAAGTGTTGTTGTCAGATGAGACCAAAATCAAGCTCTTTGGCATCAACTCAACTCGCCATGTTTGGAGGAGGAGGAATGACCCCAAGAACACCATCCCCACCGTCAAACATGGAGGTGGAAACATTATGCTTTGGGGGTGTTTTTCTGCTAAGGGGACAGGACAACTGCACCACATCAAAGGGACGATGGACGGGGCCATGTACCGTCAAATCTTGGGTGAGAACCTCCTTCCCTCAGCCAGGGCATTGAAAATGGGTCGTGGATGGGTATTCCAGCATGACAATGACCCAAAACACACAGCCAAGGCAACAAAGGAGTGGCTCAAGAAGAAGCACATTAAGGTCCTGGAGTGGCCTAGCCAGTCTCCAGACCTTAATCCCATAGAAAATCTGTGGAGGGAGCTGAAGGTTCGAGTTGCCAAACGTCAGCCTCGAAACCTTAATTACTTGGAGAGGATCTGCAAAGAGGAGTGGGACAAAATCCCTCCTGAGATGTGTGCAAACCTGGTGGCCAACTACAAGAAACGTCTGACCTCTGTGATTGCCAACAAGGGTTTTGCCACCAAGTACTAAGTCGAAGGAATCAAATACTTATTTCCCTCATTAACATGAAAATCAATGTATAACTTTTTTGAAATGCGTTTTCCTGGATTTTTGTTGTTGTTATTCTGTCTCTCACTGTTAAAATACACCTACCATTAAAATTATAGACTGATCATTTCTTTGTCAGTGGGCAAACATACAAAATCAGCAGGGGATCAAATACTTTTTTCCCTCACTGTATGAGCCAGGCATGCCAGTTTGTGAAGAACTGCAATGCTGCCGTGTTTTTTATGCTAAACAATTTCCCCTGTGTATCATGAGTACAGCCATCCATCAGTGGATGGTGGTCTGATGGTGTGGGGGGTGTTTTCATGGCACACATTGGGCCCCTTGGTAAAAGTGGAGCAACGTTTGAATGCCACAGTATATCTGAACATTTATGTCAATTAGGTGCATCCTTTCGTGGCAGCTGTGTATCCATCTGCTAATGGATGTTTAAAGCAGGATAATGCCCCATGCCATGAGGCTAGAACTGTACAGGAATTGTTCCACAAACATTACAGTGAATTCAGCTCACTGCAGTGGCCTGTCAAGTCACCAGATCTCAATCCAAATGAGCATCTGTGAGATGAGATGGACAAGCTTTATGGAACAGAGATCCACTACCAGCCAACTGGAAAAAACTGTGGGAAGCATTGAAGTCAAAATGGGGCAGCATCCCTGTGGAACGCTTTCAACACCTTGTAGAGTCCATGCTGTTCTGAGGGCAAAATAGGGTGCAACTGAATATTAGGGAGGTGTTCCTAATGTTTTGTACATGGCTGTTTCCATTAAGGTCACTCACTCCAGCACAGATCATTTCTAACAGTGCTCTTCTCTTGACATCTGCCTTACAATGACTCCAAAGTGGTCGGGCTAAAGTAGGTGAGTTTACACAAATCAATACGTCGAGTCCAACACCATGTAACATTATCTCCAAATATACTGTATGCTTTCTTCTTTAGATACTTAAGTAACTAGAGTGTGTTGCATATCAGATGACTAACCTCCAGTCGAAATGCAGAGAGGAAAAAGAAGGGGAAAAAAAGTAAAAAGTACAGACTGTAAAAGTCTGAGCTCTATAGTTCTCTGACAATTAAAACATCATTAGATGCTATACGGAAGTATTTTTTGTTGTTGTTTAAGGTTAGCACAGAACTTACCCAATTTTAGAATCACAGGTCATTACATACATGAGGCTATTTCTGCTGCAAACAAAACACTTGACAAAAAATTCTAAGTATCCCTTCACAAAGAGAAATATGAGGATTTTCAGTGACAATCATTTCCATTCATTGGAACTACAAACAAGGGGCAATTGTTCCCTTTTGAAGTGGCAATGGATTTTTACTAAATTATGTCATGAGCCCTGTCGCGTTAGTCTCCATGAAGCAGTAGGATAACTTCTCAACTCGACAGGCACTCACTCACTGTGGTGGGAAACTACATCTCCCTCTCATTTGAAGGAAATAACAGGGACCGCTCTGATTTGGCACACAAACACAACTACACCCAGAGCTACACTTAGTGAAAGAAAACTACTTCTTTTTGTTTCAATTGTAAGACACTCTTATATTTATATTAATGAGCAATTTCAGCTCAAAAAACCTTCAGGATGCAGGCTTATATTTCAGGGTATTTTCTGATTACCAAAACGAAAATGGTGTCTACAGAGAAAACATCTGAACTTCTCTATTTTGCACAAAATATTTATTTCTTGTTTTTAAATGCTAACAATGTATTCCATTATAGACAGATGCTTGGATCTCTCAGATGTTGCACAAAATGGGTAAAGATATCTGTGCGGCACCACAGGGCTTTCATTTGAATGGACAAAAGGGTAAAATTGTAAAATGTAAAATCTAACACGAATTAAACGTTACAATCATGTACACTTACACACACATAATAAGGCACACAACAAAAGAATGAATAAGTACAAATAATGAAAATGACATTGTTAACCCTCAGTGAAAATAAACTTAAAAGAAATATCGTCATCTGGGGCCTGTATGGAGGCAGGAGCCCGATGATTCACAGGTAAAGGGACTTAACTGTTGGCCCAGGTCCAAAACAGATTTTCTGAGAGTTGTGCTCCTTCCTCTGAAAAGGGAATTTCCCTCATGGAAACCGAGCAGCGGCTTAATTTATTTGTTGTGTCAGTTTTGTCAATAATATTCTCAAAACAGTAAATATCAAGCTCATTACAGTCCTACATCAGTACCGGCTGAAAGAGAAGAATATCGGGACGTCACCTTTAAGGGCATGGAGCAGGATACGATACATTTTTGGAAAATGTAATTAAAAACAACTTTTATAGGGAAAGCATTCTTGATGACGGCAACCACATCAGCGTCAGGAATGCTCTGGTCACAGTCACAAATTGAGAACAACAATAATAACCATGAACCTTTTGACAAGTGAAAAAAGCATTTCCTTAATTTTAGTTTACATTCTTTCAGTTCCTGTCACTGTTATTGTCACTGCCAATCTGAAATATAAAACTTCTGTGTGTGTATTAAGTGAGTAATTTGCTGATCAGGGCTGTACTTTATCTACGGAATAGGTGGATAACGAGGAAGATATATGCTTATACTAGAGTAAACTGAGAAAAGTGATAGTCTTTCTTGCCTCCTGTGAATCCGATGGAGATAATATCAGCTACATTTAATTCTCTATCTGTTAATACTAATAAATAAAGATTATTATTAATTACATAAGGTATTTATGTACAAGTATAAGGTACAAGAGAGCATATTTTACATAGAGTAAGGTCTGAATTAATCAACCAAATATCAACCTAAATAAAAATAAAAGTCAGTAATGCCTGAGTGAGTTAATTTTCATTTTTGACATTCTCAGACTGTCTGAACTGGAGATTGTGAGTAAACATTAAACAATTCTAATTTGTGAGGCAGCAGTGGGCAAAAGTTGAACATTAACTTAGTGACACTACAAATCTGCCATCAGTATTTAAGCTTGTTGTAACACTCTCGGCTGCCTTACTGAAAAAAAACGATTGATATAAATCTGTGTGAGACTGTGGCTGAAATTTTGTAGCTATGACTCTATTTATGCTTTCTCAGGCTGCCGGTTGTATAACCATTGGAATCAAACGTGTGGTCTCATTACCCAGGGGATATAATCTCACTATTTACCCACATGTGGTGTACCATTTCCCTGATGAACTTATAATTGCTTAATCAGAGCATTCCAGTGACATTATAGAATGTGTTACATTCGAAAGCAATTCTGTTCTACAAAATGATGAAAAAAAAAATGTGTTTTTACTTATTTTTAGAGTAACAGCAGGAGAATGGTTCATATTACAACACTGAATATTTAACTGTTGAGCAAAACGCTGGTGTCTTCGTTGGCTTGTATCAATATACAGATTGTTTTGCACTGCTCTCTGGAAATGGTCTTGTATTTGAGTAACCTGAAATGATGGGGATTCGTTTAGTGGGTTTTGTGCTTTTAGCCCATGAGACTTTCCTTTTTTTCCTCGTTTTAAATCCAGCTCGGGTCAAAACACGAAAAACACTCTGTGATCGTAATCGTGTTCCCAGTAGAGGTTCCTCAATATAACAGGAGTTACAGAAGAATATTTCAGCGTAGTCTCCAAAGGAGGCAGATGAGATTGATGACCATGAAGACTGAAATGATTACTGTTTACCCTTGTGGGCACTACCTTGGTTAAAATGGTCTATCAGTGTGAGGAGCTCCACTTTCTAGCTATCTACACTCTGCTGGCAGGAGCCACATCAGTGGTCTCCAACCCTGGTCCTGCCATTGCTTTGGTAGAGGTCTTCAACCACTGGCTAAAGAATGTGTTCTTTTTTATAATGAAGAAAAAAGTTGGTACAACAAAATAATGTTAGTTTTTCAGGGCTAGCATTCTGTAGGTTTTAGTTTTCTGTGTCCAGCATCATTCATGAATAAATTTAATATGTAAAATACATAAAAATAAAAAGATTGTATAGTGCATATTCATGGTGTTGTCCAATTAATTATGGCCATGTCAGCAGTGAGATGGGCAGCTGCTTATTTGTTTCTGTAGACTGAAGCACCATTCGCCTTTGCTTATTATACCTACTTAATTGGCATCAACAGGAAGATCTAGGAAGCATAACAGGATGGATCATTAAATGGACGCCTAGTCTTTCCCTCCATCTATCTATCAGTGCATTGGATGTTTTGACTTTAATATGGTAATGATCTCCGACTGACTTCAGAGCAGAGAGCTGCCACCCACACAGCGGTGCTTAATTACTCCTGACTCCGGCTCCAGTGAAATGTTGACTGGTTTGGTGCAATTTTCTGAATAGGACTGATCTCTCTTTCATTTTGCACAAGAGATGACTCTTTATTGATGATCCCAGAGCAACTAAAGAGCATGCAAATTTAAAACTTGGTAATTAAAAAAAAACTAATAAATTAATTAATTAAAATACGTTGGGTAATGTTCTCTCTCTGCCACCCGTCACACACATTTGAAAATGTATCCTGTTCTGACCTGGACCTGAAAGGTCTGGGAAGGTTTTGAAAATAAAACACAGATTTGCATGCATATGCCCTCGACTACACCAATGAGTATATGCATTCAGATGCTAGAAAAATCGCAAGCAAGGCAACGTTAAGTGAAGGAGCAAAGTTCGTGATCTGAGACTCCAAATAAGACTTATTAAACAATCCAAAGCATTTTATTAGTCCATCTTTACACTTATGAAAAGTAAAATATTTGATGAAACTTGCTATTATTAAACTACCAAAGCAGCACAGAGGAACATGTAAAACTTTGCAATACTGAATGTCCACCAGACAGAGAGCTGACAGGAGGCTGGTGGGGGTAATCTCTTTTAACTCATCAAACTCCCACCAGGCATCATTACTGAACTGAAGCAAGTGGCTCCAGTCCAGAATATATTACACATGAAATATTAAAATAGAAAAGGGTAATTAATTTACAAATTTAAAACAATTCGTTTTGATTGATAATTATGTGCCTTTCTTGTTGGACTCGGCTTTACCGGTTCTGACCTTCCATGTGAAAAGGTTTTGTGCTTCTTGTACAGAATAGTGAAAATATAAATAATTGTTTCTCTTATCTTGAAACTCCTGTTACACACTGGTGGCCAAAATTATAGAATTGCCAAGAAAGGAAAAATATAGTTTAACAGTTGGCTTATGTAAACATTCATTCAAATAGACAATAAGGTGGAAAGATGACAATCTATAGATACAGAAAATATGAATGACCTAATTCATAGGGATATACATGGTTTGGCAGTCTGTAGTCCAATAAACATGCTACCAAAAATTTGAAGTAATGTTTCCAAAAAGCTTTCAACTATGAAACAATTACAGAATTAAATCTATTTGAATGACTGTAACCGTCCGTGGGTGTAACTTTTGTAGGATATATTATCATCATCTTGGCATTTTTAGTGAGCTATTAAATATTTGTATGGGTTCTTTTAAAAAACAGAAAAACTTTTTAGCTTATTTTTAAATTAAGCGAGAAAATAATAATAATAGAAAATAATACAAAAAAAATCTGCTCTTATAATCACAGAATTACGACTGCATACAATCAGGTATTTGCTGCATAACCTAACAATAACTACTTTTTTTGTCCTTTCATTTTCCCGTAACACATTGTTTCTGAGAACAAACACACTCTTTGGAGACCACTGACAAAATGATTTGAACCCTACAGTTTAATCTTTCTCAGCCAAGCAGACAGCAGTGAAACTAATGGGGAAAACTTATGAAACCATAGAGATATGCTGCCACTTAAGAGGACCACAGCAACAAATGAAATAAAGAAAGCAAAAACAAGCTAACAAAAAAACGATACAAGATGTGCCTCAGGCATATTAAAAGTACCATTTTAGAAAAAAAAAAGTTATCAACATCCAAATCTCTGGAAAGCAACAAAAATTAACAACAACAGCAACAATAAAAAAACATACCATGCTGTTTTAAATGTCCATATCTGGGCCCTTAGCCACATGAGCTAAATAAGATAATAACAGTGTCTTGCTTCAGCAAGACTCTAAGAGCTATGCAGTGATTTGTGTGTGTGTGTGTGTGTGTGTTTAAATGTATACAAATGTGATCATTAGAACTTTTAAAACAAATGTTCCAATTAAGCACAGATCTGGAACCTATTTATGACATAAATACATTATTTTGTTAAGCAGAAAAAATATAAATCTATAGGTGTAGTGAAAGACCAACAGCTGAAGCAATGGCATGCAGTGCCTTCCTGTTATAATGGATTTGTTGTAAGCCATAGTCAGTCAACTATTTAATATATTTAGTAACACTATAATGAATATTATATTTACAAAATTGGCTAAACAATACCTCACAACAACAAATAACATTGATACAGCAGGAACACAAAATGATACCTTTATTTATTTCAATACTGAATATGAATATAATAATTAAAATGTAACAATGTAGGAATTTTACACCTGCAGGTCTCTAAAGTAACATTTTGAGGAAATACACTGAAGCCATATAAAAGGCTAATCAAATTCTACACTTCAAGATCTTAAAATAAAAGTGCAGCGCTTACTGTTCCTCCTCCACCTGAATACCCCTGTCATTTTAGCAATACAGAATTTACATTTGGTGACTTAAATAACATAAGATGTTGTTTAAAAACTAAACTAATCACTTCTATTTGTGGTGAAGTGGCTGGAAACAATTTTACATTTCCTTCCCAGTTCCTGGCAACATGTAAACTGTACTGAGGATATTCACTCCAAGAGCGAGGAGAGGACTACTGAAAAAGTTGCCCTCTATGGAAGTGACACTGAGCGCAGAAGTGACCATGATTTCATTCCTTAAATGACAAAAAATGGCTTTCAGCATACATCTTATCACAGGAATTAGACTTAACTTAGCAAGTTCTTTCCCCTAATTTATTAATTACCAGTTGCCAGTATGTTATATTTTTAAATACTATTTTTAAAGTTGAATACCTTTCACATGAGTTTATTAGGAAAGGTAATCCACAGTTTATTTTGGGAGTGTGGTACATTTTTAATTGATACGGAAAAAAACATGGAACAATGGGAACCAGTGTCTTAGAACAACGTAACCAGTTTCTGCATGAGAAAGGGTTGTATTATATTGGAAAAGCACTTTACTAAAAGACAACCTGTACGCTGTGTGCTCTAGTCAAAGACCAAGATGAAGCCAAACCTGTGGAAGAGTGCTACATTAATACAAGACAGGTGGGCTATGTTTACTAGCTGGAATGTATGCATGTGTTGATTCCCTATTAGAGTTAGCAATTCAGCCTATTTGTGGTGTTGTTGTTGTCAGTTATTTTTCTCCTAACAAAAAACTCAAAGCTCCAAGTCAGCCATCACTCGGCACTGCACAATTTCAGTCTGCTTCAGGAAGCTGATAAAATTAAATTTGAGCAAGTGTAAGATTGAAAGCCAGGCAAATTATTATCAGAGTACAAACAAAGTAACACGATTGTGTGGAGCATTTTCTCATTAAGACACTGAAGAGCCAAAAAAGGAAAGCCACACAAAGAGTCAGAAAAATTCCCAGTATACCTCTTTCCTGTGCAAAACCAGCAGAATCTGACTGAGGTGCTAATGGGCTAATTACCTCAGGGTATTCTTCTCAGCCTACTTAAACAGCTAGTTAATTAAATACACATCTTTTAGAACTGTCCTTGCACCTGTGACCCACAAACCACAGCACATGGGCCACCAACAGGCAAGACAAAAAACTGTCCATCTGCAAATTGACTTGCTGTCTTTATACATATATAAAAATATTGGTAATAGCCAACTCCAAAAGCCCAAATTACAAAACCAGAAATCTCTTTATTAATCACTTACAGACATTTGAGAAAATGCAGGGTACCAAAAGTGCTAAGTAATGAAAAAAGTGAAACCCTGTAAGACATTTGAGACTCTCCACTTGGGCGCAGAATAAGGCATTGATTTGAACCACGTACAATAAAAGCCCGAGATCTCCAGTCAGAGACGCATGGCTTTCCAATAAAGGTTTGTCAATCTTTGAAAATATAATCACAGCAAAAGAGACTGAATGATATGTCATCACAATTAGCTATGAAAACATTGGTTCAGCAGTAAATTAAGCATGCTATTGCAATAATGCTGCGTGTAAATAATACAGAGTTTGGTTTAGATCAGATGAACTCCCCCAAACTCCCTCCACACCCCTAGTTCCTGGTTGTAATGTTTCTGCACACACTGCATTCCTGTTAGACCTCTGATATTCTGGTTCAGCTGTAAAGACAATTCAGGGAATATGAACAAAGGAAGACATTAGTTTAAAATCCTTATGGCTGTTTGACCTAATCTAAATGCAACCAGGCTGGAAATAAAACGGAAGGGGGGAAAAAACCCTGACATTATTTACATGTAAAATGATTGCAGCCTGCTTTCGCATCGGAATCCTCCACATCTGGATTCTCCCTCTCGAATGTCAGAGCTCAGGCATTCCAGCAGCTGGAATCCGAACATGACAAGTTCTGTAAATTTCACACTCCACTGCCTGCCAAAGCAATGCAGCCCAGATTGTCGAAAGCAAGGGCGGCTTTTCATCTCCCAAATAGGACCCCATCCCTGCTCTGATGCAGCAGAGAAACATCTTGAAGTCGCCAGCTATGGGTCATTTGCAGCTTTCAAACAAATCATCAGAATGTTTGATCATGGGCAAATCTGCAGTTCATATTAGTTGTGGGGAAAGTATGAGGAAACCATCGACAGGTCAGAACTGTGGCAAAATCGCTAATGGCTTCAACAACTAGCCATGTAAGGATGCATGTAGAAATGACAGGTTTCAACTTCATAAATGTCCATTGGTAGAAATGAGTCTCAGAAGTGGAATTTGCCTCTCATGAAACACCTACTTTAAAAGACCCTGCATGTTTGTGGAAAAGGAAAGTTAATTGTTGTTATCCCGAAGTGAAAGTATTTTGCATTTTAACAATTCTACTTGGTACCACCTTATCAGTCTCTGTTGGGTAATCTTGTGGGACAACAAGTGGATGCTGAAGTTATATGGAACTGGACACTGGTCATATGATCAAGGTGAAACCCCAGGAACACAAATGGTCAGATGACCAGTGTAACTGAAAATTACTGGAGTAAAATCAGTTTGCATCCAACCAATTGCGAATGCTTAATACACCAACCCCCCCACTCAAAATAAATGGTCCATGAGGTTTCCACTGCAGAAAGATATATTTGAAACAGCAGGTCCACCTGACACACACACACAAAATCAAACAAAGACGGTGAATATGAGGGGACTATGACTGCATCTGCACTGCTCCCAGAATGCTCAGCAACTTCCAAACAGCTTAAAATGAGAGTGTTTGCGGTTCAGATTGTCACACAGTAAGACATAACTGACTCACAGTGTGACTGATCAGAAGTTAGGTGACTAAGCTGTATAATTATTTGATTTGATGAGATGGACTTTGTGTCTTCTCTAGATTACTTACTTAAAATGTGGTGTTGATTCATTACTCTTAAGTCTCTTTCTTTGTAGCACGATAGAGGGTTTGGACAGTTTATTGATGGCTGTGTAAGATTATTTACTCCTACATTCACCTAATTTTAGAACACCAGACTTACTCTCTGAGTTGCATATAATTATCTCTTAGATGGTGCATAAACATAATGGAATTATAAACAAGGACTCAGCGAGAGGTGAAGTAGGTCAAGATGAGAGCACAAATATATAATTTAGGACTCAAACATTTATTTAAAAATGAAGCTGTTTAGAAAATAAACACGGTTTTAAGGTATAAACTCTTTTGAAACTGCATTTTTCCTTAGTTGAATAGGAAATTGATTGACTCAGCTGATAAAATATATGTAAACAAATCTGAAAAAAGGTGATACATTCCAAATAATTGTGTTTGGTACTGTTGAATGAATAAATACATAATGTGCATTCATTTTCTTTGGAGATGTACACTTTCATGTGATGTTGCATTGTAGAGTTTTGTGCAACAGACTTAAGTGACAAAAATAAATCCTATTTTGCCCTTAAAAAAAAGAGCCCTGAAACAGAACAATACAATACAAAACAAAACAAAAAGCTTTGCCAAATGTTTCGGGAAAAAGACACAGCAATGTATTTTTTCTCCCTAACAGAAACTCTGATATGATTAGTGTAACTCTGCACGGTTGAGATGCAGTGCAGCTTTAACTCAGGCAATGATAAAGCATTCTGACACAGAACACTACAGCCCAGACAGACAGAGTAATTCAGGTGAGATGGCACAGTTTCTTGCACTGCTTTCGAACAACCCCAGCCTTTACCACGGTTACTAGCTTCAGCTGACGTGGAAAGACACTTTAATCACCAGGCCTGTTCAGTGGAGATCAAAGACGGAAAACTTTACTGAACCTTTGCTATAGCCTGTCTGTGACCCAGTCACCGTGCAATATAGACTTCCTTAGAACACACAGATCTTTCACATTTGACATATCAAGAGGGCCTCTTCAAAGACTCTGAGTTCAGATAAGTAGGACTGATTTTATTGTAAATTAAAAAGAGAAACCCAGAACAAAAGCTTAAATTATATTTATGGGATACAAAGCATCTGTATTAAATAAATAAATAAATAAAAAATACTGCACAGCAATGCTATCAATTATTTTAATATACAAGCTATATAGTCATTTAAACTAATCATATTGTTGTAAGTATAACAATATTCTATATATTGCTGTAAAAAACTATTCTCAGTCATAGTTGGTTCTGTTTGAGATTAACAGAATGTAAAACAACAATAGCAGCATAAGACTGTCCCTTCAGCTCCACACATATGACGGTATAATTATTAAGAAGCAATATATATTTAAGTCAATACATCTGAACAAGCTCATTTTCAGCTGCACCATAGGAAGCATGGCAGAAGTGTACAGTAGTTTATCTTCTTTGGCTCCCATAGTACTGTAACTCAAAACAGTTCCAGATTTCCTTTTGTGTTCAGTGGCTCTGAATCATCATCCATCATGACTTTTAGCAGCACTTTACTCTTTAAAATTTCAGCTTTTTATACAGATGAGTAATGAAGGGCTGGGTTGAACCCATGGTCTCAGGGGAAAACTGCTTGGAAGGACTAAATAAATGAGCTACGCCCATGCGTTCATTAAAATTTCATTGAATACAGTGCAAGTTGAGGGGAAAAATATCAGTGTTAAGAAAATACCACAAGCACCCATTTCGAAGCACGAAAAAGTCACTGTGGGGGGAAAAAATTTAAATTACATTTATATACTAATCTACCTGCAAATGTTAATATTCCAGCCAACATGCCTGAATTTCATTACACGCTGGAAGAAAGTAGAGCCTTTTGCACATCACCTCCTTTGTCCAGGACCTATTTCCCAGATAGATGGATTAGCTAATCTTATCTCATTTCTAATCATAAACCTCAGAAGCATTATTAACACCTGGTTTTAAGAAACAGTGGTGCTGATGCAGCAAGTCAGGCGTACAGCAGAACAAAGTCCTCTTTGTTTATTTGCTTTGTTTTCAAGTTCCAGCAAATCAAATTTATAAGAGGATTAGAGGAACTAAAAATATCGAAAGACCCGTGTGCATCAGACTCGGAAAAGACAGCATACCTGCTGTAAACCAGTATATATTTTTTGTTTTATCCTGATGGGTCTGCATTTTCCATTTTCCTCTGAGACATTTACTGACCTTTACAGCTAAACAACCTTATACCACTTTTTTTTCCCCTTCCATTTCCTCTCAGGGATTCTTGAACTCAGTGTTTTACAAGACAAATTTTTTGACATCAGTGATTTTTTTTTTTGGTGTAAAAGGTTTAACAAGTTTGTAATATCAAACTGGCAAAAGACTGATGACTTGAAAACAATGTTTTATCTCAATACTGCGGTATGGAATATGCTTTGGAAATTGATTTAATACGATATATTGCATTTGCTTTCAGAATAATAATGTGGTTATTACAGGGCTCTACCCCGGCTGAGTGAGATTGATTAGTCTCTTCCTTTCTGCAACCAGTGAAATATTTGACATTAAAATGTGCATCCTGAAATTATGACATAACTCCTTTCTCACTTCATGATGTTTTCATTTGTACAATGTGTTCTCGACAGTACAAATCACATAATTTGTAAAGAGGACATGGAAATCAACACATTTCAATTATTTTTAAACATTTCCTAAAATTATCATACATTTATAAAATAAATATGAACTAGGTAATTGTTCAGTGCAAAGTACGATGTCCATTCACTGTGAGGTATATTTGTATTTTTGACAGTTTTTTTTACATAGACAGATCCTAGTCTCTTTATCATTTTTAATGTTACAGATTTTTCTGTTCCCTGTGCTTTACAGATTGCTGCTGCACTGAGGTCAATGGGTCCGTTCTTTTTTAATAGAACGCTGTTTTCGCGTGTGTCTGCTCTATATATTGTTTGGCATTTGCTTTGTCCTTGATTTGAGATTCTGACACAATGGCAAACAAGGCTGTTTAGGGAAAGGTTTCACAAAATGAAAAACTCCCTGGAGAGAAGATGACAGTTGTATAGCTCAACACCAAACCCACCAGTGCACTATGGGGGATTGTAATTGGATGTAATCCCTCTACATGGGGCCTTCATCCCTTGTTATTACTATCCAATAACTAAGCTGGCAGCATGTGCCCAAAAATGACACCTCTACAATGCGTGCATCCCGGAGAATTGTGCTGAATTTTCAAAGCTCACCACTGTGCGTGGAATTTGCATCAGGGAATAAAGGAGATGAGCATTATGTTTGCCATTGACTGCTTGGGTGTGCAAAGCTAAGGCAAAAAATTTAGAAATATGGTTTTAATCAATTTTAGCTTAGTTTAGCTTTAGTCTTTCTTCATAGGTGTGAAACACAGAAACACAGAATATATAGCAAAATATGGTCGGGGGTTTAAAGAACAACACTGATTTTTGGAAGATATTTCTAAGCCCAACAGGTGTCATGGATATATGAGTCAAAAACATGACTACCCATCCCAATCCTACACAGCACCTTTCAGCTGAATCTCAAAAGTCAAGGAACAAGGAGCATTGCTTCTTCGCTGCCTTTGAATCTTGTAGAAGAGACTAAATACTAGGGAATAAGTATCCAATAGGCTAATAGTATGCAAAAAAAACCAACAACCTTCCAGCCAAAGTGAGATGTTCAAAACCTGCATTAGTATGACACCAAAAACAACGATTCACATGTACTTCACCATGAAAACTCCTCAAACTAGCATATGCTTGTGTCTGTAGTGATAGGTGGAAATCTGTACTCTAACACTTCAATATTTTAGGAATGAAACTTTACTTTAAAAATGCTATATACACTCACCTAAATGATTGTTAGGAACACCATACTAATACTGTGTTTGACCCCCTTTCGCCTTCAGAACTGCCTTAATTCTACGTGGCATTGATTCAACAAGGTGCTGAAAGCATTCTTTAGAAATGTTGGCCCATATTGATAGGATAGCATCTTGCAGTTGATGGAGATTTGTGGGATGCACATCCAGGGCACGAAGCTCCCGTTCCACCACATCCCAAAGATGCTCTATTGGGTTGAGATCTGGTGACTGTGGGGGCCAGTTTAGTACAGTGAACTCACTGTCATGTTCAAGAAACCAATTTGAAATGATTCGACCTTTGTGACATGGTGCATTATCCTGCTGGAAGTAGCCATCAGAGGATGGGTACATGGTGGTCATAAAGGGATGGACATGGTCAGAAACAATGCTCAGGTAGGCCGTGGCATTTAAACGATGCCCAATTGGCACTAAGGGGCCTAAAGTGTGCCAAGATAACATCCCCCACACCATTACACCACCACCACCAGCCTGCACAGTGGTAACAAGGCATGATGGATCCATGTTCTCATTCTGTTTACGCCAAATTCTGACTCTACCATCTGAATGTCTCAACAGAAATCGAGATTCATCAGACCAGGCAACATTTTTCCAGTCTTCAACTGTCCAATTTTGGTGAGCTTGTGCAAATTGTAGCCTCTTTTTCCTATTTGTAGTGGAGATGAGTGGTACCCGGTGGGGTCTTCTGCTGTTGTAGCCCATCCGCCTCAAGGTTGTACGTGTTGTGGCTTCACAAATGCTTTGCTGCATACCTCGGTTGTAACGAGTGGTTATTTCAGTCAAAGTTGCTCTTCTATCAGCTTGAATCAGTCGCCCCATTCTCCTCTGACCTCTAGCATCAACAAGGCATTTTCGCCCACAGGACTGCCGCATACTGGATGTTTTTCCCTTTTCACACCATTCTTTGTAAACCCTAGAAATGGTTGTGCGTGAAAATCCCAGTAACTGAGCAGATTGTGAAATACTCAGACCGGCCCGTCTGGCACCAACAACCATGCCACGCTCAAAATTGCTTAAATCACCTTTCTTTCCCATTCAGACATTAAGTTTGGAGTTCAGGAGATTGTCTTGACCAGGACCACACCCCTAAATGCATTGAAGCAACTGCCATGTGATTGGTTGGTTAGATAATTGCATTAATGAGAAATTGAACAGGTGTTCCTAATAATCCTTCAGCTGCCTTTTCAAGCCTGAAGCTGCATTTCCATCTTCTGAGATGCATTAGCGTCTCGTCAGTTCCTGAAACGTGGAGATGTTTACCTGCTTCATCACAGAGCAGGACGGCAGCGAACAGGAAGGCATACACCATGACACACAGCATAAAAAAGGTATGAATCTGACTCAAGAGTTTAAACCCATCAGATGACTTACCTTTCACTTTACCCCTCAGAACACTTAGAGTAAAATGGGATTTTTTTCTTCATATCTCTGTGGTTTTCGATTCACTGGGTTGGCTTGCCCTATAATAGGGGCATCACTGGATATCTGAGGGTCACAACCTTTCAATAAACTGGTTTAATGCATGGGCTGCTGTGTATTGCAATGTTTCCTTCGCAGTACTCCATGTCCCCCCTTATGCCCCCTATGCTTGGCTGATTCCCCCACTCAGAGTTACGTAAGGGATATTCAAACTGTTCTGCATGGTTCAAATACCTGCAGGTACACTCGTGGGCAGAATGGATGTCTTTACACTGTTCATAAAATAACGAGATAACTAATAAACTGCTGCTCATTAAGCCTGTCATAGTCATTTCGTTTCAAATCCGCCGTAAACAAAGCAGAAGAAAATCAACCCAGTGCAAATAAAATACATATTCTATTCAGATTATCATGGATTAAAGCAGAGGACAGTGCACACTAAAATGACACAACAAAGACTAATAAATAACCAGAAGACAGAGACTAACAGTAAGAAGGCCCTTGTTTATCAAATACATAGATTATATTGGCATGTTACTTCTCTCTCTCTCTCAGCTTCTATCGTTACTTTATACTAACCTTATATAAATTTATTGTAAAACCATGCTAAAAGCAAAGTGAAATCATAGTGGAGTAGAACTGTGGCCAAATCACCATGCATTCACTGTGGTAAAGAAGTTATATTCTGACTTGACTGATTTACTTCAATTGAAATGATCATCTAATCGTCTAATTGGCTTTCTTTTCAGTGCTGCTGGGATAACATGACACAGTGTACACGGTGCACCGGATTGCACAGGATAATGCTGCAATCAATTAGTTTCCACTTGATTTATATTCTGTGAGCGTTCAGGCATATGCCATGACCCTGTCTCTGTTTTTCCAACTCTCTATGAACACAGTGAATTGTGTGTGTGTGTGTGTCATATATCAATAATTATTATATTCATAATAGAAATAACCCAAAGATATAATTATAAAAAAACCTTGTGCCTCCAAGACTTAAATATTGATAGATTCTTTGTGCCACTTTTTTTCCCAGAGCTTCACTAGGAACGAAAGTACATGCATAATTTTCTTTCCCTCCATCCCTTGTGTACAAAGCTCCATTGTCAGTTTACCTTGCCCCAGGTAATTCAAGGGAAGGCTATTGGCGTTCTTACTCCAAAGACATGTGGACCTGTTTATCTCCTAATTGATTCTCAGAGGAAGCCCAAGATTGACAGTGTCAGTCTTACATTGCCAAAAACTAGTTCCCTAAGCAAACCATGCATCACACATTAATAATACATAATAGGACTCATTCTTGTTCAGCACTTGCTTGCCACAAAATTATTACTAAGGACAGTCAAATATGTCAAGAGACTTTTCTTTCTTTTTTTCATCCTAATGGTAATTTGCACTTATTTTTTATTTTATTTTTTTAATTCACGACTATTAGCGCAGAATGATAAAGTTCCTCCCACCAGTGACACAAACAAGGTAGTTGCTGAACTGCGCGAGGCTGCTTTGATGCCTTGTGAGAAATGGCTGAGCAGAAGAAGGCTGCCTGGCATCTGGGTCACGGTGGAGTGTGCTTTCATGACGGGGACATCCACAGCACAGGGAAAAAATAAATACTCAGAGGACGCCAAAAAAAAAATCTTAAAGGTTATGCTCATCACTTCCCGTTCTGAAAACACTGCTTCAGATTATCAATTCAGCCGCTCTCTGGCATTGTTTTTTCCATTCTGTGTAGAATTCGTCGCGTGACTCTGGGTCCTTTCACTGGTCTTCAGACAATGTTGTCAGATTTTAGAATTGCAAATATCTCATTCTGGATTAATGTCAGAGGTGCTCTTTCTGACACGGAAAGTGAAAAAAAAAAAAAAAAAAGTGAAATGTTTACCCCGATTTTAGCATAATGAAAATATTTTACATTATTGAACTCATGCCAAAAAATATGGTTTCATGACACTTATAATAAAAATAATAAATATACAAAATAAAAACATTGCAACTAACTTGAGAATGATGCATAAAGGCAACATTTTTAAATACCTGCAGTCACCAACAAAATAAAAAAATGGGGCAAAATGGAAATTTGGGGATATGTTGCTGTTACAGCACTCGTGACTTAAACGAAAAGGATTCCTTTTGGTTATAATTTAGGGGAAATGGATACAATTCTAAGATCCCTCAAGTAATACACATTTATCAATACCTCAGGATACACAGAAAAGGGACCTGAGGGACAGAGACACAGAATATTATGTGCAGTAGGTGCTATCACTCAAACTGTACAAAATGTTCCAGGAAGACTTGAGGTATGGTAGTAGTTATTCTTGTTACAATATTATAATAAATGTGGAGCAGACGATGACAGTAATTGCTAAAGCCTGAAGGAAATTAATTACTGGAGTTACAAGTACTATATAAAAGGTGTAAACATAATAATATAATAAATAATAACATGTTAAATATTATATTTTGTCTTGAATCTGACTGCATCTGTACTTATTTCCAAGGGACAAAATATGCCACTTTGCTAATTATAAATCTATGACTTTAAATTTGGGCTGTCAAACAATACATATTTTTAATCACAATTAATCTAGAATTTCAAAAAATTAAACACGATCAATCGCATATTTAATCACATGTTAAAACGACATAAAACATTTACATTATACGAGTGTAATTGATGCAGAAAGGGTGTAAAATAATCCCAAGGAAGTCCTTCAATCAATTCTTATTTTAATAACAATTCCAGCAATTCAGTACAAAATTTTAAAAAAAGAAAAGAGGTCTCAAGGGTTTTCTGCTTCTTCATTATAAATGTGCTAAAAAGGGACCCCAATTTAGCTAAAATTAAAAAGTAAATCTGCACTGCATATTATATACATTTAAAGGCATAGGCTCAATATAGGAAATAAACCACAGTAGTGCAGGTCACCTATTTATTCTCAGTTGCTCAGACAAACTAGTCTGTTCACATTTTCAGAAGATCATACTGCTCTTTTCTATATTATAACTGATGCTGTACACCACCTTGACTAGCATGTTTGGCTTTGAGGTGATCGCTCAAACTTGATGTGCTTGTATGGTATTGTAATTCACTTTCACAGAGATTAATATATATCACTTTGTTTTTCTCAGTTGAACCATCCAAAAATGGTTTAAAACAGAAACAGCCCTTCATTTATTATCCACCTTTCTTCTGTGGTTCTACTACGGGTGCACAGAATGCTCAAAATAGAGAAAAGCGATTAATGGCATTAAAAAATATTAACGCGTTATTCATTTTTAATTAATCACATGCATTAATGCTGACAGCCCTACTTACAATACATTTTAAAATTAACCCCTGTAACTACCTTGTCCCTGAAACCTGATTTTACCTCAGGGGGGAACAAAAAAGAGTCTCTGGGGTTTCAACACTAATGACACGTGTTGCCTATTTTAAGAGTCAATTTATCCAATTTACATCTGATTAAAATAATGAAAAATTGAATCAAAGTGAAATCCCTAAAAAAGGTCCAATGGAGAGGAAAAGTATTCTATTGCCAAAAAATAATACAACGGGCAATACCACATTTTGTGTTGCTCCTGAATTAAAATGAACCCAAAGCTAGTCTGTAACCCTTTCCCTAACATTGTTATACATGTGATTAACAGTAAAAGTGCACATGGTATTCATGTGTTATTACTGTGGTATTCATACATCAACTCATTAAGAACTAAATTGCAACCAATTAATAATATTAACATGTTCATTTTTTCCTGCAATGTGTTCAGCACTAGCACTTACTCATTTAAAGAGTTAACATGATTTGATAAACAAGATACAAAAGTTGCCTTTCTTTTTTTTTTTCTTCTTTTTTTTTTAATCATGCATTGTCACCGAGAAGCAGTTTTATTCTGATTGATGTCCCAGTCTGAGTCACATGCTGAGCAATCTACACCACTCGAGAATCATGGCTTAGTCTCCTGATTAGGTTATAATGATTGTGACACAACCTGTTCTTTGTCCTCACCTGTCAAGGACCATTTTCTTGATTCGACTGAAAGCTCTGGACATTTGTCACATACGGCTGTGAATGATGTCACTCGGGATTTGTGCATCATCATCCAGCGGGGCCCTGTCAAGCTATTTCATCTTAAAGCTCTCTTGTAGAATCCCTCTGATTCTTTCCTTCCTTCCTTCTTTCCCTTACCAAAGTAACCCCAGATTAAGCTTTGCCACAAGCATGGCGGACAGTTTTGTGCTTTTATTGTGGTTAATAAATATTAAATACATGACCTGTCTTACATAACTTTGGAACTTCACATTGAAGACACATGGAAGTGTTTTTTTTTTTTTTTTTTTCAGCAACCTAATATGACACAGGTTTTTAGATTAGAAAACTTATGGATGAGTATTCTTTCAAATTACTTTAAACTTTATTGATTTTACCAACAAACTTCCTCATTCCACCTGTGGGCAGAGCAGACACTTTTAATACACCATCTGATTTATCTGGTACCGTGCAGTTTTCTGTGACCCCATAACGACTCTCTCTCTCCTCTTCATAACTAAGTGTAGTTTGCATCCGAGCAGCGGAGAGCACAGGCAAACAGCTGGGTTTGAAGGAGTGCCCTGCTTGCGCTTCCCTCTAAAGCATTTAGCTACATTTTTGTTGAAACATCTGAAAAATGTCATTCCCTAGAGCCCTTGACGAAACCGAGAGTGCTCTTGTACGCAATCGAAGCATATTCAAATAAGTTCACTAACCCACTTCCGCACTCCTCACTGGAGAATAGCGCAGTTACAGCTAAGCACAAGGGAACAATTAGAGAGTATGTCATCGGAGAGACTCGGAGCCCTAAAAAAGGGGAACACCTGGCATTCTGCAATAGCCTCCGTATAAATAAAGCCCATACAGCAAGTCACGCACACACACACCCATTAGACACTAGAATACCAGGCTGAGCACTTAGCGGCAAATATGAAACTGAATAGCACTTACTCTATTTTATATGTAATAACTGGTCAATTTTTGTGCGGTTTTGTTTTGTTTCGCTTATTGAAGCAGCAAATTTTCAATCTTTCTTTACATAATATGAAAATGTTGTCTAGTCTGTAGTATCTGACTTCCAATATCAGTATGATATGTGCAGTTTTGGTTGGTTTGTCTGCCTTCAATAACTTCTGTTTAAAGGACAGCTACATCCATAGGCTATGAATGTTTCAGTAAACACAGTGATAGATTTTTTCCATATAGCCTCTGAAAACACCATATATATTAACCTGTTTATCATAAACACAATAGGACTATATTTAGGTGTACAGTACTACATATAGAGCATATATACATATCCATACACCCACACACTACAAATATACAGACACAGTAGGCCACGTCTTGACTTAAATAATTTGATTTTCATTTCATTACATTGCCCAGGGGCATCTTTGAAATCCTTCGAAGTTCTTTGAACCCCTCTAACCCATCTGCTCTCATTATTTATTCTGTGTGACTAATGGTGCTTCAAATGCAAACCTACACTATGCTACAGTGTTTGTCAGTGACCAAAAACTTGTTTCATCCCTGTTTTACTGTCAGGGCTTCATGCTTTATAGGTGCAGCATTTCTAATTTCAGAGACAGGATCTTAGATCTTTTCTAAGTATTTCCACGTCACGGGCTTGTCTTATGCCATTATACAATCAAATATTAAACACATCGCCAAAGATCTATCAGCTTATAGCTGACTTCAAACAAACATACAAACAAAAGAAAAACACCTGAGGAAATGTCATCTTGAACATCACCTTTTCAAATAGGAGGTCAGTGATCTTAGAGTGGATGAAAAGACAATTTTTCCATCTACACATACAGATACAAATGTGTGTGTACACTAAATATTCAGAGACAGATACAGGAGGTTTCAAATATTTAAAAAGTTTCTTTTTCTGTACCTGCCTGACACATATTATACTGTCTGACCTGAGTACCATATCCTTATCACTGTGTTATGTTCTATTTTGTCTCAAACTCTCAAGGGCCTTGTTTAGGCAAGATAGCAAATTAGTAGTTTGCAATCTCAAGATGCTAATTTCTCCATTCCAAGGGGGTGAAGCTGCATGGGAGAACTCTTTTTCAAAGCCAGTTCCCTGTGATGTGCAGTCATTAACCTGACAGCTTGAAAAATGGATATGATGAAGGGCCTCCCTTTACAAAATAAAATAAATAAAAAATAATGCAAATTGTGCTTGGGAGTTTTCAAACGTTCTGGTAATGATTCCTGAGAAACCCCATCTCTTTAAAACCTGTGTCAGATTATAAGTTATTTCCTCACATTTGTAAGGATGAATACACACATCTAATGTATTTGCATAAAAACTCTAGGCCCGGCCTACTTTAATTAACTCAGAATAAGGTGTTCATATTCTAAACAATACAATTAACTTGGAAATGAAAGCCGTTTGAAGCGATTTGTTTTGTGGAATTGTTGAGATGAATTCATTTCTGTGACACTGACATTCCAATTTTAGATTTTCAAATTCTGATTTCTACATAAAAATACAGGTGTTGAGAAGAATTTTCATACATAATACCTCTGAATATCCTGCACGAAGATGACAGCACCGCCTTGAAAATACAGGAAAATGGGCTACCTCTCTGTCCACAATCGTACTCGGAGAAACATTTATGCAATCCAATTTTTTAAACTCTGCTCCCATTCCTTCTGCTCTGGTGTCACTGCAGAAAGTCATTCAGTATAGATTGAATGTTTGCATAATTACTATTTTCCATCTATCAGGGATGCATGCCTGACTATCTCCCACAGGTTTTAAACTCAGCGTTTATTCTGGTCACTCCTGAGCAAATCCCTAATGCATGGTACATAGCTTACCATGCCTTGAGAGAAAAAATATATTTAAAACATATATATATATATATATATATATATATATATATATATATATACACACACACACACATAGCTACACTCTTTACCACCTGCAAACAACTCAGTGAAGATAAATAAGCAGAATCAAATGATACAAAGAGAAATAAACCAGCTGCCGTGCTTCTCTCCCCTGCCCCATATACATTAGCTGCCTAAAATATAAGGCTTCATTGGAGCTGCCCACGTCTCCTTGATATTTGAGGTTTGGGGAATAAATAACACCTCCATATTTGGCAATGAGGCAATTAAAGTATATCTGTGCAAGCACGGTATCAAAGTTATACTCTTGAGGGGTTCAAATGGTAAAAGCCTTTAGTGGGAGTACAGGTGGACCCTATAGTAAAATAAATAAAATCCCTGCTTTGAACCGGGGGTAATAATTGTGTGGCGAGGTGTCAGTGTTGTGTAACCAGTGAGAGCTGTGTTGGACTACTCAGCTTTTGCGATTTGTGCTACGGGCTTGCAATGCAAAGAATAGCAAATGGCCACATTTCTGTGTCTGTGTATATATGATGTGTTTGTCCCACCCCAGACTATTACTGGGTCCTTACAAGTTTGTGGAAATTGGTTAAATTGGATAAAAAGAAACACCCTGTCCAATTCCAAAAGAAAGAAAAAAAAAATCAAATCAGTGAATATATGGTTGAAAACAAAAAGTAGACAATAAAAAACAAATATAGCTTGTAGCCTTTTGTTTTTGAAAACCACTAACAAAACAATTACCTTTTACAATGCTTGTTTTTCACGTCAGTCCCTTTGTTGCATTAAAAATGCTGTTGTTTTTTTTTTTTACTTGATTAGACAAATTCCTGCAGCGACTTCAAATGCTTGTGCTCTGTCCACAGAGGTGTAATGATGACTGAAACATTTCTTACAACCTGCTTTTTAAATTATTTTTAATAATTAAAACAGCAATGTCCAACCAACAGAAAATCACACCACACAATCTGTACACTACCAAGGGAAGGTTACTCTGATAGAATCACATTTCTCTGTTTTGCTGGTTTTAGAGTTTTGCACCTTTTTATGTAGAATATAATGCTTTTCATTTGGGTGCCCAGCACATTCACAGTCAGCAAGGAGGCCATATTCAGCAGTTTGGGGCAATTATGCAAAATGTCTACCCTCTCCTTCACACTACTTGAGTTCTGCAAATTATTTCGATAGGAATATTCTAGAATTCCACCACATCTGTAATGCACCATTTATATAGCAATATAAGCTTCCTTATGGTTTTGCACATCTCAGTGTAATTTATTGGGGTCTTGACTACATTTTATTCCTCTTCTTTTCTTCATAAGTTCTCTTGTTTCTTGAGAGATCTTTTTATTGTCTGTAATTCTCTTGAAATATCTTTTTGTTGAGCATAAATCAGTTATTCAATTCTAATTTGTACTCCGCTTGATGATTTTCTGAGGCTGGATGATGTTGTTTGGTTTCTTCAACAGTTTGAATGAGATGTTATTCCTCATGAATTAATATTTGAATACAACAGGATTAACGCATGGATATGTCATACACTTCATCTGAGTTCTGATTTGAATCACATATATAAAAGAGGAAGGGTTAATGTTAGGGTTCGTGTATCTCAAGATCAAATCTCAGATAATATGCATGAGGTATTGATGTTTTAATCCTGTGGTAGTCATATATTATTTCATGAAGAATCACACCACCTTATTTAAGTGTTACCATTATATGTTAAAGGTTCATTAAGATGTAATCAATTTCACTTTTTCCTCCAATATATGACAGGACAGGGTAAAAACTAAATGTTGATATATACATCCATTTATACACCATACATTAATTCATGAGGATTCACTTCATGTCACATTTATTTATACTCTCTGACCCATGTTTTGGAATACAATGCATCTGTTGAACTGGGGAAAAGCAAAACAAAACCAAAGATTTACACCATGATAAAGAAGTACCATTTTCTTTTCTGTAATCAACAAACACACACACACACAATGCTGAAATGAAAAACACTGGATAGTGCTAATCTAAACAGGACCAAAAAGTAAAATGTCCATTAAAGTAAACACACAAAATAAATAAATAATGATATTCCTGGAAATTTTACTGGTCAAGCTCTAGTTTCTAATATTTATACTGTAACAAATAATAACAATGCTAATGTCAATATAAATACAATAATGCCTGAATTTGATTACTCATTCTGTGTAGAGCGAGCTGAAAATTTAATTTGAAATTTGAGAACCTGCCCTGACTGTAATGTATTATGAGCTGGAAGGCTGGATTTAATAAACCCAGAGAAACTTTTAAAATGCTTATTGGAGAGATAAGGATGGGACTGTACCTTTTCTAAAGTAATTATGAGATTTTATTCATTTCCATCATTAGTCATACTGACAGGATTTCCCCTCAGGCCTTGTTCACCAGTTTCCTGCTGTTCACCTATCTAAAAAAGAATCGAGATAATGAATGTTTACAACACACAGGTAATAGAGTAAATATTGGAGTCATCAATTATTAAGGGAGAGGGACCAGCAATCAAATCCCATGATTATTGTTAGTTTTAGTACTGCACAGGTTCTGTCAGTCTTTCAACCATACTGGGCTTCAGTCCTTTCACCTCTGCAAACTAAACATTTTATATTAAAACTCTATATCCTCTACAGATAGATATATAATGCATGCAGCGAATACTTAACACTTGCGTTTTCATAAACATTTCAATAATAACAACCTGGATCAGAGGCAGCTAAGGGACATACATCTCTTTCCTTTCTTTTGTTCTTTTTTTTTTTTTTTTTACACAAACTTAATTTGTATTGTGCACAAAGGATTTAAATTGCTAGCAACGGACTTTACCAAAATCTTTGTGCTTATGCTGATTATAGAGTAGGGAATGTATTTTTTGTTGTTGTTGTTGTTGTTCGTTTTTAGTTTTAACTCTCTTGCGCCACGTTATAAGATTACCAGATTTCAAGCGTTAATGTCCAAGGAATAAGAGCGGGCTTAATGAAAGTAGATATAACAATCAGTGAAGTAGTGGGAAGTGAAAATGCCTGATTTGTATTTTATTTAATCATCGTAAAATAACACTGGACCTGCACACGCTTTGTGGGGGCAGCCCTCATATAATATAATTACCAAAATTAATTATATTTACAATGTCGCGTTTGTCAAGCTAAGTCTTTGTGTTTTCAATGACTTCCCAATTTGTCCTTGCAAAACACTGAAGGAATCCTGGGTATATAAACTGATGTCTACAGACTCAATTAATTAGATGTGAAAAATAATGAATAAAACACTGCCTATTTGTTATTTTATATTTTTGGGAAATATGGTGGAATTACCATGCACAGAACTTACAGTAAGGAGGACTTATCAATTAATATAAACTTCATACAGCTTTTGTTGTAAGGGTAAATGCAATGCAGATTCTTTTCAACGTGGAACATGCAATAGATTTGATATAGGTATAGGTGTGTGTGTGTGTGTGTGTGTGTGCGTGTGTGTGTGTATACACACACACACACACACACACACACACACACAGTAATATCAATTTAGGTGAATATACATTTATTTAATCCATGCATTTCACCAGTACTCACTAAATGAAAACATTATACAGAAACTGGAAACAATAAGAGAACTATGGAAAGATGTATACTTGGAATAACAAGAAGTGACAGAAAAACAAATACACGGATCAGAAGACAAACAAACATGTGAAATCATTGAAAATGTAAAAATTACAATGGGCTGGACAGATAGAGAGAAGAACAGTCTAAAGATGGACAGAGGAAGCTATCAAATGGATCCCCAAGAGATGACAAAAACCTAGAAAACAACCACATAAAAGATGGGAAGATTAATTCAACTTTGCAGGCCTGACATTGAAAATTGAAACTTTAGATCAAAGCAAATGGAAACATTTTGGGAAAGCCTTCATCTAGCAGTGGATCAATATAGACTGATGATGATAATGATGATAATATATATATACACACACACACACACACACACACACACACACACACACACACATATATATATATATATATATGCACTGCATTGGTATATATAATACACACTAGGTTAATCCATCTATCTATCTATCATCAAATCAATAAACATGCACAGTTCTATGTTCTGATATCTGCATCGACCGCGGGCATGCAAAGCCCTTCACGATGACCTCTTACTTAAGGGGCAGTGGAGCTGTACGAGTGCCATTCTAGTCTTCGGCAGGGCGCTCAGCAGAGGAGACGCCAGCTGCGCAGCCAACCCCGAGCTCCCCTCAAGGTCTGAAACTTTCGATCCCTCTTCTAAAACACACCAGTTTAAATCCTAATTTGGCCGACAGTTTATCAATGTGGTTTTGAAAAGTACAGTCCTGCCGTGGCCCCCAGATATTGTTATCCAGCCAGGCAATCTATCTCAGCTCAGGGGTGTGCAGGCATAATTCATCCTTTCCTCTCGAAAGCTCTGACCCGCTGGAGGGGGTCCGACAACACAGGCAGGCAGGAATCAGGGCTCGAGCAGGCGGGTGACAATCAAAGACAACTGCGCCGATTGATCAAGCGGTTGCCTTTAACTCACGTCCCCTGACCCTCTGGCCTCCTGGTATCCCTCCCACAAAACATTAATTCGGCTAGCTGGATGCCACTACTGTTTGATTACCACCTGGCAGTCTGCCGGAAGCTCTACAGTCGGAAGGGAATACTCTCTTGTTTGGAGCGATATTTCAGGTACGTAGCACTCATTACAAAGATTTGCACTGGCCTTCCTTGCTATACACAGAGGCTATTGTATTTCTACAGTCTGGCGTTGTGCTAATAAAGGCGCATTTTTCTTTTTCTTTTTGGAACTACATCGCTAATGCCAAGCCTAGGAAAATGGCAGGGAAAAGGCCTGCTGCAGAAGGCTTAATGTGAAATTGGCCCGACACATCAAAGTACTGTTATGTATCCACAGTGGATTAATTTTTCCACTTGTTTACTACGCCCTGCAGCATGGGAAAGTTATGAAAAGCAAATAGGGGGTGGAAGGGTGTTAACAACCGGTATAAGCATAAAAAATTTGGTGGAACTTGAACAACATACTGTAAATGAACTCTGCCTGATGTTTTGAAGGAAGGCCAGATGACAGTTTGAGAAGCAGAAGAGCCCTCGGAATTTGTTTTGTGTTTCCATTTTGGTGTAAATTTTGCACTGGGGCATTTGAAGGAAGTTGTAAACAGCGAACAAGCAGCTGTTGTGCTGAATAACCTCATTTAACAGAAGACATCGCCACATCTCATTCAAGGCATTTGTATTTCACTAATGTTCGGAGTTTAAATGTTCAGGCCATTTTCAAAACCATTTGATGAAAACTGTAGCAAACCCAAATGACTCTGGAAGGCATTAGTCAGAGACTGATATTCTAAGTCAAATGAACACGTCGGCTCCTTTTTATTCTGAAGAGAAAGTTTTCAAATATGCTGTTGAGGCTGATTTTAAACTAAATCTAAAATATATCCCCTGAGCGGCTTATCTGCTGATTCCAAAAAGCAGGAGGGCATATTTGTTGTCTGGTTACTGCCAACTTTAAATAAATACCCTTACACTGGCTCTCATTTTGAATGCCTTTATTTAATTTATTTACAGATGGTTTACTAGATTCATGGAAATTGGTAAACCCGAGTGTTTAGTGTTTTGAAGCCCTTGGAAGAATGCCTTATTTAAAGCAAATGCATGTAATATCAGATTTATGCCTTAATATGAAGTCAATTTTGCAATGTCTCTCTCTCTATCTCTAAACAAATACATATAGTAATCATAGTAATGATATTATATATATCACACACACGCACATATATTATCATCAGCCTATATCGATTCACTGCTGGATGAAGGCCTGCATCAAGATGTTTTCCCTTGTTTCAATGTTCAGTGTCTCTTTTCCAGGTCATGTCCGCAAAGCTTCAGATTTCATCTTCCCATCTTTAATGCGGTCTTCTTCTAAGTCTTTGTATTTAAATGTATATCCCCAAATTTTGGTTCCTTTGCTCTACTTTGTGAATCATCTGAACTGACAGATGGGTAAGGAACACCACCAGGAGAGGCAACATCAGGATTACATCTTAGCCTCATGGGGACCATCACATCTAATATGTTTATCATTAATTCCACCCTTTGGGGACATTTGTTCTTGAATTAATTAGTCAGCCACAGAAAAGCTTTAGCACTAGTTCCTGCAGCAAGAACCAGATAAGGACAATGCTATGATATGATGCAGTGGTCTTCTTTGTGGCACTAGTTTACTGGATAGGCCTGTCTACATCCATACAGATCTACTGCAACCTACATCTTCCAGGAATGGTTTGACTAAAAAACATTTAAACTAACGGTATGGTTACATTAGCCTATACATTCTATGACTTTATATTATGTTTTCAAAAAGTGCAAAAACTAATATTAAAATGTAATGTTCTTCTAAGTTTTTTTTTTTTAATTAATAAAAATAAAACCAATATTCATAAACCTGCAGTGCAAAGCTGTACACAAAGGCAGTAGTAATGGATAATATACCAAATCTATACATTTTTAAGTCAAGCCAATCAACTTATCCATTACTGTGTCATTAGTCCTGTATGTTACATCTACAACTATATCCTCTATTCTAATATGCTTATGAAAATAGGGTTGGACACATCAATAAAGGCCAAATAAATGATTAAACTTTTCCTGTGGTGTACCAAAGAATTTTTAAAAATAATTCAATTATGTACAAAAAATAACTGAGGGCCGACTGTGACTAATCTCTTCTTTGCTCTCCGTAAGAGCCAGGGATTAAAAAAACCAACGATACTGCTAAGAACACCGACAGAAACAGTGAAATCGCTCTATGCCAAGGCAGCAATGTAATAAAATATGCATTTGGATGAACTACAGACAGATGCAATATTATCCTGCCAACCGTCTCTACTGAATGCATTTTTTTTCTTCCTTTTCTCTAAAATAAACAGTCCACAAGTTCTGCAATGCTGCTGCACTTCAAATCGTCTTTCTGTTTCAAGACAATGGGTGTCAAAGCCAGTAGCCTTCGTATATTATACTTCGGTTTCTAAAACTTTCCATTTGCATTTCCAGTGTAAACACCTCAAATCTGAAACACCGTGTCACATACTATTTCATGTCAGATACAGATTATTATTATACAATCCTCAAATAAGCTTTTATAAAAAATTAAATTGCATATAGTCCATAAGCCTAATTTAGAAGTCATAACATAATATTGATTTGTGTTTTTTTTTTACATTATTTTCATGGTTGTCTTCTCTGTTCTTCAGTTCTGCTTTACAGCGACTCCAGTGTGCGTTTTATACCTGGAGCATGAATAATTAGTGGGGGGCACTCTCCAGGGAGAAGGAGATAGACAGAGAGAAAAAATGAAAGAGAGAGAGGGTGAATGAGTGTGAGGGTGAGAGAGAGACCAAGTGTTTGTAAGACAGAGATGGATACACAGACAGACAGATAAATAACATAAAAAGTGTAAATGTAATGGGTGAGAAAAACTAAAGTGAAAACAAAAGTATCCCAAAGCTGCTCTTAATAACCCTTGTAAGACGAGGGAATGTATAGCAACCTCAGGAGCTGAGCCCAGACAGCAGCCTGGGTCTGTCTACAGCCTACTCATTACAACGCGGTCGTGGGAACATTTCGAAATGGGAAAAAAGACTTCTGAGATAATTAATTAGGCTATGTGGAAATTAAGATTTGTATTGGCTTGCAATCTGTTTAGCTAAAACATGGGGGTTAGCTGTCCTTCTTGTTCAAATTAATATCACGGGACCCATAATGTTTAAAGCATGTACAACATCTAATGTATTTAATACTGGGTTTAGTACAGTATTAATGGTTCATTACATAGCATAGGTTTAAACACAAACCAGGCAAAATGCCCATCCCAGCGTCATTCTAACGACCTTAGAGAATCCCCCCCCCCAAAAAAAATAAAAAAATAAATTGGGAACCTTCCAACTCCCTGCTGGTAAAACCTATTACATTAGTCAATAATGTAGATCGGTAACTTTCATTATAAAAAAAAACATCCCAAATCTTTGTGACTGGAGAATTAGCTACGAAAACAAGTCATCCACCCCAGGTTACTAGTTCAGGCTATACTGGTCAGAATGTGCTGCATAGATAGAAAAACACACAATGGCTATGATGGCTATTTCTGATGGTAGTTGACAATGTGTTGGCTGGCATCACCCATGATACATTGAAGACTGTCATATTTGTATCACATGAGATAATGTAGTCGACTTTAAAACCCAGGGAAACCTAAATTACCTATTATTTACTGTAATCAGAAAAAAAACACAAAAATAGTAATTTAATTTTAAGAGAATAACAAATATATATATATTATTTTTCATGGTTTACTCTCCCCTTACATGACCATTCAGTGTGATACCCTGCACAATTCACGTTGACAAGGAAGGTGAATTTTCAAATGCACAAACAGATTGTTTGGTGATCTTTAAATCTGCAGTTTAGACTTTCCCTTACACAGAGAAGGCCCATACAAAGCTATAAGCTTTCCTTCAGTCAGTATCTGTCCATGTCATTCCATATCAGCAATACAGAGTATTTCCTTCATGCTTTCCCCTGTTGCCAGTTTTTTTTTTCATTATTGACAAGGGCAGGATTTGAACCCAGACACTACTGTGATTTATTTATTTCTCACTGAGTAACAGAAATCTGCTCTTTCTTGTCAGCTGCAATGAACACTCAATGACACTCATAAGTAACTATAATGGCTAACAGATTATAGAACACACATTTACAAATTTAAAAATAGAAGAAGAAATAATAAAGAAAAGCTACAAAAGCAGCCATGGAAGAGCATACAAACAGTCTATCATGTAAGAGCCAATGATTTCCTATAAAGAAGCAAGCAATAAGTCTAGACAGTTATTGTTATAGAATGCGTGGTCATGTCTTCAACATTTGTATTTATGTTTTGTAAAATAAATAACAAGAACATTAATACATTAAAAATAAAATGAAATAACTTATTGTCATCCTTTTGTAGCAGTACACCTACCAGAGAGGTTATTTTAACCTTGACCGTGCTGGGCCGTGTCCTGCTCTACTTTAATTTACAAATGTATTAAATATCCTAAGCAGGACCAAAAACATAAAGTAGATCTATTATACATCATGAAATTCGATTTGTTTTACATTAAAGTATTCAGCCATCTCCCACACCTTAAACAGTGTAAATTGTAATCAAACTCATCTTTTTTTTAATTCAGCCTTTCAAAATTTCTGGTGCCTACTATCTATCTGATAGTTTGAAACAGGTTACAGTCCAGAAGAATTTCCCAGTCTCCTATACCTGGAAATACACAAGTTGAGTTGTTCTTCTGTTGAGTGTTTTTACTAAAAAGTGAAAATGACTGAGTGACTCCGGAGACAAAAATAAAACCAAAAATACAATAGCACCGAATTCAAACAGACTCCCTTCTGATGAGAGAAGGATTGGCATAGAACAAAGGTCATACTGCAATCAAAGAGATGACAATACTGGCAAGATTGATGAAAGATGTTTGTGCTTCTCTACAGTGCTAATTAGCCACTGTTGTTAGCCATTTTTAATCTGCCGTGTGGATAGAGTGCTTGGAGGTGTGCCTGAGACTGCAGTTCGAATCCAGGCAATTATAAAATGACCACACTGAGCCACTGATGTTCAAGCGATGTCCTATTTGTACCCTTGATCTGAATGTGTGTGCATTTTCAATTCATCTCATTCATCCTGTTAGTTTCCTTGAATTAATAACAATGTTCAAGTAATGCCTGATGGGGAAACAGGACATTCAATTCAGCTATTCCTGTTAAAAACAATGACAGTAAGAACTTTCTGTGTACACTAATGTCTGGAACAATTTGTATAAAAATGTAATAAATGGCACAGGACCCAGTGAAATAAACATAGGATGCCACTACGAACAATTAAAACTCGATCTATTGCTTTTGGTTTGTTGGTTTATTACACTTTAAAGCAGTAACCTTAAATCTAACACCCTCGAGGTGTCCCGTTGTTTCCCCATACTCCAGTGTTAAATAAAATACAGAGACTTCACCAGGCAACATATGTAATGATGTCACTTCCAGTTTGTGGAACAGTTTGACAGCCCTTTCAGTTCTCCCATGTTCTACCCACTAATTATACAAAGTGTTACTACTACACTCCTACGGTCTTCATTTTGGCATAAAAGTGGAATAACGACAAAGCTGAACCTGTTACCACCTCAAACGCTTTGTTACAAACAAAAAACAAGACATGGACGTGTTAAAATAAACTTCAAGCCAAGGGATAGGCAGCCCGGACAGCTTGCAGTATGGAGATTAGTTTCCAGCCACCTAAGGTCTTTGTAATCCTGAGTATTGCACTTCGAGAATTAATATTGTGGGGTGCAAATGAAAAATAAATTCCTGATGAAAAATACAGTATCAATCTTCTATTAAGCTCACAAGAATCCATTCCTTTTTATTTGTCAACTCGGCTTATAAATTGACACCAATGACCAGACTGTACATTACCTGTTTAAATGTGGTTTAGATTTGCACTGTATAAACCAATATGTGATTTAACTCTGAACTTGATGTCAATAGTGGTCAAGCTCCTTATTGCCCCAGTACATTGATTCCTCCTGCTTTGTCCTCCATATGTATTCAGAAAATATGCCAACATTACATATGTGCCCATTCCACCAGACATGACAGACACACCACTCAACCTATATTGGATCATAACATCTTACACCATCATATTGTACTGCCCTGCTTGTTTTTGTATACACATATATACAACATGGTAGTTCTTATCAGAATCCATACGCATTCGCATTAGATGTTTGATTTGGCTCTACTGAACAAAATAGTCTTTTAATAGATGAGGAAAGTCAGGCAAAGTGTGGGCAAGCTGTTTAGCAGTCCACACAGTGTTAGTGGAGTAATAAGAGAAATAAAACAGCAATTGCTGCCATTTCCCCAGCATCAAACGCTCCCATGATCTCTATTAAATACTTTTTGGAATTGTTGCACCCAAAGTAAATACATCTAATGCATCTCCGAGGAGTTATTGCTGAGGGCTATGCTTGGGTGTATTCTGTGGATCTCTTTCGTGTGCCACTGGGAACGGCATGTTATTTTATAGATAATTGCAACTGGCAGCTAGGGACCTCAGAACTGAAAGTACAGTAATGTGACCTGACTGTGAAATAAACTCTTTTGAAGGACATCTGTAAGATACATTAACATAAGCACAGACCATAGACACGGTGTCTAGCAAGAATTGTACTACCTTTGAAAAGACAGGGAAGATTTACAATAGGGGATGTTGTGGACGGTGGGTGTACGGAGAAGTGTTAATAAAGGTGACTCCTACTTCATAGTTTGTTGCTGCACGAGGTCAAAGTTTATGGCTTCCTTGCACAACTTCACAGTGGAATAATAATATGAAGGAAACAGAATTGCTGAAAGGGTGCTGTACTGCAATGAACTCTCTCATTCAGTAGAGGCTGATTATATAATAGGCTTACATCTCACAATTGTCTTCTATTCAGAATAAATTCAAATCCCAAACACCAAGAACTATTTTCTTGGCTTTCTGTAGGCAGAAAAATATGAATGTTCTGCCACATAAATGATATCTTTTTTTGTGATTTTACGATGCTCAGATTCTCCTGAGAATCTCCTGTTTCAGAAAAGAAACAAAGACACATTTTGTTTGTACTTTGCAATTCACAGGTAAGTTGAGGTTCTGGTCTAGCCCAAAGACTGTTACTGGTACAGGTAAAAATACAGGAGAAAAATAATGCACAAAACCGAACATTGGTCCTATATACACTTGATATAAATTGCTTGTCATAAAGATTATATTTAAACAGCAATACTGAATTTTTTGTAAAAACAGTTACATATATTACTAGTATAGGCTACATATTAATAAAACGGTTCTGCTTACATTATTGTGAATTACAGCACTGCCTGCTGTTTAAGAAGGCCATTAACAACACACAATATCAATAAGTACATTAAGCAAGTGTTAAATTTTCAGGCACTCACGTTTCTCAAAGCAATAGATGGAATTAACAGAGAAATACATGATAAACTGTTAAATGATCAAATGTTGTTTACAGTTGACTGAGCATATAAGACATTAATAACAGCAAAAATAATGCTCATAATAATCATCACATTTACATCTACGCAGCAAAACTGTGTGGTATAGCCACAGCCATTGCTTTTAAAACAGTTTTTGAAACACAATGTTTCGCCCTACATTGATTGCGTTCTTTCTGTCCCGTTACCTCTAATGTCTGCTTTTACATTGTGGTGGCTTGCATTTGTGGAAAAACACAGGCATCTTTCCCATTTGATCATATTGCATTTATTATCAGACGAAACCAAGGAAACATGAAAACTGCTTGTCACAGCTGTGTTTTCAAATGACTTTTCCTGGTCCCAGAAAGGAGAAATTGCTCTTACATAACAGATAGGAATTGTTCCATGGATAGAAATAATATGCATGAACTATCTTACTAACCACTTGGTTAAGGGAATTTTCTCATTCTCTTTTTATGGGACGTGTAAAGGTTATTACTCATTAGTATATGTACTAATTCGGAGAAGATGAGTATAGTTTCAGAAGCTGTATAATTGAGAAATCGTGAGGTTTTAAAGGTTATCCTACATGGAAGATGGAAATGCACTTTCAGAAACGAATGCAATTCTTGAGGAGTGCTCGAGACTAAAGGGAAAAAGGATGACAGCTAACTTTGGCTCTTTTTCCCCCCACCAGAACTTATTTTACGCTAAATTAACTTAAATGCAATAAATATTCATGTTGTTTCCTCATTCGAGCATTCCAGAAATGCTTGCCAAAAATGATATATAGGATATGTTAGGTTGGAGCTTTCAGACAGAAGTTTCCCAGCAAAGCACAACTTCATCAAAGTGTGGGAAAAAAAACACACACACACACACGTACACGCACACACTCATGCAGGTCCTGTAGACAGTCTTGGTTATTCCTTATTACTGCATTGCATGTATCAATGATGTCAAGAGCTCCTTATGTGTGTATTTATTTATTTGCTGTAGTCCAGGTTCTTGTTAATCATCACTGTATTTCTCAGGTCTGGGTTTGGTAGCCTGCTGTGACCTGTGCCGTGACTCTGTTAAGCCCCTTCCAGCCACACATTGCCTTTCATTGCATCAGTATTACCTTCTGTATGTTTTTAGGGGTTTAAAGATAACAGAATAAAACTGCAAGGGATCCGGAAAACAGACTTCTCTACTTATGCCATTCACAAAACTCCTCTGTAAGGAATCTCCATTAGGAATATGATAGTCGCTGTAAAATCGAAAAGGCTATAATCAATCAATCAATCAATCAATCAATCAATTTGTATTTGTATAGCGCCCTTCGCAGGGTAGCCACAGAGCGCTTTACAGACTGGTACAACTAAATACATACAACTAAATACATACAACTAAATAAAATACATAAATACCATAAAATAAAATATAGACCTGTAAACATTTTACATGATCTAGAATAAAGTGAATGAAAATTTAACTAAATAAACCATGTAGGCACGGAGGAGAGAAAAACAAAAAAACATGGATGGCATGTAGGAGAAAATGAATCTCTGTAATGTGGGTACCCCTTTGTTAATTTTACAAATGATACTCACTAATCTCAATTATTTGTAGCAGTGGTTCATTTATGAACATGCACTATGAATACAGATGGAGAGTAGTACACATCTCACAGAAAAAGCCAGGATATGATACTGCAGGCCCCCACCTCTCCCCAGTGCAATGCTTGACCCCCCCCATACAAATCAGGAAAAAGGCACGCACACCCAAACTCCATCTGACTCCAAGGTGATTATAAAAGAAAAGTGGGATGTTGCCTTGCAGGGACAATGAAATACAATGGGGCCAAGGTGGGAAATGCAGGTGAGGGATCAACTACAGCCCTGCAGTTACCATAGAGACAGGAGTAAGTGGTAAGTAAGGTAGGAAAAATAACAGCGGGAGAGTCTTGTGGAGGATCTGCCTAGGTTTCAAATGAACACCTGTCTTTCACATCACCTGCTCACCTGCTTTGGTACTTGTTTATAGCCTTCTTTTGCAATTTTTTTGGATTTACTTTAGATTTTATTGATTTATGTATTTATTTATAAAGAGATCCCGTTGTATTCCAGTTGTGGAGACTGCTAATGGAACATTGCTCTTAATGTTTTATTATAATTATTTTATCTATTTGACATTTAGCACCTGCTGATTACAATCACCTATCTCAATCAAGTTGGGTAGGTCTTTTCATTGTGTTCTGTTATTTTGTCTTGCAGTTTTCAGGCTTGTTGTGCATTTGGACACAGATTTGATCGTGGTTTTGGCATTTCCATTCTCTCGTCTACCTGCTGCATCGTCAGTGCTCAGTGAAAAAACCCAAAGGTCACTGCAGCAGCACAAGCAATGGTACCTTACCCACAGTCCTCTGCACAGCTTTCCCGAAAATAGAAGCAATACATTTATGTCTGTAAACCACAAGTTAATTTCACTGTGACACCGAGGTTAAAAATGCCCAAAACATTGTCCATAAAAAAGGAGTGTCTTTATATACATTCTTCTTTACTGTATAAATCACAGAAATGTAGAAAATAAAAATACAAGTCACCCATTTTTATGATTCAGAATGAAAACACTCAGTCCATTTATTTCAGAGGAGTTGGCTCGTTGTCTTCAAGCTTTAAAATAAATGTAATTTTTACTGCCAGAATGGGAGGCACAGCAACAGGAATATTCAGCTCACACTTCCAGCAAATAAAAAAGTATCTGTGAGAATTTAAAGTGTGCTGGGCTTCTTTCACCTGGACAGCAGCAGTTCAGCACTCATGATTTGTATTTACTTTACCTCTGAATTCAGATAACAATAATAAAAAGGACTCTGCAATATCACTTACTCATGTTTTAAGAACTGGGTTTGTGAACTCATCCACACTGGGGACTGAGGTGCATTGTGTTTTATGAAAACTGTCACACTGTGCGTTGACTCGGCATGGGTGTGATTTTTCATGCAATTCTTCACATTAAGTACAACCCACACCTGCACTATTCTGTACAATCTCAGTACATGAAAGAAACACACCCACATTTAATAAATAGCATGGAAGTTCGTTTGTATTCTCAAAACTCTTTCAGATACCTTCAGTGGAGCCCTTTTGAAAAATACAATGCTCAAATGTAGCTTTGCTGAAGCAACAGGATACAAACAATGCTCCCACTTTGAGTTCAATTTTTTCAATTTCTGAAGTCAGATTTAGATCTTTATTATTACAACTCTGCTTCTGTTTCACCTTCTCCTCCTATGATAAATGGGTATTACAATAATAGCTAATAAAAAATATAGATATTGTTTCTTGTATGGTTTGACCTCATCTAATTTAAACAATAGGAATGTAAAACAATACTGGAGTGATTGTTTCCAATACCCTTGACTGAACCTTTTGTTTCATGCATTCTTCAATAGATTACCCACAATTTGGAAAACGATAACAAATTTAGTCATAAGCTTAACAAAATTTGTCATCGCCAAACAATTTCACAGAACCCGGAGTGCTAATGAAAACGATAATAAAGATGTGATATCATATATTATTATTTCTTTCTTAAAGGCTGGAAACATTTGCAAACCACAGTTTACTCTCTGAAAGACATTAAGAATTACAAAAACACTGTAAAATGTACAAATTAATGGTGGAAGGGATTACATTTTGACAAATTACTATTTGCCCCCTTTGTACCTCAACATAAAAAAGGGTTTATGCTATTTTAATGAAGTAAAAATGAAAAAGATACTATAAATACTGCCACCCTTTAATTCCACATGTGCTTTAGGTCTCCCGAAGGAGGATCATTAGTAAAATAATTCAATACAACTTAGAAGGCAAGCAGTAAGGGTCATTGTACACTGTTAAAGACAAACAGATTTTGCAAGTTGAACTGGAAAACCTTTAATGCAGCCAACCAGACATTTATATTTAGTTGTTGTGCACTACTGCCAACCAATGTCTTGAGAGATGATAATTGTTTCGGTATAAAATTTAAAGATGCACAACAGACATCAGTATAATCTTGTTGTTTTGTGCTCTGCTGGTTAAAAATGTCATTTTGTGCACCCAAACAAAACAGGTTAAACCAGAGTATAATTTGTATTAGGCAACAAACATAATATAGAAAAGATTCAGTACTATATGACTCCCGATAGTGAAATCTTTTTTAATGCGTGCTTTACAAACAAATATAAAAAACTGGGAGACAAGTCGTGCAGTTGAATTCAGACACCTGCTTACGTGACAGTGGTGTGCAAAAGGAATAAAGTGGCGGTATCTCAGCTGCAATCAATTTTATTGCTTTATATTTTTTGGCAGCCTGTGTACACTAACCACGGAAACAACAGATCCAACAAAAAATTACAGACACAGCAGAAAAATAAAAAAGTATTGTACATAAAAAAGCAATGAAAAGTCACTGAGGTATGACAGTAGTATCACACTCAACATGGGTGATTACTAGACTTAATGGTGTTGGCTTCACCTCATGTTCTATAATCCAAAATGGTCCCAAATGACTGGTAAATCAACTCCACATCGGGTTGTGTTGCTTGAATGAACTCTTACCATTCCCAGGTTGTTAACTAGGGGAGTAGACCAAAGATTTGGCCAATAAAAATAATCCCCTTTCCAGTGGATCACATTCCCAAATAAGAAATTATGTGTAGTTTATAGAAATGCACTTCCCCCAATCAATATTATTCTGTTAAATCCTGAAACATTTACTTATACTGAATAGATGTGTGACCTATGTGGTTTAATGTTTTAATAAAGCATAATTATTCTAAAATGATGATTGATATCACTATTATTCACGCTATAGATTCGGATCTCGATAAACTGTCGTTTATTTGATTTTTTCCAATCTCATTCATCACAAAATATGTCTTGGTCTACCTTGTACAAAATATGAAAATAATTATTTGCCGACAACACCATATAATAAACAAGAATACTGAACTAAGCTATTTAAAACTATTTCACACACTCTCCCCCCCCACCCCGCAACAATACAAGTAAGACAGATAAATTAATCATCCCCTGAGAGCAGCTTCAGACATCCTGACAAAACTCTAATTTGAAGTCAGGTGCCTGGAGCAGGGATTCTCAAGGCAGGAACAGGCTCTGCCCATGGTTTGCACTGGCAACATGACTGGGGTAAAAATGACCACTCACTCTGTGTATTGAAAACCATATGGATAGAAAGCAAAATCAAAGCAACACTGGTGGAGCAAAAAAAAACATGTTAAAAGGGACTGATGTTCCTAATAAAGCAAATTCTTAAACTGATTAACTCATCAATCATCAACTGTTATATAAAAATCTGACAATTTCCAGTGCCCTGCTGAATTTGATTAAGAACACATATGCTTCGAAACTGAATTAAACATCTTATGTTTTGTGAATAAACTATCTAATAAACGTGACCCTGCATGCTAATATTAAAATATTCTAATATAACCGTTTCTCTTTCTTCTCCTGAATATAAAATATAAACTATAAACATTCATAATGTGAACTAGATTGTCATACTGTGCCATTTATTGAATGGCTGATTTCACCAGTGGAACAATATACGTAACAAAAAACATGATCGTGTGGTCTTCAACCAAATGATGATACCACCGGGAAATCTTATGCAAAATCCCACTAAGAAAGGAAAACTCAATATAAATGATTGGCTTTTAAACATTATTATCCTTTCATTAGAAAATATATATCTAATATGTAGAAACATTTTAGACGTATTTCAGATCAAGTAACACCAATTAAATAATGTTTATTGAGTTTAATGAATTTACCCAGTTTACTGAATTACTGTGGTTCCAAGGAAGGCAATGGAGCAATTTTTGTATCCACAGTTACACCTTCAAAAAGAGGATGGGCACAGCAAGAAATGTAATACTTTATGTAGTGCAGATGTACTTACAGATAAAGAAATAATGGTAGCTATACAAACAAACCTAGCTGAAGCAGAAAAAGGAAAACAACAAAAATGGCTTATCCTTTCTAACCAGAATCCATTTTGAAAGGTATGTAATAACATGAGAGAAGTGACATGTAGGTGAAATGTTTGTTTTTCCGTTTGATAATGGCCCTAATCACATGCTGCCATGCCAAAACTACATTACTTACATTAGGGGGGGAAAAGCAAATATTTTGAAATGAATCCCCAGTACCCTGATAGTAACTGCCATGACATATTATGGAATCAAATTGACAGCATAGTAAAGAGAAACAGAACTGGTATAGTGTCTTGGTGATGGACTGAAGGGACATAGATAGGTTGTGTGACAGAATGCTTAGAGTGCAACTTAAGGATATTTAAGGATATTTTGATTATGAAAGCTGGCAATCACATAGCAGAAAAAAAATATTTTGAGATGGTTAAATTGCTGCATTTATAATTTCAATATATATCAAGCATACCACAAAACCTAATCTAAAACAATCTCTTAAAGCAGTTTTTGAGCTATTTCTTGGTCTAAACAATGCTCACATTATGAAACAGTCATGTGTGGTTTTATATCCTTCGCGTGCCTATACCCTCTTTCCATTATAAAAGAGGAGTAATGGATATGCAGTTGCCAAATGATATTCCTCGGGAGTGAGGCTAGCCTCACTAAATTGTCGTCTTGTCTCACTCCCATGTGGACAGGCTTCCCGAATCAGACAGAAATGATCTGCACCCATCAATCTCATTCTGTTGAGGAATGTCACCCCCCCCACTCTCCTCCTTGTCTGTTTTAAGTGCCTTCTGAACTGAAATGCAAGGGAAATGTCACTCCATGAAGCTATCTTTCAAAAACACTCCATTTACATGCAAAGACCTTGGCTATTATGAGGCGATGCAAAATAAGCATGGCTGCAGCCCACGGAGCTGTGGGAGAACTGTATTTAATGTATCATCATGTGTAGAATCTGTCAGGTTCAGCCGGTTCTCGAGACTCGGCGGCAGATGTGTTTTTATTGTACTTTTTGGGCTCTAATGTAAAAGCAGATTATGGCTTATGTAAATCAATCATTTACGGCATCGGTTTCAGATATAAGACGGACTGAAGTTCCTCATTTATGTAGCCCCATTATAGAGGAAAAACCATTTGAGTGTGTAGTTGCTTTCTTGGAGAAATTAACACTCATGACAGAAAGATAATGATGTGAACAATAACAAGACAGTGTCTGCAGAGACTTTGATAGGTTCACATTATCGCTCTGCTGGTACACCTATAATCCTGGAGAGACTATTTAAGTTCAGTCATTCCAGTTAAGGTCTAATGCTGAGGGGTTTTTCTTCTTCTTCTGAATATAATGTGTTTTTATAAATAAAAGAAAAACACATTACAGTATTAAAAATAATAATAGCTAGTCTTTCCATTAATTGTGAGATGAATTGTACTGAATTAAGTATTCTGAATATATGGAATATATTCACTTTTGTGCTTGACAGAGGCAGGTGATTGAGATGCTCACATTTAAATTATGATAATGGCGGTTGTGTTTGAATCCTCTCCATACATCATATGCTTGTAAAGGCCAGGTTGCGTGCTTCCCCCCCAGACAGGGCCTCATATGTTGGTTTGCCCTAATGATTTTTCCTCCCTTCATTGACTTCATTTATTCTTCAGCTATGGCATATTTCATTAAAGTTTTCACAATCTTTTAAAAGAGCAAGCAGCATTTCTATTACAATTTTTAATCAGTATATCCTCTGAGCTTTGTGTCAAACAATGTGCAGCGTTTGTGTACCAGTTGTAAGTCAGTCTTGAGGACATACACATCCCAGCTGCACAGAAGATGATATCATGATATCTGATACCACTACATACATTCTTAAAGCATCCAGGGAGAAAGATTATGTTTTTTTTTGTGATATGTTCACTTTAAACTGAGCCAACTTTCCAAACTCATGTAAACACACATCACATGACTAGTTTGATGGTGTATCATTATTTTTAAAGAACACACACCTGTTTAAGTATACTGTACTGCTCTCATCCCATGGTATAGGAAGACATCTTCACGCATACTGAATTATTTCATTGAAAAGAGAGTGTAATTTTGTCATCATATGCAAACACTTTGACATGTAGTTCCTTTTGGTCCAATAGGAGATATTTGGAGACCTTAACCTAGACCAGAAGCCAAACCATGAGATCAAAGGTTGGAATTGGCAGCTCTTTTCATAAAACTGATTCTCCAGACTTCAGGCAACCAGGCAAGGTCTCAAATAAAAAGAGGAGGAAAAAAAAAATCCTGCCCCAATGTTGAATTAGAGCTCAATAACAGTAGTGAAAATTAAATTTGGACTTGAGAGGCTGTCTCAAATTAATTAGTTTAACTTTGTTTCTTTTTTTAATTCATCATGTATGGAGAACCATCGTGAGCCTGTACCTCCTGGATCTCAGGGATTGAATGTATGAAGCCTGATGTTATTGCTGAGGAATTTAACAGCCTGTCAGATGCGGTACCCTGCTCTCTATCAGGACAATTGATCATTAGGCACTGAGCAATCATGTACCAGCAGAAGAGCAGAGCAATTTGAGCCCGGACTGCCAAAACCACTGAAGGAAAATGATCTCCAATACCTTGTGTGAGCAATTTAAACACTGAACGGCACATAATTAAGCTCAAAACAAATTTTCCCAAAAGGATACAATTAATGGCAAACTTATTAGACAAAACGGCACCCGAGAGGTTACATTTAAATACTAATCTTGATGCCGATTGCCTTGAGGCTTTCATACAGCGTGAACAGGTTCATTTGGCATGTGAGAATGACAGAGGAAAGGCAACTTCCAGGGGACATACGCATTGGTCCACCAGATCAGATTAGCACTGCAGTTCATAAAGAAAAAAGAGTAATCCAAACTTTTACAATCTCCGAGAACCAATTTCCCCTCATGCTCTACACAGCTGTTAAAAGGTTAAAGAAAGCCTGGCCGAATTTGGAGCAGACGGGGAGACAGAGTTGTTTTGACAGAATCTGAAGATGTGAAGTTAGGCAGACATCGTGGAAACATGATACACCTTGTATATAAATTAAAGGAGACAAAACCAAACAAAACAAAAAACATGCAAAGGAAGGGTTGCCACGCATTAATGATTATACATCACAGCTCTAAGACAAATCACCACTTTTAACATTGTGGTTGCATTAATTGCTATGAGCTGTAGTTCCATTACAGAATCAAGGCTAAGCGAGAGGGTACAAATAAAGTACATGTCTAGTTGGTGGAGCACTGCAGACTTCCTGGAGGCACCAAACAGGATGGCTAAGGTAATGTCAAGAGACTGGTGGAGATGGATAACATTAACCTTATAGATGAAGTAAGTTTATATATATTTGCATAATCCCAGTGCATGCTTGCTTCTATGAAATACCTCTGCAGGAAGTCTACAGTTAAAAAAATTTAAAATACGGAATGAGAAGAAAAAACAGACATTTCCAAAATCAGAATCAACAGTAAGATTATCTCACATTTTCCATGTAAAGGCTATGTATTTAAAAAAAACAAGCAGCTGCTAGAAGAACACAAAGAAATAAAAGTACAATCCAACTGTCAGATACAGATGGTTTAGCCCCATGGTTTAAAAATGCATTATTTTATTTTTTCCCCTTCTTAGCATTTATGTTCTGATAATGACAAAAGGCATTCTCCACTTATCTCCTGCGACAGGGTTGAATTGGACTTTCTGGGAGATAAGACCTCTGGAGGTCTGACCCAGGGGATCTGCCGTATCTACACACACGTGAATATAGAGAGAATACTAAAATGTAGTTGCTCGGCAAAGCACTCAAATGCAATCTCAGAGTGTGCATCTGGACAGAAGTGACAGGAAGTAGAGGCGCAATCAATGACAAATGTGAGCCACGCACAGTCCATATCAGAAAACTCGGGGGGACCACTGGGGAAGGCGGGAAGGAGGTGGGTTATTACGGGGACCCATCAGATTTCTCTGGAGGACAAAACAAAAATCTATTTGAGGTCATTGTGTTTTCATATAAACTCTCCTGTGCAGTAATTCGTAGAGTAACAGGTAGGGCACATATGTAGACCTAAGAAAGAGATAATTCTCAATTAATGTACAGCTATTTCCAGTCCCAGACAGCTGGAATAGGCATTTCTGTGACCTGTTTGTCTTCAGAGATACTGGGCTGCTTCCTTTACTTAAATTACTGGTCAACATCTGAAATCCACAATATTATATTTTGTCTTACACTCATATAGTCAATACATCTATGGGAATTTCAGAAACAGCCTGTTTGTGTCTGTTTGGAAGCATTGCCTCACTTTAACATTTAGTATAAAAACTGCTAGCTAAGAGTCCCATCATTTTATACCGAACTTATCACAGGTAATCTATCAGAGAATAAAGGTTCATTTAACAATACTGCTGTTTCATATTGCCATGCTCCCACTTCACTGACTCATAATTACAAGACAATTGTGTCTCTTTGGGTTTGAAATTGATGGGTTTTTTTTTTATAACATTGTAGCATTTATCAACTTAAGTTCAACTGCCTCAACTGTCCACATTTCTCAATAAGGAATTACATTTGCTCAGTGTGTGCTATATTTGTATAATTAAGAGAGGCATTTTAGAAACATACATGAACCCAGTTATTTGGAGTATTTTCTAATGAAACACAGTCAAACCTGTATTGATGACTCATTCTGTCAGTGTAGCAATTTACTAATCAAATGGTGATAAAAGGATTTCTGAAGGCATTCTTCTTTCCATGAAACAGAATATTTTATCGAAATTTAAAATATTTAATTCTCCCTCATTTGTCTGAAATTCTAATATCTAATACCCTTCGTTTGAGTAATCCAAGGTTGCTTCAGGGATGTGAGGAGGAAATACAGTTTACTCTACACCCAACAAGCAAACATCCACACCTGAAGCATAGATTGGCATCAAAATGGACCGCTAACGCCTGTGAAAGCAAAAACGTTATATTCACCCTTGCTGAGAAATAACGCCAGTAAACAACCGGCCCAAATTAAGCTGTTCAAAAGTCATCAAAATAATAATCTTACATAAAAGAGGTAACAATTAACCTTGGGAGGCTGCAATAAATGTTAACGGCTGCTGGATTATAAACTCATTTACGCAAACTCTAAGCACTTCACGTTTTCATTTGCTTTGATGTCAGAAGAGCTTGATTTCAGATATCGGTACTGGGGTGAACTTTTCTATGGTCAATAAACACAAAATGGAAGAAAGGCACAGTGCCATGTAAAGTACTGTAGAATATGCCTTTTTTCCTGCTTTACATGTATTCAATTCTAAAGCTATGCCATGTATGAGAGAAAACCAGTAAAACATACAAATAGACTAACTTATTGATGGTCCAGATGGTTTCATAACAAAGTGAATTGAAATGTATCCTTATTATTCACTGCCATACTATCAAACAATGAGCCTAACATGTGGGACACAACTAAACTAAAATTAGTACAATTCTACAGAATACAACTTAAGGGCTACAGAAATACTCCCTGTTTACTAGAGATTGCTACCACCTCAGACTCCGAACCATGAAAGAAACAAATCTGTCAACTTCTAGAAATGAGAGGGCAATCCATTACTGTGCTGCTCCAAAGACTAGCAAATTGGTCTTTGCAATAGTTTTCCTTGGGAATAAAAGGACTTTCTACAGAGTTGTCTACTGAAAGAACAACACAGTGAATTGAACTCCCCTTGTGGTTCACCTTGGCACTTACTTTCCCTAAACACTCACTAACTACCCAAGTCCCTATGGGCATCTGAAAACAGCCCTGTCACCACTCCATACATCTCTCAGGAAGAACATAGGATATATACATATAGAACATAGGGTTGAGGATATACAGCGAGGGAAAAAAAGTATTTGATCCCCTGCTGATTTTGTACGTTTGCCCACTGACAAAGAAATTATCAGTCTATAATTTTAATGGTAGGTGTATTTTAACAGTGAGAGACAGAATAACAACAAAAAAATCCAGAAAAAACTAATTTCAAAAAAGTTATAAATTGATTTGCATGTTAATGAGGGAAATAAGTATTTGATCCCCTATCAATCAGCAAGATTTCTGGCTCCCAGATGTCTTTTATACAGGTAACGAGCTGAGATTAGGAGCACTCTCTTAAAGGGAGTGCTCCTAATCTCAGCTCATTACCTGTATAAAAGACACCTGTACACAGAAGCAATCAATCAATCAGATTCCAAACTCTCCACCATAGTCAAGACCAAAGACCTGTCCAAGGATGTCAGGGACAAGATTGTAGACCTACACAAGGCTGGAATGGGCTACAAGACCATCGCCAAGCAGCTTGGTGAGAAGGTGACAACAGTTGGTGTGATTATTCGCAAATGGAAGAAACACAAAATAACTGTCAGTCTCCCTCAGCCTGGGGCTCCATGCAAGATCTCACCTCGTGGAGTTTCAATGATCATGAGAACAGTGAGGAATCATCCCAGAACTACACGGGAGGATCTTGTTAATGATCTCAAGGCAGCTGGGACCATAGTCACCAAGAAAACAATTGGTAACACACTACGCCGTGAAGGACTGAAATCCTGCAGCGCCCGCAAGGTCCCCCTGCTCAAGAAAGCACATGTACAGGCCCGTCTGAAGTTTGCCAATGAACATCTGAATGATTCAGAGGAGAACTGGGTGAAAGTGTTGTGGTCAGATGAGACCAAAATCAAGCTCTTTGGCATCAACTCAACTCGCCGTGTTTGGAGGAGGAGGAATGACCCCAAGAACACCATCCCCACCGTCAAACATGGGGACAGGACAACTGCACTGCATCAAAGGGACGATGGACAGGGCCATGTACCGTCAAATCTTGGGTGAGAACCTCCTTCCCTCAGCCAAGGCATTGAAAATGGGTCGTGGATGGGTATTTCAGCATGACAATGACCCAAAACACACAGCCAAGGCAACAAAGGAGTGGCTCAAGAAGAAGCACATTAAGGTCCTGGAGTTGCCTAGCCAGTCTCCAGACCTTAATCCCATAGAAAGTCTGTGGAGGGAGCTGAAGGTTCGAGTTGCCAAACGTCAGCCTCGAAACCTTAATGACTTGGAGAGGATCTGCAAAGAGGAGTGGGACAAAATCCCTCCTGAGATGTGTGCAAACCTGGTGGCCAACTACAAGAAACGTCTGACCTCTGTGATTGCCAACAAGGGTTTTGCCACCAAGTACTAAGTCAAAGGGGTCAAATACTTATTTCCCTCATTAACATGCAAATCAATTTATAACTTTTTTGAAATGCGTTTTTCTGGATTTTTTTGTTGTTATTCTGTCTCTCACTGTTAAAATACACCTACCATTAAAATTATAGACTGATCATTTCTTTGTCAGTGGGCAAACGTACAAAATCAGCAGTGGATCAAATACTTTTTCCCCCTCACTGTATCATATAGATAATTTTGCAGGGGAAAAAAATAACCTCAGAAATGTTCCCAGAACTCTGCAATATAAGCCACGCAAATGAACCTGTTCCTGTTTTAACATCACTGCAGTCAATGGTATTTGTGCCTTAATCTTGTTGTCTCTTTGTACAGTGACACATCTACTCGTAAAAGGGCCACTTCTGATTTCTGTCTGCTCCGTGCTGGGCAATGCATTTTGTTTTGTTTTTTATTAAGAAAAATTTAAACTGTGAGCAGAACAAAGCTTAATAACACCCATCACAGGGTTCACCACAATCCTGGAGCATCCTCATGAGTTGGCCCTCAGGGTGGAGGAACTGTGGTTGCTTATGTCCTGCCCCATATCTTGTCCATTTTATTCTCCTTTTCTCTGAGCAACATGATCAACAGCTGTGGACAATTTGGGAACTCAAAAACCAGAGGGAAAAACCCAGCAGAATATCAATCACAAAAGACTATTGACTCTCTGGTGGAGGAAGGAGCATTGGCCTGTGTTCCACAGAATTGATCTGGAAGTCATAGAGAATATCGAGCTCTTAACTAGGGTAGACCACAATGCACTGAGGCTGAGCTTCCCACAGTCATGTGACTCTGCCTTCCAAATCCTCTCAGATTGAATTGACACCACCACTGCCCCTGGATCTAGAGTGATACTGTTTCATTCCACATTTATTTCCCCGTCTGTCTCGGCCAAAGCAAACATGCAAACCATATTCCACAAAACGTATACAACACTAGAAATTTCTGTCATCTCTCTCTGGGCATCTTGACCTCTAGTCCAGAATGGCTTTTTCTGCTGATTTCTGCTCTCTCTCAATACAGAACACTGTAAAACAGTTGCCTAAATGGCATCTTACAACTTATTTTAATTTTGCTGCAGGTTTCTGTAGGATTAATTAGTTTACATGCGTATCTATGTAGAATTATACAAAGGCACTACCACTCTCACAATAAAAAATATAAATTATTCACCAAATTGCCAAAATTAGTTAAGAATGGAAAAACAAAAACATAAGGCATCAAAGCAAAAATAACATGACAAATATATATATAAAGAAAGGTTTGTTTCCTATTTTATATGCTTCGGCATGTTAATTCCGCTTCATTGAGCAGCTGGAGAAGTTCCTAACTATGAACCCTTTGACTGCAGCAGGACCTGTGCCAGTTACACAAAATCCTCATGGTACAGAGATGATTGCCTTTCACATGGTTCTCTTTCAAGTTATGGTTGGAAAAGGGTTAAGATTGTGTTTGTGTTGGCGCATGATGATTACTGCGCATGCAATGGAATCATGGGTTCAAGTGAAAGGTTCAAACAAGTTCCTTCACGGGAAAATATATTTTCAGTTTTCAAAACGGTGCATTTTGCCTCTTGCTCTTGGCATTAAGAACCAGCCCCCATCCTCTTTATCGTTGTTAATCAGAGAATAAAGTGTTTTTCAGATGTTGTCCATGTTAAAATAAAGCGTCTCACAAAGTCTGATTACAGAGAAGGTGGATTTTGGCACCAGGATGTGTTTAGACTAAAATAGTCTGTAAGTTTATATCACCACAAAACATCTTTGGCTTCTTTCTGCTGCAAGCCTTAACACCTCAAACTCCATTTTTAAAAGTATAATCCTCATGAATACAACATTAAATAGATGTATATGCAGATACTGTACAAAAATGCTTCCCCCACCCCATTCCCCATTCTAATCCACTTCTAAGTCGCACCCAAAAAAATCTAAACTAAGCAATCTCTAGTACGTGTTTCATGTGCTAAATTGACTCCTTTGTTTATCTGAATTTCAATATCATAGAAGGTTGCATTCACCACATTAAAGCGGCAACAATGATCTTCCTGTCAGATGCTTCTCAGATCACACATGAGACGTATTAGGCTACACATGGCTGTGATTTCTTCCCTGATTCTGATCAGACTGACACTGTTCTCTTCCCCTTTGTGATGGAACTGCTGGATGTTCTCTGAAGGAGTAAAAGTACAGTGGAGAACATGATTGATCTCCCTGTAATGGGATTTGTTTCAGCCACTAGGATTGCACTGAAGCCCCATGGGTGATCATAGTCTGGACACAACGGCAAGAGTTGCTAGGCAGCAAAACAAAACTCTTTTTTGCCTTTGTACTATAGATGCTCTTGGAGTCACAGTGAATGTAAAAGAGGGCTTTCAGTTGTAGTTGTATAGAATCGAATGCCCGTTTTCTCCTACAGTGTGTAATTATATGTTTAGTTGCACTTCTCAGCAATAAATACATTCCTCCCCCATATTCTTCTTATCCATTCAGATAAATGTTTTTAATTTTGTTGGTATATATTCCCAAACTCCATTCACAAACTTAACGTGGGACATCTATTATAAAGTAGGTCTCAGCAATTCCGAGTAAACATTGAACATTCACAATTTATTTTTGATATACACATACACACAAAATAATACACTTGTGTGTCATCACCACAAAGGCATATTGAAGGTTTAGAAAAATGTTGCTCCTTCAAGAACCTTTACCCTGCCTCTGATTGACTGATGACAGAACAATCATGTTTCAATATTTAGTTTACAATAAAAATTATAATGTGAATTATCCGCAGGGGTATAGAAAAAAGGCTAAAATATAGCCCTCTTGTGGGTATTCGATAATCAGAGGACTAATGAAAAGTCCACCTGTACACATACAAAACAAAGTTTCTTTTGTGATGTTATCTGAGATTAATCAATCTTTTCTAGTGTTGCCTGACATTTTTATTTGTATTCATATTCATATTCTGTTTGCTCATGAGAAAAGATAATTTAGTGTTGTCAAAACAATGATGACCTTTTTATATAATGGAGAGACGTGATTTAAGGGGATAACAACGTTGAAAATCCTTCAATGAACGGGCCTCAAATCTGAGATGAGACAGCAGGCATGGCCAAAGTTTGACGGTACCAACGGTTCAGGATTTAAATGACTGGCTTTACATATATGAGGGATTGGATATAACTGCAATGGGACATATCTTTATGGAACTGTGCTGAGATTGGTGAAGGTCTGAGTGTATTAAGAGGGTGACTAGGGGCTTAAGTTAAATCAAAGTCGTTTATTGAATTCATGTCTTGCATAAATGTATGAAAGTATGCATTGAGAAAACCATGTATGTTTTTTCCTCTTTCTTTTTTGGCTACAGTATCCCAGTCCACAGTATTATATTCTACACACAATACAGTAAATCATAGATGCCCAGCATTGTTCCACCTTGAGTTCTAGACTATGTAACTGATGTAAATTGTTTATTTAACTTGTCACAATTACCAGCTTTCCCAGGTATTTAGCAGGTGATGGATTTAAGAGACCTATAAAATCTGTATGTTCCAGCCCCCCAGGACCCCTGCAGTAGATCATTAAAAAGAGATTATAGAAAAATATGAATTTGCAGGCACAACAACATTTAACTGACAGGATACAGGGGGAACAGTGGTATGTGTAAAGTAGCTCTGTTTCTATTTAGAGAGACAGGTTCATTTATCTTACAGTGGATTAATTTTCAAGTGCGACCAGGAAGGAACCAGCTGAAATGTCTTTGCTTCCTAGACGGAGAGAAAAGAAGAACAAAGTTTCTCTCTTCTGGGGATATTTTTTGGACACCACTCACCAATTGAAGCATCTTATGGTGGCATTTAAAATAACTTCAGGGCATGTTCACACCTAGTTCAAATCGTGGTTCACTTGCAAACAAACATTTCATTTCATTCCAGTTTAGATACAGTTTGTTTCACACCAGGAATATTTAATCGAATGTGGATGTCTTTTAAAGTGAATGCAAGCTTGTTTGTGTCATTTACTTGAGTGAATTTACTTGATTTTCAAAAATCAAGAATATTTTACATGCAGTGGTCTTGCTATTTTTCCGTTATTTGGTTTTTTTATTGTATGACTGCAGAAGAAACGGAACATACTTAGAGGTTATTGGGTATTGTGGCGAAGATATTTCATACTGCACTAAATAATCAGGTAGGGGTTTGTATAGCTTCAACAATATGATAAGACTGGCAGTTCCTTTGCATTTTGTAGTGGCACATTTCCAAGTGAAGCACGTTTGCTTTCATATTGCAAAAAAAATGTCGGAGCAATGCCACAAACATACCAAGTTAACTTTCAAACAAAATCGACACCACCCCTTTCTAGTGGTCTGTGCCCATTTGGTTAGATCTGTATCCATGTGCGATTCGTCACTATCAGAGTTTTCACATAAAGCTCCAAACGAGCCAAACCACATTTCTAACCGCATCAAACTGTAGGCGTGAAAGGCCCTTTAATTACCACAGAGCAGAGAGGACCTGAGCAAATATCACTCGAAAGACAGAATCATCATCAGCACATTGATGTTAAGACATAATACAACAAAAATAAAGGTCTGTAGATGACCTGTGGTTCAGATGTCAGATAAATAGCTAAGCCTCCACACAAGTGTTGCAGGATTTTTTTCAAGTCTCTTATTCACCTGACTAAAGCAACTCTGCTTCCATTTAGCATGTTGTTTTGTTTGTTTAAACAATAATAACAGACAGCGAAGAAAATCAAATAACTTCCATTAGATTTGACAGAAAACATGCCCAGAAGGTTCGAGTGCACCAGCACTGATAAATATTCTCATTTTAATCCCAACACACCTGCGCTCATCACCATTCCCATTGGAAAAATGATGCATAGGTCAGTATCTCAATGACAAATTACAACGCCATTGCAAGGAAAAGGTCTGAAGTTGAGCAGGTTAGCACTCGTGCCTGCGTATCAGAAATACCTGATTATGTACGTATTTATTCCGCAGGGCCAGAACTGATTTGAATTACATAACCTTACAGGAGCGAGCAGCGATGTCTGTTTACAAAGGGAACTTGAACTGAACCTGTGCATAGGCCAGCATTGTCACACGTATGACCCCCATTACCTCTGCTGCAGAAGACGGCGCACAGCGATGTCCTAGCTGAACTGCAACATGAAGAATACACACTGGGGTGGCTTTCAGAGGTGTACGGTTCACGGCTGTGTTTGCTTTGTGTTTTCTTATCCCTAATCAGATGCAGCTAATTTTCCAGAAGTGAAGTAAAAGCCGAAGAGAAAACAAACGAGAAAATAAAAAAAACTAAACCTTTACCCGGATAAATTTGCATCCTTGAAAGGTTTCAATGGCTGAGTTAATGGAGAGCAACCTGAATTCTTTAGCTAAATGCTTTGAAAGTCACCCTGTATGTTTTTTCTTCTTTTCCACATTTCCTACAACCCAAATCTAAAATATATTCTGCAGTAGTAGTTTATATCTGTTATTCTGTTATTTCTGGTATTGCATTATACTCTTTGCACATCATGTTGCAGCTGTTTCCTTATTTTCTTTTTGCTTACGTTGTTCGCTGCCATCCGAACTAACTAATCTGGCATCAACAGCTTTAGATAAGACTTTTAAATCTCAATGTGAGGAAATGACATCAGTGGTGCACAACAATATTAAGGAATGTGCACAAAGGAGATGGTGCCACTTGCAGACGTGCTTGTCAGTAAGGTGATTTTTTTGCAGCTATTTCTCCTGGAGCAGTTATTCTGGGTGAAGAAAACAACAGGAATGTTGTATGAACAGATATGAGACTGGATAACACGATTGAGTTAAGCTTCTATTATGAAACCACTCGTGGTGCTATACATTTTCTGCAAGTGCTCTGGAACGCAGGGCACATGAATGCCAGGAACTAATCCCTTTTATTATCTGAAAGCCACTATCACCCTCATAGGTGCGTGGTTACTTTTCATGCACATATGTCTGGCCAGCCCGGGCAAGCGAAGAAGATTGTTAGTGAAACTTAGCCAATCAGAGAATGTCAGATTTAATCGTTCTTGGATGGAGTTCTGTCGTGATTGGTAGGGCAAGGCTGCCCCAGATGTCACAATGTGGGTTACAGCAGACTGATCAGTGCAGGCAGCACCTGGGATGGTAATAAACAGACAAATTCCTAACATATGGATCTATTTTAGGATAAACCTCACAAGAGTTAGATTTGATTGAAACACAATAATGAAAGGTTGCCGAGATACACGGTGAAACTGAGAACAGCGGCTGTTCCCGTTCTTGCTTTGTGCTGATTTTACCCAAACTCTCCTCATGTTCAGAGGCAACATGATTTACTCATGGGCAGGCGTTATCATCATATAACTGTAGGGAAGAGATAGTGACTTTTTTCATTTTCTACATGATTTATTATTTCTCTGCGTTGAAAGTGGAGAAGAAGAAAATAAATTCTGCTTTCCATTTCACTAACATCTACAGTGAGGGAAAAAAGTATTTGATCCCCTGCTGATTTTGTATGTTTGCCCACTGACAAAGAAATGATCAGTCTATAATTTTAATGGTAGGTGTATTTTAACAGTGAGAGACAGAATAACAACCAAAAAATCCAGAAAAACGCATAAATTGATTTGCATGTTAATGAGGGAAATAAGTATTTGATCCCCTATCAATCAGCAAGATTTCTGGCTCCCAGGTGTCTTTTATACAGGTAATGAGCTGAGATTAGGGGCACTCTCTTAAAGGGAGTGCTCCTAATCTCAGCTCATTACCTGTATAAAAGACACCTGTCCACAGAAGCAATCAATCAATCAGATTCCAAACTCTCCACCATGGCCAAGACCAAAGAGCTGTCCGAGGATGTCAGGGACGAAACACAAAATGGAAGAAACACAAAATAACTGTCAGTCTCCCTCAGCCTGGGGCTCCATGCAAGATCTCACCTCGTGGAGTTTCAATGATCATGAGAACAGTGAGGAATCATCCCAGAACTACACGGGAGCATCTTGTTAATGATCTCAAGGCAGCTGGGACCATAGTCACCAAGAAAACAATTGGTAACACACTACGCCGTGAAGGACTGAAATCCTGCAGCGCCCGCAAGGTCCCCCTGCTCAAGAAAGCACATGTACAGGCCCGTCTGAAGTTTGCCAATGAACATCTGAATGATTCAGAGGAGAACTGGGTGAAAGTGTTGTGGTCAGATGAGACCAAAATCGAGCTCTTTGGCATCAACTCAACTCGCCGTGTTTGGAGGAGGAGGAATGACCCCAAGAACACCATCCCCACCGTCAAACATGGAGGTGGAAACATTATGCGTTGGGGGTGTTTTTCTGCTAAGGGGACAGGACAACTGCACCGCATCAAAGGGATGATGGACGGGGCCATGTACCGTCAAATCTTGGGTGAGAACCTCCTTCCCTCAGCCAAGGCATTGAAAATGGGTCGTGGATGGGTATTTCAGCATGACAATGACCCAAAACACACAGCCAAGGCAACAAAGGAGTGGCTCAAGAAGAAGCACATTAAGGTCCTGGAGTGGCCTAGCCAGTCTCCAGACCTTAATCCCATAGAAAATCTGTGGAGGGAGCTGAAGGTTCGAGTTGCCAAACGTCAGCCTCGAAACCTTAATGACTTGGAGAGGATCTGCAAAGAGGAGTGGGACAAAATCCCTCCTGAGATGTGTGCAAACCTGTTGGCCAACTACAAGAAACGTCTGACCTCTGTGATTGCCAACAAGGGTTTTGCCACCAAGTACTAAGTCAAAGGGGTCAGAGCCAAAATGATGACAATTGTGTCACTGTCCAAATATTTATGGACCTAAATACACAGATCAGCCATAACATTATGACCAGCTGCCTAATATTGTGTAGGTCCCCCCCTTTTGCCGCCAAAACAGCCCTGACCCGTCGAGGCATGCACTCCACTAGACCTCTGAAGGTGTGCTGTGGTATCTGGCACCAAGACGTTAGCAGCAGATCCTTTAAGTCCTGTCAGTTGCGAGGTGGGGCCTCCATGGATCAGACTTTTTTGTCCAGCACATCCCACAGATGCTCGATTAGATTGAGATCTGGGGAATTTGGAGGCCAAGTCAACACCTTGAACTTGTGATTCATCAGACCAGGCCACCTTCTTCCATTGCTCCAAGGTCTAGTTCTGATGCTCACGTGCCCATTGTAGGCGCTTTGGGCAGTGGACAGGGGTCAGCATGGGCACCCTGACTGGTCTGCGGCTACGCAGCCCCATACGCAACAAACTGCGATGCACTGTGTGTTCTGACACCTTTCTATCAGAACCAGCATTCACTTTTTCAGCAATTTGAGCTACAGTAGCTCGTCTGTTGGATCGGACCACACGGGCCAGCCTTCGCTCCCCACGTGCATCAATGAGCCTTGGCTGCCCATGACCCTGTCGCCGGTTCACCGCTTTTCCTTCCTTGGACCACTTTTGATAGGTACTGACCACTGCAGACCGGGAACACCCCACAAGAGCTGCAGTTTTTGGAGATGCTCTGACCCAGTCGTCTAGCCATCACAATTTGGCCCTTGTCAAAGTCGCTCAGATCCTTACGCTTTCCCATTTCTCCTGCTTCTAACACATCAACTTTGAAGACAAAATGTTCACTTGCTGCCTAATATATCCCACCCACTGACAGGTGCCATGATAACGAGATTATCAGTGTTATTCACTTCACCTGTCAGTGGTCATAATGTAATGGCTGATCGGTGTATATAACATACTGAAGATATGTATTCAGTCTGCATTTCATAAACTGAGGGGAGAAAATCACTTCAGTTGTATCAGTTGTTCTCTGGGGTGTCAACCATAAATGTGATTACATTAAATACAAAAAATATATAAAAATAAATACATACAAATGTCTAGCTTTGTTATAACTGTCATAACTCTCTTATACCGAATGCACCAACAATATAGTGTTGATCATCTGAAAGTCATATTGTATCAGACAAAGCATGGAGAAGAATGGGACTGAGCAGAAATGTTGGCCAATCAGAATATTTTACCCTTCTGTGTGTAAAATAAAGGCGAAGGAATTGGCAGAAATCCTGGAATCCATGCTTCCATTTTCTTAAATGATAAGTGGTTATAAAGCACTTATAGATTATACAGGTATGTATAGCCAGCGTCCAGCAACTTTACAAATATAGACGTCCCTCTTGTAAGGAGGCCACTGAGTCCATTGATTTGCATACTACTCACTGTAGATCATATCAAAATAATGTCAGATTCATTTTAATGTGATGGGGATTATTAGAAATAACAGGGTCCCCTCTGTCTAAAGTAGGTCTCTCTTAGAAATATACTAAGAAAGAAGGAAAATACATTATGAAGGTGAAAAACCACATGCATACCTTTTTACATGTTGTTATTCAAAGCGTTTCAGTGAACACAAAACTAAAACTAACAAGTCAGTAGCTACAGTGACCAGCATGTATGTATGTTATTTTGTCCAGGTGTAAAGCTCCTTAAGCTTAATTTGAAACTTATTTCAGAAGATAGAGCAGACTTTGCTGACCCTTGTTAAGCAGAGTAAATATCAGATCTTCTGAACTTTCTTACCATGTCTTTAAACACATACTTTTATTTAGAAAGATGAGTGTATTTGCTCTGCTTTTTCCTACACTGTACTTAAAAGGAACATTGCATGACCCCAAAGGTCAACAGACAGTTATGTGTTGATGAGACACCAAGAATACATCTCAAATGTAAAATTCTACAAATGCAAAGCAGGCCAATTTGAACATATTTTTGTCGCCTAATGAGTAAAACAACACCGAGAAATAGGAAAAGGTCACACACATCTTTTAGGGTGCTTATCTAAGAGTTTACAAAAGCAAATTAAATGTTTTTTTATTATTTTAGTTTGTAACCCTGGGTGTTTGCTTTTCATCTTTTAGAAATGGTCTGGTAAACTTAACATGATGTTAACATGACATAGTGTGTATTCATTCCAGCTATTTTGTCATAGAAGATCCTGTGATTTTGTGCTAGTGTTGGCAAATTCATCGTTTATATACCCATGATAGCAGACAACAAACGTTACCCGGAAATCATTGCCATGGTGTTGGACAGACTGGTTTGGTTTAGTGCACTGAAGCTTTTTCAGCCTTAACTTCAAGCATGCCTACAGTCTGACTGAAATGTCTGTCAAGAAATGTCTAGGTCACACCCCCCACCACCCAGGAGACAGAAGACATACTTCAAGAATGTTTTGACCCCCCCCAACATTATTAACAGCAAGAACTCTTTTAACTCTAAAGACTTGTCTTTTTCTTACATAAGAAGGTAAAGCCCAGGAGTCTGTAAATACACCTAAGAGAGATAAATGTATTTTCGTAACTGACATCAAGTATGTATATTGGTGTTTCATACAGACCAATTCATAAACAACCTGACATGACGAATGTTATTTTGTTTATGATTCATAGACCCTTACTTAAAAGAAAGTCTGCAGAGAAACACAGCATGAGATATATCAGTAACTGACTTTATCATGAAACAATTTTTTACTTCTCAGTCTAGGAAATCTGGCTTCAGACCTCTGCGATGACAAACTGAAGCAAGAAATGTTTTCAGAGCCCAATTTTTCTGAAATTACCTTCTCTACTAAAAGTTCAAAGTTCATGATGAATTATTCACAAGAAAAACCTTTTGAAACCCAGACAGGATGAGACCTTTAACTTCAAAGATCATTGAAAATGAAACCCATTACGTTAAAGCCAATTCACAGAGCACACAGCAAAACATTGCCTGACTTTCTGATGAAAATGAATGTTTCTGCTTAATAATTTTCATTGGCAATACTACAGCATCCACAAAAAAGTCAGAGCTGTACAATTTATATAATTCCAGGCATGGATTAAATCAAATTTTTGATACTCCTGCCAATTGCAAATTACAATTACAATGCTTGATGGTGGCTTTTTGTTCCTTCTGCCTTCTACTCTAATGCAAAACTGCCACCAAGTGATGTGCTTTGAATTTGTGATTGGCAGGCTGGTCAAAGTTTGGATTTGGCCGGGATCCTAGTCTCAATAATGGCATTCACAGAAAATGCTTTATACTCTATGGAATTAGTTCCCACCACTGGGAAGTGGTTTACGAAGCACTTATGTTGTCTGAGTCATTTCTAGTTGGGTTGTGAAATGCTCTCAGAACAGGTTGACTTATTGACTAAACTGACATTTTTCATACTTTGAACCATGCACTACAGAAGATATAATTTACATACTCAAAAGATCAAATCAAAAGCTGTTTTAGTTAATGTAAGTGGTATAGTAATTAAATTTTCCTAATATTTCTCTTTTTTGTGTGTGAAACAACAAAAGTATAGTCTAAACGCATACATACGATATAGTATCATCAGATAAGGATACTCTCTTATTGGCTGGTTCCTGGAGGGAAAAGGCACACAAATATTCTCCACACCATGAAAAGGGTGGAGGGTCTCTGATCTGACCGTCAGACTGTCTCTGTCTGATAACTTGTGTCAGGAAACAAATTTGTATTTCTACCGTTAAAGTGCTTATTTGACTTGTTTGACTACTTAAATTGATTTCCATCTCTCACTTAATGGACAGAAACACGTTGATTTTATATCATGTAAGTGTTTGGCTTAGAGGTTTATGAGCATGCAAAGTCTTAAACTGGTCGTGTTTTATTACTCAGAATCCATTCACAGTTACAGGCAGAGAGGGCCTAAATTGGAGGTATTTTGAAAGCTGCCTAATCTGTAATAAAATACTCACACAGTTTCTATTTACAATCGTCTAAATTCAACAACTACAGGCACAGACTTTTTCAATGATGGAGAAAAATGTACACAGCATCAGTTCCAAACGTTATATCTGAAAGGCTATTGCATCTTCAGTTAGAAAGGGGGGGAAAGTACATTTTACATCTCAGACGGGGTCCCGGCCCAGGTGACCCAAAATAAACTTGGCAAAATATTATCCTTTACTAACCACTTAACGTTCCCCCCACCATGACGTTTAAATAATAATGTGGGCAATAATACTAAAACAAACTATAAAACCAGCAGGCAAGAGGCACTTGCACATCATAGCTCCTTTGTATATGCTGAACACGTTTTCTGCAAGTGCGGATTTCCTAGTGATATTCTCATGTTTCAATCTTTTGTATGCGCAGAAAATCACACTTTCAGGGTATCTGTATTTCATCCTGTGCATTGCCAGTTTAAATATAAATCCACATCTTTCCCTTTAGTCCCATGACATAAATGTGCAAGAAAACAAACAAACAAACAAAAAAAAAAGAAATAGAACAACAACCAGGGTGCTTTGTTACTTGGCTTGAGTAAAACAAAAAAGTCTCCAGTAAAAACAGGACTGTTATTGTAGGTTTTGGTGGTTGCTGTTTTTTTAATTTCTGAAGTAACCATGGAAATATGGCTTTGGGAGATGTGAATAGGCAAGTGTGCTGCACAAGCCCAAGACCGGGTGGCTTTGAACACTTTGGGCAGGCTACCGATTACTGTTAAAATGATTAAAACGACGAAAGCAGGTGGCAAGGTTATTTTGAACTTAAGGACATAAAACAGCAAAACAGATAATATAAACCTGGTCTGAGAAACAAGAAAATGACTGGTAGATATATTTAAAAAAATTTAGATTAAGAAAAAAAAAAAGATCTCAAAACACATTAAACTTAGGTAGATATTTCAGGATTTGGTCTAAGACTACAGAGGAACATTATAAATTAACAACATGGTGTTGCAATAAATGAATGAAGGAAGAAAGAAGAATTAGGAAAGCAGACATTATATTATGATAATGATATGTAACAAAGTTTAAGCAAAAACCTATATGCTTGACAATATTATTAAACATATCATCTTGATTATTTGTAGCATCAAGGTAGTCATATCATGAAAGCATGAATATTTGAGAGTGTAGCCTTCTGTACATTTTGCACTTGAAGGTTGAGGCCTAAGCCGAGTTCAGGAGTAGTAAATCAATTTCTATTACATTAAGGGCTGTAGTGCTTTTTATTAAATAATTTGGTATGTTTGACTGTATAGACAAGGAATGTGAATTGATTAATGTAGGTTGTATAACCCAGAGTTTGATAAATTGGCTTATGCCCTTTAGACTGCATGAAAAATAAATGAGCAGGGTCACAGGTCATGCTTTTGCAAAGGCAGGAAACAAAAAGTGATAATTATAAAGTGTGACACACATCTTTGTAGAAGTATAAAGAAAACGTCTGTGTTCTCTGACACACGTTGAACTTGTTTAAAAACCACAAGGCACCTGCGCAATAATGGGCCCAGTTTAAAGTAAATCTTTCAGCTACAAATGCTTCACTCGTAAAACTTTTCAGGCAGGGAGAAAAATAAGCAAAGTATTGGCGATACATTTTCAATTTCTGTTTCATGAGCACTAGGACCGTTCTATTTGTTGTTTCCAGTGCTGCTGGTCAGCTATGATTTGAGCTACACTATTCCAAGTCAGTGCTGTTCACCTCTGTGAGTCCAGTAGAGATGTAAAAGCATATTTGAGAAAGAAGGCAAGATGTAGTAATGTCAGATTGCCCCAGGGGCCCTTCAGGCCACATTTTAAAGGGGTTTAAAAAATTGAAGCTGTATTTCATGTAATGCCAACAAAAGACTGTCCTGCTACTAATAAGCCTATTCTTTCATGCCTATACAAACTGGCACTTTCAAAACCAGTCCAATAGCATGCAGCAACAACAACAACAAAAAAAGAGAAAAAAGAATTCACATTAAAACTGAATCCCTGTGGACTATGATTCAGTGTAGTTTAACATAACGGAAATACCAATCTGCAGAGTTTAGCAAATTCGGCTTCTACTTCTTCTTTTCATAGAATTGTATAAGATAAATCCATTTAATACCCTGTGCACCCAACCTAGTGCCTCTGTCTTTAGATATATTTTGTTCATGGCTGGCTAGGTTTGTATTTTCTGGTCAGTGATTGGACAGTTGCTCAAAGACCACTACTGGCCTGTCTGGATGTCCTCCATTATAGATTTCCTACTAGTACACACTGGCTGACCTGCCAATCAATGGTCATAACATGGGAGGTGTCATTGTGAGAGCGCTGACGACGTCTGATGCTTGGCAGGCAACTAAATGCAGTTGATGGCATTGAAATAATACAATATTATAGTACAGCAGAAGCTTACAGTGCAAAAGAACTAGAAACTTGTGAATTATGCCTAAAATACACTAATAAAAAAATACTCAAAAGTAGAGGATATAATGTGGAATTAATTATTACAGATTTTTGTTATATAGGGTCCTGACTGAATCGAATTCCATCAAATCACATGAAACCTGTCTCAGTAGGAGGTTAAAAAAATAAAATGAAGGGTCACCTGCTCTGTGTTATTTCTTTTCAGCGAAGTTCAGTCACTGTGACTGTTATATAACAGTACATTCCAAAAGTATGTATTAGTTATAAAGAAAATAATCATCTTGAGACGCAATGATTAAATTATTTTACAGGCAATCAAGTGAAGAAATATTGCCTGCCAATGTTTTCACACCTGAGGTTCGAATTTTAAGAAGGATTCAAACACTAAAAAAATCTCTCTCTCTCCTTCTTAAAAATAAACCTTACAGTGAATGGACTGATATTACAGCAGCAATGCATTTTTAAATGCCCTAAGCACAAGCAGGAACTAAAGACAGCTGCAGTGCAGGCCTGGCAGAGCATCACCAGGGAAGAAACCCAGCATCTGGTGATGTCTATGGGTTCCAGGATTTGCAACCAAGTATTGAAACTCACAATTGAATTCATGATTATGTTAGTTTGTCCAATTACTTTTGAGCCCCTAAAATTGGGGTGACCACATAAAAATGGGTGTAATTCCTACACTGTTCAACCAATTTGGATGTAACTACCCTGAAATTAAAGATGAAAGTCTACACTTTAAAGCGCATCTTGTTTCCTTTCAAATCCTTTGTGGTGGCGTACAGAGCCAAAATGATGACAATTGTGTCACTGTCCAAATATTTATGGACCTAAATACACAGATCAGCCATAACATTATGACCAGCTGCCTAATATTGTGTAGGTCCCCCTTTTGCTGCCAAAACAGCCCTGACCCGTCGAGGCATGGACTCCACTAGACCTCTGAAGGTGTGCTGTGGTATCTGGCACCAAGACGTTAGCAGCAGATCCTTTAAGTCCTGTAAGCTGCGAGGTGGGGCCTCCATGGATCAGACTTTTTTGTCCAGCACATCCCACAGATGCTCGATTAGATTGAGATCTGGGGAATTTGGAGGCCAAGTCAACACCTTGAACTTGTGATTCATCAGACCAGGCCACCTTCTTCCATTGCTCCGTGGTCCAGTTCTGATGCTCACGTGCCCATTGTAGGCGCTTTGGGCAGTGGACAGGGGTCAGCATGGGCACCCTGACTGGTCTGCGGCTACGCAGCCCCATACGCAACAAACTGCGATGCACTGTGTGTTCTGACACCTTTCTATCAGAACCAGCATTCACTTTTTCAGCAATTTGAGCTACAGTAGCTCGTCTGTTGGATCGGACCACACGGGCCAGCCTTCGCTCCCCACGTGCATCAATGAGCCTTGGCTGCCCATGACCCTGTCGCCGGTTCACCGCTTTTCCTTCCTTGGACCACTTTTGATAGGTACTGACCACTGCAGACCGGGAACACCCCACAAGAGCTGCAGTTTTGGAGATGCTCTGACCCAGTCGTCTAGCCATCACAATTTGGCCCTTGTCAAAGTCGCTCAGATCCTTACGCTTTCCCATTTTTCCTGCTTCTAACACATCAACTTTGAGGACAAAATGTTCACTTGCTGCCTAATATGTCCCACCCACTGACAGGTGCCATGATAATGAGATTATCAGTGTTATTCACTTCACCTGTCAGTGGTCATAATGATTGGTGTATATTTTGCAAATACCGATTTGTAAATGTACAGCTGTTTAAAAGTGGCTCACAGATGTATGTCACAACATAATCCATTACTTATTTTTACCATTTAAAACTAAATAACACGCTTGTTTGAACACAGTCAACTGATTTCTAGATAACTATTATCTGGATTTGTTAACAGAAGTTGTTGAAAGTTAGTACTGCTACCGTAAGTTTAAAGAAACTACAAAAAAAATGTTTATTATTATTACTACTACTACTATTTTTATCTTGCATGTAAAGTAAGCCACTTCCTTCAACCAACCATTTTTTCATATTGCTGAGGTTTAAGTGATACTGTACAAGTCAAATTTGAGTTAGCAGGATATCTTTTGTTGTTGTTTCTTATACATACATTGTTATAGAGATTATACACATTACAGGGAGATTAAATTCAAAAGCAAGTTGTGAAGACACACTGGCAGACAGAGAGAACGATAGATATTGATACCTGCATTGAAGAATGTCTTCAATACACTACAGAGCATTATATCTGAAAGGTTTAAGGTTTGAGCTTTCAGAGCTCTTTAAGAATCAATATTAAAACATTACTGCATCACTTTAAATATTTGTTACTCTTAGAAAAAAATAGAAGAATGCTCATTAGAGAGGATTATTAACATCTAACTTCAAATTAGTGTTGTGAGGAAAAATCAGACCTGTATACAAGATAATGGTTAGGAAAGAACCCTGTTTTCAGATGCAAATGAGCAATCTGTTATTCACTTTGCAAATACGACACTCAATAAAATAAAAATATTTTTTTGATTTGCATAGAGACTTTAACAAAGAGGTATTAGTTCCTGAAGTTTCTTGAGAGTGCAGCTAGACCCCGCTGAATATTAATTCCTCATGGCTCAGTCCTTTATATGTGGGCATAAATTTGTATATCTGTTTCTCTGAGAGCTACAGATGAGTTCAGCAAAGCAGAACTAGTGAATAGGGTTTTGGAGGCAGGAGTTAAAATACCATATCGGTTCACTGAAGAACAACTTTTTATGGTGGAAATTTAAATAAACTCAAAAAAAAGAAACTTACATATACCTCTCCTGAAAAAAATAAGATTTTTCCCCCCCCCATAAAGATGGTTACACAATGGGCATGAGAGTGGTGTAAATCTGATAAGAAAGTTAGGAAACTTTGTCTGAAGTTTTCTTTATTAATACAAGAAAGATTACAAAGTTAGAGCATAATAATTGCCTGTATATATACAAATAATAATGCTATTTAATGTATATAAAAAAAAATTATACAATGAATAATATTAATCATAATCATGCATAATAATAACAACAACAACAACATGAATTACCCTTTAATTCAGAGATTGATATTATTGAATAGCATCTGTGGCAATTCCTGTTAATTTGTGTTCTAAATCAGTCAATGTTTTTCATTGATTAGGAAAAGAAACGTATGTATTTATATTTATCTGTGAGGCCAAATATTTTTTTCTGCTGCTTTCTGTGTACATGACTCATATTAATGAGGCATTATTGAAGTGAAGAAAGAAACTATTATTGATATGTGGAAAACATTGCATAAATCATTAAACAGCTAGAGGAGACAGTGTGCCATGACTAGATAACGCAATTCTTACCGATTCAATGTTCTTACAGAGTGGATCAGATTTTTCACAGCTAAAAAGATACCAAAACAACAAACAAACAAAAGAAAACTATTCTTATAAAGTAAAAAGCAAAAGTGTGGCAGCTTTGGTGATCTGGAAGAAGTGATGTGAATCTATGTATGCAAAGTCAAATCAGGTCATATTCATATTTCCAAAGGTCTATTTCAATGTTTTTCTAAGTATGCATCTTTTTTTTTTGCCTTTGTTACTTCCTTCCTAAAAGTACACTGAATAATAGATGATAAACACAAACTAAATACATTTAAATAAAAAATAGATTATTCATTTTCAAAATTCAAAAAATAAAAACAAAAAAACCTTTGATTGTACCACAAACATTTTCTCACCATTAAAATAATAACATTAAAGTTGACTTTACCACATTGCTATTTTAACATTTTTTTTATCTCATGTAGAATTAAGATTGACAAGAAAGACCACAATGTTATGGATTTTATTGTATGGATTTTAGCATCTAAACTCTAACTCCTCTAAAATATAGTTTTGAACTTACTGAAAACAGTTTGTCTATAATCCACTCATAAATAATACATTAAAGACCACTCAAATAACACTGAAAAATGTTTTATCTTGCATCATACTTTACAGTAAAGATCTCTCCATCTCCTTCTTTCTAACAATCTGAAAGACATTTTATTTTTGAAGGGGCTAAAAAAGGGTGTCTGAAATTATTTAACATATGCCGCAGTGAAATACCAAATAGCTTTCAGCCTAAAGATGGTTTACACCTGCATTTCTTACAAACGTCGTTACATGAAAAGTGCTTGAAACGGACCATCACTGCCCCTCAAACCCGATTCAATCTCACATGAAAGACCTGTCAAGCATTTCTTCGACTGTGCTTTATTTACAAATAGTGCACCGAAGAAAAGATCCATTTAAAAGTAATAAGCAAGCAGAATTTTGTACACTGCAGGAAAACGCCTCGAGACACATTAATATGCCGATGACTGACACAGTAACTCAGAGAAAGTGCTTGTAACAGCAAATTTGTTGCTTAAATTAATGCACAATGCCATTAATAATTTAGATTACAGAAGAAACAAAAGATACAAAAAAACAAGCTGGTCGATTTGCAAAAGCAAGATATCCTGTTGCTATTTAAAACAATGACTGCATTACATTTGTTACTACAATCATGCCTTAAGTAAGACGTACACATCGAAATTGAAAAGCTCAATTTTTCACTCAAGCTGTGCTTAATTTCTTCACCAGTTTTCACCGGTTTCCTGAAAAATAAAGACGCCCTTCATACTTTTAATCAAGAATTGAAAGGGATACTCTGGGATACCTCTGGAGAAACTGACTAGATCAGAATCAAAAACTATTTCATTTATTTGCTTATTTTTGGAGACAGAAAAATAGATAAAGAGAAGTTTGAGATTTCCTTTGTTGTCCCCTCGATGTCTGACAGATAGACCAACCGATTTGCTTATGTAAGAATCTCAGATAATGATTTCTGTTGTAAATCAATAGGGATTATTACAGCACACTGCAGCGCACAGTAATATTATTGTTCTTTATGTATTCATTTGTGCCACAGACACATGAAAGGATTTAAAAAGAAGGCATATACTGCTATAATAATTCACAAATTCAGACTGGACATTTTTACAATTTTACAGTGGCTTCTCCATCTTTTCTGTCCACTCCTTCTAACTAAAACGTAAGACTAAGACCTATCCTGGACCAAGATTAGATAATCATTAAGTATTTTTACGCTTTAAATCTGATGGTTTTCATGTTTTGTTTATTAATATTGATTATTTTAAAATTATTTATTCATCTTGCCTTAATCCAAGATGACTTAAAAGATATTTAATCAGTCAAATTACAATATCTGTGTCTTCCCTCTTGCTGACCCCTCGAAGGGGAAAATTACACATCTGAAAGCGTTGGAGTGTGCAGATCTTGTAGATAGAGACCACCTGTGCTTCCTGTTTGTGGAGCATAAAAAAAAAAAGAAAAAAAAAAAGAAACTAGAAAAAGAAAAAAAAAAAACAGCGAACAGCACATTTAGCTTCAGCGAGACGGTCTGTTGTAGCAGGTCATTAAGCTAAAGCAGTTGCTTTTGCAAATTAACCTTCCGACACAATTAAAAAAAATTAAGCAAGAAAACATTATCAATTTTTCATAGGCTCATCACTTTAATGGTTATTAACAGCAAATTATTGTGTGTTTGCCCATTAATGCATTTTAATCTGATCCTTATGGATTTAACAGCATTAAATATATATTTTCGCATAAATACATTAATGATGTGCCGATGTGTCTCTCCCTTTGGCTGAATGTTTGGGTACAACAGAGCCCTGCTTATTAATATGGTTTGGAGGATTGCCAAGTGCCATAAGAATGTCAATTCTCATGTGTTACAAACACCACTTCAAGTACAAACCGGACCACTGTAAGCACACTGTCACATTCACTATTTTGACACCATTTAAACTAGCAGCTGAATAGAGTCTGCTTTTATCTGCCATTTAATTTCTTCAATGTTGCATATCTAATTATGTGTGGCCTGCCGGATGGTCCATTGTTGTCAATATGTGCATTTTCTAGGGGAACAAATGTATTCTGAAAAGACTTGTCAAAGCCTGAAGAGAGGATGTTAGTGAGGGGAGCACAATTAAAACATAAAATATTCTACTCTTTTCTCACACTCGGGGTTCACGGATATTTTGGAGATTCTTAGAATTGCAAATTTCCGAAGCAAGGAATAATAATACTATATATTTATAAGTCAGGTGGGGATAAAAAGCAGTTTTATGAATAGGTGCTCATTTCCAGAAGGAATTCAATCTGAAAATATCCTCCAAGCTTCAACAAAGCTACTTCAAATCACACATTCTACCGTAGGTCAAAAGTAAAAACAGAAAAAAAACAGTCAGAGCTTTGCAGGCCATTAGGTTGTAAGTCTGCCTTATATGGATTCACCTGATATATTACTATTATATCCTATTTTTGTTGACTAAGATACATTGTCAGCAAAACTAAACATTTTGGCATAGGGCCCAGCATCAAGCTGTCTGCCGAGGATACATTTCTACCTACACCACCATGACAGTAATGAGAAACTGCCATTAGTGCATTTTGCATAATTGTACATTTCTGAGTTGGGCTTCGTGTCAGTGGTAGACAACCTATTTCGATGATACCCACAGCACATTACTTGTTGTGTGTTATCAGCAGTTCTTTATGTAAATGCTACAGTTACAAAGGGTCATTTTCCAATCTTCTACCATGAAATCACTCCTTCTAACAGTACACTGTGTGAGAAGGAGACTCGACTCCGGGGATGGCTCTTGTAAATACTCTGTCATTTACAATGTTTTTCTCAAGGAAAGAAAAAAAAAAAGGAATTGCAGAGATTGAAAAAAAATCTGCTTTCCATACATGTATGTTTCACACTGACATATGTGATGACAGAAGTAAAATTGGATATGCCTGTCTCCCAACATCTGTTTTTGCACTATACATGCAGAAAACATCATAAAGACGACGTAAATATCATTTTCAATCAATATTTTAGACAATGGCCTTACTTTTTTGTTCCTTTTGCCATTATTTTGGTGGCAATTAATATACATCGGAGAAATTAAATGTCACCAGTTAATAGAAAAACATACATAACAGTGGCATATACAATAACGTTTAAAAAGTGATGGCTTGCTCAGTATATTTTTCTACCTTATTCACATGTTTGACAAAAAGGAAAATACATTTCTGAGAAAAACAGTTTCTCACATAATGTAGCATCCCCCCACATTGTTGAAACTAGGGTATGAAATGTATAGAAATCAGCAGAAACATTTGAATGTGTGCACCATGCTGAAGCAACAGCTTTTTGTGTGTTGTACACAAGTTGCTTAGTGCTAACACTCAACACTTTTGCCCTCAAGTCAATTTCAATGAAAGTTTCAACTCCTAAGACTTGTATTATTTTGCATGTAAATAAAATGAATAACAGTAGGCTTGGTACTTGTATTTTTGTATTAATCCACTAAAACTAAATACTAAAATCTAAAAAAAACAAAGTGTAGTTTGAGTTCCACAAAGATAACAGTTTAATATCTACAAGGCCTTGAAAAGCAGAACTAGAATAAGTCCAGGGGATAGGATTTTTTATACTCTCCTCACCAGTACAATATTAACTCCCACATTTAATTGTTGGCACATTTTAAAATAAGCTGCAAATGACCAAATAATAACCTTTACACCAGCAGCTTTGATAGGAATGTTGAGAGGAATGTAGGGCAACGAACACCAACATATATATATTACTACTATTCAAAATAATTATTATAATAATTATTATTGGAAACCACACAGGGTGGGGTGAGGTGGGTGTTTATGTTTTATTTAATCATCGTTTTCTTCCCAAGATGCGTACATGTGTGCCACCAAGTACCACACTTATTCACTGGGGTAACTTCTGGAAAGCAGGGCAGTCTTGTTAAACACATGAGACTGTTTTAATAATCAATATATAATCAGGGTTTGGCAATAGCAGGCAGGCCTCTATTCCAGACCTTAGCTGTGCTTTTCTTGGCGCTTGCCTCGCTGATATTATAACCATCATTAGTGATCTAACACAACATGCTCACATTGGGGCAGAACAAGATTAGATGTAGGGCCTCTTTGTAGAATAAAGCTGACGGCGCCCCTCCCAAGAAGTGAGGCTGAACAATAATTAAGCATTAAGGCACAGCAGGGGGCAGGAGAACAAGAGCTAAACCCAGATTATAATGTTTCAAATTATTATCTATTGTACCACTGCAAGAGGGAAGACCTCTTATTAAATTTAATGAAAGATCAGACTTAATATCCTGGTATTAATTTATTATAAACATCATAATAATAAAGCAAGGAATCTGAAGTTACATAGCAGTTGATGTTGAATGCAGGTTTATGCATGTAGGCTTTCTCAAATGAATAGAGCACATAAAAAAAGGTTCATTTTAATATGTTTCCCTTAATGAGATTGGTGAGAGAGATTTCTAGATCTCCGAACAGCAGGAGGGAGAAAGAACATTAAGAGCAGACTCTCCACACTCTCAGCTTATGTAAGAATATTATCAAAAAGTAATAAAAAAAGAAATACACATGGGCTCTCACTTAAAACATTTGAATGCTTCATATGGGTTGAACACTTGACTTTAGAAGAGAACAACCTCCTAAATGCCATGCGACTTATCATTAAGGAATCTCAGCAGTACACTGGCTGTATTTTATCTCGTCACAACACTTGGTGCGAATGGTCACACCGCGCTGACAGCTTTCTTAAGACACAGATTGCACTGATTTATCTATTGTGAATAGGCCTTTAGAGTCGATGCCATAAAGGACTAGAAAGCAAAGAAATGTGTGGGGTTCAAAAAGGCTACAGAAATACTGTATTTTATGAATGCAAACCATTCAGTGACAGTGAAGAAACATTTTCTGTCCACTTTTAATTTTTTTTTTTATGGTGCATTCTGTACAATCACAGCTGGCTGAATGGCGACAACTCACTTCGATTTCACACACTTTGCACGGACAAAGAATCTTTTTGGCATCACGTTGGAGCCTAGAAGCAGCATGAAGTCCACACATAATTAGCACGTTTCAGTATTTTGCAAACTCACAGAAGGACGGGTATTGCACAGAGACACCGAAGAGGGAAAGGATGCAGTTTGAGATATATATAAAAAAATATATATCTTATGATTTTCTGTTTGCAAGAGAAAAAACAATTGACACGCACAGTGCTACACTTCTCTTGCTTTTCTACGTCTGCCTGTGAAAAGTACCTGTCTACAATGCCAGAATTGGACACAGAAATGGGTACAGACTGTGTGCCTATAATGTCCTTCAGCCTGAACCTCAATCTGCAGCCAGAGAGCCTCCTTTCGTGGGCTGTGCGAGGGCTGGGAAACACAGCTGCAATCCCTGCTTTTGGATGAATGAAAAAGTCCTTCTGAAGGCCCCCCCCTGGGAACATGCACAATAATATCAGAAAGCCAGCTAGCTTGAAGCTGCCGACGTTGACAGCCAATGCCTGTGGGGATGGTGGCAGATAAGCGTGGCAACCAGACAAATACACTACTTGACTTTTCTTTCTCGTCGTTTGATAGGACAAGTGTTGCACAAGGGATTACAAAGTCAATGGCTGCTTCCCTATTTAAATATCATATGTATTAAAAATGGGTCCCACTAGAGCAGGATCAATCATCTGCTAATTTTTCATGACCACTCATGCAAAAAGCAGCTTGGAGCTCCAGCCCCAGAAACAAGTATGGCTTTAAAATAGGGTTGCCACTAATAGAACATACAATGATGGATCCGAAATATTGAGAAGTGCTAATTGTGTTTAAACACCACACCGAGCATAATGGCAAAGGAAGTAGGCTTCTTGGTTGAATGATACATGCCTTCACACACACACACACACACACACACACACACATAATACTTAAATAATGAGCTGGCTTTTCATTTAGGAGGTTTATTGTACGCGTCATTTATATAAAACCTCCTGCCAACACAGATGGATTTTTCAGTACATCAACAGAATGACATAATCAAAAGCTTTACATCTACTTAGCTGCAAGGGTTATAACTGCTGTAATTGCTTATTTTACCTCAGAAGCTATCTGATCTACCTACCTGGCAGCATTTATCAAAAAGTATCTAAAGTTGAACCACTGACACTTGACGAATGAAAAGGCGTGCATCTTTCAAATGATCAGATTCATTAAAGGTCATTTGTCTCAGGTTCTACCTATTAAAATGATGCCTTTATAATATTTAATGACAAAACACATATTACAGCCTATTCATAAAATAATACAAGTGCTTGGCAATATAAAGCCAAGTTTGTAATTAGATGAAACTACATCTTTCATAAAAATCGCATTGCACAATAGCATCTCTAATGCCAAGAAGGCCCACGAATAAAGAAAAAACTCGCAAAAACTCATCTTCTTGACTGTGTTATGAAGTGACAGAACAGTTTCTGCCACAGTACATTACCTTTCTGTCTGTTTGTGTATAATGATCTTCCTCAGGCATATTGTATGTACAAGAAAACAGACATCATTTAAAATTAACACATATGCTATTAACAGTTTTCCAATTCTTTACTGAACCCAAATATGCATGTCAAAAAGATAAACAAGACTAAAAATGGTTCAACAACTTTAGAGATAAAATTCTTTCACTTTGTTTCCTTCTCTAGTTTTTTTTCCTAGTGGATTAAATTAATTAATTATTTTTTAAACTGTTAAGTGTACATAATGTAATGTTTATTTTTGTTCCCCCTTTTCACATTTGTTTCACATTTTGTCTTCATCTAATTATTTTACACCATAATTCTTAGTATCATTAAGGATAGAAAAATGTGGAATTGTATGTTCTACACATCCCAAAACTATCCCAACTTCCTAAACTATCACATTTACAGGGTGATTTACTGTGCAATATTTCACCACCTATTCAATAAACATGATTCTTTCCTCCCACAAAGAGATGTACTTTTGTTCAAAGGAAAACTGGGGCACAGTAAAGTATTTATTACTGGCCTCCTCTGCCTTCATGTTCTGATACATTATCCGATCATCTGTTCTGGGGATTGCAACACAGGGCAAGACCCTGCTTCTGACAGCAGGCTGGTATATGAGACAGGGTGACTCAGTGGGGAAGCAGAGTTCCTCCCTAGGGATTTTTTAGCAGTGATGGAGCAGAGCACGGTAGAGAAGAGGAGAAAAAGAAGCAGGGAGCATTCGGCTGGATACGAGTGGAGGTAGCCAAGATGGCCACACAACTAAATGACCCAACTAAACTAAAGGTCTCGTCCAGTGTGCATTGCCTTTAATTGAGGGAACAAACAATTCTACAATTTCATATTTTTTCATAGCTAAGCTTCTAGCTTAATATAATCTTTCATATTCCATACCAATCTGCAAATGAAAATGAAAGGGGGCTAATGAACGTTCCCATATCAGACCTCCAACTTTGTCTGACTTCGCCATGTCTTGACTTCCTCAGGTTCTTCTGTGCCTCAGGTATGTTAAACTGCCAAAACATTCAGGTTTTGGTATCACACAAATTGCACACAGCAACTGCAGAACTTCTTTACGCAGCGTTTTTACACTTTATTCTTCTCAATTGTGTGTAAAAAGCTGGGGAAAAGAAACCCAGACCATGTATATCAAAAGTTCTTGTCTTCTGGAATATACAATTCCATACATTAATATTCCACACAGACCCCCCATCATACTTTACATGTTGCATTAGAATGTTGATAAGAGCCAACTGATTTTCTTTTATTCGTTTTTTTCCCCCAGAGGGGTCTGAGAAAGGCCTGCTTACTCTCTCTCCTAGTGTCACAATGTCAGGACAGGACTCAGCATTGATATTCTGCCATACAAATCTCCTTGACAGCCGACAATGTAGTTCTCGCTCTCTCTTCCTGACACAGTCCACTTAAAGCAGTAAATTGACAATCTTGCAGGGGTCGCTGACAGAAAGGGATCTAATCCCCTGAGGTTGGGCTCCGTCAATAGCTATGTAGATAACTGAGCTCAAAAATCCATGGCACTGTCTTGGAGGCCATTTTAATGCACCACATTTACTTTAAACCTTAACAATGGGGAATAAACACATCCAAAACTAGTCAGACTCCATTCCACGCTGCACTTGTCCACACATAACATCTTCCAGTGATAAATGTCATCTCAACAACAAAATGCCCACAGAGCCAATGGGTTAGTGTGTACAGTATCTCCTGCACCAACCTCATAAACCTGTAATACCCATGTGACTGAAAGAAGGTTATTTGGTATAATTTTCAAAAACCACCAATGCATAACCATGAAGGCTCTTTCCTCAGTGCAGGTGGGTGATTCAGACTTAATACAAAATACATCCCAGAACTGTGACAAAGCATGTGGAGGAAGTTTTAGTCTAACCTTAAATCACTCAAGAGCAGTACTGGAACAAGAATGGGTATTTTGAAGAGCCCAACGTGATTGATTTCTTGTAGGTCCTGACTAAGGCACTCTTTTCAATGACCCACTTCTTACAACTGCATTACTCTAGCTACTGTATATAGTAGGCATACAACAAGAACATGTTTTTTCTTATACTTGTATTTTTAAGAAGAAAACAAAAACTCCACAATCAATATTCTTTTATTAGAAGAAAACAAATAAAAAGGCAAGCAACACACAAAACAAACAAATAAAAGCACTTTATGTTTTAGTAAACTTAAAGTCACTTAATTTTCAAAACTGTTTAACATTTGGTCATATGGTAACTTTAACACATGGTATTTCAACCAGTGGTTCATTTTGAAAATAGATTTTTATCAAATGAAAAAAAAAAAAAAAATCAAGCTATCAACTCTAAGGTCTTTTAAAGTTCAACCAACAGAAAACACATGCAGGCTTAATAACAAGGCAAGATGCAGATTTAAAGGAAATACCGCCTTTTGCCTATTAATTTAATTTTCATTTGGTTGTAATAAATCACCAGTGTCCAAGTGCCAAGCAAGTGTACCAATACTTTATTCTACCAATTAGGTCCTTTCAAATTCCAGGTTGCTTGTTAGAAGATATGAAACATCAGCACAATGACTTTTCTTGAAATGGCTTAAAGTACACTTACTCAATTATCCTTGCATATATAAATCCTTCAAAGAGTCTGAACCAAAGTGTACTGTAAATAACTGCTTAAAAGGAAACTTGAAAAAAAGTGAAATGTTACAGTTTTGCACGCTAGTAAATGTCAGCCTACAGCAGGTGACCTGATGTGTTTTAAAATGATTCATTTTAGGTTCCTGAACTTAGGCATTTTCAAAAGAACCAGCCCCTTTTATTATTTTTATAATGGTACATGTTGTATTTTCGTGCATAACAGCCACAGGCGTAGTGCAGCTGTCTACTGCAGTGATATAACTGAAACTAAAATACCATCTTTATAAAACTCTAAAGAACAACATATAAGCAGCATTTTCACTTCAGATCTGTGCTTCTAAATCTCAGATCCCCTTACCCATTTGCAGTCTTTGGAAGGCTTTAAAAACAGGGCTACTTATTAACTATGTTAATCTTTTAAACTGCTAAATTGATTGAATTTAGGTTTCCAGACCAAAGAGTGCTTACGTTAAGTAAGTTGCATACGAACTGCATGCATTTATTCAAACTCTATTCATTCAATTATCTGTATATCTTCAACAACGGCAACAGGGAAATTCTTTTTAAAGGCCTTTTCTTCCCCCGGATTTTTCTCTGGTTTTGTAATGGCCCCTGGGAAATAAAAAGGCAGAAGAGGCCAGCCTGGCCCTCACACCCTATTCTCCAGCTTCTGTCTCGAGCTGCAGCAGTTCACGTCTCCACCTACACACAGCTGGCTCCGCTGTCCTCGACTGGCTTCAGCGTGGGGGCAGAGAGGAAGCCAAAAAAACAAAGCTCATTGACAGACGAGGAGCACATAATTTCCACCATACTGTAACAGGTGATAAAAGATATGTCTTTCCAAGCACAATACCTTCGATTGACACAAGGTACGTGAAAACTCTTTTTAGGCGGTACTCTCCGGAAACCTGGATTAAGTCCAGTTTCTTTTTTTTTTTTGTGTAAAAGGAAACAGTTTATCTTCTTGGAGGGGAAAAAAAAAACACACACACTGGGTGTAGGTGTTAAAAAACACATTGCATTCTGAATTCCCGCTGTGTAGCAAAGTGAAATACATAAAATATACCAACTAAATAAGAATATAATTTATCCAGCCTCTATGCTGTATTGGATTGCATGTCCAATCCAATTATTATATTCTTCTAACATCTTACATCTACCTTCTCAAGATTAAAAAAATAATAAAAAGAAACCAGACTTGCTTAGAAAAGATCCACCTATTGCTGGCCAGCGAGAAAGTCAAACCAGAACTTCACTTGTGTGCAAAAGACCATACCAACTGCAGTGAAGAGAAGTATCTTCAAACGTTGTCACCCAAATTACAAGGATGGAAATGAAGAGACAGAAATGCCCAATTTGGGGGAAGATAAACACCTAATAATTATTTTGAATTTTGACAACTATTCAAAGTTTAAAAATCTCGCTTTTTAAATAATTTGTGCCAAAAAAATAAATAAAGCTCAACTCCTGGGAATTTAATCTGACTACAGTAAAGCTCTATCAACCTTTAAGTAGACATACCTGTGGCCCAGGAAAAGGCCAATTAACAGCATCACAAATATCAAAATCCTCACAGGAAAAGAGAGTGACAGAGAGAAAATATAAAATTAGTAAATGTACCAGTGAGGAACACTTTTTATTTTTAGCAACCGTATTCTCCTTACAGTTAGTTTTTATGCGGTTCCGCGGCTCTTCCACTCTGTTGTTCTTGACTTTAAATGAAGCTTGCTTACTTCAGTGCTTTCGAGAGGAAAAAAAAAGAAAAATCTTTTAAACAGATGTTTTTTTTTTTTAAAGCACCTACTGCAATAAACCTTCAAGTGTTTTTATGTAGGTGATGGATCCATTCAGCACAAAAGAAGATGACATTTGAAAAAGTGCTCTAACCCTAACGTCAAATTTATGACAGTTGTTATCTATCAGCTAGTGGTTAGCAGCAGATTTTAGAGCTTCCTACCTTCGACTAAATGCCAAATGCTGTCTCACCTGAAAATGTGTGCTATCTATTCACTGCTTCCTTGTTGCAGCATTATACTGATGTTTCCTGCACAGCGGAGATCGTTGCTATGGTGGCAACAAAGTCCATGGAAGACTCTGGCATTGTCCTTTAAACACCGAATATAAAAATAGATTATATGGTAAAAAGGGGGGGAGAAGGCATGACATTTTATAGTATTAATGTTATGAAATACAAAGTATACACGTATATTTAAAACAATGAAAATATTGCAGTTTATCATTTTGTCGGAAGTTGTTCAAATTGTGTTTGATTAATGTTTTAATTTTAAACTTAACTATGTGTATTACAAGAGAAACAAAAACAGTAAAAGTGTTAATATGGCAGCTGTGGATCGTTTTTCTCCCTCTTATGGGCCATCATTTTTATTGATTCCAAATCACATCAGACAGCAAAATCATTCCCTTGTTTTACGGTAATATAAAAACACCAAACAAAACTACAAACTCCTCCAGCTACAGAGAAATAATGGGAACATGGCCGCCGAACAAGTGGTTGGCCTTCAATCAGCAAGACAAGAGTTTGAAGCATTTATTGATTTCAAACTCTTTCCATTAGCTCTCTATCAGGAGAAATGACAGTTGGTGCAGGTTACGGATGAACTACCACTGTGATGCAACCTTGACCATGACAGAGCTGACAAATTAAAAAGCATAAAAGGTTACTCCGGGTGAGAATGGTTGGACCTCTCCAGAGATACAGCAACAAAAACAACAACAGAAAGAAAAAGAAAAAGAGAAAAAAAAAAAACTAATATATTTTCAAGTGGTGAGCGGAGTGAAGATAACAGGTGACAGATGGATCGAGTGAGTCATGGACAAGCAGCTGAGCAGAACAATGGCAGGGGAGAAAGAAGATGGAGTAGACAGATACTACATCCCGAGTAAAACCATCTGACATCTCTGACTGGCAGATCTGGCAGAAAGCCGGGGAGCTTTTCTACCTAGAAATGGACACTTAACAGCTGCTGATGCGGCGGAGGATGACAATATTGGTGAAGTCTGGCGATGAGGAATCTGCTTCACGGTGGACAGACACAAAAATAAAAAAGACAACCCGGATGAAGCCTAGGTTTCCCTCTGGTGCTGAATGGCCTCTCTGCCGTTTCTCTTGGGTAATCATTGCTTTAGACTTGATATAATCCGGGCATTCGTTTTATTGAAGTGTCCTGTCACCTTGTGCTTCTCCGTGGTTCTCAAGTAATGAGAACTTGATCGATGTTGGAGAAAGAAATGACTGAAGCTTAATTAAAACACGGTGTCTCTTAGCAGTTTGGCTCAGTGCTAATATCCCTGGCATAGTGCCTTGTCTCTATCATTAGGGCACATATCAGATTGCAGGCATAACACACACGCAGATACAGCAAGAGGAAAGCGATCAGGGTTTGGCGGCTAGAAATTCAAGATAATGCAGTCCACTGGTTCTGAGTGATGATTTTAAATGGCAGCTAAATTGATACTTAAGCAATATATAAGGCATTGAAATACAGATGTGTGGCTCAAATATATATATTTGAATTTTTGTATTACTCAAACAAATGCAAAACAGACATACTTATCTAGCCTTCAACTGAACAGAAGAAAATTATGGGAAAATTTTTTGCACCATTAGATTATGAACAAATGGTTTTAGGTTGAAGAAACCTCAAAATAATTTCACACCATATACTGTAGAGTATGATATGAAGGAATGGTGGACATATGAGAAACCAGTCAATCACAGAGCAACATTTCCAAACATCCCTATAACTCTTATCTTGGGAATAAATACCACTCTGTTCATAGAGAATCAGGATTTAAAAATTCCTCAGTTACCAACTTGCCAGCGATGTTTCGGATGGAGCGATGTTTCCATTTTTTGGATGGAGAGAAAGAGGGCTCATTGTTAAATTTAATGTTTTTTTTTTGTTGTTGTTGGAAAGATGTGTGTCTAATCCTGATGATTGTGATACAATAATGTAATAGGTTGTGTGAAAGGTGTTTGTGTTTGAATAATAAGATATCTGAATAAGAAATCACCACTTTCTCATGAGATCACAGTGTCCTCTTCAAAAATAATTGATAGACAGCAGTTTTTTTGTATATGAGGACAGAATGGGAAAGCAACTAAAAGAAAATAAGAAAAAAATAATGGCACCCATGAAAACGTAGTCACGTAAAGAAAATTTATAACAAAGAAGAGTTTACAGATATTTACAAATAAGACTACTGTCTATGAACCACTTGCAAACAGCTTATAATTTTCACTCATAAATGAATCTTTCTCCCACACTGTCTGCCAAACACTTAAATCACCCAAAACCAACGGCAATTTTGAACCACTGCCTGCTAGTTACCTATGAAACTACCTTGATTAATCCATCTCCTGGAGGGCTATCTGAGAAGGCTTCGTGGATAGGTTGTAAAGCCATTCCGATTCCAGACATGGATATTGATATTGAGGATATTGAGTCTCTTAGCATGATCCACTAACATAATAACGGGGCAAACATGGTGCAATTTCACTGCCGTTATGTAATTTCCCCCATCACTCAGCAGTTTATATTCAAATTGAAAGTTATGGAACGCTCTTTAATAGAACAGCACGGGGGCTAAAATGAATATAAGGAAAATCCACAGGCCCCTACTGGGACTTGAAACTGGATTTTTCTTCTTTCTGACTACAAAACCCATTTTTTATTTAAGCTAGAAACCTAAACAAAAGATAACCAAAATCATTTACTACAGCATGTGAATTTCAATTGGCCTCCAGCTTTATTGAAATTCTATGTCAGGAATAAGATAAATGTCACTGGTAGCGCATTATGAGAGACTGTAATTTGAGTGATATTTAGCTGGATGAGCTCACTAGGCCTTGGGTATAATTTTAGAAACACTGTCCTAAAATGTAAATCACTCGGAGGCTTAAAAACAAGGAAGGAATGAAGAAAGGGCTGCCGACGGGGATTCGGACATATTCATTACTCTACAATGCTCTGGTCTTAAAAAACTTTAGAAATATTACAGACTAGACAAAAAGGAAAACAAAGAGGGTGAGAATAGAAATCTGTACTATTGGAACTGAGGGAGCCCGAATCCAGAAAAATGCCATCCATTGGTCTGGTTGTAGTTTTATGTAATGTTATTAAACCAAATTCCACTGATGCTAAAGAAACATTTTCTTGGGCTACACTACAATTCTTTATTGATTTTTCATCTGAGGTAAAGCAGAGAAAAAAAGAAAGCATACAAGCATTCAGCATGTGTCATCTGTGTGTAGGCTATACTGTACTGGTAGTATTCACACCAGGCTGCACCACAGAAACGGTGAACAGTGCCACAAATTCCTCTCATGTTGCAGGTAATGACATAGGGACTCGTCTGTTAATTTCTTACTTTCTGCTGGTTATGAGTCATAAAGTCTTTTTCTTTATTTGGGATGAGATATAGAACTAATAGTCTCCATTTAGACTACAATATGGGAAAGAAGTGGAGGAATATATTACAAAAATTATACTTAACATACATCTACCGACTGTGAACACAGAACTCCGGTGGTGACAGTCACGTCTATTAACATCTGTTAATCATGCTCCTATGCATCTTTAAAATAAATGTTTGGATTAGTACAAGCAATTAAACAAAACTATCTTAATGGGTGTACTTAGGATACCGCGCCCAAGCTACAACTATGGGATTGACTACTTTCATTACACTTAAATACGATTTTAATCTCAAAATGGCCTACCAGGAGTGATCCTGACACAGACACTTTACTGCAATAATCACCGTCTCTCATCCCATTAGCCACAGTGGTTGAGAACTCCAGGGTGACGGTGGGAAAAACGAGCTTTACTTTCATTGAACACAATCACAATAGAAGAAAAAAAAAATGGTTATTGAATTTAGTTGCAGAAGTTTTCCCGACCAATTGAAAAGTTTGATTTAGGGCATCAAAAAAAACAAAAACAAGATTACAAAAAATGGAAGAAAATGGCTGTTTCTAATCACCGGGGAGGGCGAATGTGGGGAGATGTCTGACAGAGAGGGAGTCTAACAACTATCTTGATCACACACACACCCCTGACACAAGCTCTCTGACATCACACCCTGGCACGAGAACCACAGAGGCGTGAGCCAAAGACGTTAGACTTCAGTTGAGAGACAATGTTTGCCCAGGATTGATGAGCTGCTCCACGGATTATGTTAGATTTAGAGTGGATATGTGATTTTGGGGAATGGTTTATGCAATTTCAGCGTTATGATTTGTAATCTGATACTTCAGCAGTTTACCACGGTATCTTTGCAAGAAATCGCTCACGAAAGGGGGAAAAGAAAACACAAAAAAGGAAAAGCCTCTTAATATTGACAGTGACAAATCAGGGGAAACACAAATGTTAGGCAATACCACAGCAGCACCAGCCCACTGTACAGCAGGAAATTATTACAGGTCCTGTTTCCAGTGGAAAGACTCCTTTGCATCCATGGTTATTAATGTGGGCTGCTGTTTACTCCCACTCAAAACAGTGCAATTGGCTACAGTGTTAGACCACAATCTTAATCCTCTTCAGATATCATAGTTAAATTCATTTATCTGTGTCAAGATAAAATTACCTTCAGGCAAAAATGGCAGAGGGATTGTTACACGATCACTACAGATGTATTAAAAGAGTTTATTGCATTACATAAAAAACAGGGATATTTCAGTCTGACCTTTTGCTCCCGAACCAAAAAATAAATACAAATTAAATCTATACAGCATTTAGCCACATAGACAGGTAGTCAGACAAAGGATTAGGTATAGGCAGAGAGCATTTGCTGATTCATCACCAACCACTAATACATATTTTGGTATAATTGCAGAATAAAAACTGATCAAATAATTAAAGACTAACTTACTCACAGCATTATCTTATTCTCATTAGGGTGCACACATGTTGGGCAAGTTCTTTTTTAAATATTTTGTTTCCGCCATGTGAGTGACTGCAAAATGTTATTCAAGACAATTCTACAACCCTTTTCCATACATCTTCATAGGTGAAGGCCTTGCAGCAGGGGACTCCATACAAATGGCAGTCACCACTCCTTTAGGGACAGACGCATGCCACAGCGCGAGCCAAGGAGACAGTAAACTAGTGGACTGCATAATTCGGCCTTCTACTACTGACACCTTTTTCCCTTTGTTAGTACATGGCATGGCAGGAACTGATGGTTATGCATCATTATTCTTTGGAAATAGGGACTTCCTCTAGTGACTCACTTACTTTTTGACAGTTTTCTGTTTTATATATTAAACATATCTAATCAAATCCGGTGGCGAAGGCAAGCAAAACTGTCTAAGATCTGACTCATATTAACATTTTACCTTTGGGAATGAGAAAAGGAAAAAAATAGCACTTATTTTATAGCGAGGGATTTTATGAGGAATATACAGCAGTTCTATCAACCTCTATTACAAAAGTAGAGTTGATGAAGCAGGAAGGACTTTGGTGTCACCCCCTCTGATATCCCATGAAGATTCTTTTTATTTTTTAATTTTTAATTTTTTTTTTAATAATAATGCAACAGTTTATGTTTTTATTTTTTTAAGTAAAAATTCAATTTCAAATGTTAAACGGAGCCGCAAAGTTAACCTTCATTATTAAACACTGAATTGCTGAATTAAATAACATACATTCTGCAGAAAGGCCAATATTTTAGTTTTGAGTGTATGTAAATATGTATGCATATGTAGTATTGGAATAGAACGCTAGACAGACTGACTTCCACCGAACAGTGAAGTGGCCTGGTATTTATAGACAAGATATTGCAGATAGATGAGGTATGCCCTACTGTGTGCTTTGGGCATTAATGCTATTGTGAAAACATCGGGCTTCCAAGAGCATTTTCAGCTTTAATATCCGAGACGTGTCACTGCTGGTGTTGATAAGTGCAACCGTCCATAGCCGGCTAATGGCAGCTTTTCTTCGTCTTTATGATTCCTCGGAACCAACATTATAGGATCTATTTGACATATGATGCTGTCAATCAACATGCTATGACTACAGATCAGAAGGTCACTGAACCAGACAATCACGAGAAGGAAAGGTTGAGCTTCTCCTGTTATCTCTTATAATGGGGTTATTATCATGAGTTTCTTTGGTACTCTTTGTTTTTGCCATACATTTATTTTATTTTTATACCAAAGGGAATGGCTAAAATATTAACATTGCTTTATCAAACTTATCTTCTTTAAGGCAAAAACACATAAAGGAAGCCATTCGGGATGATTATACAACTTGAAAATGGTTCTGATGTTAAGAGTTTTTATGGATTGTGTCAAATGTTAAACGTCTCATTTGTATTTGAAGCGGTGCTAATGCTTGGGGTCTTCTTTTATGACATTTTAATTAAACTGGTAAAGTGAAGCAGTACTGCCTTTAACATGGTAGATGGTTACAGCAGGTCACAGCTGACTGCATGTGTCACCTATTCACTCCTTTATTAGTCTCAACAATAATCAGAACCCCAGCCTTAGCCAACATCACAATTTGCCATGAAAAATGAAAAAAAACCACAAAGCCACAGTTCTCACAACAGGCAAGAATCTAAACTACATCAAAGTGTGTGACCTACAGTTTTGGACAATAGTATATAACAGACTTAATCAAGTTTTTACTTTTGGTTGATTTTGGTTCACTTTCAATATAAATATCACTTCCATGCTCTCTCATCTTTGATGGTGAAGAAATTAAACTCCTTCAAATAACAGCCTCAAGTTTCTGTCTGGGTTCATGGTTGTCATGGCACCTGAGATGAGCTGTTTGATGACATCACAGCAGGTAGGGGATGCACTTGTGACTCCCGGAGAACTGGGAAAGTGCGTGATGGCCCTAAACTGTCTGCTGTGCCTCAGCCACGGTGAAAATCGCACTGCGCCGCAGGAGGTGTCAGTGCCAAATTGCTCTATAAGGATGTATGAAGTCATATTCGTTTACCAGCAGTTATTTGGTCTTGTGACTCCCCTTCAGCTTCAAGGAAGAGCATAACTGGTAGAGAGCACACATTTTGTATTCATGTTCCAAAATTCTAAATTAAAAGTGGTAATATTGCTGTTCTCAAAATACTTCTGTTGGTTTGCAGGTTGAAATGGCATGTTATGCAACCATGCGTTGTATTCTCTAATATATGGCTGTTAAGCTCTCACGGTTGGAAGCATTAACCCACCAAAGTTAATGAAATTACCATTAGTTTCCATATAAACCAGTCATCAGGAACGAAACAAACCCTCCTTCAGGCCAAGTCCATAGCCCTACACAAGAACACAATTATTATTATCTGTTGTTTTTTTTTTGCTTTTTTTCAAGTTGCCCAATGTTTACCACCAGCAAGATGTTTTATTTATTAGTTTTGTCACAAAGTTGTTTTGCATAGATTTTGTCTGCTCATGCATACGATATGAGTGGTGAAATTAGCATCTCATTACTTCAATAATTAGGCCAATGATAACCAGATGTTAGGCTTCCATGTGGAGAAGGATTTCTACGGAGGTTTCTTATCTGCAATGAACACTACTCGGGAAACTTTCACTACCAGTATTAATTATATTAATTCATCTCATACAAAGGGTAGCCAATAAAAGGTATATTAAAAAAAAGAAAGGGGGGGAAACCCGAATGCTAATGGAGCAAGAGTTTGGCGCAGGTTTATCACTCGATTTAAAATAATGTGATACACAGTAATTGCGGTATGAATAAATAACCATGGACCACAAAGCCGGTTCTTATTATTAAAATGGATTTAGAAGTTATTTTCCAAGCAGGGTAGTGTAGGAGACCACACATTGCTGTGAATGTATAGTATATCTGCTACCAAAGCCAGCTCTGTTTCATTAGGGGTGGGGGGTTATAACATTGTTCATGAAAATTGTAACGATTGTTTTTTTAAATTTTGCTAGCAGTATAAATATTTAACTTGTTTTGGTAATTACATTTCAAATTAAAAGGAAACATATGGTTGTTGTAAATAAACAAAAGCTTTTTTATATTATTGTTTGACAAAAGATATGTTTATAACCTACACTTAGAAAAGGGTATAAGTAGGAATCAGTATTAAAGACCATAATGAGAAAGGCCTTACTGAGATAGGATGAATGGCTTCAGGACAAACGTGCACAATTAACACGTTTTTTTGGGGGGGTATTTAGGCCTGTTATTATAAGTTTCATAACATTTTAATAAGAGTACTTTTATATGAAGGAGGAAATTAAAATAAATAAAGATTTAAGCTTGAGGAAGGGAAATCAAACCCCCTTCCTGGCAAATCAGCAAAGTCACAAACTTTCTAGAGACGTAACATCTTGGCTCGTTGCACCGCAGATTCAGATTAACTATTATTTTTCGTTACATTGAAGCATTTGAGCAATCCTAAAAAAAAATATATGAAGATAAGGTATCTCAGGAAACTAAGCATCTACTTAATCCTTCTGTAATTAATTAAATTACCTACTGAAGACTTAATACATCAGATAATTAACCTTTTTTGGGTTCACTTGGACCTGTAATCTATGTTTATAAGGGGTATGAATCCTTATGTGCACAGACCAAACACTTTATCATGAAAATAAGGGCTGAAAAATGCATGGAAATATAACACAAGGGTTTAATTATCCTGCTAATATTTGTTGTAATCCAACAGGAAGGAAATTAAATCCAATTGACTGTAAATAAATCATATATAGACAGATAGATAGATGAATAGATATCATTCATATTATTCTCTATTATATTAGTTTCTATTAATCTAGCACAATATCTTTTCAATCTAAATACAATTTTGGAATATTATTCTGAACTCCTTTTTCATTTTAATGTTCCCAGGCTAAAGTCCAGGTATAATGAAAATAAGTTTTAATAATGGCCAGTTACTGATAAATACTTTTGATAAACCCATTCAAATTCATTGTTTCTCTGTATTAAATATTTTAAAAGTGTTATGTACAATAGAAATAATGATATGATCTGTTTGTAATATAAAGCAATATTTAAAATAAATTAAATGTTCACTATCATTAACACCACTATCAATCTATCAAAGGCAATCTGCTTATATCTATATTGAGATTTTGACAATACGCTTTTCCCACATAGTTACTTTAATAGATTTTAACTCAGTTTATGCTGAAAACACACCCACTGAATTTCACAATTATAAGCACATCCATGTTTGTCGATCCAGTCTCTTCACATTTTGTGTCTTTGGCATGCAGTTATTAGCATATGTAGAATTTAGCAGAAGGCTGTAGTGCCTTTTTTCCTCAAATACTTTTATTCTAGGACATGGGGTCACACCACTCACACAGTCTATACGGACTGCCAATTGGCACGACTTGTAATAAAATGAACTATACATAGAAACGTAAAATACTGAATCTAAATAACATCTTCATTATTTGCCAAATTGAGGTAGTTAGCCATAGTAAAGTAACACGCATTAACAAAACTTGGCATCAATAACAGACGATTGTTATCTGGTGTACTTTTAAACTCTGGCCTTGGTTCATATGCAGTACTAAGCTTACTAAAACAGAACAGTATGAACTGACGCTGTTATCAAGGAGAAAAAATAGGTTAATTTAGTTGACAACTTATTTCTTTTTTTATTCTAGAAAACCAAATAAAACCATTGCAAGTTTGTTTTCTTTTTCTTTTTAAGTGCTTTACTCAATACCTAGTACACACAGGCAATTAACAAAACAATGGAGCTTCATGTTTGTAAACTGCCCTATATACCGTCAAAACCAAGACCGATGTGTCCTGACAACAAAGAGACCCGCACTTCTAAACTGGGAAGCAATGGAGTGGAAAGAGAAAAGAGTTAGAGGAAATGAACTGAGATGCTGTGAGGGAGTGAAGAATATCTAAAAGAAAAACACAGCAAAACACAATTAGAAAACCACCATGTAAATCCGCCACCACCTCGTCAGAGCAAAGCTGGAGCCAGACAGACTGACCACAGAGGATATTGAGGAGCGCACGTCGGACGTTTGTCTTTCCAAACCTGCTTCAGAGTGGAAAACGGAGGAATTTCATTACAAGACCAACATAGCGATGGAACATACCCTCGCTGACAAGAGGGGGACAAAGACAAAAAAAATGTAATCTACACAAACAGGCACTGGGAATTTAGAAGCCTCACTCTGTTGGGGAAAACCCATCAGTACACTTTAAGAACGGAAATGACAAAAAGTACAATGGAAATGTACATAAATTCCCAGAAATGAAACACTTGCTTGGAAAATATCAGATGTCCAATAAACTTTAGAAGGGACCATGTCTACCTCATGCCTGGAGTACAATGGAGAAACTGAAAATGATTGTTTTGAAGGTAGTGCTTCCAGATCCAGATAGCAACAAATATGGCAACATTAACCAACTTTAAAGTAATTGTCATACTTTAATTGATGACCACTATCTCCAACTATCTCCCTTAATTTCTTCCAACTAGGTTTTTAAGATTTCTAAACCATTTAATCTATTCAATCAAATTCACAACAAGTCTTGACTATTTTGTATCTTGGTATGACACCAAACAAGTCCAAGACTGATTTTTCTTTTTAGTCTTATTTTTTGTAATCTGACACTTATAATCGTTCCAGGGAAGAGTGAAAACCTGAACAACAATCCAAAATTCACAGTAATTGACTGTTTTATATGGTTTAGGTCCTGGTTAACAACTTCTGTGGACAAAGTTCTACTTAAAATAAAAATATTGACAATCTCTTTGCAGTGTGTCTTCTGTTTTAAGGCTGTTGTTGATGTCAGCAAAAAAAATACACTAGCTGGGGAAGAACATTGTCTGTCTGCTGCCAACTACGTGGAAAAATCTATGGGGGGACAAATGACAGGGTTTTGTGAAAAGCATGCCTATAGTGATGTTGGATTTTATACTTTTTGCCCCCCAAAAACCTTTTGATGACTTGCCTCACAGAAAATGCAAAAGGAGAAAACCAATAACATGAAAATAAATCCTACAACAGTGCAATGCACGTTCACTGTGAGGGGTGGTATTCATTTTGTACTGTAATATAGTTGTATGAGTTGCTTATATGTTGCTTCCTGTCCATTTAAGTAGAAAAGAAATTGCTTTCACAAAGCTGCCTGCATTAGATTAAGCTGGTATTCATGTCTAACTAGTATCTCCCAGGGTCACAATAACCTGCAAGTGTGTTCCAACAGCCAGAATGGCCTTGGATTTAAGACAATATTTATTTTCCTCCACAATAAATTAATAATTTAATTCACAAATAAATAGGAAACATTGTGGCTAAGAAAATAACTGGTTCACATTGTTTTATTCCACCCTTCCACCAAGCTCCCACTGACTGCTTAGAAAACATATCTGCAGAATGAATTTGGACACCTACGTTTGGCCAATTTAGTGACAGTAAAGTAAAGAGTCATTCCCGTCAATGCTGATATAAATGACTTCCTCATACAAGGAAGTGGACTGGCATTGGTTTGACTGTTTTAAAACTCCATAAATCACACTTGCTTTCATTAGGCTGCAAGTTCTTTTCAGCATCTGACACTAAACCTGAAAGATGAGAATCAAATGAACTGTATCAAAAGCTGTTGCTGTAGGCCCTTGGTGCCGCATATTTCCATGATGTGACTTATCTTCGTAATGCATCACATCTTACTCTTCTTAGCTTTTTATTTGCTCTTGTCACACATAATATTATTTGGCATCTACAACAGGCACTAAACAGTGGTAAATTAATGATTAGAACACACTCCCTCAAATTCATCTGTCTCAAATTTGATTAGAGCCACTAACGGTGAGCCAAGTCATTTACAACTGATAAACCTAATTTAGTCAGGCGCTGGCCTGACCCCTCTTGGTACCGTGCAACAGCAGCATCGAAGAACACGCTTCCACGTCATCGATGTTATTGAAACAGTCTGTCAGCAGAGGTTGTTAATGTTTTCTTGGTTGTTGTTGTTGTTGTTGATGAAGAAGAAAAATAGGCAAGTACTTCAGTTCATCAGAGGCAACCTTGATCCATGCCCTTCTTTTAATTTCTAAATTCTAAAGGAAACCTGAACATATTCTAGTAAACACTGTGTACCAAGTCAATGCTGGGAGCCACACAAGGCACTGCATGAATAAGCTTATTATACATATATATATATATATATATATATATATATATATATATATATTTAAAAAACAATTCCACAAACACCCACATCTTAAGGTTTCCAGCATTACAGAAGGACATAATGTAGTGTTTCTACCAATGAATTACTCTTATTTCATGCAGAATTATAAACAGCATCCCCCCACCACCAAAAAAAGTATTTCATTATTTTCTCTCTTAATTTTTCTTTCGTGGTTTTTATTCTCTAGATGTGGTTCCTTCCAACTCAAGTCATTTGCCATGCATTCACACATGGCCACAAGAGGCTTGTTTTGACAATGTTATAATTTCAAATATATAAAACTAACAATCATCCATTGGGAAGAATTTAAGTTCTCCTTCTCTCCTGCTAGTATGATAATGTCAATGTTTTATTCCCTCAGAAAACCTTGAGCAGATTCATCAAAAATACAATAAAACCCTGTGCATATGTGTCTTTACCCTGAAATCCTTTGTAGCTGAAGCCCTCCAGCTGAATTTCTCCTGTTATTGGGGTAATTACTAGAGGTATTCAAGTTTTTTTTTCTTTATTGGCTTGTGGTGACACCCTTGAGATTCAGGACAGTAGCACAAAAACACCCTACAGGTCTTAGGGGCACTCGGCCACATACGGAATATGACATTTTCACATGCAATATTGATTGGCACATTGGTACTGTGTTATGCGTTTCTGCAGCAATTCCACATTTATTCCATCTTTGTTCGAAACCCTCTATTTACTGTGTAGAAACATGTCATCATTTTTTCTGGTCCAAGGCAGTTTTGAGGATGATGCACAAAATGTATTGCAACAACACCACCACCAACAACAAAAAGTTCAATCTTATTTATATGGGAGATAGATGAAAAAGATAAATTATGATTTGTAAACCTTAATCCTTCAATTAGATGCCAGTCAACACAATATATATATATATATATATATATATATATATATATATATATATATATATATATATATATTAAAAACAAAAAACAAACACAGCAAAATGTGAGTACCATCTGCATGTCCTAGGAGAACATGTGGTAGTGGTCAGTTATGTGGCAACCCATGGACAAAACTGTGGAAGAGATAGAATGATGAATACTCTCATTTGAGGAGAATGTCAATTATCAGCACTTTCTGCAGACCTACCAGCGGGCTGCGCATTGTCCAAGACCCCACATTAGCAGCTGTGTCCCTTCAGACATATACATCAAGTTGTTGTGGAAAAGGCACTTAAAAGACAAATAAATAAAATAAATAAATCCAATGACCTAAACACAGGGAAAAGAAAAAAAAAGAAGACTGTGATAGTTTCATTACCAAACTGCATATTTTAAAGCTTTCAAGCACTGCCTGCTGGGCATCTTGAACAAGTCATCAATCTGCCTGTGCCCTTATGTTACGAGCAGCTCTAAACATAGCCAAAGGAACATTAACAAATACTTATTAACATTAAATGAGACCTTGGGTCACTGGGATGGTACATTTCTTACAGCACCGCTTAAAGAAGCTTTGTAGGTTTGAGGGCCTTTAATTAATCTCTAGTGTTTTGTTTTGTGGAGAGATCCAGCTCTACACAGTTGTGTGTTTCTTAAACCTCTCTCTGGCTTCAAGAACGTGCAGTGAGAACAAATGGAGAGAGTCAAAAGTAATATGGCAGTGGGCTGAAACATTAATGTTAAAGTCTGGACCCACCGGAGGAGAGGGAGACATGGAGAACATGTGGAGTGGACGTGTCCCTTAACCATAACCGTCCCATGATTCCATGACCCCTTGTTGCCCAAGTGGTTGTGAATTTGCAATCAAGCAATACCAGCAAGCTTTTGAATGACCCAAATCGAGAAGAGATATATTTATAGTTCCTCCAACAGGAAAAGTTTATTTGGACCGAATGTATCAAACCAAAAACAAAACAGCACTGTTGATCAAAATTTAATGTGGGTTGCATGGTGAAATACAGTCCCAGTGCAAAATGTAATGCGAAGTGACAAAACGAGTAATACAAATATGCCTCCCCAACCCTCAATGGACTTCTGCACAATGTACTTTTTTTTGACAAAGTAACATTCAAGAAATACATAAGAAAAGGCTCATATTTTCTTCTGTTCTACATAGTAGTGCAAATGTTCATATGAAATCTTTCTAGTACAGAGTAAGCAGATGCGTGTTTTAGTATGAGTGGTATCTCAATTCATTTCAGGGGAATATTTTTAATCAAACAGACTAGATAAAAAAAAAAAGCATTATTGTATTTACAGAATTGCTAAATTTGAAAGTTTGTAAATGCAATTAATTTCAAAGCATGTCTTCAAATAATGTATATGTTGAAGTATAACTTGCACTTCACTGATGAGCTCCCATTTGGAGCAAAGAGCAATGCAAGTCATAGGAGAATATATGGATCTCACACAGAAACAGCATTAAGGGGAAATCTTTTTGTATATAGTGCATACTGTAAAGATGGGGAAGACTTATTTTGGCAATGTAAGCATTAAAGAGCACCATTAAATGGTTTCCTATATTATGCTGAGAAATCTGAGCAAGGAAGACATATAGTCTGTGACTTATTTTTATTCTGACCTTTATCAGTGTAACTTGCTCTTCCTTTAAAGGCCAACTATGCTTTTCTGTTAGTCAAGAGGAAAAAAAAAATCTAAATTAACCAAAGTAAGTCAGTAAAATCAAAACCTAAACTTACACTAACCATGTTGCTTTTTGAAGAATAATACATGTTATAGATATGTTAAAACTAAAAATCTGATCATACTGAGGAAAATGTATGTATGCATTGATGTGTTGTGATGGGAGTTATACTGTTGGTTTATACCATGTGGTATTCCACCTTCAGGCGATGTTTTACAGAACCACAATAAAGTGCAGATCGAATTACAGATTCTAATGCTCTGCTGTTGCATCACTGACATACACAAGCAGACAAAATTCAATAAAAGCCCATAAAGCTGCCGTCGTTGCCACACTGGCCGCTCCGGATAAAGCATATTTATTTCTCAAATACCATTAAACACTTTTCCTGTTTAGATATTTATTACTCTTTGTAATTTACAGGTTCAAATGCTCATTTATATATACAAATGAATAGTGAAACCATCATTGCTCAGCCTTCCCATATTCCTCCCATGCTTTCCTCATTTAAGATCTTCATGTCTAACTTCAGTTTCTGTAATTGTCTCTGGCTCTCGTTAAGTTCCCAAGTGTTTATTAAGCAGTGAGTCTGTGGTGCATCTCGGTCTCGACTACACCAAAAAATTCTATTCTATTCTAACTTCTCTCATTTTTCCACAAAGGCCTTGAGAGATTACAAAATTTGATCAGTGCTGACAACTTGGGTTCGCATTGTAACATAATAATACACACATAAACTTACTTGCTGACTGCAATGCACTCTCAGGCTTTTGCTACACTGGTTTTCAATACAGAATATTTGCTGGCTTTAGAAAGAAAAGAAAACTTGCATATTTTCTGCTGGGTATAGGAAATTCACTGTATTTATTTTCTAAAACCATGTGTGCCCTACGTTATTCTGTATTCCATTTTTAAGCAATGCAAGCTGTGACTGATGTTTTGGCTTTCAATATGAAGAAATAAAATACAATTTGATTGGTAACATCTGTTGTACAGTTAATGTAGGCTGCATAAAGCGCTCTTACCTACAGAATACTTATGCAAATGACACTAACAAGATACCACGCAGTGCGGCTCCTATTGTAGAGGAAATCATTTATATTGTATTTATAAATCTTTTATTTGAATTCTGGATGCAATGCTGAAAGGAAAAAAATATGTATATATACATATACAAAGGTAATATAAATAAAATAATGTCTCCCCATGTACCTAAAAAAAGCCTGATTATATGGCACAAGAAAACATATGTTAAGAAAATAAATTAAAAATAAATGTAGATGGGGCAAGCTGAAGAAAAACAGCTTTTTATACATTTCCGTTTTCAAATCCATAAAGTAAACATAGTATAAGCTTCAAAATATAGTCTAAGATCCAATATGGTTGTACCAGGTGTTCTGTAAAGGGCAACATGAATGTCAGTTCTTGATATTTTTGGACACAAACTGCCAGTCTTTACAGGATTCGACCAACATCATTGTTCTGTTCCTTAAACACATCTAAAAACAAAAATAACAACTACATTCTCTCGCTCTTTTTTTTTTTAACCGGTTCATCTGTCTCTGTACTCTCAACATTTTCTGCTGCTCAACGTCACTGTTTAGAATAAACATGACACAAGGCCTTTTTCCCTACAAAAAGATAGCAGGTGATCGTTGATAAAGTTCTGGTATTCTTTAACTTACAATGTCTTCAGTAGCATTCTCGAGCGGTTGATTCACATTTCAGCATAAAGTGAATAAAAGCCAGTTATTTTTTTACATTATTTTTTGTTGATGAATAATTTGGCAAGACCTGCTGTTAAATGTTTATTTCTTTCACTGTTCATTTTGTATGGAAAATATGAAGGCCTTGGGACTTTCTTTCCCCCAGTGTCTAATACCCAGATATAATAAAATGTTGACAGTGGTATAGATTGCAACCTTGTTACACATTCATCATGGGAATGGACTTTGAAGACCTTTTGTATGCATTTTGTGGCTGCTTATTGTCAGCAGAGTGAGTAACAAGGTGAGAACAAAATACAGTAACTAGATTTATGTGGCCACTTAGCTCTTAACTATGCTCATTAGATATTCTATGGCCCTGAATGAAGACAATATACAGTAGATTTAAAATGCAAAGTGTGTATACTGGTAATCTAAATGATGCACTTTTTCCAACCACAACCAATAAAGTCTTAAGGTCACAGGATATGACGTGTAAAGACCTGTCAAGCACAAAGAAAAAATATCAAATCATCTTATTGGTGCATTCTTTATTTTTATGATTGCTTCTAAAATAATGATCAATGGCTTTGGGAAGGCACATTTCTGCTTGTCAAACATTCTCTTTTCACTACTTTCTTTTTTTTCATTTTGTTTGTTTTGCTCGATGGTGATCGATAGCTTTGGGGAGTCTGTAAATGGCTATAAAAGATTTTCATTGATTGTTCCACATCAGTCTAACACTATCTAAATGCATTGAAAAGGAAGGGGAAATATATAAATATATACATCTCAATTTGACTGCATGTTCAGGTAGTTTATAAATGCTTTTTGCTCTTAATTATATGCTTAAAAATACATTTTCAGCAAAGCACTGCAACAAAATACTAATTACATTTATAACTTCAGATTTTAAACTTTTTACTTTTTACATAAAGATTATTTCTCCAATGTGGTAACCATTTTGTGTGACAGGGAGTGAAGACATCAATATTGATTTTCAATACACAGCAATGTGAACAATATGTGTCTCAATTATCTTTTTTAATCAATACTAATCGTTCCTAATGAATAATAGTACTTAAACATATTTTGGAAAAATGTTGTCCACTGATAAACAATTCCTGATATTATGGTTGTAATGGGTGTCAATTCACTCCAAATTAAATCTGTTTCATGCACTTCCCAACAATATAGATATTTAAAAGTTATTTATCGGCGGTAACTTGTTATTTATTTTTATGATTTTTTTAAAAAAAGCATGACGTTACCCAGAGATAATTTGAAGTATGTTTCTTAATCTCCTAAATCGGCGTGTAGCCCCAAGATCAGTCGTTTCTTTTAAAAATGCTAAAAATCATTAACAATGCTGCCAAGTTTATCCCTGACACCTGGAATTTATAATTGTTATTTGTCTTAGCTCCATGTGCAAGGCCCTTAATTGGCAAAGCCAGACAGCCTTTTAGACGAATGGAAAGTCAAAGCTCGATGCGGGAGCACAGTCAGAGTAACATAACACTGTGCAAATCCCCCAATTTAAAGACCGCAATGGGACAGAGAGCCTGGCTTTATTTACCAAATGCCTAATTTTTGGAATTCCCTGGTTTCTAATATACACCAGAGCAGTGGTTTCCGTCCACCATATGAGGTACCATGCAATTTTTCATTAGAATCTACCAATAATTGAGTGTGACAGAGATGAAATCCTACACTTGGCAAAACCTTCTGATTCAGTTTTTTTGCAACCATCTTGTCTTTATAATCTTTGAAACAGCCATGGGAGTTTCGATGTATTTAAGGGATACTCCTTCATGATAGCTGCTCGTGATGTGTATAACATTTAAAATAACTGCTTTCCTTGAATATGTTGTCCAATTTTATTTATATATATATATATATATATATATATATACTCACCTAAAGGATTATTAGGAACACCTGTTCAATTTCTCATTAATGCAATTATCTAACCAACCAATCACATGGCAGTTGCTTCAATGCATTTAGGGGTGTGGTCCTGGTCAAGACAATCTCCTGAACTCCAAACTGAATGTCTGAATGGGAAAGAAAGGTGATTTAAGCAATTTTGAGCGTGGCATGGTTGTTGGTGCCAGACGGGCCGGTCTGAGTATTTCACAATCTGCTCAGTTACTGGGATTTTCACGCACAACCATTTCTAGGGTTTACAAAGAATGGTGTGAAAAGGGAAAAACATCCAGTATGCGGCAGTCCTGTGGGCGAAAATGCCTTGTTGATGCTAGAGGTCAGAGGAGAAGGGGCCGACTGATTCAAGCTGATAGAAGAGCAACTTTGACTGAAATAACCACTCGTTACAACCGAGGTATGCAGCAAAGCATTTGTGAAGCCACAACACGTACAACATTGAGGCAGATGGGCTACAACAGCAGAAGACCCCACCGGGTACCACTCATCTCCACTACAAATAGGAAAAAGAGGCTACAATTTGCACAAGCTCACCACAATTGGACAGCTGAAGACTGGAAAAATGTTGCCTGGTCTGATGAGTCTCGATTTCTGTTGAGACATTCAGATGGTAGAGTCAGAATTTGGCGTAAACAGAATGAGAACATGGATCCATCATGCCTTGTTACCACTGTGCAGGCTGGTGGTGGTGGTGTAATGGTGTGGGGGATGTTTTCTTTGCACACTTTAGGCCCCTTAGTGCCAATTGGGCATCGTTTAAATGCCACGGCCTACCTGAGCATTGTTTCTGACCATGTCCATCCCTTTATGACCACCATGTACCCATCCTCTGATGGCTACTTCCAGCAGGATAATGCACCATGTCACAAAGGTCGAATAATTTCAAATTGGTTTCTTGAACATGACAATGAGTTCACTGTACTAAACTGGCCCCCACAGTCACCACATCTCAACCCAATAGAGCATCTTTGGGATGTGGTGGAACGGGAGCTTCGTGCCCTGGATGTGCATCCCACAAATCTCCATTAACTGCAAGATGCTATCCTATCAATATGGGCCAAAATTTCTAAAGAATGCTTTCAGCACCTTGTTGAATTAATGCCACGTAGAATTAAGGCAGTTCTGAAGGCGAAAGTGGGTCAAACGCAGTATTAGTATGGTGTTCCTAATAATCCTTTAGGTGAGTGTATATATATATATATATATATATATATATATATATAAATTATTATTATTATTTTTTATTACACAATGGTAACAGTACAAAGAATGTGGTAATCATAATATTGAAAGACTTATACATATGTATTTGTTTTCTAAATGTTCCCTGATCTCAGTGTTTATTGAAAAGCATACTTATTTCTGGAGGTACGAAGATGTCAAGATCTTTAACTTGAACTATGTATTAAGGTTAGATTATACTGTACAGTTTCATATGCTTCACTTATACTCTACATTTCCAGAATGCATTATGTACATTATGTTCAAAACAGAAGCAACTGGATCAAAACAATCTAGCAATTGTATTTAAGACTAAAGTGTTGTTAAAGCACTCCCTCAAGATATATCCTGACCAGTTATAATATCAAAACATGACCTAGACCAAATCAAAACTCTGCCCTATTGATGAATTTCAAATTAGAATAACTTGTACCCAATCGATGTTCTAATGTATTGACAGAAGACACATACGCTTGCAAGCTCTTGATTTGGCCTAAGGCCATATGTCACCAAAGCTGTAAAAATGTATCTTACAAGACTTATATTATTTGTAATTAACAAAAGTCCATGTTGTAAATTAGTATGAACTTTTCATTCAATGGTGCCTTCTCGATACTGGATATACGTAATGGAGGTCAATACAATTTCCACACCATGATGGAGACTGTTGCTTAATGAAGTATCTCTTTGTTTGTGTATCAAAATAATGCTACATGATAATGTTCCTTTTCAATATATATGCACATTAGGCCCTAAAACATTTTCTTTTTTTCCCCTTTACACTTAAAACTACAGGGGTCTTGAATGACTGTCATAATTCCTTAAAATTAACTACATAATAAGCTACTGGTGCTGAGAAGCCAATTTATATTAGAATAGGGAGCTTTTTAAAGCCTGCAGGCAAAATGTCAGCAATATGCAGTCAGCAAGCTTTAGTTGTGTGAAAAGGTATTATGTTGTCTACCAAGCTCATAGTCTGGAAATCAATGGCAATTTCAATTGCGTCTGCACAGTTGGAGCAAAGATTATGATTTTGCTCTCAATCAAATGCAGAATAGTTTCAAATTAACTGTAAAACAATCACAGTCAGTACACAATGCAATCATATGTCTCAAAAGCCTACAATGGTATATACAGCGATTAAAAGGTGGAACGTAGTGATGGAGTTCGGCCACGCAAGAGAAGATGCATTTGATGCGATAATTGGTTCGTAAGCAAGTAAAATAATCAAGTACGCTGAATGTAATCGATCTATCCTGTTTGATTCCCCCCAAAAGACCCAGGGTATTTGATATGCTATGTCACAATGTGATAGGTGCTTTTGAATGTTTTGTCTCCCTTTGTTAAAATGATGTACTAGCTAATTTGATCCCATATCTTTCATGTTCTGAAGACAATTACAACATATACTTTCATGACTCCTGTTTTAGAATGGGTCATAAAACTCCAAGAACTTGGCAGAATTAAAAGGGGTAAAACACTGTATTTCATGACCTTGAGATATATAATTATTACCATAAAATTATTACCATAGTACAATAGAATTACAATAGCATTTACTCCCCTGTAGATCTCTTTATGTTGAGCATCCCACTGTGCTTTAAATGGACAATATAATTGGTATCGCTTTTCACTATAAAAGAAGTATGGAAAAAGTAGAAGACAAATATATTTCTGGGATCTACTTCAACAGCACAAACGAAGATATGTTGCTTAGTCCAAGTAACTTTTTTTCTCAGAATTAAAAGAAAAAAGTAATACACTGCATTGGTGATATATATTGCCTTCAAATGTGACATTCATTACCCTGGAAACCTTAACACTTACCTATCGAACAACAGACAAAAGGTGTTGTATAGTCACACAACTTTTGGGCGTCTCAATCTCCTGGTCTCTCCCAAGAGGCTACTGCAACTGTCGAATCCAGGATGCGAGAAAAGTACGTAAAAATTGTTTATTGTGGGTTTCAACGTACAGTAAGTTGCTGGTGGACTTTTCATGGTTAACAATGGTGTGTTTCAGGTTATTGGTAATGCACAAAGTGTTTTATTTTTTCCTATTACCATATGCTCTCTATATTGTTGTGGGTCTGTTGTGCACTGTACATTGTGTTGTAATCTTAACTTTATAAAACACTTGTATGCATGGCTTGCAGCTCCATCAGTGACGTGAAAAATCACTCGGGTAAGATCAGTAAAACAAAGTATTAAACAACTAGATGCCACTAGAAACAACCAGATGTGATGTCTGGATGTTTAATTTGAATAAGTTGTCACATGAAAGCCTTGGATTCTGTAATATAAGCTTCTCAAATACTGTTCTCCGCACCACCCTTTCTGAGATTTTACTGCAATAACTGCACGAGAGCTGAATGTGGGTAACTCTAAAGACCATTATTTGTTTACTGTATAATTCTATTGAACTTGAGTATTTATTGTGATATTAATAATAATTATTATGACTATAGTAATAATAATAAGCTGTGTCATTATTGGCAAAAAACTGAAGACATTTTAAAAGATAAATACATATTTCAATTGATTGAGATTGTAATAAATAATTGGTTGCAGTCGTCCTGGTGAAGCCAGGGGACACTCAGTGCTTGGCTTTCTTCTGTACTGGTGGGCATGTGAAGCTGCTCACAGACAGGGGCTCCTCTGCCTCTTCATGACACGCCGGCCCAGCTCCTTGGCCTGCCCTCCGGAGATCACCAGCATGGGGTCCACAAGGGAGTGGTAAAACTCCGTGGTAGACCTCCGTGGATGAGGACAGTCAGCACTCCTCAGAGGATGGGGAGGCAGCAGAGGGATGAGGCTTTACTCTCCTCAGGATCATTCTGAATGAGGTGGGCTTGTTGGAGTCAGCAGGACATAAGATTGATTCCCAGTGCTGAAACAGTTTACAAATAAAATTAGCCCCATTGTCTGATATTAGTTAAGAGGAAAATAAATGCTATATTACTTAAATACATTTTACATGTATGTACCCATCTACATATCTAAATATATTTGGAAATGGTGCTCTACAATGGCATCTTCTGCTGGAGAAGAAATTATAGAAACTAAATACAGGAAAATACAATACTTTGTCACCAGCTTACCTTTTGCCAGAAGTTAATAAAGTTCAAAGACAAGAAAGCTTATGCTGCTATCAACTTCTCTCTCTCCATAGAAATGTTTTCTTTATTGTATTTTGCTGGTTACCTACCAACCAAAAATCCAGAACCCATTATAGAATTTCATATTGTGTAGTCATGTTCTAAAATGTTGAGCTGATAAGTAAACCCCATTTTTAAATTTTAATTCTGTTAACTGTATATATTACAATAACATACTACTAGGCGTCTGACCCAGGATATGTTCCATTTTAAAGAAATTCATAATTTTGTATGCGTTTTGGCTCACTTATTCTCCCTATGGGCAGCACCATTTTGGATTTCAAAACAAGGTTATGTACAAATGTGACATAGTTATGTCCCGGACTGCCTTCAGACTAGCCTGATGTCTACAAGGCAAAGATTATTAAACATAGTAAATGTGTTTGGATAAGCTGATTTAATATTGTTTCAAAATATATATAGGCTTAGCGACCATGTCAGGTTTTACCTTTTGAGCAGTATGTTTAAAATGCTCAGCTGTTTATCCCAGAGAGAAACGGGGGGAAATATACATATATAACATTAAATATCTGAATCAAGTTGGTTAGTTATTTTACAATATGTTAAACATTAATGACATTGTATATTAAATAATAAATAAGATTGAACGCTGGGGGGAAAATTACACAAAATAAATGTTTATTAGTTAAAGAACTATTATTTACATCTCTAACCATTACCAAGTTTATTTAGTAAACTATACATACATACATACATACGCAGGCTACATACATACATAAATAAACAAAGACAAAGTTCGCTTTGAATAAATTATAATTTTTAAAATTATAGCACTCGAAATACTTTTTTTTTTCATTACAATAAAGCACTTCAAAGTTTGAAGGTGTGTGTGCCCAGAGGGACATACAGTACAGATTAGAGTACAGATTTCTTTTATGGGAAATTATTGACAATAAACAACAATTGTCTAAAATATTGACTATGCATTTTAGATGGCATTTTGTTTGTGTTTTTTCCCCATGTTATAGATCTATGTAGGATTTCAATTAAATAGATCTCCTTATTTAGATCTTTCTTCTGTTCGCAGTAGGAAAAGCAATCGCTACATCCAACTAGAAAGCGCCTTGTTATATCTTGTTTATTTGTTTGTTTTTGAGCATGTACATCCGTGAAGATGTTCTATTTAGTTATCCTATTTAGTTATCTTTCTCTGTTATTGCACATTTGCTGAAAAGCCTAAATAAAATGCCAGAAAGCACCTTTTCTTCTGTACTCCGTGTTGTCCCAATGTGTATGAACTCGCTGCACTGAATATACTGTGTTACCATTTTTAACAGGACACTCACTGACAAACAGTTTACTTTATAATAAACTTTGACTGCAAATTTCAAAATCAGACTAATGTGTGTGTTTTATCAGTATAAAGACTTTTCTTGAATTGTTGTCAGTCACTCGTTGATTCTGCTTTGAGATCCCGTTGAAACATTGAGGGTGGAAGTCTTCAATTTTAAGACTCAATGGCACCTTCAAATATATTTTAAATTGTAGATGGTTACATACAGGTAAAATGCATTTCTTAAGGATTTCTGCTGACCCCAACAAGCCCACCTACATCAGAATGATCCTGAGTAGGGTTAAGCCTCATCCCTCTGCTGCCCCGCCATCCTCTGAGGAGTGCCACGTGTCCTCGTCCACGGAGGAGCACCGAGGCCCCGGGGAAGGGGGTTGAAGTCAGATGGCAAACCCAGAGGTCCATCCTGGCACTGCAGCCCTGGAGGAGGCTGGGATCTCTGCTTCTTTTGGCCCTTGTGTCTCCACGGTCAATGCAGAGGTACAGTGGGGCAGGTGAGAGATGGGCAGTGTTGATCAGTGGTATCTCAGGTGTGTCTCTTTGTCTCAGCGCTCTGTGTCATACCAGGTGGAGAAGAGATGGCTGTAGGAGGGCTATACAAAGAACGCTACCCTCATTCCTGACCTGAAGCCCCAAACGGAGACCTGTGGCCTGGCCAGAGCCCCACTAGCCCAAGGGAGTTGCTGCTGCCCATCCACGGGCTGAGTGTGGAGGAGTACCAACGGGTCTATCAGTCCTTTGTGGACCCCATGCTGGTGATCTCCGGAGGGCAGGCCAAGGAGCTGGGCCGGCACGTCATGAAGATGCAGAGGAGCCCCTGTCTGTGAGCAGCTCCACATGCCCACCAGCACAGAAGAAAGCCAAGTGCTGAGTGTCCCCTGTCCCCTGACGTTTTATAAATAAACTTCCAATTCAAAAAGTGGCTCTCACTCAGGGGCATGTCCAGAGCTTTTCAACTGGGTTGGCCAAATGGTTTTGGCTAGATCGGGTAGTTCCCTTGTGAAAAAGACATAACTACTATTACCATTACTACTTCTACTTCTACCATCTAATAGAAACAAATGGAGGCAATCCATTTTCACATGCCAATAATTCCTTTTCCTTAGAATTTTCCTTGAACTAACATAGTTAGCTAGCTGCCAAGGAAAGAGGACACTTAAACTGGATAAGCATGCAATATCCCCGATGCTTAGCTTTGATGTGTTATTAACTTTTAAGTCTTGTGAAGTTATTCAATATTTACTTTATGAAGCTAACACAGTCAACAAACAAAATCATTAACATCTAACTAAGCTAGCAAGAAGTCTCTTTCTTATGTGTCCTGAGACAAAGGCGAGTGCACTAACGAAAGTCAAGGTCATGTATCAAGCGGTAGAGCCCACATTGAGAAGATTCTATTGCTATTAGGATAGAAAATTATGTGTGTTTATTTTTTAATTTAATAAACTTATAAACCTATATTTAACTTGAAATTCTGATATTTTATCAAGTAACATTCTGCTGAAAATAATAGTTCCCAACATAATTCAAATGAAAATAATATACAGAAAATGTATATTTTTATTTGGCTACAATACATCCTTATTAATTTTAATTACTATTCTGTCATTAGCACAGCTGTCTTCGAAGGTTCAAAGGTTAGTCAAGTGAAAATCACAGATTTTTGTTTCTCTTATTAATATAAATTGACAATGTTTGAATACTAAACCACACTTCAGATATCCCTCATAGCCTATTTAAAATAAAACATTTGATTTGTATACTGCCCATTACTTCAATAAAAGTATATATAGTATAAAGTATATAACAAAGTTAAAAAATGTCAGAGATGGGATATCCTACTTCACCATAAAGTATACAGTTTGCAGCGCTTTGATGACGGCCTGCTCGTTCATTGCCTGTTGAAGCATTTTCATTATGGTCTTATCGGCATCGTTCTCAAGCACTGTATAATGGCGATCCTTTGACTGTAAATGCCATTCCAGGGCTGATGTCCAGTGGCTGATACACCCGACGGTGAATGTGTTTGTTTGGTTTTTAGAAACACAACCTTAGTAAAACATTTTATCACTGTTCTTGTCAAAAGAAAGCCATGTGTGTTTCTTCAACCACTCCAGATGAAAATCACGCATGCTTTATTTTTCTGTTGGCAGTATATCAGAGGATTCTGTTTCCACTGATGCAATTGTGTGTGAAATAGTTTCCACGCTGGATGTGTCCTAATTTTCAGAATTATCGTCCTTTTTACAAAGAAAGAAATCAAGAACACAAGGCTGCTTTGGCCGGGTCATGTGATGTTACAAAAGGCTGACTGATTTACGAGGAAGGGGAGGGTGTGTTAGCCATACTGTAAAAACAGTAGCACCTTCTACTGGAACAGAGAATTAGAGGCACGTCAGATTAATCCTGAGACAATTTTTTAAAAGCCAAGTATGAACAAACTAAAAAATAATAATTAATTAGTCGGGCTTGAGGTAAACATCACAACAACCAGAAATGCCATATTCATTTGAAAAAAACACTGAATACCCAATTGTATTGCTTATTGATATTGTGTCGGGACAGGGGTTAAAAATTGGTATTTTAAGAGAAATTCAGGGGGACATTTTTTATTTGGGGGGGGGGGATTGGCGCATTGGCACGAAAACTGTATTACCATCAACAATTTATATCTGAATGTAAAAAGAGCTGTCGCGCACTTGTCCTTGTGTATTTCAAATTGCGTGTGGGAGGGCTTTACTTGCTGTATATTTCTTTAAAGACTGCTAATTAATCTATTAAAGTTTACTGACTTCAGATTTTATGTTCTTACAGTTGAGCACTGAAGGCATGCTGGTATACAATAAGGGAACTTTGTTTCTGAGCCTAAGTAGGGATTTACAACTTTAATAGTCTTACGAAACATTCAGAATTAATTAAGTCACCTGCTTAGGAGAGCATAGTACTCAGTGCCGGGTGGTATAAACCCAAAACCATCTGGTAGTAGACACTTTGATTACTTCCCATAAAAATAACTATTTCAGTGGGTAGACTCCTGCTTTGGAATTGTTGTGTTCAATTAACCCCATGCTTGTTCATTCATAATGATGCATGAGCTTCCATAATTTCAAACAATGTATTCTGTGACTTCAAAAGAAACGAGGCATGAACATACATTTTTGCCAAACTTCTGACAGCAAGTCAGTTTTTGCCTTTTCGGAAAAAAGTAAAAAAAAAAAAAAAAAAAAAAAAAGTTGCCTTTTAGGTTTTATTTCATAGTATTTCTGAATGATAAGGGCATTTGTTCCAGCTGTGTAAGAAAGACAAATACATAAATAAATACATGAATACAATCAAAAAAGGGCTGTATTCAATTAATCTGGTCTCATAGGCTACAGTAAACTACTCTGACATGTGGTCTGGTAAAGGCATGCATTTGTTGCTAAGCTCATTACCTCAGACGTCCTTTAAACAGGAAATATTAAGCTGCACTGAATTAGTAATATGAACAGAGGACCTGCAAAGCTTTAGTGCTGGAAGCATTTCTGATAAGCCATGGCACAAGGCATAGACTTACCAGACTTAACCTTACCTTCAGCGAGTCTTTCATTACTTTATTCAAAATCACAGAAGAGGAATGTGACGTGGTACTTGCTGTTGCTGAGATTTCTGTGCAAGTTAAGTGCCATGATTATAATGATTTACAAGATATTCAAACCCATCATAAGCTACCTATTTCACCCCGACGCTTACCTAATAAGTGTCATAGTGGAGGCCTGATAAAATAACACACAGCTAATAATACTAATATTAATAATATGTGATACAGTGCCAGGTTTTTACGTGCATGAGTAAGATTAACTGCATTTCTTTATAACTTTAAAGAGACTTTATACACAAAATATTGTGGAGAATAAAAACAACCTAGAATAAATTTATATTTACTAACCCAGTGTAAATGCAAAATATAGTAGCTTTGCATTAGGCCAATACAGGTGGGAAGGCAATCAGGAGAAAAAAAAAAAAAAAGGTTAAAAACTTGATTTGTTCAAATATTCAAATCAATTACAATGGGTCAAACAGTGCTAGAGAAAATAATTATGGATATGGAGAATGGCAGTGTTCACAGATGTTTCGGATGAGAAGCCAGTCTCTTGAATGGTTCTTCCAACCAACGCGATCCGTAAACATAAGCAGTTTGACCTCCATATGACAGCTACCTACGTCCAGGTAAAGATGAACAGTGTATTCTCCCTAGAGGTTTAGACTTGCAGTATAATGTAAACCCCCAACAAACTCAAAACAAAAAAGAAAATAATGTAGAAAGTACAGCTACCTGTGGCAGTGTAGCCAGCCCTTAAAAAAAATCAATGAAAAAGCCCCTTCAAGGCATTCGTAAATTGTGGAAATTAGCTGTGAATATTTTTTTTTTGTCATCTCTTACTCCACCTTTGGCAATACTGGAGGAAGGAGTAAGTAGCCAAGTAACAGGCATGACGTGCTAGAAAATGATTTCAATTATATTTTGACTTATCAGGAATACCCCTGCTCACCACTGAAATTGTGTTCTGCTTTCTTAGAATTGGATATCAACTAACCTGTATACAGTTACCTTTACAAACTCATAGTATTCAGTTTATTTACTGGAGAAGTATTAATGTCACTGGTGGTAACAGGTTACTTTAGCATCTGAGATTGTTACTAAAACTTCCTAAAGAGGACATCTAAACTTGAGAACTGTTTTTTTTTTCTCCCTCTATATTTGTTTTACCTTTGGATTTGAGTATGCATAGGTTTTACAGCTCATCTTTGCTGGTAGAATAAACACCACACATCTTACTGTGCAGACCTGGTTTACTGCGACTCCATTTGGTGTGCATTTAAAATACATCTCGCACAGATGTTTGTTTTGCTAGATGAAATTCTCATAGCTTCACGTAGGATAAGTTTTAATCTCACTCATGAGAAAGACCATTGAACCGTCAATCCAGCTTTACGCCGGTTGACATAATTCAACTCCCTCTTCCCATTAACAATGATTATCTCTGTGTTACTGAGCATCCTTTTGCGGGATACGGCAACAGTCTCCTTTCTTCGTAGTACAAGCTGTTTATAAAATGTAAGAAGATTACTGAGGAAAGTAAAGCCCCTCTGGTTGATATTAGAACAGTTTAAAAACCACTTGAATTAGTGATAAATCCTACTAGACTAGCCCATGAGCAGATGTGACAAGTTGAATTATTTCCCCTCTTACCAGGAAGCTTTGCAGGAAGCTCTTAACATATGGTGCATTTCGCTTCCATCTTGGGCTATAAATGTTATTGGAAAAGGGACGTTCCCAGGAGCAGGGAGTTTCTGCCTAGCTTGCCAAATGGAGTCCGAATGATCCTTCAGTGGTTCCAAATTCCCAGAGTTCCTTAAACCTGGCAGCCAAATATCTGATCTAAGTGTTACTGTCTAATTTAATTATTATAAAACAGATTTGTCTAGGGCTTTTACAAGCCACAGATATAGCACTTGGGTTACATGTAGTAATAAGCTATGTGTGAAACTGCAGCAGCGTCCCACCATCTAAAGGTACAATGTACATATTTTAATCCCTCACATCCTCTCGGTAGATTACAAGTAGAGCACCAAAAGAAAAGAGTATACAACTGCAAAATTAAATCCATTCAATCATTGAACCTGTTTGTCAGTGTCTATGCCTCCCCACTCATTTAACAGATTGAACAGATCGTTTGTTGTCTGTACATACCAAAAGGCTTTTTTTTTTTCTTTCTAGGAATTTATCCAGAACTGTGCTTTGACTCAAGTGTAAAATTATCAAACTTCATACTTTACAAAGTAATTGTTTTTGCATGTATATAGAAGGTCAAGGTTATTTATTTAAAAACAAAATCCCTAAATACAATCCTGTGATTTCATAAAATAGATTAACGTCAATTACCTGGAGCCCACAAACATGAGGTAATGAGGATTCAGTTAACAGAAAACAGCTGATAATTATTCTGCTGTTCAAATGCTTGATTCTTCAAAACAAAACTAAAGCATGCATTAAGGTTACACATTTTATATTTGTATATATATATATATATATATATATATATATATATATATATATATATAATATATATATATATGTGTGTGTGTGTGTGTGTGCATTTTTTTTTCCAAGTGAAAGAACAGTAGTTGCAATCTTGGCCTAAAAGGCTGCCAAAAGTGGTCAATTTCTTGGTTCCCCTCCAGTGCCAAAGCCTGCTGATAAAGGGAGACAGGTTAAGTGCTCCTATCTGGATGCACATATGGAGCTGATGAAGATAATCACCTGCACTTGTGTTACATAAAAAATAAAAAATAAGAAAAAAAAATCCTTAGAATGGAGGCATTGTGTGAACCCACACTAAATACAGTACTGCTGTACAGCTAGAGAAGTCTGTTGCGGTTCTGCATGGGAATGTTTCAACATCAGACAACAACATATGGGGCATGTGAATGTTACAGTTCATTACGAGGATAATTTTAATGGATCTCCTAGGTTAGTAGAGTACTTTGGACTAAGGACTGTGAGAGAACGGCACACATTGTTATAACGGCAGAATTCAAGGAGCCACATTTGTAATTGATGTATTTGTCTCCGGGCTTCGGCAGTTCCATAATGCAGCTTTTACAATGTCCAAGTCTTAAAGAGATGCATATGATTGGGGGTGGTATTAACAGAAGCTTTCAGACCCCCTACTAAGGTGATTTATATATAAGCCAAGAGAGATTAACACATTTTAAGCACAGTACAAAATAAATACAAAACGAAGAAGCATGTAACAACACTGAAGCACAAAGCACAGATAAGACGCTGACGCCGTGTATTGTACTTGATGTCATAGGCAGTTTTCATTTGCTTTATATCCTGCCAGTTTCATCATGTTTTTTCAACAAAGATCTTACGATGCTTTCCAAGGAGGTATTATAGAATTGTCAAAGGATAAGATGATGCCAGCACTGCATTTCAACTGTAAACTAATTTCTAAAATGGACAGTGAACAGCCATTTTACACATATTATTTCCTAAAACATACAGAAAGACAGACAGATAAACTGCTCTGCTTTGCTATCACTATTTCTGGTGACTAGTACTAACTAATGTCTGTACCACAGTTGGTATCAGTAATTTTGTAAGAATCAATGAGTTATCCTTTGTAAATGTTAGAAAGAGTTTGATTGCATCCTCTGCTGTCTTTTTGTAAAGGTGATGTTCAGTGGAGCAAAGATACTGAGCCAGTATGTAATTAAATATTTTAAGAAAAAATGAAATCTCAATTGTTATGTAAGAATGAAAGAAATAGAAGGAAAAAAAACAACCCAAAAAGGGAATAAAGGGTAGAGATTAACAGATCCCTTTCAAGGGATTACAAGATTATTTATATAATTCAAGATATCATTCATATTGCTAGATTATTTTTTAAAAGCTGTGGAAAAATACCACAGCTTAAATTACTCCATGAAAATAATGTGATTGAGGGGGAAAGAAAATAAGCTATTTCTGTGTAATTGTTTTCATTTGTTTGAGAAGAGAAATGGTCTGTCAGAAATAAGATGATTACAACAATTCATTACACAATTATTACGGAAAAGATTTCAGACTCTGATATGCTGATTAACTGAAAGCTTTCCAAACAAGTTCTGGGGGAAGAAAAAGAAAAAAGAAAAAGAAATACAGAATGAAATCAAATTACTCAGAACGCACTCATGTTCTAGGAGCAATGAAAATTCTTACTTTATTGAAAAAGAAAAAACGGCATCTTTTCCTTGGTTACGGGTGCCTTAAATCTTACACATTCACCCATTACAAGAATTCAAAGAGCTTAAGTAAACACAACAAATGGAATGACATGAAATACAGCATTGCAAAAAATGGGTAACAAATTGCAATGCACTGATACCTCCTGCAGTTTTTTTTAGATATGCTTTTCATTTCCATTGTGTTGATTTAATCAGGAATTTGGGCATTTTGCACGGCTTCCAGAGGAAAAGAAAAAGGTGTGTAAATCAGATAATAAAATTGGTCTTCAACATTTTACCACAAAGCCTCTAACGCACATCCAAGGAAATTATCACTAAGCACTCGCTGCATTAAAATTCATAATAATTGTCCCAAGTTGCATGCTCTCTCTGGGAGATGGAAACCCCACTTAAGTAAATTAACAGCAAAAAAATAACTCCTTTTTTAGAGAAAAGTACTCCTTTTGGACATAATAAGCTTGGAATCCAAGACATCCTGCTGTTAGACTGTGAACCAAGCCACTGATCTTTAAGTATTTAATAATAAAAAAAAGCACAATGCCATTCTACACCACAGAATATCTGCAATGGCCTCTTTGATTCTAAATGAGATGCAGCCTATTTACATTTTAATTTGATGAGGTCTTTTCATGCTATCTTTGTTAGTAATTTGGTCTCCTAAGAATTAGCAGCAGAAAGGAAAAATAGTCAGTAAATATGTATGAAATCAAATTAAGTTGGTAAGCTAAAAGGTATTGACTGCCAGTGGTGCTGAACGGCAGGAGGCAAAATTTTCTCTATAGTTTTCGTCTTGGCTGGAAATGCATTGCCTTCAGACTAAATTATTTAATCCTCAAAGTGCACATCAAAGCCTCCCACCAGGTGGTGTGTCTCCTTATAGGCAGCTGAATGTCAAAGATCCAGTTAAATGATTTTTGCAAAATGTAAAACAAAACTGTGTTGAGATGATAACATTGTGTTGAGGCAGTAACACTTATTGCCTCCAAGCCAACAGCATTATTATTCTTTTTCAGCTTTAAGGCAGAAGGTGTGTAACGGCACCCCATTTTATGTTTTTATATATATATATGCTTGACAAATGTGAAGTTTCACATGATTAAGGTATTTGGCATCCAAAGAACAGTCTGTTCTGAGTCTGGCAAAAGTTCCCTTAGTCGCTTTCCTAAAAGACACTGCCATCACAAACTGAGTAAAATGCTGCCTCACTTTTATTTTATTTTTCTTAACAAACCAAGCAATATGTAAAAGTAGTTAATGCAAGAACTTAAAGGGCTTTACAATTAAGGTTTTGTTTTATTGTTTGTTTGTTTTATTGCCAGAGACATTAAGGCATATAAGGAAGTTTTGATTCATCCTTCTTTATATTTTATTTTTGTTTTTTTTAAAGTGAAGCAAAAAGAGGTAGCAGCTTCAGAGAAAATAATAAAACAAAACCGCTCTTTAAAAATATGAATGATAACATCAACAATGCTTCAATACTTGAATAAAACTATTGTCAGGCTTACTTTGTATTATGGTTCTATTTTAATTTGTTATTGGGTAAAAATAACAGTTTGAGGTGACCAAGATGCAGGTAGGCTACTAAAATCACCAACATAGAACAATCTTTGTCTACTTGCACTCTGGATTTTCTTTTTTTATGATTATGAAAGCATTTAATGTCATTCATGAGTCACATAGTCAACATTTTTAAGGTCTTAAGTTAAAGCTTAGCTAAAAGCCAGAAGAGAATAGTTTTATCAAAACTAAAACCTGGAACTCAACGGCTTTCAAATTAATAATAGGTTATGTAAAGAACTACAGAGAGAGTAATAATCCAACACAAACATATTTTCTACCATTAAAACATCTTTTTATATATTTATTTACTAGTAATTCATGCTTATTAAGCAAAATGCTCCCATAACTGCATGTGTTTTTGAGGACAAGGATAATCAAACCAGAAACCTCTGGGACTGGAAGTCATGCTGAAAAGAAATGTATTTGTATTGTGAAAATCGCAGACACTTTCAATGGATATGTATGCCTTCATCGCATCTCTAGTTTTAGTAATTATTTTTTCTTTCTTTCTAATAAATCACTTGTGTAGTGAATAGGATGACAATTTCTTTACCTGAAGAAAAGACCACTGAGAATCTTACCCTACTAAATTAAATTAAAATACATTTCTGAGTGAAGGGACACACTTTGTTTGTTTTTTCTTATTGAATGTGATTTGTGTTGAAAATAAACTAAATGTCCCTGTCTGATTATAGTAAAAAGAAACCATTTCATTTTGCCAGTCACTCACCATTCACTTAAAACTGTATAAGGGCTTTCAATTGATTTTCAGTTTTCTATCTTCCTTCCTATAGAAATTCAGTTTGTCAAATGACTTTCAGAAATAAATATTTTTGTTGTAAAAATACACGTTCAATATTAAGATACACTGTAACTGAAACTACTATTCACTTTAGTTCAGATATAAGGTACTGATGTAGAACAGAACCGTGTGGCCAATGTAGGAAGTATTTTGATCTGATTGTACTTACTGCCCTTTGTAATGGTTTGAAAATGTTCCTTGTGAAAACTGTATGTCAGCAGTAAGATTTAAAACATACTTATAAATAATAGGAAGTGCTACTGCGATTAATATGACATAGCAAATGCAGGAACCCAAAAATACTTTTATAAATTTATATATATTTTTATAAGCTATGTCAAAACTGCAAATTCACATAATTATATATTATGGAGGTGTTCTTGGAGAAAATAAAGACACTTTCGGATTGGAAAGAAGGGATGGGAGTACACGTCATGTATTCAAACTATTATCTATTTTCATAAGTGACAAAAAGGGGTCACTTCCTCTGGTACTTCACATCACAGACAGAAACCCCTGAGGAAGAAGGGAAATCATCTGCTAAGGTGACCAGGAGGCTCTCACGCCACCCACCTTCTAACAAGGTTCTGCAGAACAAATTGGCAGCTGTGTTCAGACAACAGTGTGCTGTCATTGCTGAGGAAGTCAGAGGTTCACAGAGGTCACCAATGGACAGAACAGATGAAAGTTGGGTAGTTAGCAGTAGCAGTAGCTGATTTCGTATTGGTAATGCAAGCAACACAGACTAAGATGTTTCTACGATTATTACAGGATTACACAGAGACATTCTTTTTAATTAACCATTTGCAAAAGGACATTTTGATTCAGATAAATACATGTATGCAGCAGTATATTTTGGACACCAATATGAACCATTCCTACTCACAATGATAAAAGATAAAACGTTCTAAACAAGAACACAAAATCATTGAATGGGTCTGCCAGATTCACTGGTTCTTTTGGGTTTGAGTAATTTAATTGCCGAATGGATTTCCACATAAGTCACCGAAAGAAACCTCTAACATTGACATTAACAAGCCAAATGCCAACACTGATCTATTATTCGCGGCGGAGATAACCCCATGTTGCAATAAGACTGTCAGCCTCCCTTACCTTCAGTAGCACAACTCTGTTGCTATAATATACAGTGTATACAAACACACACCGTATAAATCATCTCCAACCACTTTTTTACTCTGCATGCCTTTTTTTTAATGGATATTATATATTTCTCTGGTGTCTAATAATAACAAAAATAAATAACACTGTTATATTGCCTACTAGACTAATTAGAGGTGGTGTCCCTTGAAGAAAAAAAAGGGTTGAAGAAATTAAATCTAAAAAAAGAAAAATAATAATTTGATTTTCATTTCGTTATATTGGACAAGAGGGTCCACAGCCGACCACCTACTGTTTGAATCTGATATGTTTGTTTGCAGTCCTGGCAGAGTCCCTGATTAGATTCATTTAATATTTTCCCCGAGCATCCATCTGCCTCAAATAAACAGACAGATGTGATACACAACAAGGTCTTTTTTTTATATATATATTTGTTAAGAACATAATATATACATTAAAAGAAAAAGGTTAGTTTCCAGTTCTAAGGTCCTTGACATGTTCTTTTAAAAGGTTGTCATACAACACATTCACTCCTTAGTTTATTTATAAATGTATGTTGGGAGATCTTGGAAGAAACACATTCTCCTGTTTGAAAGATAACGGAGGTGTCTAGACTGTGCGTTTTCAAATCTGTTCATGTATTCATGGCCATGGACTGCTTTGATACAGCCATTCTGCAAAGCTATTTGGAGGCTGGCTTCTTTTGTATAAAAGTAATGGGAAATAATGCGTCTAACAACACAATATTCTACATGCTCAAAGTGAAATGTTCCTAAAAGGAGCCTAAAGTAAACTCAAGGAGTGAAAAAGAGTGAACATTCTACCAATGAAATGTTTGGAAATTGATATCAGATCTTGTCTATTAGACATCATTACCTGTAAAGGCATTTGAATATGCTTAAAAGACTACCTGGTGCAATGAGAGAGATTGGGATTTGCAGTCTCATCATGACTCACCATCTCAGTTCACCGTAGAGATGTCTTATGGGATTGAGGTCAGGACTCTAAGCATGCCTTTTTTCCCCAAGGCTTTTCTCCTTTAACCACTGTGTTAAACTCCCAGTCTTGGGGTGTGGCGTTAATGTACTGGTAGATGTATGGGGAATCTCCATTAAATGCATCAATAATGTATATAAACTGTACGTAACACACCTGTATAATGTAAAATGAAAACATCATCATCAAAAGATATTCAGCACATTTCCAAGTTATTGCTTTGTTGACTGAACTACACATTCTGGAAGATTATTGCTCCGCATTTTGATCTTTAGCTGCCATGTTGTGATTATTGCATTTTTTTCTTGCTTCCCTCATGACATTCATTGTCAGAGACAGATTGAAACCACATTTAGCACTGAAAATGTCTCTAAGAAAAATAAAAACTCCTAAAATCCACATGGCACAAGTATATCAAGTGTTATGTTGACCGAGGACTAGTAAAAGTGAGACGCATGCGTCTCCATTTACTATCCCTAAAAACAATATATTTAGGCTTCCTGAATGTTTCCTTTATATTCTTGTAGAGGATTTAGTTTCTCCTACCATTTTATTTTCAATGTAGGTTTATGTAATGTTTCAAACTCTCTGTCACCAAATCAAGCTGACACCCAAGCCTACTTAGTATCAGCACCGATTCGATGACAACCAAGAATTTCCATCACAGTAGAGTTCTCTGTGTTTGCCTGTCTGCTATCATGACATCAAAACCTGGATTAACCAACACCCCGGCTTCTCAAAGAGGAGAAAGAGTCAGCTGAGGAAAAAGACACATAAAAAACAGGCAATCCTCTGCTGTTTATTGTTCACTTTCTGTGCCCGGTGTGGATATAAATCTCAGTTTCTGAGCATCAAAGCATACCTGAAAAACATTCACTGACCTGGTTTAGAGACAGTAATTGAGATTTTAAGTGGACTCTTAATACATATTCATACAAACTCAAAATAAGTGTTTTAAATCAGAAAAAGAAACATGCTTACAGAATCTTTATTTTGCACCATTTTCATGACTCACAATGGAAATGTCAGACTTCAGCCATAATTATTTTCAACTCCAAACATAAATGTAACTTAAACCTCACTATATATATATATGGGGACAACAAATGGTCTCCATAGGTAAGGAAAGTTTTATTTAAATGCACTGTGGACCTTATTGAAATCAACTTTCTGGGGGTTTATACATTTTGTTTTAATTGAACATGGCAATATGTGTTGATGTTAATGAAATGTAGTGGGGGTGTTCAGTATTCAAGTATTTACATCTACTTTGCACAAACCTTTGACCTTGAAACTTCTAATGTGCCATCTGAAAAAAAAAAAAAAAATCATTATTTTTGGAAATTGTAAGGACATGGATATGTTCTCACTGAGGAATAAGTTTCTATTTTTTTATTACATGGAACTTAGCATGCTGAGATATCATTTCCAGATCGATTAAATTGGAGATAGGAATCTCACCAGCCTGACACTTTTAAAGGTTAATACAGAACTTTTAAGATGTTTTTCTTTCCCCTTGACCCACTTTATTTCTTAATAACAAGATATTTTGTGAACAAGTGATTCAACTGGGGATAAAACATGACAGTTTTTAAGATCCATGCATGTATATTTAATGCACCCCTCTTTGATGATGAGTACAGTCAGTAATATTGATTCTTGAGTGATGATTTTTAAATATTATTTGTCCCCCAATTTTCTTTTTAATTGATCTCACTACTTTAAGACGTCTAATGATTGTGATATGTTTGTAATAATTCCAGATACGTTTTGACACTTTACCATTTGAATATTTATCAAGATGAACGAAAAAATAGTTTGTAGATTGGCAGGAGTGAAGTTATAAAGATTCCAGGTGAAAAAAAAAAGAAAACCAAAGAGGTCAGATTTTCAAAAGGTTTGTGACTTGCTATTTAAACTCTTAAAATTTTTTGTTCACAGTATTGAAAGTCCCAAATCACTGTCCCAAGCCAAACAAAGGTTTTTCCACTGGACAGCTCAGTTTTTCCTCCCTCTGCAGCATGTACATTTTCCCTCGGTTGATAAAAATATGTTTTAAATTGGTCTCAAGCATAAGGCTTCTCAGCATCCAAAGCACTGAACCATCAATCAGAGACGGAACAGGGTGCTGCAGCATAAGGAAGTATGGCATAATTGATACTATTCTGTATGGACTCATAACACAGATTGGTGATAATGGATGCTCTGCTGTGAAGAGCTATTATGCAGTATTAATTTGGAGGACACACTTTTTCAAGTCTCACCAACGCATACACTCTGAATGGGAGCTGAAAGGGAAGACTGCTGGGGTAATTTTATGTATTGATGTATTTTAAATGAAATCTGCATTCTGTAACATCATTTAACTGGTTTAGGTGTACCGACAACACTAACAAAAACTCTGGAGCTAAAACCACGGCAACAGGATGTTAAATAAGAAAAACAAATACATGGCAATGACTGATTTTGGCCTGTAATATACATGTAAGTAAAGTATTTTAATACCCAACCACTGGGACTATAATGTTGGATTGTGCAAGTAAATGCTGCACAAACTCATGAGGAAATGTTCTCGGATATCGGAGATTATGGTATTTTGTACACGTTTATGTAGTCGGTACATTTCATTCTATTCTATTCAGGGATAAAAGACAGTTGTCAAAATGGGTCTGCAACTCAAAATTTCACAGTACTGCATTTTTTTAAGAAATACATATAATTATTAAAACAATTACAATATGAATAAATTGTTTGGCGTATGGTGCTAGTGATTCAAAGTATCCATTCCTCTTTCTGCCTTATACATTATGTATGTTTAATCAGGTGTCGTGCAGCTCAAGGTTACATCAGTATGTTTTCATCCTGAAAGATATGTTTAATTCCGGGAATAAAAATCATGAAAAATGAATTAAAAAAATGCATGGGATATTATGAAAGTAATTCTTTCATATTTATTGAAAAAAAACTAAAACAAAAAAACAACAACAACGGCATTATATACGCAGGCAAATACAGCAAAACACATTTCCCTTAAGTAAATAATAGATACATGTGGGTAGAAAGCTTTTTGTTGCTGTTCTTCGATCAATTGAATTATTTCAAAAGAAACCGAGTTCAGCCTTTGCATGATGTTGTTCAATGCTATGTGGTTATTCTTTCCTGTCTTTTTCTTTTTTCTTTTCTAAACTGTTCTAGAAGCTTTGATGGCAGATGAAGAATACTAGGGCCTAGTCATTCAAGGTCAAGAGTTAGTTTGTGTAGTTTTCTCCGTTTATAAAAGCCTCACCTTTAAAGGCGAACAGACATTAGTCAAAAATAATCAGAATTTACCTTTGATAAGCATGAAGCTACACAGCTAAGACATGTACTGACCTGCCTGTGCAAACTGCTTCTAAGAAAACACTAATAATAGATTGGAACTCAACATATTGCATTATGAAAGGTTATATTATAAGGTTAAGCAAGAACAGAACAGAGAAATCATTATGAAATCAAACTTTGTCCTTCATAATTTCCTAATTTGAAGGCAGTGATGCTGAGGAAAATGTATCGAAGGCACAAGCAAACAAGAGCTTTTCTCTAGCATCTATCAGTTCAGGAATTACATAATGTTTTAAATTCAGTATGGAACAGCAACACACTGACGTATGAAAGATGTCTCAAGTAGTAATACCCTAACACTACAATTCCCACATTCAGTCTTAAAGCAGCTCAACTCAGCTATTCCTCAGACCACCAATATGTGCTGAGTATACTAAGCCAAATGGAAAGTATGCATACTTCACTGTTATTCTATCATGAATGTCTTTTTCAGGATGAAAGCAATTCGTGTACAATAAAGAAAAAAAGGAAAAAAAAGGAAAGGTTTAACAAACTATCTTTTCTTTGTGACATGAATATCTCTGCCTTTTACAATTTCAATTCAAGCTACAACTAATCGCTGCTCTAGGTGTCTGGCAGACAATGCCGGCTCTTATGAATTCAGAAGACATTCAGCTGAAGAGAGCCGACACTTGCCACACTATCTAACAAGATCCCCATCGGCTAAAACTACTCAGGCCCACATGAAAAATGTGTTTTCTTAGGGTGTGAAAGGCCACCTTGTTAGGAAGTGAAATTACTGCTCTATTCCTCTTTTCCAGTGTGTTTACAGGAGCTGGACTCAGATTAGAGTGAAGCAGACTGGGTACTGCAGTCTGACTGGAAGTTAATGAATGACCCTTATCTAATGAACGGGCACATGTCACTATCAATATATCAGGTCAAAAAAAGCAGATGCTCTACAGAAAGAAGACTGTTTTTACATGTTGACTAAACTAAACTAAAGAATAATCACTTATTCTCAAAAGCCCATAAGGCATTTTAAGCATGTTGTGGAAAAACAATATACAATAAAATAGGATAAAATTGTGCTACAAAATGGACATCCATTATGTGTTAAACCACACCATGTTTTTGAATACAAATGTTGGATGCCATTTCAGGGGCTTTATTTGAATCGATGGTGTTTAAAAGTAGAGCCAACACAAACAATTGGAAAGCATTACCAGCATCAATGTGAGAAATTAAAAGAACAACAATCCAGCAAAATAAAATAAAATCATAAAGAACTGTTACATAAAGCAATTTTTTAATTTTTTTTTTTAATATTTAACTAATTAAAATCAATCTACTGAATATATCACACAGGAGAGTTGTAAAGCACTTTGATAAATAGCACAAAAAAAAAACATTTAGAAACACAAATATACATAATCATAACCAACATAATATAACCCCCAACACAGTACACATATTTGCTTTGTTTGTGCTATTTCAAGTGCACTAGTAACTGCATTTTTTTTCTTTTTCTTTTTCTGACTACATTATAAGCTCCACTGAAGTAAGGAATGAATTACCATGGGATACTTCCTTAGTTTGCTTTTCATAGAAATGTTTCCTTGTCTGCACTCACTGGTCATATGAGCTACGTTTCCCCGCTCTGCCACATAATGTATTGAGCATTACCGACTGGATGCGACCATTTGTATGTACTATTTTATGACCATTTGTTTCCCTGGCAACCAAAACAAATTACTACAGAACTAACAGGCCGCTACTCTTTTTCAGTAAATAAGCAAAAGAACAAAGAAGCAATGACAGTTACGAGGAAATCGAGGCTTAAATTAGTCCTTGAAAACATCCAGCAGACAACAATATCCTATTTTCCCCGACAGGAATTGTCATCCCAACATAATGGAGTTCTATGGGAATATGACAAATGTCAGAAATACATAACCTTCATAATTACCTCAGTGAAAATGTAAAAATCAAATCCACCTTGGTAGTAAAGGGAGGAAAAAAAGGAAAACATAAAAAAAAAGTTTTACAGTGGGTAACAATGTAGCATAGAAGGTTTAAGAGACTTATATTAAACTCCCTGACAGTTTCAGTTTAATGAGGTGACAATTGTTTTGTTTTTTTAGGTCATAACAGATACATGGTATCTTTAGTATGCCGCAGGTTTTTTTTAATGGTATGGAAACTTATGCTAATTTAAATTATGATAGATACACTGTCAGCCACCTCCAAATAAAATTTGAAGAATTGTACCTCAAGGGTATAAATAAAATTAAAAAATTTGTCGAAAAACTAAATCTAGAGCATTACACATTACACAGAAAACAGCAGTAAGCTTTGTTTTGTGTGGGGGAGTAGCTGGTACACATATAAGGCATCACTTAGAAACTATATTCCGCAAAACATCTGCATTTGTACCTTGAAGTTTGAATAAAACATTTTCCAATTTAGCATATCAAAATGTAAATTCTCCCTATTAAAATCAGCTAGATTTTAAAAAACAAAACAAAAACATTATACTATATTATCTTTAAAGTAGGGGGGGGGTGTCCACGTGGTTTTCTTCACCATAGTTCTGATCACAATGTCCAGGATGTACAGACTAACTACTTATTTTTTAAATGAAAATGAAGTTGTTTCATACCTTGTGCCATATTAATAAGCACATCCATATATTACGTTTTGATTTCTAATAAGGGGTTAATCACATAACTTAATATCACCACCACAAGTTGTTCCAAGCTGTTTATTTATTTATTTTCTTTATTACATTTTACTGTTTTGTTCAGTTTAATATTTGAGGTGAATGCCTGCCTGCTTGATAAAATTACTGAGCATTATCATAAAGAGATAGTAATTGCTGTGGTGAAGGCCATAGTTTTTTCCTTGCAGATGTGGAATTAAGTTACAAAATGTATGGTAATGTTGGCATTTAACATTGGTCAAAGAGTCATGATATGTATGACTGTGTAGTCTGGATTCAGTAATAATGCCTGCCTTAATGAACACTTATTTCTTATGAAATATAGAAGAGATGATGAAAATAAAATGGTCCTGGCTGCAATGTGTGAAACATTATGTAACACTACGTTTTCTCTGCCTGGATTAAAAAGAATATTCATAATTAAAAGTTTAGTATTAATATAAAAAAGTAGTGCTTATTCCAAGACAATGCAGTCATTTACAGAATAGAAAATAAAAATCAGTAACTACTTCTGAATGATCCAAGTTCAATTCAATTCCAAGACAATTCAATTCAATGTACTAGTGCACTCCAAAACGACAGGAATAAATCTTATGGGTAAAAGATTTTGCTCTCCGTATTTCCATTTCTCCAGCTCCAGCTCACGTAAGTGATCTAGCAAGTAATCTGTGAATGCCTCAGTCATAATACAATGTAATACCTGACAGCAGCTGTAATGACTGTTAGCTGCCAAAACAACCATGTATTGAAGCTGCAAAAGGTTTTCCACTGAGTAACCTTGTAGCAATGTATAGCAATGCATCTAATTACTTGGGGCATATTTAAAATAATACAACAATAACACAACAATAATAAAGATGATACATCCAGCACTTGAGGTAGATAGATACAAACAGACATCCCCCTTTCATCAATTAGGGCGTGTACCTCTTTATAGACCTGAGGAACCGTCACCATTCATATACCCTAGGCGTGAGTTTTGAAATGAAATCTATCGAGAACTTTGCTGAGGCTAACTACAATGAATTTGACCCGTGAACCCAGGACACTCTGAGGCAAATAACTAACCCATCAATCCCGTGTGCAAAGTGCCTCCCCTTCCGTCGGTCTTCCCCACAGATCACTTTGGCATTAAACAGAAACTGACAAAGACCAATAACATCTGAATCTGCCTTTAAAAAAAAAAAAAGAACCGTGATAAGAACAAGCATCTCCGAGTGAAGGAAGAGTGGGTCTGATACATCAAGGCTTTTTGCATCCCGGTGTAAAGTGGATGTTAACTAGTACCAGGTTGTGTTAAATACAAGGAACGTCTGCATTTAAATTAGGCTGAAATTCGACTGTATTATGAGTCTTGATGAATCAGTCACTATTATCGGAGCTGTAAAATTAATATTTGTTGCAACTGTATATGAATGTTCAATACAGAATCATTTTATTTCATTTTTCAAAATACTGTTTGTAAAGTTGAATAGGTTATTTGCGACTGTACAGTCTTCTACTAAATACTCCCAGGGTACACAAGGTTAGTTTGGTCAGCTTGTTAGCTAGGTTATGTGCACATTATAGTTAATTAAATTATGTAATAGAAAAGGTTAGTAAATTATAATTTATTTTATTGAAGATACATACTTTACATACACTTAATCTTGATTCTACAAAAAATAAAAAACATTGCTCTTTACAGGTCATTAAAACAATTCTCATAGCAAACAAGGAAATGCAGCTTTGACATTTGACCCTTCATCTTAAAAGAGGTACTATATACTGTGGCATCATCAAAACTCATATAAATCAAACCATTATGTGCATCTTGACACTGTGGCATGACAGACATATACATACAGAAATTTGCATGGGAAATTATTCACACTCAAGTATAGGAGACGACATACATCATTAAATAAATTAACATGTTCACTCTAAAAAGACTGGCGGCACACAATTACTCCAATATACACAGCAACACCTGTCTTTGTAAGATGTAATATGTATACGGAGAAGTACTACATGACTGCTTTTCTTTTCAAAACTACACACATTTCTCTTTACAGCCGTAATGTTTTTTTTTTTTTTTGAGAGGGCATGTTCATTGTTTTTTATTTTGAATTAATCTCTAGAATAATTACACAAAACAGATTGACTTACACATTTAATTAATTATACAAGTGGAAGAATGCTGAGTATATATATATATATATATATATATATATATATATATATATATATATATATATACACACACATTAAATTTGCTTTTATTATTTACATATATTTGAATGCATTATTTAAATACATTTGAGACAAAATTGAAATGTTAGGCTAAAATAATATACCGAAAATTACATTACATTTATATACTAAAATCTGAGCCTGATTGTATTTAACTGTACTTTTGACAATAAGTATAACAAGACATTTAGATTTATCAGTAATGATTCATGTAACTGTATTAATGCTATACATATATATCTTTATCACACTGAAACATTTTTTTTTTTGAAATACTATAAATTCAATCTATCAATCATCAAATCTATTAGGACTGCAGTATGTGTGTCTCAGGACAATGGCTGTCAGTCAAGACAATATAAAATGATCTTTCCAAAATTTATGAAAAATACATGCATGAGTTAAAATATGTAGACTACAATACAGAAAACACTTTACTTTATGTCAGCCCTGTTAAATCAAGGAAGAACATGGATATTGACAAAAAAAATATTCTTTCAGCTTAATAAATTAAAAAAGATTAAAACACAATAAAAACCATTGTATTGACAATGTGTAAAATTTTGAAAAATGCTTTAAATCTATAACTGTGTGTAAATGTATGTCAGAAACAAGTGCATTTCGCCTAAACCGGAGGAAACTGAACTCTTAAGCAGACTTAAAGTTTTTTCCTTTTACACTCTTTTAACCTTCCAGATTCCATATAACTGTTCAACACTCGTTTTTCTTGGCCCACTTTACTTTTAACAGTTTCCCCACTTCTTCAACTGATCACATTGTCATCTCTTTCCCCAAATCAATTTTGATAGCCGGCTTTTGTTTTGGAGGCCCCGTCTATTTGTCTCTCTGACGGTACAGCTAGCCCTTGTAATTTGCCATTTGCCTTTTATAGACAAGACCTATAAACTCTTCTCTCTTCCTGTAAGACTGTAGATTCTGCCAGGTAAAAAAAAATTGTTATTGAAAACCTTTCTCCCCTTATAGACATGATTTGACAGGAAATCTTTGAAAGGCAGCACCAGCTAACTGCCCAGAGATTTCATCTGTCTATTCTTGCTTGAGGAAATGCTGAGCATAGGCTTCCTATTAGGCAAAATACATGAAGCACCGAATCCCCTTAACAGTCATCCTCGGCCTAGTCTGAGGTTGACAGCTTTCTGCGTCCTAGGCTGTCAAACAGGGCCGGTTATTGAGCATCCTCCTTCTGGGACATAAGCAAAAAAACTTTTTGACAGCACTTTAAGAAAATTCACTATATTGTCAGCATTCTCGAGATAACTGGCACAACACATTTTGTATGTGCTAATCAGGATAAAATATATTATCCCGAACAGACACTAATTTACAGAGCTTTTGCCTTTGCAGCGCGGTGCTGACACAAACTTCTTTCTTTATGGATTCCTTCTGTCAATCTGGTTGATTGGTTGAAATCTAGCAATCATTAGCTACAGCATAATAACATTCCATAAGCTCATATCACTGACAGGTGTCCAATCAAGATTTTAAACAGTTCCTTTGAGAATCAAAATGCCAGCTTGCAAATTATTCTGCAGGTGCCTTAACAGCTGCACTTTTAAAACCATTAGATACAATACACATGCAATGCAAGCGAGAGGCGGAAAACACAGCATTCATTTGTAACCATAGCTTTCCAAGCGTTCCGTTTCCCGACTTTTGCAGCTCAGCGTGATGGAGGCTTAGAGATGTTGAGCAAAAAATCACCAGGAAAAAAGAATAAGTAACATTATATAAACAAAATATAGCCTTAAACAGAGCACCCTCAATGAGCAGGAAAATACGGATTTACTCCTAATCCTGATTATTTTTTTTCGTTGTATTTCCATTATTCATTTATTGACTTTTTAATTGAAAAATGGTTCAATAATTCATATTTTATTATCACTTAACTTACACAGTCACTTTTACAAGTAATAATTAACAAGAGTTTTAAATTAGTGTTGGCTAAGATAAGTCTTTTCTACAGATCAATGCTAGGCCAAAACTTGACATTTTATTCTGAATTTAAAATCCACATAAAATGTCTGAATGCACCTTCATATTAAATTGTTTTAATGCTTCTACTTTATGTGGGATCATGATAAACACAAGAAACAGACTTTATATTTCAGTGTGGCTTTTTGGGAGGACAAGTCAATGCTACTCCACTGTTCAAACCTACCAAAATGATTACTTAAGTTAAACCACATATCAGATCATGTTAAACAGGCTACTTGTATGAATAAATAGGTGCTGTCAAAATTAATTTTAAGAATTGACATTTTCTCTGTGTTAAATGACTGTAAGCAAAGCTTCCAGGTGATGGACTGTTAAACTACTTTGTTTACTACTAATACTAATAAAAATAAACTGCTAAATTATTAAAAGATTGTCTTGCCCTAAAGGAAAAGGGGGCATTACAAATAAATACAGTTCATTTAATTAAGAATTAGGATGCTTTCATGTGTTCCACTCATACTAGCAGATTCTTTGAAATAAAATGTATAATTTTTTAGAAAAATAAAAAAATAAATACATCCAAAAACCTTGGATGTACAGAATCTTTAATACATACATACAAAATGTGTCAATAACAATCCTGCCAGTATCATTCTTTTTTTTTTCTTTGACAATACCACAACATTAATTTATGTCTATGGCAACATAGCATTGTGGTTTTAGTAATTTAATTCTAAACTTTATTACTGCTTTTCATTTTTGTCTGTGACAGCTGTGAACTCTGTCTATGCTGTTATGCGATATCACCCACACTGCACATCTATTAACAAGTTACTGAGCTTTGCTTACTTATCAGACAACATCACATTCATCTTCATGGAAGAATATGATTAATGTGAATATGGCTAAAAGAAAAAAAAAAAAAAGAAAACGATGTGGGGCATCTTATTGTTTAGTGCTGAAAATGCTGCCGACCACACTGAGTCGGACCTTTGTTGTTAGTTTAGGAGACTTTGGTTTGGGCCCCTTGTTAAAATGATTTGTGCCTCGTATAATATTCCAACAGCATCTGCTCAAACTGGTCAATTAGGTGTTCACCATCCACTTAGAAAGAGGCACTGAGCAAGGCTGTCAATCACCTCCTTATTATTTACATCATTTTTAGAAGCCTTGGTCCAAGATTTAAAGCAATGCTCATATAGTACTGCAGTTTATGTGAATAAGTATCGCATTACACCATACCATAGCTGTTAATTTGTCTGGAAAACTGAATGAATCTATTATTATAACTCAATACAAAAGATAAGAACACCACTCCAACCCTTAATCTACAAATCAAAAATAATGTTAATAGCATTGGGTTTTACAGTTAGATCTTTGCTTGACCAGATATGTGAGAACCTTTAACTTTATCCCTTAAATTGGCAGCATTTCAGTTATTAAAATGAAAATACTTCCTAGCACTGGCTTTTTAATTTTCCATGTTACATCTTTCACCACCAAATAATGACTTACTTAATTTTGTGATATATCTGGAGTCATGGATGATCAAGAATTGAAGTCTCAGTTTTACATGAAACTAAAGGACTCTTGGATTGGGCTCTTCCTAAACATTAACTTTATTACTAGGCCTTTGAGTTAAGATTGGTCCCGATCTAGATGAACCTGCAATTCTTGGATATTCTGCATAGAAATATCTTCGAGTAGCTCCTATCTTAAATGATTCCTCGAAGATCTGGAAAACGGTGCAAAAAATGTCTGGATGTTTTGGCTACACTTGGCAGTTGCTCTCCAGTTTGGAATAACCCCACATCACTGACGACCATTAAAGTGTCCAGCTTGGTCCTCTAAAGAGATCTTCAATTTAAATAACTGCTTAATGTTGTGTCTATGCAGGACCCCTGACTTTCCTTGGTCCATCAAACTTTATGTACATACAGCTCAATTTTGACTTTCATGCTTTCATTTGACTTTACAAGACACTTTAAGGGTCTATGATTTGGGAATGAAACTCTGAGTTAGGCGATAACTACCAATTGGTACACAGTGTGGGAAAACATTTTAATTTCCACCAAAAACACATTAATATTGAGCTGATCCATTGGGCTTACACCACTCCATTCAAGCACTTTCAGATCAAAGTTATGAGGTCCTTGTTGTACTACACACTGTAAGTGCTCTGGGTGTGATCAGACATTTCCACATTTTAGAATGATGTGACTATCTCTAAAGTAATCTGAAGCATCCCTATGTCTATAAAACAATGATTCTAAACACCGTCTATCCTTGGCAAAAGGTAGACTTTCTAGTCTCTTATAGCTACAAAGTAATTTATTTTACAGTACTGGTTTACTCCTAACCTTCCATAAATACACACAGAGCCAGTTCGAAACTATCATCCTTGTCTGAAATGGCCATAGCTCTGCTTTAATTGTCCTTTAATGTTGTTATTAGGTGAAAGATCTTAACACCAATAAAAACACACAGAATCATGAAGTGCTGATGCTATTTGATTGTGTGGAATCCGAATCCAGATAAACGTGATCCCTGCTAATGAATGTTTGTACAAAAGAGTATGATATTAGCTGGGAATTTAACTTTTCTTTTCTCAATGGTTCTGTGCACTGCTTTTCTTATCTGCTTGTTTGTTTTGTTTTTGATCAGAGCTGTTTTATAATGAGATAAGCGAAAATGTTTGCACAAACCAAAGGCTAAATTATTTTTCATTTGCCTCCTGTTGGTATACATATTTGCTAACAAAAAAACATATACAATTCAATTAAAGTTAAATGGCATGCCAAACTCAAACAAGTTTTTTTTTTTTTTTCTGTTTGTGCTTCAACCAATATTTTTCTTTCAACAAAGCTACATCTCCCTTTATCTGAAACTATGCACTATCAATTACCGTGGGGTTCTTCTAAAGTCAGGGGGAAGATTAAATAATAGCACCTGAAAGATTAAGACAATGGGGACAAAAGCACACCTGAAACAGAGGAAAAACATAGTAACAACAATAACAAAACCCCAAACTGCATATAATTAATATATAGGAGTCAAAATACAAAACACAGATCTTTCTCAATCATATTCCCTGCCAAAGTAATCTCCCTGCTGGATTTTGTCATACTGTGATCATGTTGTGAGGAGAAAAACTGTTTTAGGTGTCTACAGTTGTTGACTATTTTATAGTGGAAGACATAATTACATTTCTACCCCTCATGGAGAGGAAAGCAGTGGGCTATAACCAATGTGGAAATTACTTTACATCTGTGACAACAAAACCCCTTGCACCTTGGGCATTTGTGAGATTTCCAGAAACCAGAAATTTGGGGAGCTTTCATTATTGTGACACTATACTCCAACCTCCCCCCAACCATTATTTTATACCATTGACATTGCTCTATTAAAACATAAATATTTATGTATATACACTCACACAATAAAATATAAAACACACATAAAAAACAGACAAATGCATAAGAACTCCCAAATTAACAGTGCATGAAACGGGGTGAAAAAATAACACCTTAATCCCAAAGAGGTTTATGTAATCACTGGTATCAACCAACTAAATGTTCACTCTTTATATTTCTGTACAAACTGTCAGGCCTACATATTTTGAATCCCCTGTTACTGTCTCCAGAAAGATTTCCCCACAGCCACCAAGTTCATATTTGTGCTAATGCCATTCATTTTCTTAATTTAGCAATTTTCAGTTTTCGAGAATGTATGTTTTCCTATTCAGAGAGCTCTTGGAAGAATTCACAGATGAGACTAAGTTATTTCAGGTGAAAGACAAACCAGGAAGCTTAAACATGATCTGTGAATGTAGACTACAGTCAAATAACATTTTAAAAGGCATTCTTTAAAACTACAAACTCACATTTCTGAGCAGCCTTTATGTATTCATTATTTTACAAATGACTACAATTAAGTCTTTATACACATTTAAACTCACCAATACTTCAGTATTAAAAAAAAAAAATGTGTGATTTGCAGTACTAAGATAATTCTATATACACACAAAATCTAACAACAAAGGGGGCCCACTAGACAATGTTATATTGTTGGGGAAAGAGCCAGAAGAAGTAACAAATAAAACACTTGGGTCCAAACAGGTCCAAATTCAAGCAAATTTAGGATTGTCAATTGCTACAGAATTCTGACCTTTACATTCTGATATAAATGTTGTGTTTGAAATAGGTTGTTAAATCAATGTTTCAGAGAGACAAAATGAAGTGGTGTAAAAGCCTCAGTATTATCTAAAATAGAATCTTAACAGATAAATTCACAGAGATGATTATGAGCAAGATGACACTTTGGGGATGATATGAACATGAAAAATGGAAAGCATAAAATGCTTCAGGGACTTTTACCAATAAGTACAGGAGTGAAAAAGATGGTTCTCTGAGGCTTTAGTGATATTTTTAAACATACTATGTTTTTCATACCTTTTCCCCCAAGTTTCCGTATATCAAGCCACAAAAATCACATTTGTGATAGACATTGGAGACAATTTACACCCACAGAGTTCTGAACGAAACAATATCTTTTATATATATATTTGGACAAACCTCAAAAGGATGCTCAAGGGATAATACAAGCAAGTCAATAATAGTCTTTGTTTAAAACATTTATTTTCAAAGGGGACTGTGAAGCTTGCCAGGCACATTAGTGTGTAAATGGCTTTTGAATTACAAACAAATACAATGTATTTTATTATTAAGTCTGGTTTCTCTAGAGTAATTAGGGCCACTCATTTAAGGTCCATTATGTGAAATAAAGGACTTGTGTGCTAACCCCTGAACAGATTATTAGGGTGAAATTCCCAGACTGGCTTGTGACCACAAATAACTCAGTCTGCTGTAATACCTGGGGGTACTTTTGCATAACACTGTCCTGTGGGGCAATTAATGTGAATTTACATATACAAACGCTGATTTCCTTTGTTACGCATTTCACAAGTTTTAATTTTGTTTTCTTGTACTCTCTTTCATTTCATTTAAGATTTTTTCTGTCACTGAAAAGAAATTTGAAACAAACCATTTTATTTCACTCACATGCTATGAGTTCATGGTGTAATACTGGCTTTTAACATTTTCTTCTGATGGCTGAATTCTAAAACTTTGGCAAAAGACAAATACATATTTAATAAAAAAAAAATTGTGTATGTATACATCTTGACTATGTTAGTGTTAGGGCATTCAGCCTGGTGAGTTACAACCATCTTGTTTATTTAGTTTGCAAGGGTTATTTTACAAATTGGCAAAATAGCTAATGCAACTGAATACACTTAAAAAGCATATCCACAGATGACTTAACTTCTTAAAGTGGCTGATGCTAGAAAACAGCAAATAAAGCACTCTTTGCATTTGTGGTGGATCAAAGGCAGTGAATGTGTGGGATCTCTGAGGTTCAGACCTATACACAGGCACGTATCCTGAATCAGAAAGTACTGGACCTCAAATAAATGGTGAAATTGCCAAATTACAACTAGCATCGTCCCATCGTGTGCAGAGATCCTAATACGGGCGAAAATTAATGTAAATAACTGAAATGCCAGCAAAACACTTCCTACAGAACACCACTCCCTGCTTTCCTTCACCCTTTTGTGCATAATTTTACACAATCTGACTAATCACTGTATTAATGCCCTTTTAAAAGGCTTCTCTGTCTGCTAAATAAGGAACTCTCTGCTAATTTCTCTTCTAGACGCCAGCTTAATTGCATTTAAAATTAATGGTCTGCTTTCCTGGCCAACTTTAAAATGAGACATCGGTAACATTCACTTTCCTGCAGAGCTGAGTGCCTTGCGATGGTATCCAACTCTTGTGCTCAGATGGCTGCGTGTTTGTAATTATTAGATTTAAAAAAATACAAAAAAAAAAGGAAAAATAAGAAAAACGGGGGGAGGAAAAGGAAATGTTTTTCACAGCAGACGTCATAACTCTCTATGATTTGTTCCCTCTACTGCCCATACGATCCTGTATTGACGTTTTGCATGATATTAAGCAGGCACAGCATGATTTATGATGATGTACATTATTGATTTCTTAAGGAGTTATTTAGGTGTTCAGTATAAAAACGATGCTCTCATTATCTTGATGGTGTTAGAAGATGCCAAGCCCAGAGGTAACAGTATATTTCACATGACTTTAATTAGAACATCAGGACTGGGGAAACTTTGCTTCTTTTTGAAATCTGTTTGTCGTCTTCTGGATTTAATTTTGTTTAAAGGAAATTTTGCCATCTATCACTCCCTGCCCCTCTTTGTTTTCGACCTCAGCAGGAATGCAAATTGCCATTTCAGTGCTGCAACCCACGGGTGGGCTCCAGTGATGTCTGATCTCTGTCTCATCAGCAGATGCTAGTGAGGAGGACAGGGAGTAGCTGAACTTTTCGAAGACTGGTCCCCCTTTGTATGCACTCATTAGTGCTCCACTTTAATGAATCATCTCACCCATTGCCTCGCCTATGGGATGACAATAGCCAATATAGTGTCCTTTCGGGCCACTAGCCAAAACGAGCAACTCAACACAACTGGGATATAAACTAGTGCCCGGTGGCAAGAAACATATTAAGTGTCTTCAGGTGTTCTCAGTTATTCTGCTGATGGAGGCAAACTCTTCCAAAGAATCAGAGAAACAGGCAAAAAGAACAGCAGGAGCAGAAAAGACAGCACAAGCATAATATCACAGACTAGGTATTGAGCCAGGGTGGTCCTTTCTAACAAGAATGTGCTACAAAAGTTACAAATATAACTGTTGACGCATATCAACATAAATATGCATATTCCAATAGGGTGTGTCCAGTGAGTTGTTTATGTATCATCCAACCTCAGCCTACTTTGCTGCAATACAAAGCATATTTCCTTTTTTGGGGTAGTGTCAATCTTTTAACTGAATGCATGACATACTAAAATTAATTTAAAAAATAAATAAAAAGTCTTCCTCTTTTAGAAAAAACATTGAAAACAAACACATCATAGAAGGCCAGGCAGGGAAAGTTATGTGGACCAAGGGGATAACTCCTTGATTGCGTTAATGGTGAGATGCACTCTGGGTAGAGATGATCATTTTCATTTTAGTTTTAGTATACTTGGCTGTTACACAAGTTAAATGACATGGGAGCGGAGTATGGTGCTTTAAATAGGGACAAAGCGTGTTTTTAAGTGAAAAAATGACGAGAAGAGAGAATTGGGAGAGCTGGGTCAGAGCAAAGACAACGAACAAGGGCTCCATAGCACATGTGCATAAATAGAGTTTAATCGCCAGAGTGGCACTCCAGGTACATTTCAAACACTGCACAAGTCTCTGATGGCTTCTAGCTTTTCTCTCTCTCACTCTGCAGCTACTGGCTGTGGCTCTTGAGTTTTGTCTTAGCTGTAACTTGACAAAAGAGAAGAACTCACTGTATCGACATTTGTTCTAGGTCAGAAGTTGGGAAGTGATTGACAAGATAGAGGCAGAGTAATGATAAAATATGTCCATTAAAGAATATACTTTGAAAGCAGTTGTTTTCCTTCTTCATTTCTCACACAGAGGCAGCCCTACAGAAGGATGACTTTGTGGAAAAGTTAGTGCCGGACTTGGTGGAACCAGTCTAATTAGCGCCGAGTCTCTGGGGCAGCATCTAAGGAAATTATCATCCCAATCAATAAACAAAGCCAAAGTGTTGAAATATTTATCTAGACTCGATTCCATCTTCATAGACCGTCTGAGTAACTATCCCTTGACCTAAAATGTAATTCAGAAAGCCGTTTATTAGTGGCGGTACACCTTGAGATCAATGGGGTCCCATTTAACTGCACATTCAATAGCTGAGTGCTGAGTGTTACAAGATCCCATTAATTCTTCGTCAATATACTCGTCGAAAATGTAGCAGGAACTTAACTAAAGAGGGAGCGGTCTATGACTGCAATTTCTACGAGATCAGTCTGCAAAGCATACATGTGTATTCCAACACCCCACCCTATATACACAGCTCCTTCACTGTTAATAGTTCAAGTAGATTTGGGATTTAAAATACATGTTATATATATATATGAAACCCTGGAAACATATAACATATAATATGAAAGCAATGATAGGAAATAACATTTACAACATTTAGTTTGTTTCTTTTCTTCATTGTCTAGCTAAGCGTGTTGCAGCCAATAAAAGGCACATTCTTTTCAAATGATTAGATCAGCGTCTCATTATTAAAAGAGTTCCAATTTTTATTCTGTGTTTTCATATTTGAATTAGAATGTAAATCAGATAGCAAATGTATTTGTTTTCGCCCCTCGAACTTAAAACAAAATCTCATTACCTAACTATCAAACACACTTTTTTTTCATGATCACTTATGAACATTACATTTTAGTTATAGCCATGTCTCAGACATTGTTTCCCACACTGAAATCTGTCCTGCTGCCTTACCAAGCTGTACATGCAATGGGAATTAATGAATCCTGCTTCAGCTGCTTGATATTTTATATGAACTGTTTAAAACATCAAAACATTTGTTCTGGTTGCTGTTTATTAAAAAATAATTGGCTAAAGCCATTAAGCACCTTTAATACCAAACATAATAATTCAGCCCCGTCTCCCCATTATAACCTGTTTTTAATGTAAATTATTTTTAATGATGGGTTGTCTCTCATGAAGTGTCATGCACATGTAAGTACAGATAATAACAAGCAAATCCCTTTTGTTCCTTTTTCACATTTGGAAAGTAACAAGTAACAAGTCACAAGTAACGCACATTTGTGTTTTCTTGTATTCACAGCAGTTTGTAAGGCCATAGATTTAGAAAAAAAACATACACAAACATCAATTACATACATGTGTTGCTCTCTAACACCCAGAACATTATTTAACTATGCTATATAAAAGGAAGGTGCAGCTCTCTAAACAGACTATATACCCTCTGTCAAATGAAACTTTACTTTCAATGAAGAGACTAGAGTTTAGAACTCATAAGAAATGGCATCATTATTGCTATGTTAAGTATACTGCAACACAGGAGCTAAATTTAATAAAATCATTCAAAAGGCTTTTAACAAGCAGATGTATTATAAACCATATGTTGCGTTCACAAAACTATGGCAAATTGATCAGAATTCAAGTTACAGTGACTTGTGAGCCTGATGATAGTATTGGGGACATTTATTCTGCTTTAGAATTTGCTGGAAATATTTAATCTATGAAAAAACATTAAAGCTCTCGTGGTAGATTCTTTTAAATTAACTTAAGTTTGAACTGTACTGTAACTGGTGCATTAATATTGCAGCTAAAAAAAAATGTAATCGTTCATTTCTTTTTAGAAAGGTTTATGTACTATCTACAAAGCGCAAAAGTGAGCAAAGTCAATGTGGCATACTGTTTAGACTCCCTTTTAATCATAGGATGGGTCCTGTCATTGTACATCTCACACTACATCCACATCAAAGGGGTAGCAGGCTTTGTGAATGCATATTTCCCATCACTCCTGTAATTTCATGTATTTTGTGTTCATCCTGGAATTTCAATTAAACGCCCATGTTTTACTTGCCTTTGAAATCCTATATTTTTGTAAATATGCCATGATTGCAATTAACCTACTAAGAACCACTTTATAATGAATCTTTAAGTGTTAAGTATTCGCCGCTAAAACAGAAAACAACAGGTGTGCACACCCTCCTATCTTTTCAGTGCAGAATTCACATTTATATTCTCACTGAGGACGTGTGGATATGTAATACTTTATATCAGAATGGGTGATGACTTACATGCAGACTCAAAGTGTAAAATGAGGGGAAGATTTTTTTAAAACATAAGACAAACAAATGATTAATCTAACAATTCATCACAAATAATGATTTCCACATCAAGATCAGGGGAAAAGTAAATTATACCACTGAATTCAGACACCAGTACATATCTGGGTACTCAAATAAAACTTTAATCTTGCAATCACTCAAAAACAACAGTAAAGGACAATTTAATTAAAGTCATTATACATATATTCATGGTATCAAATCCTGTTTTAATATTTAATTTTCCTTCTCATCTAGGTCTAAAAAAAAACAAAAGTTTTGCATTCATTTAAAAGTTGCCGGTTTTTAGGCAAAAATACATTCCCTATATATATATATATATATATGCACCTCAAATGGGGAAGCATGTCTTGTAGACTCATGCAAGGAATTATATGTCAAGGCCAGATTACTTTTTCCCTTTAAGAAGAGAAGAGCTGTGTATCAGGTGCTTCAAAATGGAGGAGAGGGCAGTTTCTCTTATTGTGGTTATTGATGCATCTTTTTGGGATGCCTACAAACATTATATGTGAACTACAGGTTTAGAAGTATATATGTGGAAAGCTGGGCAAAAGAAAAAAGACTGCACACTGGATCCTACCGTTTTTTCAGCTGCTCAATCTCACTGCAGGACCATTAGCAAGTGCATGAACTTTGCATCTGCTGTGTGTAGTGTGGATGTATGCACCGTACAATATTCAATCAGAGGGGCTTGTAATCTAGAAAGGCTCAAACTATGCAAACAGCGGATTTCCCCAATGCCCTGCTGCAGAGAAGAGTTGGAGCAGGATCACAATTACTTGCTTCGCTGCGTTCCAGGGGAAGAATCCAAACACACAGCTGCTTTAGATCAACACTGAAGCACGGTTCACTTCATTGTAGTTAAATATTATCAGATGCACATGTGATTTCTGTGGCCACCTTGAAATTATCCCATAAAGTCAGTTAGCACACTGGCTGAGGCTGGTGCAATTGGCTCTGCTATCCCTTACTGCTCATAACGGCAGAGGATGTTGCTATTGTGGAAGACGTATTATATCTGACTCTTAATTTAGAAGATATTAAAGTGTTCCAATAAATGCCCTCTCTCACAAAACTCTGTTTTATATAGCCTTGTAGGACAGAGACGTATTATACAGGGAATATAGAAAATACATTTAAAATAATCTGTGCGAGTTTATAAGGCTTTTAATTGTAACTTTTTATACTGATTTATCTGGCTGCATGAATAGACAATTAATTGCTATATTGCACATTTTATGAGGCCTTTTAATATTTAGAAGTGCTATAAAGCATTACACCATGTGATGCTCGATAAAAGAAATCTGCAGAATTAAAATGCATGAATACCAATCTGTAACAACACAGTTGCGGCATTTTAATCGCTTTTTGGTTTTTGAGAATATTAACCATTTCACTGTCTTTTTCTGCTTGCTTGTTTTGATTTAGTACAATCTAGTTTCCCCGAACAGTCAATAAAAAAAAAAAAAGTGTTTTTAAAGCTACCCAAAGATTAATTTGACATGGGGCCTCTGAATACTAAAGTATTTGATTTCCTTTAGTAACATTCAGAAACTTTTAATTGAAGCTGTACTGGAAATGTGTGTTTCAAAAACATAGCCGCACATGCTGGATAACTTTGTGAAGAGTAGTCGCAAGATAATCAGCAAAATGTTTTTTCGCTCTTCAGAAGTAGTTTGTTTGCAAAAGAAACCAATCCATCATATTTCTCAACCAGTCAGTACGAAATACATTTAAATAAAAACTAAATTATGTTTATTAAACATTGCTCATGCTAAAGAATGAATGCACACAATGAAATATGTTTTAAAAATATAAAGCTTTAAAACAAATACATTAAGTGCATTCATATATGATTTACGGAAAAGCAGAAATAATGTTTTACAATTGTTTCCCCATTAGTTGCCTATTCTATTGGACTACATTATGTCAGCAGTATTCATTTTCTTGTGTCTGTCCTGCAGTGAAGTGGAAAAAAATCTGTATGAACAAGCCAACTGCTAGACTGGACACAAATTGAAGTTGCTTGTTTGTTGTTGTTTCATTTTGTTCAACAAGAATGCAAAATACAGTATCTGACCTTTATAACACAACCTTCTTCGATTTCCGACTGAATTAGGGGATCTCGTGTTTTTATTATATCACTGCACAAATGGAGAATATTCATGGACAATCTGAGAAAGTACAACAATACGCATGTATGTAATCCCAAGAAAGGTCACCCACTAGAAACCTCTACCAGTTTAAATTCAGTCCACTGTCAGTCATCCCTGTCCCAGTTCTGATCTGGCTGCTATATAATTCCTGGCAAATTGACAATAGATGGTTTACTTCTTATTAACAGCTCTCAATAAATTAAATACGGGATTATTCAACACTGTGTTTTGGAGAAGCCTTGGGATTTATGATCACAAAGCGGTGGAGCACGAACAGTTTGCTTGTTTTCCTTAACGAGCAACAGGCAAGTTCAACCAAAGTCTTCAGCAGCACAAACACAATTTTCCTCCCTCCATCAGGCTGATACAACCCCTTATGTTCATGAGAAACTGAGAAGCAGAAGACGATTTCTACAATGAGGCTCCTTACCTTTGATCAAGCAAGATCCATGTGCACCTGAATCCATTGTTCATGCTAATGAGAATTTTTACAAGAGTATTTTTCCTCTGCTTCCAAGAATGTATTTTCGTATATATATATATATATATATACACACACACACACACACACACACACACACACACACACACTTTAGTTTGTGATCCGTGCAAGGATTACAGGCCGCACATTTGAAATGCAGTAAAGAAGACGCTAGCAACAGCTCAAGAATGTGGTAATGAATTCGTTTGACATTGTTTCCACTCTGGCAACCAGCCCCTGCTTTTAAATATAAAGCTTCCCATGTTGGGGACAGCACTTTCAAAACAATTCTTTGAAAGGTTCTTCTTTCTTTCGATGTTTACATTTTTAATGGGGTCTACAGGCTTGTGTCAAAACTGCAGATCTTTGCCTGATCAAAATGAAATGTAAAACATGCAAAGATGAACACACCAATTCAACACACTTTCTTATGCATATATAAAAGTAATATTTAAAGCTTTCATCAGATAGATTAAAAGCTTTATGTCTGATTGTGGGTGGGAGAGCTAAAATTAAAGAACCTGAGTGACCCAAAAATGAAGCAAGCTATGGGCTTTCATGCTTGGTGTAATGTGTTTAGACTGCCAAGGCCTACAGCAGAAGAAGACGGACAGATTTTAATGAGCCGTGATACTGCACCACATAAACCGTAAATCGAAGAGCAAGTTGAAAGTATTTAACATATACTGCCATTTGGTTGTTGTTTTTCATTGATTAAAACAAATTCACACAGCTTTTTATGCAGAAAAATATGTAATGCAGAGAATTGAAAAAAGCAACAAATATCAGCATTTCCATTCCTCGGGGTTCTGAAATATGCGTCTCATTAACCTTGTCCCTATAGGTATGTAACAATGAGACGCTCGAGTTTGTTTTCACGTTGTAATCCAGTACCTTTTTCCTTACTTTCCTGCAGGTTTGATAATTAGTTACTTGGTTCAATTAATCTTGCATTGTGACTTCTGAGTCTGTATCCTTAATCTGAATGATGGGTAACAATCATGCTGTAATTTCCTCAATAAAAATGCCTTTACCTTTTACTAGCCATTTTCTCAAACAATTATTACATTTACATCTATTCAGAGCTATTTTGGCAAATCTTTTAAAATTAAGGCTTCAAACTCTAGGAAAAAAATATTTGAAAGGATTATTTATGTAAACATAACATTATATGTTAATTATGTTTACAAAAGGCATCAGAACAAAATACCTTGTTTAGAACAATGCTGCCAATTATTTCATTATAATATTAAGGTTTAAAGCTGTTGTAATTACACCTTTAAAAGCAAATTGGTTCTATTTTAAAGCATTTCTGCAAAATGATGCCTTACCCTCTAGCTTGTAAATACATTTGGTGAATAACCTGAAAAACAAAAGTACATCCACTGAATTACTTGTTTTTCCAGCAATTAATTATTAAAGAATCCCTTTAATTAATAAGAGGAGACCGTGATTTTGTTTTTGCTTGCAAACGTACATCTTCTACCTAATTAAACTGTTTCTAGGATTTCCCAGAAGACTGAAGGTGAGAAAAACAGTACTCTGACATTAGAGTCAAAACTCTTCTAGCTGTTAGGTTACAGGAAAGCCATTTATTGCAATCTAACATAAGAGATGGCAAACACAAAATCTGTTCAATTAACAAGACTGATTTTATTATATTACAGTTCTTGTAGGTTAGTTAACACTAAAAGCACCGAGCTGGTAAATTTGACTGATTTGATTATTACAATTTGAATTACTCTGTGTTCCTAAATACACTGCACACACCCGTTCGTGACTTTTCCTAACTATATGTATTAAACATGCCTACAGAGTTTTAGCTGGATAAACACGGAAATAAATAAACACATTTACCTAGAATAGCCAAAATCGGGTTATTTTCACCGGTCATTTAAATAAATAATAACTCAAATATAACTATGGTGAAGCGCAACTGCTGAAAAATTAAAGCAGTGTCTGTGAGATTTGGAAGTGCTGAAAAATTAAAGCATCTGCTGCAGCATTTTCAGAAGCAATTACGGAAAGGGAGGGTACATTGTATTTGACTGATGCCATTGGACAGCAAGCAAGTCACGTCGGCCGAGCCTGCTTCTCCAGAAGAGTCAACAGAATCTGAGAAAGGGGCGCCAACTGCACAGTGCACAAAGTATTCATATTAATATTGTTGTGATCTTCTGCTCTCTATCCACTTTGTAGTGACATGTTAATAGAGTTATAGGGCTGTCCTAAAATATATTAGAAATTAATGAAAGCTTATGGTATCACTAATTTAACTAAACATGTATATTTTCATATACAATTACAGTACTCAGCCTATATGTAAACTCTAACAAGTGAAGGTTCTAATAAGAACCTTTTTGGATTCCAGGGTTGATACTGTAGAGGATTCTTAAGGTTCTTATTAGAACCTTTTACCAAGGTTCCCTGCAAACAAGGATCCTTAAAGAACGTTGAATGTGTGTTAAATCAATCACGATCATGATGAAAAAAGGGTTCTTAAATGATTGCTTGTGTTTACCAAGACGGTTCTGAAACTCACGAAGAACCCAAAGGTTCTAAATAGAACCGCTGATGAATTTTAAATTTTTAGAGTGAGTATGTACAGTTATTAATTTACTGTAGAAGCTGTATTTTCTGTTAACTCTATTTGAAAGATTTTACATTTTAAAAAGTAAAGTAGTCCTGATCCAATGTAAATTACAATGTCTGGTCACGCATAAGTGGGGCAGGCTAATTTGAGAGCAAAAGGTAGAATAACACTCATTAATAATAATAATAATAATAATAATAATAATAGTAAAATATGTTGATGTTTATATAAATTAAATATACGTTTCTTACAACTTTATTGTGTAAATGGGTTAATTTATATTATATTTATTTTGTTTGCTTTATAATGTATATTGTGCAGGCAAATTTGTAAATTGTTTATTTTTAGTAGCCAATACAACATTGATCACAACATTATTAATATGAATACTTCGTGCACTGTGCAGTTGGCGCCCCTTTCTCAGATTCTGTGGACTCTTCTGGAGAAGCAGGCTCGGCCGACGTGACTTGCTTGCTGTCCAATGGCATCAGTCAAATATATTTTACAATGTACCCTCCCTTTCCGTAATTGCTTCTGAAAATGCTGCAGCAGCTGCTTTATTTTTTCAGCACTTCCAAATCTCACAGCCACTGCAAATGTCACAGCCGCTGCTTTACTTTTTCAGCAGTTGCACTTCAGGGTCACCGTATTTAACACATCATCCTGCCTTCCCTTTACAATACAGTCAGTCTGGCGCTCAAGTGGCGATCTCTACCTGTCTACAGTTTTTCATGTGCTTGAAAAACACACACATTGTACAGCATTACATGTGTTTTCTTACAGCTGTATTCAGATTGAGTGGATACAGTGATTACCTGCAAATGAACATGGATTGGAAATGGAGATTGCAGAGAGCTCGTTTTGGAAATACAGAGTGCAATAGTGCAGCACATTGCACGCAAAATAATGATTCACGGACATTATCAGCAGAGGAGTATTTATTGCAATGCTATATGTTTGTAAGTGTTCACCTGAGAAGGCTGTCAAAATGCAGTGTGAGGTTCGTGCTCATGCAGGGAAAGTGGAGAAACGTGTCTTGTGTGTACTGTACCGAGCTGTCAGGTATGCACTCTATATATAGTAAATTGCTTTTTGAAATACAAAGCTACAGTGAATAAAAGCAGTGTATGTTGAAAACAAAGTTTACACGATGTTGAAAATGTTTACTTTAGTGTATAATTATGTTTTGATAAATGCAATACTTATTTTTGAACTAATAAAATATTGATTTTGAGCATTATTCCAATATTTACGTTTACACTTGTTTCATTCTCTTATTGTATGCCGTTTTTGAGCTTTTTGCTTATTGTACGCTATATAATTATTCATGATTTGACATTTAGAAAAAAAGTGCGTTGTTATTTATAACAATAATAGTAATGTTTTATGATCATATTTAAATTTAAATACTACATTTGTGCTATGTAAATGTTGAATTTGATGTCTATGAATAAAACTTCTGAGTTGTATACGATGGTTTGCATTTGATTGTCATATCACAGCTGTTAAAGAGCTATCGGTTACAATGACCGGCTTTGCCTTAGGCAGTTCGAAATGTCGGTGCTTCTAGTGTTAAAGACTGAATGTGTAGTACAAACAAGATAGTGAGGCAGCTTACCTTTGAAAATAACACACTTGTTAAATTGAAAATGAACACAAATTAATACAATGCAATACAATTAAGTGCCTTATCAAATAACCAAATGCATCACTGTGCTTAAGTAATAATATATCCATTAGTTACATCTATTCATAAAAACCTTCAGATGTCTTTCAGAATTAAATATTTTGCATCACATCAGTGGTTGAAGTCATAAATATATGTTAAGATACTAAAATGCATCTTCTAAATCCAAATTGATTAAAATCATTCAGGTATTCTCACTTAGCTGAAATTAAAGGAAAAAAGTGTCAAACTTGTACACATCAAAAGCAATACCCTTCGTCTTTTTTTACATTTTTAAAACGTGACATACACAAGATTTATTGAACCATCAGAATTATAGCAAAGCACTTCCTTCCTTAGCGTGGAGAAGCTTTCGTTTGATGCAGAATTGAGTACATAACAAACATGAAACACTGTGGTGGTGGTGGTGGGGGGGGTTCTGGGGGGGAAAAGACAAAGAAAGCTGAAAATAAATATTTTCTCTTTTGGGATTACATTTCAGTTTTAAGTAGTCAAAGCCATGACACAAACTTGTTTCCAAACATGTCTCACATGAGCTGCACACCCACCCACCCACCCAGCCAGCACTGCGCGCATTAACACACTCTGGATATTCTATACATCCTACAGTGGATGTAATAAGCTTTATAATCTCAGCAATCACTGTCACTCTGATCATTGAACATTAATATAATTTTCATATCTAATTACCCATAAGAGGTTCAGAATTAATTATTGTCACAGGCAAGTGACAGTTTTGGGATTGGTTCTTACAGAATTTAAATGCATGGCCCGTCCCACCTTATTTTGAGCTTGCCCTTCATTATAATCACCTCCGGCTGCAGGGCTCAAATGTTAAACACGGAGCACAGCTCTTAGGACAGTCTGCCTAAAACATGTGTCACTCTTTTCATTTTTTTATTTTTTTTTATAATGCACATAGCTATTGCTCGGTTATGGGAGCTACAGAGTAATATAATGTATTTTTGTTTTAGATTTTAAGAAAAGTTTAACCTTTATGGTAAATAGACACGTTTCCCAGTGGTAATGATTGTGCCCAAGGTCAAATGGTTATGCATATATGTACTGTATACTATATATCTATTGTGTGACAGTATGCTTCCCAAAACATGTCAAGATACAGCGTATTGCATTGATGGGTTTAGATTGCAAGAGTACATAAGTCTACCAATAACATAAATAACATCATGTCACAAAGCTGGATGTGTCACAGTGGTTCAAGAAATAACAAAAACAGCGAAAATGTGTACACAGCCCTGACATTAAATCCAATAGAACACCTCTGGGATGAACTAGAATGGTTGGGCCTACACTATAATCAATACTATGGAAACAGGTTTTTTTGTATTTATTCGTCAGCTGTCCCATTACTTTTGCTAACATAGCATACTGTCTAAATATGTATACAGTACGTACAGCACTAAATGCATGATTTCAGTAGCTTTCTATAAAAAAATAAAAAATAAAACATTGCTTCCTTACTAAGCCGCTAATGATTCCCACACCATGAACCATGTACAACCCAACCTCTTTTGGCTACTATACAGAGATTTGGGTCTTTCTTATGTGTCTAAGGTTAATTGTATTATGTGAAAAGATACTCTGTCCATTGAGTATTCACTGACAGTGGGGTCTTCTGTGCTGAAATCCAAAGCCTGCAGAGGCCTTCATTTCCCCCCTGTGCGAATGTACACATACGTAGTTCATTACTGCGCCAAAATAAAATGTAAAAAAAGGAAATAATTTTGAACCACCTAAGTAAAAACACATTTTTATTCCCGTGCCATAGAGAAAAGTGTGTCCCAAAACACAGTTCAATCACGAACGTGGTAACAAGTTCTGGTCTGGAGTCATAACAAAAGGAGGTGGAAACAGATTCTGCAAGGAATATGCAATCAAAAAGAAAGGCTTAATGTGTTATTTTGTGTTTATTGTTTCTAAGGTAAAAATTACTTTTGCAGGGAGCTTTGACTAAAACGTCAGTGAGACCAGAGGGGACTTTCATATTCCGAAGGTCAAATACACAGAGTATTTTTTTTCACATTGGGGAGAGAGTAATAAGAAAAAAGGCCCATTTATAATATAATACTGTGTTTACTCAAAGGAAGCAGAATGTCTTTCAGCAACACATACATTTGGACTTTGCTAGACTTCTTGCTCCATTATTAATCCAAGCAAAATATATGAAATAATATTTACCTTTTCACATGTGTACTTGAGGAAAATTAACCTAATAGTTAATTAATGCACTGTATAGTCTATGATCGTTTAAAATCGGGGGGTGAAAACTTAAATATTATATATATATATACATACAGTGCCTGTAGAAAGTCTACAGCCCTTTTTTTTGCATTTTAGTCTTCAATTTATGAAAAAATGAAAAGACATATCCTACACCACAACTTTCAAGTGAAGAAAACATTCTAGAAATTCGTAGAATTTTTTTTACAAATAATAACTGAAATAGCTTGGTTGGATAAGTGTCCACACCACTCGTAATAGCAGTCCTAAATTAGCTCCGGTGTAAGCAATCACCTTTAAAATCACACACCAATTAAAGTGGCCTCCACCAACTGTAGTGGTTTACACAGTTTCAGGATAAATTAATCAGTTCCTGTAGGAGCTACAGTCTTCTTTGGCTGATCTAAGACTGGTCAAAGTGTGCATGTGACAACAATGTCCCAAGCACTACACACATCTGACCTGCAGTGTCCTTTACAAAGCCAATCTTGAATCTCATTTGAAGTATGCAAAACGTGGCATATGTGCACAGTCTATTGCTCACAACACACTGGGGAAACCTGAACTTCGAAATATTGCTTAAGGCTGAGGCATTCTTTTAGGGCAAAAATACCAGCAACTGCTGCCACTGTCCCCTAAAAAGACCCAGAGGCAAGGCAATACAGGGTGGATAATGGTTTCTCCACTGCAGGGACAGCGCTGCTTCTCTGGGTGGCAAGCTCCAGGTCATCTTTTCGATCATCCAGTAGCTCAATAACAGTGTAGTTGTCGAGATTTGTAATTTTGATCTTGATAATGTTACACTGTTTTTCCCCACATTTCGTTTGAAAGGACTGCAGATTGTGAGCGTTTAAAACATGCTTTCCAATGTGCTTAATTGATTGAGACAATTGCTGCTTAGGCTTGGCAGCTTAAGTACACCTAATTTTAATAACTGATACACCTCATTTGCATCACAGTAGCATCTTCACCCCATGTTTGTACCCTTTTGCAGAAATCTCCACCTCCAGCTTGTTTGCGACAGGTTTACAACTCATAAACATGTGCAGTCCTTTAGTGCATTTAGCCCTAAGTTTAGTTTAAATGCAAATCTGTGTTGATATTTATTTGGGAGGCACCAATCATTTCATACTTTATTGTCACTAAAATGGGGAACCAAAAAAACTTCAAACGCTGTTTGTTTAATTGGTTTGTTTCAGGATTGGTTTGTTTCATTTTTAGATTGAGGTGCGATCAGGATATATCGATATCTATCTACTATGTGCCAACTTGCATCACAGAACACCTTCAACAGTTTGTTGTGTGCAATGGTGACTTAAATCAAAGGAAACTATAATAAAGAGAGAACAACTTTTGCTGTCAGCTGCACTTCACTGGAGACCAAAATCTGTGTCCATAAATTTCCTTTTCCAAATGTGCACGGCTCGCAGACTGGGAAGCTGCAACTACTATGATCTTATTGGATCTTATTATAATATTCTACAGTTTTAATTATACATAAGACTTGAAAACATGATGTAGTAGTGCATTATAATAACACTGAGAGCCCTGAGCAGCATGTGGCACCATTTCACTCATAGAGCTCACACACTACAGTCTTTTCTTTTTTTTTTTTTAACACAAGACTGCTTACAAGAAAGGAACATTCTTTTAATTCTACTGTAGAGTCATAAAAAACGGCCTTCATTCGTCTCCAATTTATTAAAGAAAAAGCCTGATATAGCATTTTTTTCCCTCTCCTTTGAAACAGAGTATCAAGGAACTCGTGCATTGCCAGCGCTTTTCTCATATTTAAAAAAATATATATGAACCTTAACACAGTCTTCCTTTGGGGACTGGGTGATGTAATGGATTAATAAACTAGCCCTAATGCGCTGCAGCTCCTTTGCCTCCGGGATGCAATTTTCAAATAAGAGGAGCACAGCCCAACAATGCCCAAGCACTTGGATCAAATGGCTTGTTAAGTGTGGCAAGTCAAATGGGTTTGAGCGGCATGTGCACCTTGTTGTTGAAACAGTTAATTGGGTGACACACTGGTTTCCTGCTAAGAAGCTACTTCTGTCCACGGCCTCACCCACTGCGAGTGCTCGGGCCTAGGGGACAGCTTCAGGGCCCTCCGTGGTCGATGCCGACTCCCCGGCTACTGGAGAGAAGTACAGCTGCTGGCCGAGGATTTGAGTGAGACCTGTTTTTCTTACGCACACAGCCACCGTTTACCTCCTCGCCCCCCAGGCTCGACCTTCACTGCCCTTCTGCGGCACAACTCTAATAATATAAATGAACGATCACAGTGAATGGCATGCAGGGGAGAGAAAAGCTTCAGATGGGGAGAAACATGGGGTGCTTTTTATTTTCTACTCGTCTCGACATAGGTTTCACTCATTTCTTATCTCTCCTGAGAAGAAGAGGGGGGGGAGGGGAGCTATTGAGCTAAATCCAGTCTTCTTACCTTACAGTTTAGTCTCTCTCTCTGTCTCAATGTGGAAATTAAGTTGACTATAAAATGGATTCAATGTTAAGAAGCTCCAGATAGTGCCCTCTGAAGAATGTGTGACTTGAACAGCCCCAGCACATGAAAAGGTGATTGGGGGCTCAAAAGAACTTGGTGAGGTTTTTGATTTTTCATGTTTTTTAGGAAATACATAAAACCCCACGTAATTTGGATGAGCACTCATGCTCTCCCTGTGGTATCAGACCTCCGATTCAGGACAAAGACTGGGTTCCATGTTTGTTGTACCATTCTGCTCGGTGTTACTACACTTAAGAGATCAAAACAGATTGCTTATATTTGCAATGCATTGCACATATCATCTCTTCTAAGGATCCAAAAGCACTTCACCATGATGTCCCAGCTAAGCTAACAATCATACACTTAAGTGCAGTCACCTCTCGGGCTGAATGAAAATTGTAATATTAGTAACAGTAGGCTGTATGGCTTTTAAAGCAGAAAATAATTGAATGCTGCTTTTTTTCCTTCTTTTTTTGTGGAACTACTCTTCAAACTTGGCTCAACAATGCAATGTGTCATCAAGGGAGAGATGCAGCACTTGATCTTTGAACGATTCTCTCACGGCGGATTTAAAGGCTAGAATATTTTATTTATGCAGAGAGCTTATTTGCATGTAAACTCGATTATCCAGTTATCCAACTAACAAACTGGTGCTGATGCCCACAAAAAAAAAAAAATCCCAAAGGCCTGTGTAAGCAATTCCATCGTTACGTTTTCATTCTTAAAATGCACACAAGTCAACTATCCATCACAGGCATCAATGCAAAGGCTTTTCCTTACATTCCACTTCTCTTAAAACGGGAAAAGTGGGTTTGATGTTTCTGACGAGCTGTAGCGGTGATATCGTGCCCCTGCTCTGACATGGTACCATAAATACTACTTGGAAGGGTCTGGCATTTGTGACACATGAAATCTGAGTTTGTTGCTTTCCACTGCTCAGCTCCATGCACCAGGTAATTCAACATGATGTGCTAGGACTGATGTCTCCATTTAATCTAAATATTTTGACTTTTGTCAAATCGACGGTAGGTCAAAAAACATTAAACATTAAATCTGTATGTAGATTTGTCTCAGCAAAGTTATTTTATTTGTTAGTAATATCCAATCTTGATTCAATTCCATGTTATTGGCAATCAAATGCTGCTGTTTTCATCATTGTGGTGGGAACACACTGTTAGTTTGATTGTCCGTTTCATGAAAATGAAATGGCTAAGAAACATGATCAGGATACAACTTGCATGTTACAGATCAAAAAAAGCCATCCAGCTCCAGCACTTTACATAGAATGTTAGAATGATAATACAAAGCCGCAAAAAAACAAGACAAATAAGCCCAGGATGGAATAATGTATCTAAAGCTGCTGTTCTATCCTATGTGTAGAGTAAGCAGCCCCATTCACATCACTGAGGCAACAAGTTCTTTAAAAAATACTATGTCAGAATGGTCTTGTCAAATAGACACATTCACATACAATTTGTTTTCTTAGACTAGAATGAGCGCATTCTGTACTTGTAATTCATATTCATATTTAGCCTTTGTAATCAGAGAAAATAACTGAAAACATGCAAACTTGGTGGACTTCATAGGACTGTGAAAAACAGCACATTTCTGCAGATATGCTGTGTAGATTTACAATATACTTCTGAAGACCGTTTTGAATATGCAATCATAATAGCAGGGCATGAGAAAACCTCAAGTCCAGATATACCTAGAATAGTAAAAAATAAACCATTATTGCCTATATAATGAAGTATTTAATATACTGTTAGACATCAGTATAATTAGATATAACCATATCTGGAATCGATCGTGTACTTTCTCATATCAGAATTAATATAAAGCAAGTTCTGCTGCAAAGTTTAGTTTACATCTAGTTTTCACTGCAACTAATTTGAATCTGTCCCACCTGTATTCACCTATTCACTCTTTTCCAGACAAAATCAATTCCTCTTTCTATAATAATTGTCAGGGATTAAATACATTGGTAGTCATCTAGGATCACAATTTAAGAACGTAATGGATTTTGCACCAGCTAAGTTAAGACACAACCTTTTGTTTTCATCACAGAGAAAAACAACAGAAAAACCAACATGTTGGTTACGTGCTTTGTGAAGATGGCCCTGAAGGAGTTTCTTTTACACTTGAAAGATTAATGAAAGCCAAACCTCAGTAACCTGGTCTTTTTTAGGCTTACTCAAAATGCAGTAAACGTAAACTGGAGATACAGCAGCCAGCAATAATGTATTAATGTCTGTAAGTAGAAAGAATATCAGGCAGAACACATTTCAGAAAAGGTTCTCCAAGTTCGCAAAATCAGAAACATGGGGAATGTATACAAAGCATAAAAAGGTCTTATTTCAGGCCCTACAGCACTGTGCGCATAGGACACATAGCAACCAACTGATGAAAAGCAAGAAATTTGCCCGGGTCATTGAGTTCCACCAAACAACAAAAGCTTTCTGTTGCAGTTGGTTGTTTTATATAGAACATGTTTTCATGGCCATTTCTATCAGTCAGAAGCATTAATATAATACTATATGCAGTGTACAGCCTAATTAGATGTATTGCCCCATATTCTACCTCATTACCACAACATGTTCAAAATGAACAGACTTTTAATCATTTCAGAGTTACCTAGTTCCTCCTTTACATCCATACCCATTGATGTAAAAAGAAAAACAAACCATGCAATGTAGTAGTCAGTGGAAACTGTACAATAAGATTATTATTATTTTTTTTATATATAGATTTGTTACTAAAAACAGACTTTCACATACTTATGTGCATCATTACTGGAAGCTCACACATAAACTGTAGAAGGCCTTATACATATTTGATTGCCATACACAATTAACAAGCATATGTTCATTTTCTCCCAGAGAATCACAATCCCAAACTCATAAAAATTCAGCCTGCTAAGATTTAAAACAAAAATCAAATTAAAGCTTTGTGCATCCATTTTGTTCTGCATAGGAAATTTACAAGGACACTGTGGTTATGTTTTAATTTCCATCTAACGGAGGAATGGGCACACAGACTAGTAATATTTACACCACATAAGATCCCTACTGGCTCCTTTACAGTGAGGTCCTGTCCTGCACAAATCACATTTTAAATAAGGGAAACACATGTGAGAGTTCGGAAGAAATAATATACCTCCTCTTCCAAAAATATCCTCACAAACCAGGAGGACTTCGGTTCTAATGTCTCCTCCCAAAAGCAGAACTTTCATCAAATCTTTTTAAACACTTCCCCCTGATATTGTACCTGGGTTTGGATGAACTTTGCCAAGGACACACCTCAACACAACCTTTTCCACTGCCTATGTCATCCAGTAGGTAAAATGTAATAAATGGAAAAGGCCTCAAGCAGATAAAAAATACAGCAAACCGAAGATTTCAAACCATCACAGCACAGCATTCCTTTCCACCATTAATATGTATTTTAGCTTCAGAGAAATCTTTTCCATGTGGAGTGATTCAGTACAGTATTTAACCCCTAATGTGAACACTGGATTTATACAGATTCAATCTGTCACACCAGATTTTCTGCTGCATTAATATTTGGACATGATACAATTACAACAGTATAACAACTTTAAAATGTAAACCAGCTATCTACTCTGTTTCTGAAGTTAAAGATGTAGGATAAATAATGTCACATGTGCAAATTAATTTCAAATAGTTTTTTTTTACAGAAAACTGAAAATGCTATGAACAAAATAGATGCAGACAGATCACTACAGAAAATGTGCAACCAAACAAAATCAAATACTTTTCAAATACTAAAAGGATCTAAGCATCTTAAGTAAACAACAACAAATGCAAGTTGTTTGGAGAGCTAAAGCAGACAAGTGGCAGAGCTTTTGCCATGGCAGAATTTCCCTTCCACAAAAAATGCAATATAGACATCTTTTTGATGCAAGCTGTTCAAGACAGTCTGAGCTCTTACATGTTTTAGACTTTTGCATAAAATATGTTCTTTAAAAAAAAAAAATTAGTATACATAAATAAATGCATACATACATACATACATAAGTACACACACACACACACACACACTCAAAGTAACAGAGCAACAAACAGAACCTGAGCTTGCAGTATAATTTGTATATTTCCCCCATTTACTCTTTCAAGCATAGCACTTCACTAAAGAAAAGATTAAGCCACAGGGCCTGTTACATAAGTTCCATTTATGCTATTCTTGCTAACTCTTGAATCCAAACCACAAGGCTTTTCTTTCAGGACATCCAAAACACAATGCGTCATCACTTCCTGTACCGAGGCAGATATTAAGGTCCAAAACAAGATGGTATAGCTCTAAACGTCAAAGTTGGGCAGAGGGAACATTTAACATTTGAAGCTGGCAAATCTGAATTATTTGATGCTGTGAGAATCTCAATTATCCATCATTTCATGTGGCATTTGAAAGGGTGTTCTTTGCCTGGATTGAGAAACTAATATTAGCAGTCAGAAATCTTCCCAAAGAGACTTGTTTCTAAGCCACCTGAAGTCCCAAGAGGGATCTGTGGATCCGGTTTCCTAAATACAAATGAGGGAAAGAAAATAAACACTATCCATCTGCTGATGCCAAGCAATATTTTCTTAAACAATCCACTAAACTCTTTAAAATAATCAAGTAAATAGATGGACAGATACAACACTCTGCCTATAGCTGATTCAAGCAGAACTGTAGGAGGCTGTAAAACACCTGTTTCCAAGTAGCATGGCATGATCATGTGACACCACATAGAATAGACAAGACAAAAACCACTTAACATAATAATAGGGTTAATTCACTCCCTTTGATTACAAGTCAAACAACCACAGAGAAGATAGGTTTTCACTTGAAAACAAAGTCATTTTAAACCAAACACCACTTCTCAACATGAAATAAAAATAAATGTGACATCTGTTTACAACCTACTACTACGACATGACATGATATGTGGATATATGTGGGCTGTTTTATTTTATTTGATATAGATATTTTATTTTTGGGCTAGATACATAACACACACCTTTTTAGATGGTAAAGAAAGTAGAGTAAAATGTGCACCAACAGACGAGAAACCTGTCAGTGGAAGTTAAGTATTTTGATGTACTGCTCGCACACATGAAGAATATGGGACTAAAGACAAGAACAAGTCAAAACTATTTTAAAGATGTATGTCACACACTCAATACAACAGCAATACTGTTATGATACATACATGCAAGGAGTGGAAGTGGCATCAATGAAACAAAATGAAAAGCTGTCCTACACTTGAAACTGACGTGTTTCAGGGATTTTCAAACCTCTTCCTGGAAGACCCCTGAGTTGTGCTTAATTATACATTTGTACTTGTTTTCAACTTCATACAGTTTCCACTTACATACAAAAACTTGTATATGGAACTAGAAATCTCCAACCTTTAAAGAACTGAAAATCAAATTCCATAGATCTATAACAAGCAAATGATTAGTTTAATTGAGAGTCCAATTATATAACTGGAAGCTTGAAAGGAACAACAGGCAGCAGACACGGGGGCAAACTAATCCAGGGTCTGAAATCCCCAAACTTATGCGATGGGTATCCACTCTGGAATGTACAATTCCAGACATGAATATAGCAAATACAACAGTATATTTGAACTTAACTTTCAATAAGATGCGTAGTGCTCAGAATATCATTCTTTAGAAAAGCTAGATTTTTTTTTAACACGCCGCAATGTCATTGATCTACAACATGCACACACACACAGAATAAAGTTGCCTTCAGCAGCCTCCCTTTCACCAGCTTCTTTTTTTTAGGTTTAATCAGAGTCTATTCTCCAATGCATGGCTGGAGAAATAATATGAATAATAATACTATAATAATAATGCAGTTTCCCCACTTTGAATTGTTACTTGTATACTTATCTGACAAAGTATCTGATCTGTGCAGAATTATACTTAACTCACTGAAAGGTGTCTGATACCTGTTTATTAAACATAATAGCTTTAACTGTCATATATGTTTATGTATATATACTCTCACATACTTCTCAATTGTATCTAAACTGCTTTGCAGATACAGACTGAAGGAACACAATCTATTAATATAATTATAATTTGCACTGGTTATACACACACCGTGACTTTTTTTTCCCTTCAATCACTAATTAGACAAAAGGTCGCCATGAAAGCAGTTAATTACTGATATGCCTTAAAATTACACCTGAGCCACCATGAAAGAAAACTTATTATATATTTTTATTATTTTCTAATTGAGCAATTAATGATGTTAAAATAATGTCATTCTATGCATGTGCTATCACTTAAAGCTGATGCATTTAATTGGTTGTAGCTTCAACTGGCTGACAGTTACCGATTGTACATAGCAGGTGATAAAAAGCATGAAATATGATTAAATTCTGGTTACCTCACCCAAGTAACCCATTGAAAAGTGATACAGATCTAGTGTAGTTGGTTCATTTAAGTTGCCAATCAATAAACACTCTGGGTCTACCATTCTCAACAGAGACTGAAAACACAAGGGTTCAGATCTACCTGCAAGGGGCCTATTGGGTAACCCCTCAATACAGCAAGCCAAAACACACAATACAAGGAAATAAAGCCATCACTAACACAGCAGAGATATTAAAAAACCTTTAGGGAAAGACTGCATTGAATGAAAATTATATTTTATCTCCCTGAAGGAAAACATTTCTCTAAGTAAGGTATTGACCTTTTGCATTCTGTGAAGAGTAAACACTGCATTTAGTATCTATAATTCATTGCCTGGTGCAACCAATGTTGTCTCATGATTAGAAAAGGGTAAAAACAGTGCTTGGGACTTGGCCAGAAATTGGCCACCTGTAAGCAATATAAACCTTTATGTGACAGCCATTCAAATAGGACTCTGGTAATGCGATCCTGAGGAAGAAAAAAATATATGCACTGCCTTTCTCGAAGTACCGGGCTTAAGGCAACCTACCATATCCACATTAACGGCTGGTTTACAATAGGCTGGGGAATATAGATATGTTAAGGGCAGAATGGCTTGATACAAGAATACATGTTTTGGCCTGATCTGTTTCTTTAATCAAGTTGGAAAAGGCATGAATTCAAATTAATTTTATTTTATATAGGGGTTTTTAATTGTAACAGGTAAGAAATACTTATAACCCCCTTCTAAAAAACAGATCATACCACTAACGGAATGTGAATTTTATTGATATGTATTTAGAACATTACAACTTTAATTAAATTAATGAATTCATGCATTCAATAATGCATCCGTTTAATATCCTTTTATTAGCATATCATGTTTCTTGCCTTCAATTCATTCACTGTTAATTTTTCAACAGTTCCTGACAACTTCCATCTAAAAATGGGTACAGTACTAAGAGAAATATGTTCTACGAGTGTTCAAGGAATAATTGAGTGTATGCTCTACCTCTATATGAATTTGCTTGCGATACAGAGACAAGTCACTTTCAATAAGTTTGATTTGGAGGTCTACACACTCAGCCTCTCTCCTACTGCTTTTAGTTTAATCATGAACAAATTATGTTTTACTTTGTTCAACACAAGGCCACAGGTTGTCATTTACATTTAAGTGTTTTCCATATTTATAAATGGTGAGATAATATATTTCATCCAATCAGCACTGTGTTAGCTATAGTTTGTAATAACTAGGTATTCAGAATTTATAATCTACATATTTAGAAACCGTGCAAAGCCAGGGTCTTCTAATGGAACACACTGGAATCTTACATAACAGTCATTATGGCAATTCTCACAAAAACAGCTTCCTGGAATTCTCATCTTTCCTCTCTAACAGTTATTATATAACCATTATTTAGTATGGTGGTTTCTTGTTTTATATTATTTCATATTTATCATAATACTGTGTTATACAGAGGAATATGTTGACATACTTGCAGGACCATTATTAATGCATAAGTTCAAATGCTGTTATAATTGCTGATATATATAGTAAAGGAACACATAAATCTTTTCATTCATAAGTGGAGCAAATACACTGTAAATTAAAAAAAAAATTGCAGAGGATTAAATATGTTGTTAAAATGACAGGTTTCAAAGTGAATAGTTGGTGAACATTTAATACAGTAAGACATTCAGCTCAGTAGATAAATTAACAATTGTCATGCTGTCACGGTTACCTCGTGGGAGGACCGTAAAGCTGTTAGAGAAAAGGACCCAAGTGCAGAGCTACTGCAATGGGCAGACAGAAACCAAGGAGAATCCAAAGGCGAGGTCGAGGTCACAGGCAAAAGGTCGTAATCCAGGAGGTCAAGAGAAACAGATACAGAACAGAAAGAGAGAGATAGAGACAAGGACAGGACAGAAAGTAAAAGAGGAAGGACAGGGAGCGAGCGAGAGAGAGAGAGAGACAGGGTTACAGGAGCTAAGGAGAGCAAGGAGCTAAGGAGAACAAGAAACCAGGAGAACAAGGCTTGGTAATGCAGGGAGAGCTGACAACACTTCGCAAAGAGTGAGGGCAGTGAGGGGTGTATAAAGGAGAGCAGAAACTAGGAAGACAAGAGCAGGACCAATGAGAACAAAGGACAGGAGCAGAAGTGCGAGGGTGGAGGAGGAAGGGTGAGGAGGAATGTTAATTGATAGAGTGAAAAAAGGAAAGCAGTGAAGGGAGCAGGAAAAGGCAAGGGAACATTGGCAGCCTCTAGTGGGGGAAGAGGGTCAGGGCTAGGGAACTGTGACACGTGCATTGGAACATGTCAAAGCAAGGGCAAGAGGTGTTTTTTTTGGTTTGTTTTTTTAAACAATTTAAATGCACTTCATACAATGTAACCATATCTATATTTATATATATTACACCATTACATAAAAGATGGGAAGATAAAATAAACTTTACAGGTGTATCATGGAAAAGGGAAGCTATAGATTGATACAAGTGGTGACATCTTGGCAAGGATTTCATCCAGCAATGGGGCTTATCTCTACGCTTCATTCTGACAGATGTTGCCACAGCACCAGTGTTTTTTGTGTGTGAAGTGACTCAAACAAGGCCAGGGATGTGCAGAAGTTGTACCCGTACACTACATGACATTTTCACAGTATTTCTGAGGTGTTGAGCATCTGCATCATAACATGCCCTTATCCTACATTTGTCATACGAGTAAGCTCCCCACTGTAGACATCCCAGGCATGTGCAGTTTGTGAGGGCATCGGTCAGGACGAATGTTTTTATTCTAAAATAGTGACTCTTGCAGGGAAAAAACTGGTGAAACCAGTTGACTCGTCTACAGACAGCTCATGGTAGGGATAATTCTCTTTGAAAGTTTTGTACAGTTTTATCTAGCAGGATGCGGATTTTGAAAACAAATGTCATACCTGGGACCTCTCAATTCACAGGCTGTTGTCAGTGAAACATTTAGAAGAGTTTTCTGGGCAAGAAAAACAGAAAATAGAAGGGGTCTAGATAATTAATTGTACATTAATATTCTGGTAATCATACTACCATGAGCATGAACCCACTCATCGAACCTATTGGTTTCTGCAAACCATTCATTCAATGACATCGGAGGTAAACATACACGTCAAATAACTGAATGGATCAGCACTACTTCATAGTCGTTTTGGAGCTGACCGTGACAATTTGAAATCAGTCTCTCTCCCTGCCTGTCGGTGTCACTTCACACCACTCCCACAGACTGGCCTCCTCTATCTAGGTCAGCCTACCTGTCTCCTCCTTCTCTGTCACTTCCTTCTCTGACCCACCCATTCTACAACCTGATTTGCATCTCCCAGCCCCACAAGATCTTCTCCCCTTAAACTCCTCATTCCTGTTGTTATGCCGATTAAAGACAAAATTCTCTCTGGTCACTTCAGCTTCCCTGGTATTCCTTATTCGACTACTACAATCCTCGACTTTTATCTCATAAAATCGCGATACATTCCTTCAAATTATAATACTAAGGAGATTTCGGTGCTATTTTTTGTGAGTGAGAATGTTTTTATGCAAATCATAAAAAGCATTGAATAGAAAAGGTAATAATCGTCGCCCAAGGCAGTGTATAACACTCGGAGTTTGGGAGATTATACTTGCAGGGAATGAGTTAACAGACTTTTTTTTTTTTTTTTTTTTTTTGCATAATGATCAAAATTATAACCTGAAACCTACAGTGGCATTTAATTTACCTTCTGTCTGCATTGATCCACTCAGCAGCCATTTACTTTCCTTCATATTGCATTAGGAACAAGGCCTCAGGACACAAACTTTATTGAAAAGGAAGAAAAGCATCTTCACAGCGTTTATCTTTATATGGCAGAAAACTTTTACTGTATGTTGATTTTATTAGATAATTTATATTCAGCAAAGCAACATCTAAGATAAGGATTTAGGATGCATGGTTATTGCAATGTAGAAGACGTTGAATAGCAAGCAGGAATCAGCAAGAACAGACATAAAAACAAACAAACTGCAGAGTAATTTAAAAAATAAAAGCTTACAATGAATATAAACTCCAAAAAATCAGGAGACAAAATAAATTCTTTACCAGTTTGCTCGTCTCTCGTTTATAACAACTCCTTTGATTCTACAGTACATTGACCTTGCCTATGCAGAAATGAACAATGATGTGTTATGAATGTACGAATTCATGCAGTCTTTTTCTAAACCTATACATGAACCAAACAGTAAATACAGTCCTTTTTAAACAAAGTAGTATTGTAGGGGCAACAGATGCACAAAGAGAAAAAGTCAAGGTATTCCCTTTGTGAAAAGCAAAAATGTGCATATATTTTCACACTGGGTGAAAACTCTTTGATCAGGGTGTCCCTGCACCAACTGTGAGGACTCCAGTTGAAGAACCAATGTTGGTACAACGAAAATGGAAATGGCCTTCATATGTTAATTGAGTAGATTTGATGTGAAGCCCCCATTTCAATTAGACCTTTATTACGATACACTGGTGTACAAGAAATATTCACTTATTTTGAAGCAGCAAAACTGCAGCTGTCAAGAAATAAGAAAAGGGCATTCTAGTCTTAACTTAAAATCTGCATATCAAATTGGTTATCATTTATTTGAATGTCTAAATTAGGGATTGTCATGTTCGTTACTGTATGGTACGGCATTGTCTTGTATCTTGAAATCGTGACCTACAGAAATGTATACCATATTATTTTAATGAATACATTAAGAAATCATTAAAAAAAAGCTCCAAAGAAGAACTCCTAGGAGATCAGGCTTGCACAAGGATATTCTCCTCAACATGGCTGGTCAACTGGGGGTGCCATATGCCATTGGAAAACACATCAAGGATTGATCGGAAATCTGTGCGCTCCACCTACACAAGTTTATGTAATGGAGTGGAGGATAAAATTGAGGGGAATGTAAATCTTATTGAACAGCTTATAGATTGAAGCCTCAGGATGATGGAAATCAGGCCTGCTGTGGTCCTCCACAGTTTCCAGTGAATACACAACCACTTGGGCCCTCTTGGTCTGATCCCTTGATTAGAATCAATTTATTTTTTGATGCATCAGTTTCACATCCATTCTAGGACATTCACAATAACATTAGACATCACTGCATTTCAGTTTGGGTGGGAAAACAGCTGGGTTGCAACATAAGAAAAGATAAGCCAGTTAATGGCATGTGTTGACACTATTGCTCCATGGTAAAGTATCTAGAATCTAGAAACACTTCCTACAGAAGAATAGAGGCTGGATGCATACTCTTTTATAAGAATCAAATATTTTGTTGCTCAGCATTTCTCACAAGCATGTGTTGAGTGATTAAAATACCTATAAAACATAACTAAAAATATTAGACTGGAGTCTAGTATGTTTTCATCTTCAACCACATACTTTCTTGGCATTTTGTATTGTGCTGTCACAAATGAAGTTTCCCTGACACATCAAAGTCTTTCATACAGGAGTTTAAAAATAAATACAAAAAAAACAACAAAAAAACTCTCAGGCACAAATTGAATGCCATGAGCTAAACTTAACAATAACATTTACAATTTCATTGACTTTTCAGAGAAACTGTGCCTCCTGATTCAAAATGAACTTTTAAATAGGAAGTGCTGGACAAAAACGGTTAAGGGCCTAGAATTTTAATGAATAGAGAAACTTTGCCAACATGTCTGTTACTTTGTCTTAATGAATACAACGTTGAATGGTTCTTCTTTTGACTATGAAACTATTCTATCTGATCTTTTCCAGCTGAAGAAATTAATAGATGTCATTAAAACTTTTGTCCTAATAAGGACAAATGAACCTGTCATATAAGCTTTTATGGTGGACTTTTCAGATTTCTTCACAAGATAAACCCTAAACTCAAACACTATTTTTAATCATTTTTAGTTTTTTAAATTTGACCCGTCTTCTATAAAGCTAGCCTTAAATCTACATTTTCACCTTTTCATAATGGTTAGTCTGGCTTTCTTGGGCCACAACACAACAAACTGTAGGTAGGTGAGCAACAGCTCAGACAAAAGTACACAATATAATTAATCAGATCAAAAGTATCAGGGGGAGAAGCATGCCTATGGATATTGCTTGAATTGGAAGGCACTAACAATTTGAAAGAGAAATTATCAGAAAATGAATTCCACAACTGTAAAGGGCTCAGATGGGGTAAAAGACAATTTCAAAGAACAATGATATCAAGCAAACCGTGTGAAATGGTGAAGACAGATTAAACAATTTTGATTTGCTTGGGGGGGAGGACTAAAACCAAAAACAGACAATACAGGAAAACTGAATATCTAAAACCTAAAAGAATAGCTCTAACAACACAAATATAACCCACAAAAAGCAGAAAACAGAAACACTTCCAGATGGTGCCACAGACTGGATTAACGTTAATTGTAGAGTAATTTACACAAGGGTAATTCTAGGGCGACCTTCACCCCATGGTGTCTGAGGCTTGTCACAATTTGTATTCAGTTTGAGTCGCAAATAACTTGAGAGTTGCTAAAAAAAACAAAATTGTCACCGGAGATGTCTAAACAACCTTGAAAATAAGGTGCCTGAACATATTCTTACACAACTTATTCTGAGTTATCATATTCCAGTACTTTTATATTATTTGAATCTGTAACACAAAAAATACTAAAGACTCGGTGTTCATCAGCATGCCCCCACAAAATCACAGCCCACTGAGACTCCTAATGGACTAAAAAGTAAGTGAATCGAAAGGAAAAGCATTCCACCAAACTTGTATAACACTTCATTGGTACAGAGCCATGCTTACAAACACAGTCACTTGGAGACAGATGTACCAGTGAAATTGTACTCATCAAGTGTTCGAATCTTAGCAGGCTACATTCAATGTGCCAGGTGAGCTGCTGGTGCCACAGAAAGCAACACTTGCACATTGGGAGGCACATACATTTGTGCACAAGGACAAATGCCCGGGCCATCTGCCGACAATGTAAAGGGGAGGCTCAACTGCCCTGAGCCGTGCATGTCCAATAGGGATTCTCTCCTTGTATGCTCCGGGCACTAAGCCCTTCCACAGTTTGTTCACAACAAGCTCTTGGGAGAGTGGATTTGATTGTTCATCAGTGGCATTCACAGAACACTTTCAATTTACCATGATGCTTGCCAAGCCCGGCTGCTCAGGAATCTTAAAGAGAACTGATCAATTGAGCCAGAGAACAGGAATTTACAGCACCGACAGCGAGCTCACATTGCTCATGGCGCTTACCTCTCTCTCTGCTGGACACAAAGGTCCCCCTCGGTGGTTCATTTTTAAAAATTATTATTTCCAAGCAGATTTGCATTGCCTCTGGTCAATTGGACAAGCTGCCCCACCACACTCAATTAAGACATCTGGGCATTGGAACCAGCTGACCCCTTTGGCCTTTCAATCTTTCCAGTGATTAGAATAGCCACTGTGAATTTAAATGGCAAAATTAAAGATCACGGTTAAAGAAATGAAACGCTTAATTAAAAGATCTAATCCAACTTCTTTTCTCTCCCTCCCTTCGTGCACAATAAAAACACAGTAACTGAACGATTGATCAGACCTGACATACGCATATATCATTACAGAGTCGTCATTAACAGCTGTTTGTTTGTCAAGCTACTTTAAACCATGACACAAACACACACCAGAGTATCGTGAAGTTGAACGGTGTAATTAAAATCAAAGAATGCAGTTTTATTTGAATCCCAACAAAGATTCATGTCAACAAGCACCCAACCAAAATGAATAGGCTACCTATCACCTCTGCGTGTAAGTCTTAGTGACATCAACAATGCATTTTATTTTTAATAACTGCCAGTAGATAGTTCAGAGAATCTTCTGAATTGGTCATTTCTGGAGGTCTCTGTACACAAATGTTCTTATTTATATTTTGCTATCCACTTAGAGCCTATTATTATTTTTCTACATTTGTATTAGGTAAATATAAATACACACAGTAGTGTTGGGATGTGATAATTTTACATTGCAAACTTGGGACAAAAGTATTTCTCCTATTTTCTCTGTAAAGAGTATTTACTTTAAGTCTCCAGAACCATTTTTTGTCTTTTTGTATTAGACATGTAAAGAAGTTTTGTGTCAGGATAAGTAAGGATTTGTTTTGCATTTCAATACATTTAGCATGTATAAAGATTTACAGCCCCAGGGCAACTTTTTTGTTGTTGGTGACCCTAGCAGACCTGGGACAATGGTTTTCTGCAGCACTTTGACACATTATGGTAGTAGCCTGATGTTCACTTCTTGTCCTAAAAACTGATTTTATGTATATTTTTCAGGATGGTATATTTCCATTCTGTGGTCATACGAGATAGACTGTTCGGAGCAAAGAAACTGTTCAGGAGCAATGACAACTACACAAAATGCTCTCTTATCCTTCATGAACTACATGTTCTTCATTGTCATTCTGATTGCATGTCAATGGAGCGTATCCAAAAGGAAGTCACCCTATGGTATCATGAAATAAAAATGACAAGAATCTTCAGGGGTTTATAGATCTGAACCTTATAATCCAATATGCTGTTTTCAGGGTGGCAATCATAATATGGCAATGTTTCCGTGTTCTTGAAAAGACAAAAGGTTTAGATATATAGCCTATAATGTGCATTTTTGCGGGTTCCTTCAGAAGCTGGCTGAGAGTATCTTCAAGCAGGTACTTAGATGGTTATTAAAGCTAAAGACAATATCTTTGAATTGGTTCAATTAAATTATCTTACTGCACTGACCAGTACTAATGAAAGAAAAACCTGTTTGTCTAACTGATAGATCCCAAGGCACCGGATAATGAAGAATAGCCTATTAAGTCCAGTGACCTTGCAAAATTTAATCAAGTACCTTCAATTCCCCAATGGAAGAGCGTAAGTGCAGAAACAAACAAGCCCGGTTATTGAGGATAACCGGCATTAATATCTTAAAATGAAGCAATTGATTAGTTAAATAATTAGATCTTTCGATATAATACTTTAATCCAGCATATTTACTTCTCAAACCTCGCCTGATAAAAAAAGTACAACATTGAGACACTACTATTAAAGATGGCATTTGGAGCTTCTGTAGCATCTCCAAAAGAGTGAACCTGCCTCATTAAATTAGTTTAATAAGAAGGGGAGAGCAGGAGAGAGGGAGAGAGGGAGAGGGGGATCTATACCATTTGACTATCACTGCCCCAGAAACCCAAATACAGATCAACAACAAACTCTTCTCCAATATCACTTCACACTTCAATCGGCCTATTCTAATCATGTTTTCTAATACAATTTGAGTGACAAACTGATCAAGTCAGGTTTATTGGGGGCATTCTGACAGTGGGCCCAAGCGCTGTGACAGGGTTTATTACCTGCGGTGTGTGAATCAAAATGATATGTGACAACCTGCAAATCAATCACCAATTACAAACTTGTGAAAGGTCCTCCACCTGCAGTCTACAGTGAAGAGGTTTTTACGTGATGATTTTGAGACCGCTGGTGGTACAATATATGGTATATACAGTCCATCGGAAATAAGCCTTCCTACTGTTTAAGTTTTAGAGCTCCGCTCTTCCAAATGAGTTTTAATTTTGGAAAACTGTTCTGCTTAAAGGATTGTTTTTTTGTTTGTTTTTGTCTAGGCCAGTGTTCTTACAACTAAACCTTTTTGGTATTGAATAATATGTAATAAACTGTGCTAACAAAACCTCAAACAAATACAGCACTTCATTCACATAAAGCTAGGTGTAAAATTACTCTCCTGGTACATCTGTGAGAAATGTGCTATAAAAACACACATTCAAAGCATTCACTGCATTCATGTTTCTTCCATTTTTAATACTTGCTTAAATTGGCGCAATGAGATTTTTCTTAACACACAAAATAAAGCCCAATCCACATGATGTTTCTTCTGTGTTGGTTTCATTGCTTGACCCCTCCAATGAAAAGCAATCGAGGAAACGGTTACTCTGCAATATTCTCGGCATGAGACTACAGCAGAATCTATTATAATAATGGCTTCTTGTCTATTTACAAAGTATGGCAGAAAGGTATTTTCTTCTTTTTCTTATTACAAATTACAGATCCCCCCAAATTGCAATGGTGCATATTTATTTCATCCCCACTATTAGCAGAATACAGACTCCGGTAGTCTGTTTCAATCTTCAACGCCACCTTCCAGTGTTTAATAAATATATCATATCACACATTTGACTGCAGGGTTTTAATCTGACAAAAAGGACTTCGAAGCAACAGACATCAGCCTCTTTTCATTGCAGCTGAATCGCTCTTTTGTAATTGCTGCCCCTGTCAGATAAGTACGCAGCACAGTGTGTTTACAAGTACAACACAAAATAACAGTAGCAGGAAGCAGAATAAATCCCTTGCCTATCAAGATGTTAAAAAATAAGGCCGGTTTATAGTCCCCCTCACACTAATACACTCACAAAATTAACCTAAACACCACCCACAGCAGACAAACAGTTCACATTATTTTGAGTAGGGTTAACAGGGTCATCTATTACCACCTGTCCTTGACTTATGAAGAATAATTGAATGCGTACGAAGGGTTGGATTCTTGTCACGGTCGCAGAATATTTGGGGTAAACCTTTACAAAACTACCCTCTGAAACCATGATAATAGAAAATATGTTTTATTAATAAGGGCTGCTCATCTTTGGCCCAGTGAAGTGAGACTGTCACTCTCGCTCACGGGAAAGGGACAGCTGTTATCTGGGGAGAGCCCTGTGTTGTGAGAAATCAATACACATTCAACGCCCTTCTGTTTCTTCATAGTTAATTATGAGCTATTGATTACACCACATATGGTATTAACTTTAATCAATAAAGCTGCCCCTTGAAGCAGGCACATGCAAATAAGCATAAGGGCTCAAGACAGCAAAAAAAAAGTAAAGATGGATTTGAATACCACTAGGTGAGGAAAAACAGAATGAGAACCACAACAGACCATATGCGATGCTCTTATCATTGGATGGAGGACTAGATTAAAATTGAATATTGCAAATGGTTGCATTAATACATTTATCTAACTGGTTTTTCTTTGTTTGTTTGTTTGTTTGTTTTACAGAGTATTGTTAACTACTAATGCTGGTAAGATAGGGCCCTGTGTGTTCTTTAGGACTGACACTATGGCAAATGGGAAATATTATATAGGCCCCTGATTTATCTTATTTGAAGCCCAGGCCGATTTTTACATTACAAACACGTACAAATGCAACAGTTCATTGTACAGAATGCTGTGAGGTAAAGAGATGTTACGTTTCTTACTTTTTATCACACGCAACAATAACCTATGGCAAATCAATTTTTAGGAAGTTCACTATAAATCCCTCAATACCCTAATGGAGATCTTGCAGGGAAATGTAACCTGGACCCTGAACTGACTTAATATCAACTAAAAGGTGGTCAGAGAATATAAGCCCAAGTTAATTCTACTTTTCAAAACACCCATGTATGAAAACACCAAAAAGGTAATACAATAAACAGTAGACATTTTGAATATTCCTCCGAATAAGTCCTCTCCTCTTTTACTTCCGGCATTGTCCAGGAGACACCATTTCAGAGCCCTGGTCTCTTAAACCCAGAAATGAAAAAAAAAAAAAAAAAAAAAACCTTACATAGAGGAAAGAAAGGTGGAAAAGGAGGAATATTTAGTCCACTGCTGTCACACAACTTTTTGTAGGGAATGGCCAAATTAAATAAAATGGACAATGCCACACAATCTACAGTTCACAGACTTTTGTATGTCTTCTTATGATATGAAGCAGTTGGCAAAAATGTTTTTTTTTTAGGTATATAGGAGCACTGTCTTTTTTCTTCAGATTCCATGGCTAGAAAGTCTCATAATAACCTGATGATAATGCGACTGGGGGGGTGAAAAGAGCATTGTGCCTCCGTAAGCGAACACTGTTGTCAAGACTGAATAGAACATTATACAAGGTGGTTACATGGGAATTTAGGACTGTGCAAATAATAACTCTAATAACAATATTAATATACATAGGCTTGTGCTGCATAATCAGGGATTAATAACTAAGCAAGTGGCTTCATATATCACAAATTGCAAGACTAATCATTCCTTGCTTTTCAGTCATCTTAAATCCCAAGGTTTTTATTATTGCTATTATTATTATTATTTTTATGACTCCCTAAATAATGGAGGATGTGAGCCATGGGTTTTTATATTCATAATAAATGTGTTTTTTTTAAATACAACCCAAAGCTTTATGCCGCTTCGTGGAATATCTGACAGGAAACATGCAGTATTAAAATCCCAGCGTGTAATTCAAATGACAGTTGCAGGTAATGAGGTTTGTGGAGGCTGAATACGAAGGACACGGCAACATAATAAAGGTATTGGGGAGAGAGAGAGGGAAAAAAAACATCTATGCTTTTCTAATTAAAATCCTGCTTTAGGAACTCTATAACGAAAACAGTTAACAGCCCAGCCAGGGTCAGTGTGTATTAATAACAGTACCATGACTATTCTGTCTAATGAACTCTTAAGAAGCAGTCTAACAAGCTATGGCTTCTGGTTTCATTCTATCAAGTGACTTGTTAGCCTTTCCATATAACCTAATGCAGGAAGCAGCCATGGTTTATTATTTTTTTATGATTATTTGTTTGGCTGTAACATCTCATCAACTTCCCTGGCCCAAGGTGCAACTGAGGCCTGTACACATTTGTCTGTTGGCTGGTTTAAGTCACAACAAAATACCAATGGTCTTTCACACTAGCCTTTACTTGCATTGGTGTTTCCTCTCACCTGCAGTTAACAAACTCACCCTTCCACCACCACCAGCACCAATCAAGGTTTGAAAGGAAGGTAAGAGAAGACAACTTCACCTCTTCCACCTCACCTGTTGCTTTCAATTCCTATATTCTCTGCTTGCATTGCAAGTAATAAAGACTTTTAATGGAACTGAGTTAGGGGAATAAGTTTCCTCAAGTTAAGACCTTAGAGTAAAATAAACAATAGGCTTGTCTACCTTACCAAGAGGCAGAGCTGAGTTTTGTCATATTTTACTTCAGGTCAGAGAACCTCTTTTGATTGATTGATAGTTTTCAACACTTAGCTATTAATAATCTATCATTAAGAGTTGTTTTCTGTTTTCTAGGATGTATAAGTAAAACAGAACTGTCTGGTTTTAAAGCTTAAAGCAGATCTGAAGTTGAGACTTCAGAGGGGAAATGTTGGGCACTGTGGTGAATTCAAGTCTCTAGTCTCTGCCTACTTCTTATAACCAAGCCAAAAAATTAAAAAAGAAAAAAGATCAAACTGATTGAACCTTTTGATGTTTTTTTTTTTTTCCAGTTAAGTTGACATTAAATTACCCAATTTTTCTACTCTTCCATGCACACAAAACGTGCACTCTCACACGCTGTCAAAAAAACATCTAGCTGGAAAATAAAAAAGCCCACTGCCTTATTTAAAGCAGCTAGTCAGTTATATTTTGATATTCAACTTTGCATGAAACCATATCAAACTGCAGGGGAAGGTGGATGGTTTGACAAAAATGTCTACCACCCATTTCCCCACACATTATTGTATTAATCCCCCCACTACCTCTGCTTGGTTATCTACTTTTCCAATTAATCATAAGTCAGCGCTATAATAACCATCATCCTGATTAATGCAAGACATTTATTTTTAAAATGTAAAATATGTATCCGCTAATTATCTGTTATTAAGCCATGATTATAAATTAATACTTTAGTATTAAGACAATAGATTTGCAGCACAAATCTCAGGACACCCTGCACCATAGGAAACCATAAAATGAGTTTGGAAGACTGGTATGGGAAAAAAGGAGCATGTCAAAGAATCACTGAGAGGGGAGATTAAATGCTTAATAGTGATCTCAAATAAAACACCAAGGCAGCTTAGAGAATCGCTTGGTCTGGAAGTTAAATGGCATGAGCATAAGAGCATTTGCGAGGCAAAAGGCACAAAATATTGATCATAAAATAAAATTATACAATACTGCCTGGAGGCTCCATGCTGGACCTTGATAGGTTGTTTTAAAGCCATACCAAAATTTTTGCAAAGGATAATCAGCTATGCATTTCAATAAATATTCAATGCTAAGCATCCCGAGGGGATGGATTTCACTGGAGTTTGTTAACCTAGTGTTGTCTCAGTCGAACGAAAGTAACTAGATCTCCTCTCTCTCTATCTCCCTCTCTCTCACACACACAGTTTATCGACTGTGCTGTAGGAGAAGCTTTTTTCCTGCCATTATCTTTTATTTTTTTTCCCTCTGGCGAGGTATTGTGGACCCTGCAAATGTCAGTCGCTCTTTAAAATACTGTTTCCATATTCTGAGAGCTTTTGAAAATGTTGTTGCCCTTCTTTTGTCTGACAACAGCAGGTGTAAAACGCTGGTGGAACATTTTCACACTGAAATCCAGAGGCTGTTGTCAGACAGCTTAGGCATACATTCACTCACTCACTGGTGGAAAGAATGCGAGTTTAATGATTTCCATTCCTCACAGCTCTTTACAGAGTCCTGCTTGTCATCTGCATTGTTTTGCATTTAGCATGCTCTGAAAAATAATCCCTCTCTCAGTTTTTTTGGCTTTTTCAAACTAGGGATTCCTAGAATCAGCATCACATGTATTGACTTTATGCCCAGATATTATATTTTCCCTTAAGACTCTCAAGTGCGGTTTTGCATTCAGAAATATTCTAGGAGGCGTAGCTTGTTTTTTTGTTTGGGATTTTTTTTATGCTACAAAAAAAACTAGGAGGCTTGGCTTGTTTGTTTTTTCTGCTTTAAAGATCCTTGCTCTCTGATCAGTATTTCTTCTTAAAAACTAATGAATAACAAATGTGTCTTTCAAAGACTGATTTATCAAATGGTATCTGAGGCAGCCTAGAAAATAGCAAACCCATTCCCTATGGAGCTACCAGATTTGGGCAACAGAAAGCAACGTACTTTCAATCGAAAATGGTGGCATTTCGGATTAACTGGATCGTCCTCAAATTCAACAATCTTACAAATGGACCATCTCTCATTGTACATCAGTTTTTTTAAAGAAAAAATGAAGGTCATTAGCTCGGCACTCTTTTAGAAGACATTAGCCGGCACACCAGCTCGCCTTTTCTAAAACACCATTGTCATCTGCACACAGAGGTCAATGACAAGACTCACAGGTCAACTGCAAGATAAGCAAAGAGGGCAGTCTTGCGTATCATAAGGGGACGAGAGGTTTCTTGTTAACATCTGGTCTTTAATAAACTTGTGTGAAAAATATATGGTCTATATTGGCATATTACTTTGGTGACCTTTCCTGCCCTCCTAGATAAAAGAAACAACCTGTGCAGACTCATTACAAATCGTTCTGCCTCAGGTCACAGACAAGAGGAGCGTTGCGGAAAATCGTCCTTCTCTTCACAGGTTCATCACGACCAAAAAGAAAAATTAATATTCTCTTCTGGACCCCAGTGTTATCAAAAGCAGTTGACTGCTATTGGGATGTTGTCCCCAATGTTGTTTATTAATGTTTCTCCATCTCCTGTCTGGGAAATATTAAACAATTTCAAGGAATAAAAACCTTAGTAAAGTTTTAAAAGCCATGCTCTAAACTACAACAGGTAATGGAGAGCTCTGTGAATCGTTAACAGATATTATTGATAAATGAATACCTGCCCCCTCCCCAAGATGAGAAAAAAAACCTAACAAATGAGCTCCCTAGGAATGTCTTGAAATAACGGAGCTTGAATCTCTTCACTTATGACTTCGTAAAAAGGGAAAGAGAACTGCCTTTGTACCATGTTCCAAATGCTATTTGCATACGTTTCAGTGCAATTTAAATCCCATTTATTTCACTCAGCGGCAGAGATGAATCAAATGGGACACAGTCAACCCCAGTTAACATTTCAGAGTGGCAGAAATTGCTCTGCCCAAATGGCTAGGTTGGAAGCAATGACCTCATGAATGTCCAAATGCTTTTGAGGCCTAAAACTGGTTGTCAAGCCTTAAGCTAGCAAAAACAAACTTCACTTTAGCCTCAATTACTCTAAAAAGATATATTGTCAGACATTAAAGTTATTTAAAAGCTTTTCTGTTAATACAATTTGAAAATAAGTCAAACAGAACGGACTCTGACTCTGTGCTTTATACCAAGCACAAAAGTTTATCCTAAAATGAAGCTTGAACAAAAAATATAAAATTCTAGAATTTAACCACTCTTAATATCCGTTCATATACCTTCATCTTTTAAGTTTAAGCAAGAAGTATGTAAGAAACAGTTGTGAGGATGTTGTCATGATTTCAAATCACTAAATTTGATTTGATCCGTTTCCAAAAATTTGCATTCTGTGGGAAGTTTCAAGACATTTATAAATGTAAATGTTTTGGACATGGGCGATGTCTACACTGCAATTCAACACACCACTGCAAATTGTTTTAGGCATATGGCCTACTTTACACCTCCAGGACTGTGATTTGGATGAATTCGGTAAAGTGAGGGAAAAAAGTATTGGATCCCCTGCTGATTTTGTACGTTTGCCCACTGACAAAGAAATGATCAGTCTATAATTTTAATGGTAGGTGTATTTTAACAGTGAGAGACAGTAACAACAAAAAAATCCTGACTGACAGTTATTTTGTGTTTCTTCCATTTGCGAATAATCGCACCAACTGTTGTCACCTTCTCACCAAGCTGCTTGGCGATGGTCTTGTAGCCCATTCCAGCCTTGTGTAGGTCTACAATCTTGTCCCTGACATCCTTGGACAGCTCTTTGGTCTTGGCCATGGTGGAGAGTTTGGAATCTGATTGATTGATTGCTTCTGTGGACAGGTGTCTTTTATACAGGTAAGGCGCTGAGATTAGGAGCACTCCCTTTAAGAGAGTGCTCCTAATCTCAGCTCGTTACCTGTATAAAAGACACCTGGGAGCCAGAAATCTTGCTGATTGAAAGGGGATCAAATACTTATTTCCCTCATTAACATGCAAATCAATTTATAACTTTTTTGAAATGCGTTTTTGTTGTTATTCTGTCTCTCACTGTTAAAATACACCTACCATTAAAATTATAGACTGATCATTTCTTTGTCGGTGGGCAAACGTACAAAATCAGCAGGGGATCAAATACTTTTTTTCCCTCACTGTATATATACCTCCAAAAGCACTCACATTTTAATTAAATACAGAATAATGACTGAAGACACCATACACAAGATGAGAGGTAGCACAAAGCATTTTTTCTATGGCTAGGTTGATGTAGTTGTTTCGCTTAGTTTTTCAAGGTTTTCAAAGTTGAAGAAATTGCTTGTTATTCACGCCATCATAACTATGCCCAGCTGTCTAGATTAAACAAGCATCAAATGCGTGTTTTTTTTTTTGTCTCATCTTGTCTTCAATAATGCAAAGCAATTTGTTTGACATGCATTTCCCTTTGTCTGCAGTCACCGCAAAGAAAGGAACCTGGATCATAAAACAGTCTAGGAGATGCTTGTATTCAAATTGTTTTCACAGTCCAAAAATAATAAGAAATAATGGAAAGCTGTGTTTGTTCAAGTACATAGACATTTATTTTGTTCGCCCACTTCATACAAGCTATGTCAGCCTAGCAAACATCACCTGAGACTATGGTTCAGAACTGATGTCAACATCAGTATGTTGTACAAGGCACTACAAACCAAAGATATTCACATGGTTGCTTTACATTATTATTTACCTACAGCTTCATTTTGATTAATTGAAGCGGATTCGGATTTAGTTGATGTTTTGTGTTTTGACATGGCTGCTCATATTCCACTCTTCTAAAAATATACAACACTTAATTTTTCCATCTACAAAGAATGAAACAGCTGGGCGTGGAACAAAAAAGAAAAAGAAAAGAAAGGACTAATACATGTACCCTTTCAGTCATTCATTCAGCCCCTCACCTAAGGAGCATCCAAATGTAATTTTAAAAGACAGAAATCTTGGTAGGATAATTGTTTGGAATTTCTTTTCAGCTAAATGGCATAGGAAATGATAATCTCTAAGGGGCATATTAAACTAAGCTTCCCCAAAGGCATCCAGAACCTGCACCGGGACACAGAAGGGCAAACTCAAATAGAAGATAATGCAACAAACCCAAACTACTTTATAAACTCCAGAAGTTACCCCCCTCTCTTAAATACAGTGGGGAAAAATGCATTTTTACATACATCTGCACTGCTACCATGGGCATTATGGAGTAATCAAGAGACAACATTAAAAAATCCAAGGATCATTCATTATATTAAAAATGTGATTAAATGTTTTATTCAGGAGATTTTTTTAAAATACTTCAAATATATGACAAATGCACGACGGTTCAACTAATTGAAGCATATTAAGCTTTTGAGCAACTGCTTTTTGCAAGTTATTTGATCTGAATCAATCAAATCCCGGAAAAGACCACAGCATTTTTCAAGCAAACAAAGAAAAATCCATCTGCAAGTGAATACATTGGTACAGACTAATAACTCTTAATCTGAGCTCACTAACCAAAAATAATTAATAGTCATCTTAAATCTATCATGATCTCAGAGAGTAAACAAAATGTAAAGAATAAAAGTTATAACAACATGCAAAGTATTCCCGTGTTTGCAAGTAAATACTTTTAAAAAGCCCAACTTCTATGGTCCAGTAAAAACACCCAGTTTTAAAATTAACAGGAGTACAACAAAGGAAACTTACGGTTCCACTACAGTTTATCAAGTCCAGTTTCAGTAGGTAGTGTATTGGAGTTTTGGCGACTTATTTTAAGCATCCCTGAGGAGAAAAACAACTTGACTCGACTGCTAACATTTTGGCTCGAGACCCACACCTATGCCATTACACACGACAGTAGCCAAAGACAGGAAATCAACTTTGTGAAGCAGACAAACCTCAGGACTTGTCCCAGAAGGATGAGACCAGCAGCACAATCAGAAATAATAGATTTTTATTGTGCACTGTACGCCAGACTGCCCTGTGGAATTAGCAAGATAACAAGAGAGTTTATCCCTCCTGAGCCGCCATTTCCTATCATATCACTGCTCCCTCTTACTTCTCTGTGGTTTCATTTCTTGTTTCATAACCCTTCACATGCTTATGTGGGAGATTGTTGTTTTGTTGTTTCTGCTTAGAAAGTAATTTTTACATTTTTCAGTAAAAACAGAGAAATGGGGAGGCTGGGGAGAAAAGCAGTCTTAAGTACACAATCCTTCAGACTGCTGTGAGATGCCAATCAGATTTCAGTGCACATGTCCCTGCCATCAGGGGTGAAAACTATTCCATCCTTGCTTTTCCTGTAGCATTAGCTAGTACAGAAAACAATAGTCAAAGCAGAAACTACAAAAGGGCCTCATACACATATAATTGGATATTTAAAATGAAAGTTCTGGAATATCACTGAAAAGCAAACACTGGGCATGTTTTAGGGTTTTTTTAGGCCACAAATATAACCTCTGGTGCCTTGTATAACTCAGCTTTCTGCCTTGCCACTGTGATTCACATCCTATTACCTTTCTTTCAAAAAAGTATTCCATTGTCTGTGATGTTCAGTCCTCATCCCAACAGCTGTGGTTTTGTCAACATCTGGACAACACCACCTGGGTAGACCTTTCCCATTGGACGGAACACGCCAGATTAAGCATTGTTGTTGTGAAAACAGAAAGCGTATGGAGATGAAACCGATCAAAGCAAGACCAAGACAGAGAAGATGGAAGAAATATTTAATTGCTATTCCTAGGCAAGCCAAATATGTTAACGTTGTAAGCCCTCTGACATGTGAGGGATGAAAGCAAGACACCACTGCATAACTGCCTGAGACTTTTCACATTTTACAAGCTGCGGGCTCTAGTATACAAGCCACTTCCCAATAAAGCAAGCCTCATTATTGTCAGTTGTAATGGAAAAATAAATTAAGCTGACTATGTAATGATTAAGAACACTGTATGTTGGCTGTGCCAACTGAGCACTTTCAGGACTGATCCTTAGATGGTTGCATTCCCCACTTTAAACAATCTTCTGTGTACCACCACTGTTTCTAATACCAGTAGAGCAGTGAAAGCAGCACACTTTGAACTGTGTCTTTTGTGGTATGCAGTCTTTCCTGTATATGGTACTCATTTAAAAACCACTTCCTTAAATGGTGAAGTCACTGTTAATTACAAGTGATAGTACGCAAAAAGTGGCTCTATACATCAGAAAGATGTAAAGTACTGGCTCTTTCCAGACACAAATCCATGAGAACCTAAGCAAGAGAACTCATGATGTAGAGATTCAGTCAAAGTGGTGAGTAATGCCCATAAGATGGTTTGATTGTATTCCATACTCTCTCCTAGGGAAGAGCGCAAGGCACAACAGGTCTGTTACACTCACACACACACCAAGAAAACAACAAACAAAAGACAATTTCAACTTGTAAAAGCTGGTTCGAAACAAATTTACAGTGAAATTTCCACGAGTCTTAGATTAAACTGTCATTGCGATAAAACTGGAATAAAACCAATGGACTAGCTCAAGGTCTTGATTCCTTTTTAAGAAAACTCTTTGAAAAACTTCAAACACTTTCGTTTCAAGAGTTCTGAGATTGTACCTTACACAACCCCAGTGAATGAATTTCCCTGCTGTTTCTGCTGAAATTACACAACAATGTACATTTACCGTATGCTTTTAAATACGGTAATCACAAATGGAGCTGATCCAGCTGCAGGCTCATTAAAATATTAATGCATCATTTCATTTCATTATATATAAACCATTAGTGTGACACATTCAATGACACTTTTGTGCGTAGGTCTCCCTTTTCATTTAAGGTAAATTCATTCCAGAACAATCTAAAATATAAATACATCTCCCGGTGCCTTTGTCTCATTTGAAGCCAGAATCCATTTACTACAGAAATCACCCGTATGACATTAGATATTGTTTTGATTGTCAAAGGTGAATTTTTAAAGCACTCTATCACTTAGAAATGTGCTTAAAATCAAACCCAGATGCTAGAGAAATTAATGATTTTAAGCTCTTCTGACAAGCTATTTTGTCTAGGGTATAATACTGGGACACTTGTCAACAGGGAAAAGTGATTGTCAGTAAACAAGACAAAAATGGCAGAATACTTATCCAGCTAACTGGTTTGTTGAAAGAACCTTTCGTCAGAAGAACAAAACTGTCTGCACTCAGTAGTGCAAAAAAACCTAAAATAACAAAAATCTGAAATTAGAAGCATCTTTATTCAAGCTGATGATTCTTGGTATCTTTGTGTACAATGCATCTTTTGTGAATCTCCATTTAAAACACTATGGAATGGTTATAGATTAGATCAGGTAATAAAGTATAGTAGAAAGCCATAGTACATTGCTAAATATTAACTCGTAAGTAGGCAAAAAGACCATGAGAAAGGCAGGTGGGTAGATAGGTAGACAGCTAACAGATAGACACTGGTGGTGTCTAGATTTCTAAATAAACTGAATTGACAGTATATGGAAAACTGATCCAGAAAGCAGTAACACCTGACTGGATTAATACATTTTTTATTTTTTTTAAAGTATTTGCCAGTGGGCAGGTGTGGATCTTAGAATATCATAAAACTGTGAGACTAATTGTGTAAGCTGTAAGTTTCCACTCCTGAGATTTGAAAAATGCTTGGTTAGATGGTAGTTTACTTAATGTCTTTGCTTATATTAATAAATAATCAACAAAAGATAATTAATTACTAACTATTCTACAATCATTCTGACAATGAATATATCAAATATATTAATAAAATATTGGATATTGATTTTAAAAAAGCCCATTTAAATGGATACAAATTTCAGTTTGTAACATAAAAGGTGAAAAATTCCAAGGGGGGTGAATACTTCCTATAGCTACTGTATAAATAAAAACATCTGTAGTTTGTTGAAATCAGTCTTTTTCAATTTTTCAAAATGAGTGTGAATTATGACTGCAAAATACACAGGATTACCTCTGCTTTGAATGGCCTGGCCACTGGTTGGTTGCTTCTATTACTAAATAAGCATCAAACGTTAACTTAAATTAGAGGCTGAATTGTTTCGTATTCAGTATCATACCACTTTACCACCAAATCACTTTAATGTAACTCAATGTTCAGCCAGCTGGTGTTAATACATTTAAGCAATTCACAACATAATGCTAACTTAAGTAAAATATGCATATGTCTGATATGGCATAGGACAGGCAAACGAGTGAGTCTGTAAATGTAATTCAAAGGAATTCATCAGATCAGGTTAAACACGAGGGAGGAAAAAAGAAAACTGTTTAGAGAAAAAGCTGTTTTGCAATACTGTTTGCTGGACATCTGAAATGAATCCAGGAAAAGTAAAGAGCCAAGAAAAAGTGCAGATTCATAAACCGCTGAGATTTGGCGAAGAACAAAAACGGTTTACATTAACCCTACCATTATGTTCAGAATCTGGGTATGTCTGTTATGTTTTGGATCACAGTGATCTGATGTAATTTCAAATAATCTAAAACAGCTTTTGAATCGATACAAATGTTTTTCCTCTGCATAACTTTTGATGTTACATTTCGGGAATCAATGAAAACTTTCATTTCAGTTTAATGAAAGGGATATTGAATAGGATCAAACTGTTATGTGGGCATTCTGTTTACCAGCCAGATGCCGTCTCGGAGAAAATTAACCTCGGCTTCTGCAACTGCTGCCTTGTGGAGATCTGTATGAACCATGTTAATAAACAGCTGTCCAGGCAGGTGCAATGAAATGAAGAAGAAAAGATGACAACACATTTAAAAGGGATAACATTTCATGATCTGCCCGCATTGGTAACTAATATGTGTACATATTGTGATAGCGTGACCACAGTCAGTGGGTTGTATAACTCGTATTCATAAACTCAACCCTGGGAAACAATCAAATAATATTCCAAATACAAAAATAAATCAAATCAGAGGAGACCAATTTTAGATCAAAGAGGGCTGAAAGATTATTGGACGGTAAGAAGTACATGTGAGCAAAGACAGACTATATCTATTCCAAACCATCCAACAACCTTTATCTTCTTCCTTATTAGTCACAGCAATACAAAAAATCTTCTATTAAGATTCTTCATGAATTAAATGTTTAGTAAGTGGCTTGATGACTTGAGGTAATGTTAAACTTCCAAATGGCTGAAAAGCTGCCATTGAAGAGGCTTGCCAACACTTTGCTGCTCTGCATTTCTAAGTAGTTCATACTTTTAAAGAGCTGGAGAAGTTTGTGTGGGGGAAGGCAGCTCACAGAATTGAGAGTTCAAGAAGTCAATTTATCTTGTTGTCAGATGCTTCACGGGTGCAATTATACAGAATTATACCGAGAGAAAAGCAAGGGCTCTAACAGTCTGAGTAAGGACTGTATCTCAGTGTTAATGTACCCAGGTTGCTCCATAAACTTCACCGTGACTATAAACAACAGCGACAAAGAAACAGAAAATATTCAGTATTTTACAGTATTGGCATCTATGACCAAACAAGGCTCACACAGTCACAGTGGTTCACTGGGAATACACTTCTGTAAATTTAGCAAGAACAAACAAGGTGGGAAAAAGATCTGCAAAAAAATGAATTAAAGACCTAGGCATGCCAGGGATTGCCTTTTTTTAATAGGGTTTACTAAAATAGTTGTTTAGCGCAATATGAATACATAAATCACCCCTTTGTTACAAAAACAAAAAGGCTAACATCATTCACTGAGTTATGAACATGTTCATTACTGCCTGAATTGACTGTTAAGTAATGGCTCTTAGCAGGCAATTGCCCAGACAGAAATGTGGATATGAAGGGTTCTTATGTGAACTGCTTCGGCTGCCGTGCACTTTTCAAAGCCCCCAGGAGCCCCTGTGATGCTAACTGAATGAACCAAGAATTGATTGCATTGGTCACATGTGTAAAACATGAGAATTCTCCTGTGAAACTGTATTACTGGGGTGTGAAAAACTGTTTTTCTAGTATATTTATCATCAAATCCCTTGATTAAATCAGACCTAATACTGTGTGCAGTGATACTTCAAACTTATTACATGCAGAAAGTTTCTTCTTGCGGTAACTAAAGATTTTATGATTAAGCGTTTCTTCCACATCAGTGGTGAATTAGTTGGAGATCTAATCATTTTGGTTTCCACTAACAATTGGCTACTTAAATTGATAGTATACAATTGTATATCTTATTGTTATCCTTAAATAGTGACAATTTTGCCAAAAAAATATTAAAAGATGATTCATTATTTTTTAGAAGTTCCTTTACTGTAGAAATATACAATTTTAGATGATAGCACTGATTGGATCATAGACAATTCAGCTCATTTTCAGTTACAATAAAAAATGGAAATGTATATTTATTTCAGAATAAATAGCATCAGAGCTTTAGCAGTGCTATATTACTTTGGTGGACAGTCAAAAAGGTCAGAATAATAAGAAATCTATATCAACAGAAATTGATTTGACAAGATTAATTTACATCAGCCCTGCAGAATGATCCAGGGCCTGGGTAACACAACCCATGAGCAAATTAAATGAAGACTTTCTCTATTTTTTTATAAACAGTGACTTTTTAAGCCTTTATACTAAACCTGCTTACACCAAATTCACTAGTAAATGTTATGTATTGACCCTGAAGCCTATCTCTTGGGTCTCTGAAACACTCCAGCTTGTTCTGCTCTTGAGATCACGGAGTACAATAATCATCATCATCTTAAAGCAGGTGACTATCAAGTAAAAAATACATCAACCGTATACAAATATATACATACAAAAATACTGCAAAAAAGTATCATAAGGAATTAATTAGTCATACGAGGGGTTTTGAGCAGCATACATAATTCAACAATTCTATTAATCAGTTTCGTGTTACAACCATTACAATTCGTTACTTTTCAGAGGGGTGGCACCTCTGCACCCATTTCCATAAACACTAATGAATTATTATATATGGATTTCATGTTTGCAAGCACTGAAATAATGATAATTCATTTATTAGAATCTAAATAGTCTTATTAATGTTATAATTTCACATAATTAATAGTCATTGGAAGTCAATGTTTAAATCGTTGCTTATTTTTAAAAGATGATAGCCCGTAAAAGACATTTTACAATTTTGAAAACAGGATAAATGATTAATTTAGTGATTCAACATACCTGTATAATTTGTAGTTACTATGGCAACGTTTCAGTGTTTGAAATACAACACAGAAGATGTATGTGTTTTTGGTCTTGACTTCAATGAGTTTGTATCTAAATATGATGAAATTATTATGAACTTGTATTCTGCAGAGTGCCTGGCAATCTTCCAATTTTTTTCGTGCTTTAAGCACCAGGTAGGAACAATTAAAAAATAAAACCTTTAATTGAGCTCTCCTCTATGTCTATAATACGTATTTGTAACAGTAAGTGTCCATTCTCTGTGGATACAGATTTCACTGCAGTTGAACTCGGTTAATTAAGAGTTAATTTGAATTGAATACAACTGTTCGTATGATTAGACCTTCCTTAACCATTTCCTACTCTTAAAGTATACGATACGGCAGCACTTTCCCAACTTTCTCCCCACGTACAGTAGCACTGTTCAGTTTGACTTCAGCAGCCCACTTCTACACCTCTTTCCAGCTGGAATGTCTGCCTGTCTAATTAATCAGTGCAAATTGTCTGCATAATAAAATGTGAACCATTTAGAATTAATTAACACATCCTCTTAGCAAGCTTTTATTACTGGTATTTCTAGCCCCCGCAAGCCAATCCCCTGCAAAACAAACAAAAGGGAGCAAAATAATAACACTTCTTTACAATTTCTCCAAAACTATAATCTTATAAAATCACTAGGCCGACAGAAGCCTGTCAGCGGGTGGTCTATTTTGGAAGGTTTTCACAATCTTTACTTATTTTCACAAACTATAAGAACTATCATGTTTCCTTTACTAGTGTGAGTTTAGGAAACAAACTGCAATGTTACAGGCAGTAAAAAAGAGTGATAGATGAAGCAGAGAGAGAAACCCTGCAGGTTTCCTGTGAGATGTGACTAGTATAGATGCATCTCACCCTTTGGAAATCTGTCATTCTTCTGCGTCTCTCACCTTTTTTTGTTAACTTTTTATTTCTATTAATGGAGAGAAACCAAATAAAACCAATGTAATATACTTTTATTTTCCTAGAATCTGTACAAAAGAGACAAACATTTTAACATAAATTGCATTCATAAAAAAATGATGTGCCAGATATTTCCCATTTTCATCATACAAAATGACACCATACATCGAGAAACAAATGTGAGTTTTTGAACTGAACTTTTCTGTTTTGTAATAATTTCTAATAAAAGGATTACATGGCATGAGTAAGGATTGTATTATATATTTATACACTCACCTAAAGGATTATTAGGAACACCTGTTCAATTTCTCATTAATGCAATTATCTAACCAACCAATCACATGGCAGTTGCTTCAATGCATTTAGGGGTGTGGTCCTGGTCAAGACAATCTCCTGAACTCCAAACTGAATGTCTGAATGGGAAAGAAAGGTGATTTAAGCAATTTTGAGCGTGGCATGGTTGTTGGTGCCAGACGGGCCGGTCTGAGTATTTCACAATCTGCTCAGTTACTGGGATTTTCACGCACAACCATTTCTAGGGTTTACAAAGAATGGTGTGAAAAGGGAAAAACATCCAGTATGCGGCAGTCCTGTGGGCGAAAATGCCTTGTTGATGCTAGAGGTCAGAGGAGAATGGGCCGACTGATTCAAGCTGATAGGAGAGCAACTTTGACTGAAATAACCACTCGTTACAACCGAGGTATGCAGCAAAGCATTTGTGAAGCCACAACACGTACAACCTTGAGGCGGATGGGCTACAACAGCAGAAGACCCCACCGGGTACCACTCATCTCCACTACAAATAGGAAAAAGAGGCTACAATTTGCACAAGCTCACCAAAATTGGACAGTTGAAGACTGGAAAAATGTTGCCTGGTCTGATGAGTCTCGATTTCTGTTGAGACATTCAGATGGTAGAGTCAGAATTTGGCGTAAGCAGAATGAGAACATGGATCCATCATGCCTTGTTACCACTGTGCAGGCTGCTGGTGGTGGTGTAATGGTGTGGGAGATGTTTTCTTGGCACACTTTAGGCCCCTTAGTGCCAATTGGGCATCGTTTAAATGCCACGGCCTACCTGAGCATTGTTTCTGACCATGTCCATCCCTTTATGACCACCATGTACCCATCCTCTGATGGCTACTTCCAGCAGGATAATGCACCATGTCACAAAGGTCGAATCATTTCAAATTGGTTTCTTGAACATGACAATGAGTTCACTGTACTAAACTGGCCCCCACAGTCACCAGATCTCAACCCAATAGAGCATCTTTGGGATGTGGTGGAACGGGAGCTTCGTGCCCTGGATGTGCATCCCACAAATCTCCATCAACTGCAAGATGCTATCCTATCAATATGGGCCAACATTTCTAAAGAATGCTTTCAGCACCTTGTTGAATCAATGCCACGTAGAATTAAGGCAGTTCTGAAGGCGAAAGGGGGTCAAACACAGTATTAGTATGGTGTTCCTAATAATCCTTTAGGTGAGTGTATATATATATATATATATATAATTACGTCTATACAAAAACAGAAAAATGCTAAATCTGCTCCGTTAGAGTGTAACCGAATGCTAGTGACATCTTCAGAGGGAGACAAAGGTAATTTTCATACCACAATTAGTAAGATGAAATCTGCCTTTAAAATCTATGACAACAAACTACATATTAAGCATTGATGGCCATAACCCCATTATTTACTTTTATACATTTTTTAATTGGATGGTAATATTATATAGCAAAACCACCTGCACTATTAAACCCTACACCATTGACATTTCTCTGTTCTAAATAAGAAACAATAAAAGCGGTAGAGTGTTCAACTTAATGTTTAAAAGGAAAAGAGAAATTGAGTGTATATTCAGCTCCTATAACCTATTATTCTCATATTAACATTTAATAAAATACTTCTATATCAATATCAGTAACAGAATGCTGTGTAGGAAATTAACCAAAATTCATCAAATATAAACACAAGCTACTTCTTATTATTTAATTGTTCCACCCCTGTCATAGACATAACTGATTATAACAGGTTTATAACAAGCTGTGTTTCTGGGATGCATTAAACTTTTCTACAATATGTGAATGGGATCCTTCCATTTGTATATATTGTATTTTATAGAATTCAGAGGATCTTGAAAATGTCCATGGGTCAGTGATCCAAACACAAGTTAAGTACAAGACTAGCATGTGTATCACATGCTTCACCTATGAACCTATAAATCTTGCAAAGCTAATACAGAGCAAACGCTATGGAGTAAGTTGTATTGTCCTTTCAGTCGCTGTCATCTTTTAAAAATGTCATGTCTGCTTCCTGAAGATAGCAAGACACAAATTGAAAATCAGCTGGAGCAATGATCTACCTCATGCCTTCTCAGATAAATTGTAACCTGTATGGAATATAGCTATAGGCAGTTCTTTTAAAAATTGCTAAACAGTTGGTATTACATTGAGGAAAAACATGTCTGTAAGTAATGGAGAAGGAAATAAATGTCACTATGGTACAAATAACATTTAAGAAAATGGGTTTGTACTTTAAAAATCTAAATCAAACTGGTCTGTCTGTAGTCATGCTATTTAATCTCCATTGTTTCTGTAAAATGCACCATTCAAAAACCTTTAACATCTATCTTTTTGCTTATATCTGAATTGTGTACAATGCCCTAACTGTTGGAAAATTACCTTTATTTAGGTGCTGGATGGAGTGGCAATAATGTAGTCCCCTAAATTCTTGATATGATCTAATTTGAAAATTCATTATGCTTTAATTTTAAAAGACAATTCATAATTAATCATAATGAATGTCCTTTAGAACTAAGCAATAATGTTCTATGATTTATTATGAGATAATTTAAGGAAGCAGGACTTTTTTTTAACCGTATTAATGGAGGGCATTGTGGTATGAATCTTCATATTAGGAAAAATTGATGAAAGGCAGGCAGTATGCATCATTTCCATACCGTGCATGTTTGGAGGGTGATGACATTGTACCGTCTCATTATTTTGTGTACAGTAATTACATTCTAATAAACGTAGGGCAAAATTAAAACAAAACTTACCACCATATGCTAATGAACTATAAATATCAAAAGGGATAAATGACCAAAAATTCAATCATAAGGACATGTTTTATAGTTTTGTTTGAATTTGTTTGCCCACAGTAGCTCTTCCACGATGTCAAGCCTGTGCCTGGTGCAAACTCAAAGTATTTCATTCGATGTTCGTTTTCTTCCAAAAGTTGTGGAATCGGTGCCAAATGACCAGGCTTACTAGGGAAGCCCATAATGATTCTACTACCCCTGCTAGATATGGTAAAGAAGCTATAGCCACAGAAATAGGTGTATATTCATGATGAAAGGTGCTTTCAGAGTTATGGTCAAATAATCTGTATTTATTTGTGTTTTTGTTTTTTTGGTTGATGCTTTTTCTTGTTGGAGGACAGTGGGCTCCATGTATATAGACAGAGTGAGTATGGACAGTCTTTACTTTCCTTTCCATTGGTCATTTCCCAACACTCCTGCAATTCTACCACATTCTTGTGCTGGTAGAATAAGCTTCATTTCCATTCACCTTCTGGCAGTCTAGCATTCATGATTCCAAAAGGTATTTATTTTCCCTCTGGTATTAATATTGGTATCCTATGGACATATTCTAAATTGAAAAGAACTAAAGGTGCTTGATCCGCTCAATAAAGTTACAAAATAACCTGCAGAGGTTTGGTAGTGAAATAATACTGCAAAAAATTATCAGAATTGTTGAGGTGTGTGTATAATAGAAGCTAGTAGGAACATTATTTAGGGAAAAATGTTACTTGTTCTTTTTTCCCTTTAATTAGAATAGAATAAAAACGCTGTAATTACCTTTTTTTATTCCTTTCACAAAATGTTCTGCTAGATTCGAATAAGAAAAGACCCCGGTAATTACAGTTCAGTCCTATACCTTCTATAGCACTCTAATATAGCACTAATTTCATGAGGAAATCGTACCCCTGCTGCTAATTTGCTACATACATATGAATCAAGGGGACAGGATTAATTTTTAGATATGAAAAATGTTTCAGCCGTCTGCCACATGTAACATATTATCAAATGATTTTCTCTTGTAAAAGCCAGGAAAAGAAAAGAGTACAGTAGGACTATATAGAGGCTTGTAGGTGGATGTCTTTCCGTGTAGAAATACAATTCAAACTCTAGTAGAATTATTATTATTATTTTTTTTAAACTGCCTTAGAGAACCATTTTGTAATGGTCTAAGATGTTCTTCTGTAAATCACTAACGTTCATTTATTGACATCTTTGAGTCCTTCAGTTAATCAGCAGTGAATGTGTCGTTCATACAGTAGAATAGATCCATTGTACAGCTGAGTTTCTTGAGGTTGAGGTTTTAGTCAATTGAACAGTCAGAGTGACAACATACGTGCATATACACCACTTCCAATAATGCCTATTTATTAGGGTAAAGGCATATTTGACAGATTCAGTCCTATGAATTCATCTGCATTCAAAGATACTGTATAAATTACACCTTCCATTTGGAGGGCATCCCCTGGGAAATTGTTCTCCTGCTGCATTTCAAATGTAGAGTGTGGAGAAGGTACGCAAAAAATGACATGGGGGCACAGCAAAGGTTCATTGGTGCTGGCACAGGCAATTGTGTACACATACCTAGTCTTCTCCCCAGGATACAGGGTGTAAATATGTTCATGATACTGTACATCAAAGTTACGAAAAGCTATTGCAAGTGGTTTGGGTTCTCCTCCACGAGAATAACTCGATTAAACTTTAAAATGACAGTTAAAGGGTATGAATCACAAGACCTTTTATTGAAAGGTTTAAAACTATTTTATTTTACTCACAGCCTGTCTGAAAGGCTCACTACATTTAGGCGCCTGTCACGACCAGAACGATTCTGACACAATGGCAAGTTAAAATGCAACACAGGAGTCAGGGCTATAGCGGAGCCAATACAATATTTTTCCTTTGCCAGGATATTAAAGGAGCAAAGGATTTTGCGGACCGCTTTGCCTACATGGTGATTGACTACCTATAAAGTCACAGTATCAAGCTGTGATGAAATCTGATTAAGTCTTTTTAAGATGCTCTCACTTCACCAACAACCTTATAGTTGAAGGGGAGCAGTGTTCAATACCTTTATCCCTCCCTTTAGCAGCTATTTACATGAATGTGCCCAAAACTAAATACTAGCACAGCATTAAACTCGGCAGTCACTTGAGCTGGTCTATGTGGGTTTATTATTGGAAATGCACTGATAATGCAATGCAAGTGCCTCTTTGGGGTAATGCAATAGGTTTAGCCTCTCTTTAATGCACACAAGCAAAGTTCAGAAGCCATTATACAAAGTAAAACCTATTATCAGATTTGTTTAGGGTTGCTAAGATTGAATGGAGTAAAGTAAACAGGTCTGTTTGTGAAGGAATACAAGCAGGCTAAGAACTAAATGCAGTAGGTTAAACACCCACCACTTCCCTAGGCAAATAGCATCCATGTAAAGCTCAGTTAGATGTCCACATGCAAATGCTGGAATTTGTTATGTGCGCATTACATATGAGCCAAAACCATCACACAACTGAACTTAGTCCAGCTACGCCGATTCTTTACACCTTCATCCCATTTTGAAGCAAAACCGATTGTTTGCCCTGTGACTAACCCATTCAAGTTATGTCAGAAAAAGAGAAAAGGGGGAAGGAAAAAAAGTGTTCCTACCACAGCTGGAAAAAAGCTTTTCTCGAATGATCATCTGGCAGGGCCTCAAAAAGACAGACGCCACCAAGTCCTGTGGGCTCTGCATTCTCCTGTCCACATTGTGTTTAATTAAAGTTGGCGTTGCAGGCCAAAACCCCCTGCCTGGTTCCTGATCAATCCGACTACCTTGTTACTGCTGTCCTCATTTTGCCAACATTAAATTAAGATTTGCCTTGAGCTCATTATGCACTATGAACCCAGCTGCATTTTGTTTTAATATCAGTACCAAAAAGATGCTAAAGACCACGAAATCGGACTGAACACATGAAATGATTTGCAGTGCGTCAGAGGGCCCCCTCAGTTGCAGGTGCTGTGCAATATCTGCCTCAGCAGGTGCAAAAGTGCATTTATTGCTGGTGGGGTTTAGCTATTGATGCTTTGGGAATGTGCCGGATTTTTGGAGATCCAGCTGAATAATTTTGAAGGCCACCGATGATTACCTCATTAAGCTCCAAACACCACCTGCACAAGTCAGAGAGTGAAAATATTTCCAATTCTGGAGAATGTGCTCCATCTCTGCAGGTGGTCTGACTGAGACACAGCAACAACCAATTTTGCCATCATATGAAAAATATTTATTACCAAGTAGTTTCTTTAATCTCGTGCTCTTGCATCATGCTTTGAAATGACTCATGCCACAGGCTTGTTTAAAGGTGCATCTAATTGAGAACTAAAGCACGTTAACATAAAAGTGTGACGGTTGAAAAGCCCAGATTTTCGCCGGTGAGCTGTAGTTCTTTTAAAGTAGATACGATATGGTGCTTTTGTAATGCATCTAATATGAGTACTCCAACAATAGATTTAAGTGTATAATAAAAAAAATCATAATGTTTTAATGTATTTTTAATACAGAATATATTGTTTTCATTTGTATGGATGAGCTGTAAAATTTTATTTAATTAATAAAATACTACATTACATTGACATCAATAAATGCTGTTAAAAATATATGCATAGATATATTTAAACATTCTATAGACAACTGACAAATATATTACCTCATCAATGTTCAAAACCCGGCAACTGTGTGATAAATCACCATTCCCATTAAGTTCAAAAGTGTGGTTGTGTTAGGTGGTGTTAATCTCTTTTAAGATGAATTGCACACTGTTCTGAAAACTGACAAGGGTTTCAAGCAAGTGTGTCTAAATGTATGAGACTATCAAAACAATCCCTGTAGATGTATGATGAAATCGGGAGATAATTCAGACGGGGGGGGAAATAGATACAGTGGAATAAACAAGTTGCACTAGAAGTCAAGCTGTCTAATTAAACGGCTATGAATTTAAGTTATATAGAAAAATCCACATCTGACTTCTAAAAGGCAATCTCAAAAAGCATTCTGTCAAAACATTTAATTTAGTTGGAGGGGCTTTCAAGGTGAATGGCAGTAAAAATGAATGCTGACTATTTCTTCCCCTTGTGTTCTGGTTTCTGGCAAAATGTGCCATGGAGCAATGTCACAGGAAATTCTCTGCAGCTTTTTTTTTCTTTTTTCTTGTCTTGACTATGCTGTCGGAATTTTGAAAAGGCAGTGGGGAGAGAAACAGACATCTGCCAACCGAAGTGTCACCCCAAAAATGCCGTTCAAGAATGGCTGTTAAAAAAATAAAAAATAAAATAAAATAAAAAACCTGTCTACACTGCAGTTACACAAAAGGGAGCTTTGCGACATTTTTGGCATAGATGGTTCAGTGATGTTGCACAACTGCACAACCATTGCGGGAGAATAGAGAGATTACAAAAAGACAGATTCGAGGAGCTTTATCTTTCCTTAGCTGCAATGAAAAAAAATAAAACAGAAGAATGCTGCCTTATATTTGTGAGGAACCTGAGGTAATTTAATATCCTTTTAATAATAAAGCCTCCCTCTTCCACAGCGGTGCTTCTACAGTATTATATGTACAATTTTTGCCTGTTTCATATTTAACATGGTCTTGTTGTGCAGTATTGCTAGGTCACCCAAAGTGTTCACAAGAAGTGCTTCTGATTTGATAAAGGACATGTTAGCCCATACAAATCTCATTACTATCCATATTTAAGTGTGTTTAAACTTAAACATATTGCATACAAATTGTAAACTACTGAAATGGTTGTAGTATCTAATACTAAAACACTGCATATACTGTGTGATGCAAAGTAAGTACAGAAAAGCGGCAATACACCTTTAATCTTTAAATGATTCTTGGAAACCGTAATCCCAAAAACATCTGATGTACAAATGGAGGGAGAAGTAGTAGAATCAGTTGTGACAAAACAACTGTGAAATCTTTGTAAATCTAGCTTTTCAAGCAGATGAGACAAAATCGATGGTTTAGAACACAATAGCAATTAATTGACCAGTAAACAAGCTCACAGCCCTTAAAACCAAAGCCCTGTACATCCGCAAAGCACAAAAAACGAAATGTCAGCCTCCGATTTGTTGTAGTTTGAGGAAGTTAAAAGCAATAATAACTCCAAAAAACAATAAACGTGAATTGATGTACGACAATTTGACAGGCACACATCAGAGACATGTTACATAGCAACTGACCCAAATAACGGAAAGGATTTTAATTTCTCGATGAAGAGAAGGTACATAATTACTGCATCACCCCCACTGTTTTCTATAAATCTGCCTCACAGACACTTCTACCTCCCAGGCAGCCCTGATCAGTTTAACAGTGAGTGGGATTAAAACTAGAAATGAATACCATGGAGCTCAGAAAATATATACTGGCTGCATTTTTGTATATCTAATAACAATATATGTCACTGCCTGGTGGGGGGTGGGGCAAGAAGGCAGGACTCATAGGAACAAGTGCAGGTTCATGTCTTTCCTTCATTTTATAGGCTATTTTATTAGTTCTCTCTGAAGGACCTGTAGTCAAAATTGATTTACAAAAACTGAAGTGTGCACAGGTAGCGGAAAATAGCCAGGAATGTTATTTATCACTTAACCTACATTTTAACCTTTTAGGGACCTGGCCAAGAGGAATAAAAATTACTTTATAAATGATGTTCGCATCATCCAGTCGCTACACAATAAAACATCTACATTTAAGAGACGAGAAACAGATGACCAGATTACTGCTTTAACAGTCGCCAGTATCATATCTGAACACTTGCAAGGAAAGAAAACCATTAAGCCTCAACTTGACCCTAAAGATTATTATATTAATTGCAGACGATATTGCTTGGTTCAGTGCTCTTCCGAGTTCGACTGTATCTCGATGCACACTATAATCAGATATCGTTACAGTTGTTATCGTTATAGCAGAAATTATGTATACGCATCTGTTATGGTGATGTCACTCAAGAGTGCACAAATTCCCAGCAATGAGGTCTGTCCTTTTGGCAAAATCTTCTTCTTGCTCTAGTACTTCACTTAAAAATTACATTGTCAGTATTTGCACTGGCTATTATTTGTAAAACAAATTATAAACCACCAAATGCCAAATGTACTAAACTCAAGCTGCAGCAAAAAACATGGATTACAAACCTTTTAATGTTTTTAAAAGCAACAATAAATACATTAATATCATGTAGAATTAATATTTAAATGCAGCCTTGTTTATGTCTTGTTACTCTTTGATGTTGTGTGTCAACATTCATACTTTCTGAAGCTGGTTGCAGGCATGATGAACATGGGCAACAAAATACAAATAAAATACTATGCTATTTTTTAAATGCATCTAACTTAATATATGAGATTCTCTTTGGATAAACTGCTTTAAAAAACTAAACAGTGAAAATGTGTGATCATCCAATGTTTAAATGAAAGTTAATGGAATGGAATGGAGAGAAAAAGTAAAATGTCATCTGTGGGTAAATTAAAGAGCCCAGGCAAAATAATGTGCTTGGAAAAGGGGTTCACAAACCTCCATTACTCTATTAAAAACTTCAATGGCTGAAATGAGAAACTGTAAATTACAAGGTACCTGGATTGCTAATACCTTGTATGCCTTTCCCTCTTCACTGAACTTAACTTCCCAGGATGAGTCCCGACTGGAGTCTGATGAACAGCCTGACTCGACTGATTTTTCATGTCTCTTATGGGACACAGCCTGTCATTTGACTTTGTACACTCACGTACGTACAGTAAAGGTCAAATGCAAGGAATTACAAGGCAGTCAGTTGATTTCCCCTCGTGCCCTCTAGGCAGATTAATCAGAATCACACAAAAAAAAAGATCAGACTCAGTTTTGTTTAAAAGGCATTGTTTGTATGGCGCCATCCTACCCTGGTCTCAGGCTGAGATCACTGCTGATTATCAAAAAAATATTCCAGACCTCACTGTCTCCTGTTATGTTTTCTATTACCACAGTATTGTAGCAATTATCATATCCTGAACATGCCTACAGCTATCCCTACCTGAGCAACCGAATAGCAAAATCCCACATTTCAGCCCTATTGGAAAGCTATTATGCATCTATTATACAGCACACAAACCCATGAGCATAACTGAGGGGGACACAGAGAGACAGACCACCTTGTGTACCCGCAGGTTTGGTATTCGGGGAGTTTCTAATTGCCCAGCGCTGCGTGCCTGAATCAGACCTGTGCTTCTGTCACTCCTTACAGCAGGATGGTGTCAGGCTGCAATTTACAGCACACAGAAAGAAAGTCACATTGAGGATTAATGGGAAATATATGGAGCTGAACAAGCTAGCAGGCAAAATAGCTCAGTTTAATAGAGCGTTAGTATGGTCAGCAAGAGGCTTGGTTTCAAATCCCAAATCTGTCACTTTTTCATGCAAACATTTCTGATGACAACTTAACTACAGAATTTAAACGGCTCAGTGTGAGGCAGTTACATGAGAGAGAGAGAGAGAAAAAAAAAAAAAGATGGCCCTACCGATCAGGGCCGCCAGAGATAATGCCAGCCACTCGGAGCTGTGGAGAGGAGGAATTATGAACCGATACACTTGCCTGAAAAGGGAGCAAAGGTAGCAATCTGATGCTGAGCAAGCCACAGGGAAAAAAAAAAGTCTCAAGTGGTAGACTGCTTATGTGGGACACAGAACACTCAGACGTGACTGTGACTTTCTCTCACAGGCAGTCGCATGGCGTCTCAATTAAAAGGAATGGAAAGTGTTTGATAATTCAGGCCATGACTGGAAGGAATGCTAATGTAACTGAGTTATATTGTATTGCATATTATTTTCCTTCTACTGCTGTTCAAATCAAAGGAATGCATAAAACACAAAATATTTTTTCCTACTCCACAACTCAATATACACTTTCAGTCATTGATCCATCTAGCTAGCTACACATACACACGTGCAATCTTTGTTTGTCCTGTGTCATGTGTACTGTGTATGTTACATTTTATAAAGACTGAAAATGGAGACCTAATGTGATTAGATCTGTCATTATATGAAAAATACTAAATCTAGCCTTTTTTAGTAGGCTACATGTTGTAAAACATAACATTTATTTTTTGGAAGTCTTCAATGGGCCATTTTTCACTGTTGCTGGCTTTTGTATGATCCATTTCCATAACTCTGAAAGCAATCTACTGTACAATCTGCCATATTCTCCCAATCCTTGCATTTTGGTACTCTATCATCTGTCTGAAATTAAGTAAAATTTTGCTATTTGTTAGTCCATGATATTTCAACTCAACTGCTAAAGCAAACTCTTAGCATACAGACATTACCAAAATGACACTGCCGTGCACAATGTGACTGACAAACAACGTAGACTTTAATGGATGCAGTGTCTTTTCACAATAAAAGCCATAACAGTTTGGAGAGTAGGGGCGATTCTGATTAGACTGTACCACTTAAATGTTAGCTACTATTTTGAAATGAGTGCTGGTACTTGAATACCAATCTGGGATTTGTTTGTTTTTTATGTGGGCTCATGCTGTTTGTAAAACACCAATAATTAGGATTTAATTCAGTTTTTATTTCCCTTGACCTTGGCACAGAAAATTAGCAATCGTAAAACTAATACAGTAATTATTTTTTGAATATGTAACGCACTGCTGGAGAACACTATTTGTATTGGTAATAGTGTAACATGTTTATATTACCGATATATAAAGAAACCTGTGAGGAATAGGTTTTTAAAGCTTATCGCGGGTTTAAGTTGTACTTCAATTATTACAATGCTGCAGAACTCACAAAGTGCTTTCATTTAAAAGAAGCATGCCGTGCCTTTTGAGGATGTGTAGCTATGCTTGAATTCTGTCACATGAAACCATTCCCACATTCAAATTATGAGACAGAGTGCACTGCTTTTTCACTGGCTAGATCATAAACCAGGGGATGACACCCTAGGTAGGTAGATCTATGCTGGGCTTCATAATGTGTAGTGCAAGTCATAACATAACTAACAATATAAAAAAGGAAGTTTCTGAAAGCAGGAGACGAACTACACAACAAAATACATCGGGGCACTGGATTATTTAAAAACACCTCCACACATGAACAGAATAAAATCTTCATTGATTCCACTAGAAAAAGTAAAACCTGGCAACAATTTATAACTCACTTTTTGAGAGGAATTTCAACGCTCAACCTAAATGGAACTTGTTTTATTTTTTCTAACCTTGGCTCTGATATCCAACCAGGCAAAGCTGTGGGAAATTTAAAATAATTAATAATCTGCCCTCGTGTTATTCGAGATGTGAAGTGAAACAGTATAACCTCTTCAAAGGAAAACATTTTCTCAGTTAAGTCCTTTTGATTATTAATACATGTATGAAAATGGGCTAGTTAAAGAGAAAAGAAAATGCACAGAGATGGAAATGATGTGTTTGGAAAGTTAGATTGCTGGTCTTCATCTAACAAAAGATAAATGTACTGGATGAATGGGAAGTGAGAGGGAGGCTAATGTTATAGATTACAGTAGAAAATGATCTGGAAAGGTACCCCTAAGCCCCTCTAGACAAAGAGATTGAATTTCAAAGTCTCCAAAAAAATACAAAAACACTTAAAGGCTCCAAGATTTTTCAGGACAGGCCCCACAGTCCACAGGTCAAAGGTTAATTTCCAGGTAGTGCTGCTTGTGGACTGTAGCTGGAAGTTGCCATCAGTGGGAACATTGTAGCCAAGTACCAGCAGAGTAGAGATGGAGGGAGCAGGGTTTGTCACTGGATAGGATGGGGGAGTTGGGCCTTAGAAGACTAGCATTCATATATCCAACCATTACAAAACATTTAATGTGTGATTGAAAGCCAAAAATATATATTTTCTACATAATTTAAAACAAGGAAAACTACACATTTCAATAATTGCAGTCTCTCTTCATCTTGAAAAAAAACAACAGAATGGAGTGCTACAATCACACGCATCTTCAAATGCATCGACGTGGGCTTCGACTACTGGTGCTGCTCTTTTCCATGAAAATGGACTGTGTTGTCAAGCATAAAAAACAAAACCCCCAATTAAGATCAGTCTGGCAGTGCTGATTAAAGGCTCTTTTCTTCCTTTATGAAAGTCAGAGCTTTTGTATAAGTTTTGTATGGATTATTATTCAACAAGGAATTCAAAGGTTAGCACAGGGTCAGGCTAAACAAAGAGATATTTATACTTCTTCAGATTCCAAGAATAAATCACTGACACCACTCAATAGAAGCCTTCGAAACAAAATAGTTTTTAGTTTTGTCTGTATTCCAATTGTGCAGTTCCTGTTAGAAATTACCAGCTAACATAATTGTTAAAAAAAAAATGAAGTAAAAACATTAAAAACAATAGTAATAACCTTGTAGCTATGAGGTCAAATGGCATAATAAACATCACTTACTCTGCATGACCGCATTGTACAGCTGTACAGAAAAGGTGTATTAAAACCTTTAAACATGTATTATAACATGTATTATAAAGTGTTTGGTTAGATTTTGTTTTAGAGGGGGGGTAAGAGTCTATACCTTACACACAAATCCCAATAATGGCAATTATTCTTAGCAAAATCCAATCAACCCTTAAGACTGTACTGTAATCTGACATGGTACCGCTATGCCTGACAATCTGAAAGAGAAAATCTTATGCTAAAGCCTTACAGGTGTATGTTAAACACACATTATGAATTGATTGCAATCCTTTAGGATAGTAAACACCTAACAGATATGTTTTTGTTACCACAAACCTTTCATAGCATAAGGATATTTACAAATGCTTTTAAAGAGACAACATACACCAAAGCTATTAACATATAAGCAGAAACAATATTATGGTTAAAATTAATCTCTTGTTCTGAACAGTATCCTGGCTCATCAGGTATGTTTATTCACACAATCTATATTTTATATGTATGCAATAGTCAATCTTGTTTATATATATATATATATATATATATATATATATATATATATATATATATATATATATATATATATAAAAGATAGACAATTTCATACAATATCAAATTTCAACCTTGAGTGGTTGGAGCTGCACATTTACTGTGAATCATCAATTTCAACTAGAGTAGAACACACATAACACATTTTGAAGTGAATAGGCAAGACTTCACTATCTAGAAAACAATTGTATATTTCAGATGAAGTTGAACAATGAAACAAGCAATCTCGGTGTTATTCGCTGTAAGATGTTGAGCTGAGATATCGTATAGTGTCTGGCACCAAGCAGAAACAAGTCCAGATTACATACAGTATTCCTTACCCATTTGGATAAGATAAATATGAAGTTCTTTCCACAACAACTGTCTAATACAGAATAAAATATATATTTTGTAATAGATAAGTTTAATGGGAACTTAAAAACCAAGTCAAACATCTCACAATAATTATATCTAGAGATTATCATTGGCTATTGACGGGTTATTTGTCTGCAACTTTTCTTTAGGTGTTCTTTTGTGTGAAATTAAGTGTCATTAACTAATTAACTGCAGGACTTCAGACATCGCAGACTTGATACATGACTGTATTACACCAAGATACCTTCCCCATCCGCAGTCCTAACAATAGCCAGCACCCCAAAACGCAGCCAATATCAAAATGTAAACCAGCAACCACACACATCTTAGCTAACCTAAACCTGATGCAACCCTAAGCAATACTAACCGTAAAGGAAGTCTACGTTTATCTGAGAATTGGAGAGTCTTAACATCAAAAATGAACTATATTTGTTAAAATGATTAAAAACAACCTCAATGTCACCACACAAATATTGCTAGATTCCCCTGCACCCCTCAACATGCTGCTTCTCTCTTCCCATAATTATGTAGCTTTTCAGCTGGCCACCCAAAAGCAGATCACAGCACAGTCTAAAGAACTGATATTCTGTAAACTGTTATTGAATTTGAGAAATAGTGTACTTCAATTAACGACTATTGTCAATGCAACTAAATACGCACAGACACACGAAAAATTAAGAGAAAAAAGGGCAAATTCACAAAACTGCAAAACAAAGTGCATTTGTACCTCTAAAGCTTTGTTTTAGTGTCATTTTTTTAAGTTAGAAAACATCTGAAGTCTACAGTTAAATCAACAAATAATGTTCTGGAAGCATTCCCAGAGGTTTTTCTCTCCCTCTCTCTCTGTTAAAACATCCTTGAAAACTCTGTCAATACATCCCAGTACGCCTTCACAAAGAAAACCAAATAACACATATTTGTGAATGGTGAAGCCTTTGTAGTGCAGAACCCAATGGTGCACATCTGTGTCAGTCGATATATGAGCAGAAACGGGAGAAGTCTGGATACGGCCTGAACAAGCAATTACACAACCCATATGCAGCTGCTTAACATCTGATCTCTAATATGTTGCCCCACTGTTAATTATGTAATGAAGCCAAACTCTTTAATCATGATTTTTTGTTCTTGCCTGCTCTCTATCTAACATCACTTTAAAAACTTCAGACTACGACTGCATCTCATGAAGGCAAATGCCCTTTGTGTTTTATTAGTATGCTGTTATCTCTCATCCTCTTCCTGTGTGCTTATGGCATCCATTTTAACCGTGTAACATATGTGATGTCAATCGTGCCGATCTGGTCTGTGCAGTCCATGATCAATGTTATATGGACTAAGCAGAGAGGTCTCAAATTGTTATAAAGGCTTGAGGGGAATAACTGGAAATGTCCTCAGACATGTTAAAGGCAAAAGAAAAAAAAAGAAAAAAACAGCATTGTGTTTCTGTGACTGTGTGCAGATATGTTGGTTGATCTGGGGGTGGAGGGCAGAAAACAAGTTATAATTGATCTCTGCCATCTTCTGTTTCACCTTCAGATGTCGTAAGCCAGACTATTGACCACTGTCTGGTATCAAAACCAAATGAACAGAAAAAAAAAAAAAGTGCTTAGATCTCAACCATGTGCAGATACACAAGGGTTTCTAACACTAATCCTGTACATAAGTATGTGTACAAGAAAAATAAAAACAGGGCCATGTAAAACTTGTCATGTTCCACCTCTATTGTTTATATGGATACAAAAGACAATGATGAGCCCCCTAAAATAAAATGTGAAAGATCTAAAATTTAAAATATTGAGCACATTTAGTGGCAATAAATCACCTGAAGCAGAGATGCATAAAAAGGATTATTTGATTGCTCAGACTGTTTTGTGAAGAGGGGGAGACACTTAATTTTGAAGAACAGCTGCAAGAGTTTGTATTGGATAATCAGCAAGTCGGGTTAAGGTTTAAAAAAGTCTTCACCTGCCAAGGGAGGAATGGAATTGTTTAATATACAAATGTTGAGGTTGTTCTTAATCAAATGCTAAACTGTTGAATCAAAATACATATTTTCACAACCTGACAACTAATGTGGAGATCATCTGTCAATTGGGGATGTCTGAAGAAGGTAAAAAGTGTTTATTTTGGCCTAGACACGCTTGACTAAGGGAACGAGGACCTGGCCACGAGGACAAAGCCTTCTGTGCAATGAATGCTGGGAAAGTGCGTTTGATGTCAGATACGTATGCTTGGTAAGGCAGAAGTCAGGCGCAAGACTAAATTTAAGACTCCATAACTCTACCCAATCAGGATTTATATTTTTTAAAACTCCCTCATAAACCCAAAAGTGATAAATGGTTTATTCTGAAAAAGCAAGTTTTGATATTAAAACATTTCAGAACAGTCATATTAAAATAAAAGATTAATAGAAGTCACTCTTAAAAATGTGCTTGAGTGTGACTACCACAAAAATCTATTTTAATTTCTCATCCAGACAGTCAGTATTTCTTCTCCAGCTTCACTAACAAGGTTATATTGAAAATGCTGTCTTACAACTGCTTCTAAAATCAACAGAGCCTAACAGCTTAAGTTAGTGCTACCCTGTAATGCTTACAACTTATGCATGTTCAAATTGAGCCTTACAAGAAAGTGTTTATAGTGGCTCCAAGATCATTTCAGAATTTTTAAAAAGGCAAGTCAGCTTCTCTCATGACTGGCATCTAAAGACTTAGGCAAGATAGTGTCCCTTAATGGGACCTATTTTTCAGATTTCAGAGCGTTCTACATTACAGTAGTGAGGAGAAGACTATCTAAACTGTTGTTCCCTTCACAAGAGTGGAATATTGCAAAATACTAGCTTGCTCATTGATCCCCTTGGCCTTGCTTGCTGGCTTATGCAAACAACACAAATAATAGATATTACCTGTAGGGAGCTCTCTTGGATTTGATTAATTTCTATTACCTGACCTTTAAAAAACATTTGTTGTTTACAAGGCACAGTTTTGGATGGGAGGATACTCGCAATCCTTCAATTGGGAGTATTATGATTTATTTTCTTGTACAATTTTGCAAAACCTAATAGACATTCTATACTGAGGCAAGAGAGATGCTGCTGCCTAAAGCATTATATGCAGACAACCATACAGCAACCTTTAACCTTAATTAGGCAGCATAATATGGCTGAAATAGACCATGAATGCAAGCTCTGGTTTGAAATCAACGTATGTCTGATAGCTACTGTATTCCACAGTGAGAATCCCGCTGCACTCTGGTCCTACACTAGATGTCGGTTGCACAATGAGCCATTTGTAAAAACTCCATTAATGAGCTCCAGGCTTGAAGGTTCACTAATCCCACTCTCTTGCTAATGCTTATCCTATCTAAGACTTGGAGAGGGCAGTGAGACCTAGGTAGTTTATCACTATGTTCATATGTTGTTTATTACTGTGGGCTAAGTAATGTGGCATTACTGAGCTGGCTGTGTCATTTTATCCCGGATTAACTGGTTCTATCTGGAAGTCTGTGAGTCACAATGGAATTGTTACACTATATCCTTCTTTACATGAGCCACAGTTGCCAATACAAAGTTGAGGAGACGTGAAAATGGAGTATATCCATCACACTAATGTTCTCGGGGACCCTGGATCAGGTCCTAGCAGAGACGGGCATGAACGCCAAATAACTTAATTGATTTGTTTAATTAAATTTTACACTTCCTTTCAATTAGCTGAATAACTGCACAACACAAGGAAGCGGGAAACGGATAAGTAGGCAAAGGCAATTTCAGCCTCAGGACAAAAGAAATTAATGAAGAAATGTGAGGTGTGTACACAAATGCAGAAAAGAGAGAGTAAATTGATTTCAGTATTGAACAAGGTATCCCCAGAGGAAGGCATATAAAGTACTATTGCATTATTATTATTTCATTATTGGTACTACTTATCATGGGAAACATTTTTTTGTGTGTCTGTGTATTCCATAATCAATATTTCCTAATGTTTAAGCACTGCTGCATCTAAATAAAAATCTCAGCTGCATCTAAGCCTTAAAAGCGGGAATATCAAAGCACTTGGTATAAAACAGCCCTATTATATAGTTATACATTTTCAATAAATAACAGAATATTAAGAGCACAAACCCCTTAACCACTGTTTTGCATAGCAGGGGGTCTCGTATTAATTATCAAACTTTTGAAAGCCTCTTTATTTATTTTAAATCATCATTTAATCTCATAAGGAGAGATAGAAATACAGGGATTCAAGCTTATTCAAAGATGGCTGGGATTCGCTACAATACCATTATGAGCAAACTGCTCACTCTCTGGTCTGAGATGGTACCAGTACCCGATATTACAGGAATGTAAGCAATGGATATTGAATGTAGGGGAGATATCTGGGATTACTGAGTGCTATTTGAATACCATATGGTAATAACAAACTTTCTTGGGCGTGTGCATTTTTCAAACAGCTACAAAAACGGGAAATCTTTTATCATAAGATCTCCAATCAGATATCCAGTTCTCCACTATAAGCATGGATATACGAATAAGGAGTTTCCCAGTAAAATAAAAAAACCTATTAAAGGCTTTGATGTGAATTAATTACTCTACAGTTTGGTTTTGCTTGATGAAATGGTCATATACGAGCAGGGTGGCTAACACAATGTTGTCTGTCACTTTTGCTTGGAAGGGGTTTACTGCTACTGAATGTGGATTTATTGACTGTGTCCAAATTAACTGCACTGGAATTTGCTGCAAATGAAGTGGCACATAAACAGGACTGAACTAGCTCAGACTAGTTTATTTAATGCTGTCTCAATGTCTGTAAAGAATAGCAATAGTTCTTTGTAAATGACCCTACAAGCTTGCTTTAAATGTCTTAAACGGGTAAGTAGAATACAACTCACAGAAATAATCTTCAAAAGAATAAACCTTTATTATTTACAGGTCTTGCATACAGCATGGCCATGACTAGTAAGGGGTACATTTAATATCAAAACAAAACAAATCTTATTAGGTTAGAGATACAACAATGTGTTTATGGAAAATTATATAAAGTCAACTTTGAATATCAATATAAATCAAGAAAAATTATTATACAAGTAATTTTGAAACAAATTTGAAGAGCATAAAGTCTTTCCTTAAGTCAAAAGTGATTAAAATAATAATGAGGTTTGTATTTATTTACTTTCCTTTACAGGGATTATTTCTGTTGTGTTTAATCAAATACAAATAAAATGGTCAAGTGAAAACTGAATAACTAAGTGTCGTTTGATTTCTCCGTTGCAGTTCTCATTTTACACACCCGCACAGTAGAAGTTAAAAACTGGCCACGGTGCATAAGTTTCATAGCATCTCAAAACGCCAATAAACACACATTTATGAGCTTACTTGAGAGAGCAATACTACAGCCATATTTTATTAATGTATATATTTTTTGACACCAGAGCTCACATGTCCCCACAGGGCTTATTTGTTTCATACAGTGATTAATTACCTTTATGGTTTTGCTTTGCTCCCCCCCACCCCCACCCCATCACAAAACGATCAAAACATTCAGTGCAAACCTTTCACCAGGCTTCAATGAGAATTTAATGCCCTAAAGGACAAAATTAAAAACATAAAATTAAATTCTGCAAATGTACAATAATAAGTAAATCCACATAATGAACAAGGTGCAATGATTTTTAATGATGAAGAAATTAAGGTACTTGTGTTCAAATTGCAGTTCCAAGGGAACAGCATAGTTATACACACAAAACAAAATAATAATACAGATAATTCTGGGACAATGCTAAGATGATAAATCTTATGTTGGCTTTGCAAGAGTGAAAGCAACTGGAGGTGATTCCAAGTGAGAAAGACCGCATGAGAGATCAGACTTCTAAGTAACATACAATACTATGAATTATAGTTTTATTTTTAAAATCTCCAATTATGTTTCAACACTTTTCAGTCAATTTGGAATTGCCAGTTAGATACATTAACTCAGCACACCGTTAAAACTTCTGTGCTACGTCTGGTAGCCAATTGTGCACCATCCTCTAAAGCGGACAATGGTGCAGGCTGGATTGGAGACATATAGGACCCTACATTCCTACACACCAGTGCTTTAACTAGATACTATTAATTATTTTCATGAAATAAAAACAAAATCAGTTCTTGCAACCCATAATATGAAAAATGTAAAGACGTATGGCTAGTCTCATTAGTAATCAAAGCACTTGCATGACTCGCTTGCACACTTTGTGATGTATAGTCACTGAACTGCTGTATCTTAACTTATAGCTCTATTAAAATATCTACACTCTTTTCCCACAAAACCAGGCTAGCTGACTCAATATAAACAGATCTCAAGTCTACTGATGAACTCATGAAACAGATCCTTATATCATAAGCAGTAACAGCCAAAAACTGTTAAAAGTCATTCTATTCTACTGCAATGAAAACCATTACATTAGCCTGCAAGGATATATTAGCTGTTTACTTTGCGATTTATACAACTACAATCAATGAATTACAAATATTACATAGTGTCTTTTGTACCTTTTAAATTAATTAGATCAGTGATCTTACAAATTGAACAGTGTTTTGCTTTGTTTATTTCAATTTAACATTCCTACATGTCAAATTTGATTTATTTAAAAAGCAAACAATAAGAAAATGTTAAAAACGCATCAACAGCGATTTCAAAAGTCGCAAAAGCAGGCTTTGATATAGTTATTTTGGGGTGATTATAACGTATGTACACATTGAATGCCTCCCAAAAAAGATATTTCGAACTAAGCTGTCATGGCATGTCCTGGATTTCTACAACAAACATATCATAGACTTGAGTCAACAAAAAAGCGAAGTATTAATCAGAAAATAAAGCTTGTAAACAATTTGATAGCACATCTGTTGCTTTAGGTTAGAAGAAATTAAACCCGACACCAGGAAGCAATAGTTTAATTACTCACAAGCCTTCAAGCTTAGCCCACCTTGAACTGACTTTCCATTCCAATTTAGTTTATCCACAGAACGGTGCCAGAACATTATGGTGATCTAGCGTTCTTTTGAAGCTGAAGCCAATTTTCAGAAAAGGCCCCTGACCTCCAATTAGTCCATCATTAGCCTTTCCCATTATGAATTCCTCCTTCCTTCCTTCACCTGTTGTTAAACCAGCTGACCTCCACTTACCAGCCACCAAGGTGAAGCGAGATTCATTCAACTCATTCAACAACAAAAAAAAGCAGAGTCACAATGCTAACCTCATCTGGATCAGTAATTCTGCTTCTTACCAATGTTAATTTCATATCCACCCACATACACGAAACACAAAGAAGGAGACTGCATTGACGTTGTTATAACACATTAAAATGCAATACAAAGTCAATAAACCAGTTTCAGCTTTATTTCTCTTCCACATTCATGAGTGAAATCAAGAAGAACAAAACACAGACATTAGAAAAAGTAAGAACATATATAGTCTTATATTGGATCCTACTATAAGAGCTCTTCCTGGATTTATCAGTGTATAAGATGCATTACTAATGGAAAGTAAAGATGAAAATTGTGGATAAAGTTACTAGTCCAAATTCTTTCAATATGAATCATGACTCATCGTTCTGTGTGTAACACAGATGGTGATTTACAGTTACTCCATGCTGGGAAAAGGGAGAGGCTGAGTCTGTAAAGCTGGAGGTATGAAAGTATTTTTCTTGACAATGTAAAATGACAGCTATTTACCATGTTTCAGTAGTTGATAAGCAGAGTTGTCAAAGTTTTGCCTGTTAATGGAATCTATTTTAAGCAATACAGTTGACAGGCAAGTTTCTGCAGGCCAGTGTGTTTTCAGCCAATGAGACTGCATTTTCTAATCACCTACAAACAGGTGAACGTACAAGAAATGGCTGCTGCAGTTGATTATGTTTTCATTAAAAAATTAACGGGGCAGATGTGTAAAATATGAAGATCACCATGATAAAAACGAAATCAGAAATTACTAGTTATGAAATCTTTAAAATGAATCTTGAATGAATGAATTCACTTATTTGAATGTATGTGATGAATGTATCCCCTGCTAAAGTTTGTCAAGTCACTCACTCTCTAATCAAAATGTCTTTACTGTACAAGCTGACATTGTTTACTTCAAGATCCAACAAGAAAAATGTGGAGATACAAAACTAATGCCATGTAGACATCCTTTTACTTTGTGTTTTTGCTGTTGTCAACTTATTTTCAATGTGACATTTAAAATGATTCAGTGCAGGGATACTTTTCTTTTATTAAAGTCCTACAGTATAATTTTACTCCTACTTAGAGAGAGATAAACTGATAATCCCAAACTGAAGAAAGACATTGCATTACACCAATTAGACCTACATCTGGACCTTCTGGGAAATGATACTAAAATAAACCACATAGTGCATTTCTACAACGAAAAACCTAAAATATCTAATTTAACATAAAAAAATGTTTATCAACATTTTTACCTTCAAAACAGAGTTTAGCATTTTCTTGGTAGTGAAAAAAGAAAAGAAAAATTGAATCTCTTCAGAATCAACCCGTAAGCTATTTCTTTCAAGTCGCTGACAATTTCCATTCAATATGTAATGAAAGACAAGCCTGTCATTTTCTAAAAACCTGAACAGTTTAACTATGATAAACAGATTGCAGTTTGGTATTCTCTTTACATGGGGTTGCATAACATAATAGGAGATGCACTCTTATTAAGAGACCCCAAGGCTGTGTTACCTGGGACCAGATTTAGACTGAATTAGTGTCAGTAACTGTGTTAGAGTCCTGCGAGTTTATTGGCACAATAAGGGTTCAGAATCTACCATGAATTACAAAGAGAATTAAATGACACTGTACAGCTTTCTGCTGTATTATTGCTCATTGTCACTTCATCCCCACTTTAGTAACTCAGCATACCTTTTTTGCAATATTCATTTTGCCAAATTCCAAAGCTTCTGCATATCTAGTTAGTATAAGGTTGAGGTATGAGGTTTTGATTGACAGCACTGGACAAAAACAAGAAGCTTAGCTTTTTAAGTACACTGGCCGAATTTGATCAAAATGCTTTATTTTTGAAATGTGTTTTGACAACTCCAACTCATAACATCATAAAATGTGGGTAATGAATGCAGATGTTGAACTACCATCAAAAATTAAAAGCTTTCACATCTCTGGGCAGGCCGAGAAAAAGTCTGTATGGAATACTGATAAGTGATCTCTGTGACCCAAACCTTTATGGTTGTACAACTTAAATTGGGCAATGTTTTACAGAAAGCAGATTAGAAAGAAGCTTGGCAAATTACATTGGCATTACACTTATATATAAGTTTCAATTATATATATTTTGCATTTCAATAAAATAAAAATGTATAATTATTTATATTTCAAGAAGGCAACAGCTCTTTAGAATTTCCATAATGGTTGGAAAATAAAAAAACTCATGTGGATTACAAATAAATATATAATTAATCTGCATCACGCAAAAATATATTGAGAGAGGAAATGCAATTTAAATTAAAAGTTAACATGTACAGACAAACAACCCAAGAAAGGTTTAAGTAAATCTGTGAGTAAACACAACTATTCGAGAGATTTGTGTGCAAATATTTCTCATGTCACACTAAGGGAGTGATTTCCAAGATGTTATTCTAGAGTAAACTTTAAGCAATGCATGGAAAGCTTTTAAAACAGTGTAGGTTATTTACCATATATACAACAATAGTATTCAATAGCTTAACTGGAAAATTGAATGGCCAATATTTTGTATAGATTTATGTGTACATGAACACACAAAAATAGCAGTCATCTTTGTGGTTTTCAATTCCATTTATACTACCCACTAGCACAGATGCCTGGTAGGAAGACAGAACAAAATAAGAAGAAAAACATAATTTATACATGCCGAGAACTATTAAAAAAGGAGACAGGTAGTGAAAATCAGTAGCTAACCATACAGGAATTTTGGAATTGAAGTAAGATATTGATGAATGAATCTAAAGAGGTAAATCTGTTGCTTTTAACTCATGCAGAATACTATCTCTTACACACATTTTTTACATGTAATTTTTTTGACCAGATACTATGGATATAAAAAGGCTCAAGACTCAAGGCAACATGAAATGAAGGATAAAGTATCACAAGTCCAATACAACTGATATGTCCCAGGCAGGGTTGTGTGCATTCTGTTTATTGAAGCACAGAGCTAACCATGTTGACACAGACAAAACCAATCTGATTCTGCTGCTGAGTGTGGTCCTTTGTTATCTCTTTATGCAAAATCAGGATGACTGGTAACAAACAACATGGTTTGATTGAAAAGCTACATCCAGAAAACATATTTTTTCCCCCTACACCTTGCCATTCAATGATTGATAAGTAGATTGTGGTTTGACATGAAAGCCTAAAAGCAGCTTAGACGTACAACAAGCTGTCAGGTAATAGAAAAACAAGGTTGTCCATTTGATAATTCACAGGGAACAAGTGGTAATAAAGCTGCAAAAAGCATTTACAGACAATGTAGGGAATCTAAAGGAGAAAAACGTCTGAACGCTCTTTATTAATCGTCTAGCTTTTATTTTTATTTATTTTTAATGCAGATTCTAAATTCTGGTCATTTATTTGCAATACATATTTCCTGGGTTTAATTGCCGGTATATTGCTTTAGGTCAAATACCTTTGTGATGCAGAATTAAAATTGAATAGCAAAGAAAATCTAAACAAGCGCATGCACAGAATTTTACTTGTACTCTAATCTGTCAGTTGCTACCTCCAAGGGTTAAGACAGGAAAATAATCATCTAATTAAATTAAGCCTGTCCAACTAGGTTTTCCATATTTTAAAAACAGGAAAATAATTATCACAAGATATAGCTAATGGGGAAGTCTTAAGATTATTTATTGATTTATTTATTTATTTAATCCCTTGCATCTCAACATCATTTTGGTATGCTTACAGTAAACCTTGGTTCCAGTTCCACAAAATACTAGCATTGCAATCAACTGGCTTAAGAACAAACAGATTCTATTATATAAAGCACACAGATCAACACAATACCCCCCTCCCACATTTGCAAAGTGGAGCATGGGTATTTAAACAGGAAATAGTCCTCGCGCGAGATCTAAATCGCCCTCGTATCAATGGACACTGGAAGCCCTTCACTGCAACAAAATCATAAAGGAATAATAAAGAAGAAACATTAGCGGACAGAAGAAAATACACATACCGATAAAGAAAGGCAAAAGCAAACAAAACAAATGCCCTACCGGATTAAACGCTCCAATAAATGAAAATGCTGTTAAAGACATGATCCTCATATGGTTTCATGGCAGGAAAACCTCCCCCATGTAACCAAAACCAGATAAGTATTGATTATTTAAATTCCATAGTGCTATCATAGTGATGTATGATGCTAATGAACACTTTCAGCGGATTTAACTGAAAGGCAACAGCAAAATAGGTAAAAAGTAACAGTAAAACAAGTGACAAATAAAAACAATAACAATCATGATGGTATGAATGGACATTTCCTGCTTAAGGGATGAGAGGCAAAGCTGCTTCATCACAATAACTTTCCATATCAAATGCTTATCCATGCTAATATTACTATAACATACAGACGGGTGACAAATGAAAGGAAAAATCAACATAAAGTGTTTAAGTTAGGTGTTGGGCCACCATGAGCCGCCAGAGCAGCTTCAATGCTCTTGGCACAGATTCTACGAGTCTCTGGACTACTGGAGGGATGGAACACCATTGGATGACCCAAACCATGCAAGAAAAATGCCCCCCACAGCATAACTGAGCATCCGGACCCCCTCACTGTAGGGGTCAAGCAGTCAGGCTTGTATCTTTCTCTTGGTGTCCCACGCATGCACTTGCCCACTTGTCAAGAACACTAGCCAGTTGAGCGTCTGTGACTGAAGCTCCTGCCATTTGTGCCCTAACAATGACCCCTCTTTCAAAGTCACTTAGATCCTTTCCTCAAGGCAACTGCGCATGCTCAGCATTTGTATACATATCAGAGCATGATAGGGTGTTAATTGCTTAATGATATCATGCAGTACACCTCTTTGGAGGCATCTCATTCGTTATATTCCTCCACTCATTTATTCAGGGTTTTCCTTTAATTTGTCACCTGTCTGTAGGAAATACAAATAACATGGAAGTATGACTGTAAACCATGTCAGTTATCCTATGCATTTTAATTATCATGAAAATTAAAAATAGTAGCAAAATGTATTTTAGAATGCCTTCTTCATCCACACAAATTGGAAAACAAATCCGAATGAAGCAGTTTATTGATGAAGGCTAATGCAAAAATATTTCACATAAAAAAGATCCAACACCTACGTTTTTCTCAATTTTTGCACTCTTGGGGCTAGTTTTACAAGTTTGGAAGACTGCGAGACGTTTTTGGCCTCTCCACACGAATACATCGACTGCAGCTATGCAATGATGCAACTCAACTGCAGGGCCTTCAGATAAGTGGTTCAAGAGTAGCCAGTATCAATCAAGTTCACTACATGTATTCTAATATGTGGTCTCTTTAGTGCTGTAAGGCTAATCAGCTAACATACTTCTCTCCCTTCAGAGTACCTCAAATTGGCTCTTCTGAGAGTTCAAATGCCTGGCAACGGGGCTAGCACTGAACTTTGCTGCTGAATCAGAAACCAAAATCTGAGTAAAGGCAAAGCAAACAATGTGATTAATTCAGCTTTGCTTTAGTAGCAGAGTTTTTACATTCCATCGTACTGAAATATTTTCACACACACTCTCTACATGACCATAAATACAGATTGTAAACCGGGATTGTGAAGGCAGTGCTGAACGTCAGTATCTTGGGTACCACTCTCACTGGCAAATTCAGTTAGAAGTTCTAAATATGAAAAGCTCACATGAATACACAATGGCCAAGGAAACAAAAGGCTTCATATTTCAAGTTCAAAGGTCAATATAGGGTCAGTGGGCTGGGGCACTATTATCCTGAATCATGAGCTTGCTGATCCCATTAATTTAATTATTATTGTCTGCTTCAGCATAAAAGAAGCCAATTTCACAATGTATCAAAGAAATCTCAACTTGATTAGATTCCCTTTGATGTTTCTGGAATGTCAAGTAGTATGAATACAAATGTACATATATAAATATATAAATAAATAAACAAAATCTTTCAACTATTGAGCCAAGCAAAGTTCCTTATGTCACATTTCTTATTATTAAAACAATATCAACAAAACTTGCATGCTCTTAATGGCAAATACCTTCTTAATTGAATTTACAGTAAATTAAAGTAAACTTCCCCAAAACTACTCAGCTATTACTCACCTGATAAAAATCCCGAATCTGACAGTAACTTACTGAAATCAACAGTAACAGTCTATATTTAGTTACAAGTTTCATTATCACTAGACTGTTTCCTTGTGCTCATTTTTGAACTACGCGACTTACTGTGAATCTGCGTTCATAAACAAAATGCCTGATGTTACATAATACAGATGTGAGCAATAAAGGAACATCTGTTATAAATGTTCTTTTAATCTCAATGCGATATTACTGCAATGTAAACCGACTCTGCATTATTAGATCTTCTGTCAAACAAGGCTTGCAGGACTTCCTGACTGGGTGCCTATAGGCTATTATCTGTTTTGAATGCACCGCAATTCCTGCACAGTGAGGGGGGGCGGTGGAGGAAATTTGCGGAATAAATGAAGGAGGACTAATTTGCATCAGCATGGATTTCTTCTGAAGTCTCGTACTGCAAGAAACACACAAATCTTGTAGCTAACCAAGGTGGTCAGTAAAACCCCTAACTATTTTACTTGATAGAATGGAATTATAAAATGAGCACAAATAAAATCTAAAAGCTCTTGATGGGAATGAACCCAATACGAACAATGTGAAACACAGACATCCTACGCACAAATCAGCCACAATCTTCCTAAATGACAGGAAGGAAAGATACAGCACTGGCTCTATCGAGATGAACGTGCTTTATTAATCTGTCCCATACCCAAGGAAAAAAACCTTGTTATGGGGGAACAAAAAGACAATCCATTCTAATATTACACACATTTCCATTTCCTATCAGATTATTAAAGTCTTCCTTTTCCTTCTCTAAACTACAGGTCAACAACAAAAAAAAGAAACATGTTTTGTGCATACATTTCAATGCACGTCTTTAAATCCCTCTACATCTTATTGTGGAAATTATAAGATTGGTCTTTTTTGTTTTTCTCAATGCTGATTCTTGAAGTTTCAATCTTCCGCTTAAGTTTCGGATTTGTAATACACTAAGTTCAGCTTATTATGTGCTCAGATCTGTTCTATAAAAACATTTTTTCTTCATGTTGTAAGCTGTTTAGCATTAAGCAATTATGTCATGTAAAACCTTAGAGACCAAGAGATGAACGACTACCACTGTACTACCTCAACAAACAAATCAATGCTTACCCATCAAAACAACAATTCACTCGAGGGTTACTTTTTTATTAAGAATTTGAGCTCCCGCTGCTAGCCTGGAAACTAAAGTGCCGGGGAAAAAAAGCCGCGTTCGTGTTGCTATGTGCTTGCTGAACACACTGCAGATATTAAAGCAAAGAAATGGGCTCGTATTATTTATTTATGTATTTATTTGAATCATGGAAGCAGAGCCAAGTCCATATCAACTTCATATTTGTTTTGCCATTGATCTTTGATATTTGAAAATAAAATAAATAATAAATGAATGAATAAATAAATGCATGCTTTTTACGGTTTCTCAAATTTAGCCACAGTATGTTTCTGGCATGCTCTGGCAACTCTATCCAGTTTTTAATGCCAGGCGAATAGAATACTTATTAGCGAACAAGCTCTTTTGGCCTTTGGAATTTCAACAGCAATCAAAATTACATATCTACTTTCTACATTTACAATTATGACTCAGTTTCTGTACTTGTTTATACTCGCTGCATTGCTTATATTCAGTTTGCTCCTTGAAATCCAAAGTAGGATGATTTATAAATGTGCAGGAGTCTCTCTTCAAATAACACCTGGATGTCAAACAGTTGATGCAGGTCACTTCCACCCCCCATCCAGTACCTGCACGTCCCACAATCCCCTGGTATGCTCGGCAATGAAGAACATGGTCTTTCCCATGTCATCACCATGAACTTAATAAAATCACGTTTGCTTAATCTCCACATTATGCAATGCCCTGCGTGAAATCAATTTAGCTAATCATCAGATGTTATCAAATTATCAATGATGACAGACCCATCCACAAGTCACCACTTTGCCTGTTCTCACTGCACAACAGCTCAGTACAGAACCATATGTTTGGATGCAGGAAAATCAACCCCATCCTGTCTAATGTCTGGAAACTACAATTATATGCTTCCCGCGTGTCTCCAGCCAAGATCGGCAACATGCCACAAGTGGAAAACCCAGAAAATTGATATATCTAAGTCAATTCACTAATGCAGGCATAGTGGTTTTAATCAGTTTTGGTTTAGTTTGCCAACCTTTATACATGTTTATTGGCAAAAAGAAGAGGGCTCACAGATTTACAATGAGCCACAGGCATTGTTTGAAACTGACCAATTATTAGTTGGATAGATTAGAAAAGTGGACAGAAGGTCAAGCCATGCCTGTAACATGGTGAAGGCAACTGGAAAACAACATGGCAAAAACTGGGTTTTAATGTAAAGATGATTTACAATGTCTTTTGTGCAAGTGTGGTATCTAGGAGTGTGTTAAATGGGGTCACCACTGTAAAACACTCAAGTGGCTAGTCTATTTTTACAGCAAACTGGATGTGTAATCTTTTTTCTTCAAAAATGTGCCCATACAGTAAATTGCTTTCCAATCCATAAACAATCAGATCCTTATTTTCAAACTCAGAATAAAAAAAAAAAGCCTGGGATTAATCACTCCATCCTTAAAATGTCAACTGTAATGGATTAATATCTGAAACTTTGCATGCTCTCAAAATGGAAGGGTTTAAGGAGGAAATTGTTACTAAGTGTGTAACGGGCAAAGGCCCTTAAAAAGGACTTACCTCAGTGAATTTAGGATGAAGCACATTTCCAAAATAGGTTTGTCATTTTAACAATACAAAGAGAACCTGAACGTCTGTATGAAATGCATTTTGTCCTGTCTGGACAGAACAGCCTATGCAATAATGCCTTACACACACTGTAAATCCAAAAGTGATTACTGGTGGTTTATGATGCGATTGTTGTCAGGGCAAAAATATCAGACACATACAGCACTAATAGTATAAGGCTATTTGCAATAACTGTTATATGTAATGCTACTCCACAACAGGAGTTTACTAGATTTATTGTATCCTAAGTTACAATATATGTATTTAATCTGAGGTATTCTCAGGCCTGTAGCTCATATGAGAAACCAAGATCAGTTGATTACCAAAACTCAGGGGGAAATGGAAAGAGCCCATATTTCATTTTACATGCACACAAAATCATGTCTTCAGTACACATTGTTTAAAAGAGATCAAACAAACGTGATATGCTATGGGGTTTTGGAGATGTATGACTGACTCTTTAAAATAATATACCATCTGCGCTGATGTTTGCGGTGGAGAATAATAGAGGTAACGTTTAATAGTGTAAATGGCTGAACATATCATAATAGGACAATTAAGAGTGGATATCCCTGTGCCAATGTGCAGTATAGATCACCATGTGATGTTTTCAGTGTTGCAAACCCATTATCAAAGGCCTTGTACACAGAAGGGCCAAAAGCTGAGCTGCTCAATACAGAGTTTCAGCAAACAAACCAGCAACTGCTGACAGTGGTGGCAACATCTCTGATATCTGCCTTTTTTGCATTTGTTGTTTTTTGTTTTTGTTTTTACTGACGGGGAGTATTATGGAGAAATGTGCTTTATTTGTATAACAAAGCGATAATAAAAGGGGAATACATTTGGTATTTTACCCAACAACCTTTCCTATGTATTTAGAAACGGGTTTTGAGATCAAACAACATGTGAAAATGCTTTTCAGTGCCAGTAAGTAGTATTTCAGGGTCACAGCCATTAAATGGACGTTCTCTGCATGACATTTTGCATAGAAGAAAGGAACACTTCTCTATGTTTAGGTAGAAGGTTCCACCTAGTACGTGCCGGGCCTGTAAATGTTCTCTCTCATTTATCCACAGATTGGTTTTTACACGGCGTTTCAATTTATATTTACGGATGTGCAAACCAGACGCCTATTTTGTAAATAGTAATTCCCCAGGATTACCAAGCTCTTCTGCTACATGAAAAATGGGAAAAACTAATGTTGCTCCCAGATGTTTGTTGGCAATATGTAATGATTTCGTTTTTGGGGAAATAAAAAACTTTTTTGCTTCACTGGACAACATTAATTAAGGTTATATAACCATCTCCATAAATCTGTATACACACAAGAAAAAAAAAAATCTGTCACTGCTTTTGGTTCCACTTCTCATGGCTAACAGTCAGAAAGGCTGAATATTTTTACTATTCCAATATTATGATGTAACAGGCATGACGAGCACATTTTAATCAAGTAAATATGTTACAAAATAAACCAAATGAACCAACACTTAAAAGAATATGATTGAAAAAAGATTATGCTAGCAATACACTTCTATCATTCAGTTGTACATAGTATTTCAAAAGATATTTCTTGAAGGATCTCAGTGATTCAGCTCACAAGAAAATGTTTAATGGTATAGCTTAATTTTAATCACAGGATATTCATGTATACTTTTGAAAACAAATGATCCCGTTATTTATTTATTTTTTGGGGGGCAATAAAACACAAACCACTCAGCACTGTCCACACGGCTCACATTTAATAACAAAACATGAGTTGGTCCTTATATTGCTTTTACCTTTTGCTGTATTGAAATACTTCACTCACGTAGTATGTTGATGCAACTTGACCTTACTGTGCAGTGGAGATTTAGTCTTACAGAGCAAAACAGCCAATGTGCTTATCACATCCAATTCAAAAGGGAAACCATTTTTAACAGCTTACTGTTTAGCTTAAAAACTGATTCTGGTCATCATTCACTGCACAGGGATTTATATGTCCAGACAGTCCCATTTATTGCATTTGACACTATCATAGGAATAGCCTCGAGGCCAGTGTCATACATTATCTACATTATGCAGTGACAGGAATGTCTACCTGTTTTACTTCTGTACTGAAACAGGTCTTGAAAAGTACTATACAGTATTTAGGCACTGATAATGCTGCAGGCGTTTCATGCACACAAATTTCAGGAATCCTTTCCTCTATAGGCTAAAACTGATATATATTATTGACTTCCTGAAGGCTGCAGTCTTGGCATCTTTCACTGCTACTGTAGTTCGGCCATTTGCAGACTTCCCACTTGCTTTCAAATGAAGACAATTGTTAAATATTTCAACCGGGACTCCCATCTTCTTAACCTAGCACAGGTTCTTACCAACTTAATACCCATTCTTGGCAGCACAGGCACTCTTGAGAAATAACATTATTTTTATATCACTGGGTAAATGTTTCCAACTCTTTGAACATTACAGGGATAGCCAATGCTCATCCAAGACAGAGACAAAGAGCTATAACTCACCTAATACTTAATTTCACTGTGCATGTACCAATAGGATCTGGAAAACTCACTTTGCAAAAGCAACAAACAAAACATTCTGGCACATCAACACAATGCATACCTTGAGATAAAACAAGCAAGAAATTGCAGTACAGTATGGGATATCAGCAATGTCTTTCCAAAGTTTTATCTATCTGCAAGGATTTCATAAACTATAATGTGTTTTTCTCTTGTTATGAAATAGCAAAAAATTTATTCACTGGATTAATTACTGGAGTAGAGCAGGTATGGTGCAATATGCATAAACAGGAAAAAAAAGATGAAGGATTGGCTGAATAACCTAACAAGAGTTTATTATTTCAAATATTTTGAAATCTTTCTCCTGCATTGGTTTATGATCAGTAACCCAGATTTTTTTTAATGGCCAGCTGTACCTCTCAGAACTCAGAAACTATGACCACAAACTGCAAGAAACTAAAACCTGTACCAGGCCCCATTGTTTATTGGGGAATGGTATTCCCCTTGTTTGCAGTTCACCTCCTTTGCACACTGGCTTTCCTTTAACTGGCACAGTACCATCTTCACAGACACTTTACCAGCTGCTCTACTACTCAAGGGAAAACATCTCCCTCCGACTTACACATTTCCTCCTTACCTGGATGATCAAATTTCCACACATCTTCCACATACAGTGAGGGAAAAAAGTATTTGATCTCCTGCTGATTTTGTACGTTTGCCCACTGACAAAGAAATGATCAGTCTATAATTTTAATGGTAGTTGTATTTTAACAGTGAGAGACAGAATAACAACAAAAAAATCCAGAAAAACGCATTTCAAAGAAGTTATAAACTGATTTGCATGTTAATGAGGGAAATAAGTATTTGACCCCTTCGACTTAGTACTTGGTGGCAAAACCCTTGTTGGCAATCACAGAGGTCACACGTTTCTTGTAGTTGGCCACCAGGTTTGCACACATCTCAGGAGGGATTTTGTCCCACTCCTCTTTGCAGATCCTCTCCCAAGTCATTAAGGTTTCGAGGCCGACGTATGGCAACTCGAACCTTCAGCTCCTGCCACAGATTTTCTATGGGATTAAGGTCTGGAGACTGGCTAGGCCACTCCAAGACCTTAATGTGCTTCTTCTTGAGCCACTCCTTTGTTGCCTTGGCTGTGTGTTTTGGGTCATTGTCATGCTGGAATACCCATCCACGACCCATTTTCAATGCCCTGGCTGTGGGAAGGAGGTTCTCACCCAAGATTTGACGGTACATGGCCCCGTCCATCGTCCCTTTGATGTGGTGCAGTTGTCCTGTCCCCTTAGCAGAAAAACACCTCCAAAGCATAATGTTTCCACCTCCATGTTTGACGGTGGGGATGGTGTTCTTGGGGTCATTCCTCCTCCTCCAAACACGGTGAGTTGAGTTGATGCCAAAGAGCTCGATTTTGGTCTCATCTGACCACAACACTTTCACCCAGTTCTCCTCTGAATCATTCAGATGTTCATTGGCAAACTTCAGACGGGCCTGTACATGTGCTTTCTTGAGCAGGGGGACCTTGCGGGTGCTGCAGGATTTCAGTCCTTCACGGCGTAGTGTGTTACCAGTTGTTTTCTTGGTGACTATGGTCCCAGCTGCCTTGAGATCATTAACAAGATCCTCCCGTGTAGTTCTGGGCTGATTCCTCACCATTCTCATGATCATTGAAACTCCACGAGGTGAGATCTTGCATGGAGCCCCAGGCTGAGGGAGACTGACAGTTATTTTGTGTTTCTTCCATTTGCGAATAATCACACCAACTGTTGTCACCCTCTCAACAAGCTGCTTGGCGATGGTCTTGTAGCCCATTCCAGCCTTGTGTAGGTCTACAATCTTGTCCCTGACATCCTTGGACAGCTCTTTGGTCTTGGCCATGGTGGAGAGTTTGGAATCTGATTGATTGATTGCTTCTGTGGACAGGTGTCTTTTATACAGGTAACGAGCTGAGATTAGGAGCACTCCCTTTAAGGGAGCCAGAAATCATGCTGATTGATAGGGGATCAAATAATTTCCCTCATTAACATGCAAATCAATGTATAACTTTTTTGAAATGCGTTTTTCTGGATTTTTTTGTTGTTATTCTGTCTCTCACTGTTAAAATACACCTACCATTAAAATTATAGACTGATCATTTCTTTGTCAGTGGGCAAACGTACAAAATCAGCAGGGGATCAAATACTTTTTTCCCTCACTGTACATACTAACTGAATCCACTCTCTTGCTTCTTCCAGTATCCCAAGAGATGTTCTGGCAAGAGCCCAGGCCTTACAGGGAGCTCACCCATTCTGGCATTGACCAAGGGCAGCCACTGTCCAGATGGCATCTTCACCAACATTTTAACCTTCTTGGCATGACTGTTAGCTACCATCTTACCTTTAAGTCTCCATAGAGTGGATAGATCACACAAGACAAGTGCCTGAACTTAATGTATCTTTTTTATAACACATTTAAGCAGTTTATTTATTAACTGCTCTTTTAAGACTGAAAATGTATTGCTATCAGATGTACAGAATACAGTGATTAAGCACCAGCTAACTGACAGAAAGAAAGACAAATGTAAAACATTAAGAATTGAAGTACATTAAATAATCATTAAAGCAGAAAAGACACACATTTACAGTGTATTAAAGAGTACACTAGAAGTTTAAAAGTGGTTTTCAACTTTCCACAAGATTAGTGCAGGAAATGGAGGCCATGAAATCTCACTCCAAAAGCAACTTGAGAAGGGTATGTTGACCTCACACTCAAACCACATGTATTCAATTTGTTGGCTGAATTCAATTAATTTTTAATCTATCCCAAAATACCTCTGACACAGCAGCAGTACATCTTTGTGGCCATAGTATGTATGCTAAGAGATATTGGGCTAAAACATCTGCACAGTTTCATAAGATCAATGTCTGTTAGCTCTGGTAGGTGTTTGTACTGTGGGACATGTTATGAAAACTGTGAGCAGAGAGTTCTGAGAAAGAGCTGCTGTGCCTCTTGTATAGCCTATTTCCTCCAAAGAATGTATGGATGTCAGATGCAGGAGAGATTTTCTGTATACATATTATATATATATATATATATATATTTTTTTTTTTTTTTTTTTTTGAGGTACATTAAATCAAAGGTAAAACTAAACTGCCTTCTGAGTGGTTGAGCTTGTAGAAGCAGTCATGCAGAGGGAAGATAAGCCCATGGAGACTGCTGGTTCTAAACAGGCTACACTACTCAGCAACTGTTCTAGCTTTAGCCCGACTGCACAAAAAATGATGAAATATCGTCCATTACCAACAAAACAAAAAGGAAAACAAACAACAATAAAAATAAATAAAGATATAATTTGGTAATTTTGGGCGTTTCATTTTCTAAAGGGAATTAGTAGCTGGATGTCCTCTGCATCTCCATTATTGGGTCTGAACATGTCCTCAGAAGTAAATGATACAATATTCAATAACACAAGGTGGTCTGCGTGCACAGCGGACAGTATTTCACAGCAGAAACCATTTCATGTGACTGCAGCACTAAACTGATCGACCGTCGGAGGAGACTGGGTAAATTAGTAGATGTGCTTTGTCTGAGGTTTACTGGCGATTGCAGAGGTGTGCTTATTAAAGGAGAGACGTCTACCCTACAGCTCTCTCTCTCTCTCACATCTTGTATCCCACACTACATCCCAGTCAGGAGGGACAATGTTTCTGACCGCCTGCCTTCTCAGACAGCAGGGCAGTTCAGGACTACAATGACATGATTTTAACAAACTATATGTGAACTGTCTTCCTATTTCTTTTCAATAGCATGTGGCAGCTCCTGTGAGAAGATTCCTGAATATCTTTGCAACAGGAGATATGCATTCTTTAATTCTTGTGCAGTGGCCCAAGTGCACAGCCACTGAAACCACCTGGAATAATCTACATAATGCAATGATTGATTGATTGATTGATGAAATCATACCAGATTAAGTAACTTGCAATCATTCGCCGACACTGCCTCAAAGACACAAATGGTAGTTATAGGTGTTTAATGCTCAAAACTGACTATTTGGCTCTCCTGTCGGGGATTCATTAAAAACAAAAAAAGTCCCGGAATCAGAAAATTAAATAGCATAATGAGCCTATTCTAGAACAATACAGCATTTTATTCAATAATTTGTTATGTTTTATTTTAATTTATTGAGCATGTCCACTGCAGGACCACAGTTTTCTAAATTGCAATTCACTTTGAAGAAGAAACAAAAGTCTCAAAAACATTTTGAATGGTCAAACTTTGATGGTGTCCATGTTTGACGATGATTTTGTTTGTTTGTTTGTTTTTTCAATTGTATTGGAGAAAAGAATGATGACATGCTATTGACATCACTGCTAGTTCAGAACAGTTTAAGTGGCAGTGTGAATCACAATACATTCAAACTGTATATTACATTTTTTCTTCCTTACTGGATTTTTATTTATTTATTTCCACCCACCACCCCCTTTCTTAATTTAATCCAGGCTTCAAATAATATTTCTTCACTGAATTTGTCTGCTTTTTAAATCAAGCCGTACCAAATACCTTCAGGCACTCATTTATATATTAACCTAAAAGGCTGTTCTGCATTGAAATCGATACCCCATTCCACAAAGAGTTTTGAAAAACCCAGTGCTAAGTTTTATTCCAACCAGGGTTTGTATTTATGTTATTAATTGATCTTTATCAGGTCCTTGTGGACAAATTGAACACGCTTTAGGAGTTGCTATGTCCTGTATAGGAATTAGAGGTGCCAAAAACACCCAGCTTGCATTTTATACAAAAATGTTAATGCTGACATTGCATGAGGGGGTGTTAAGAACTATGTGCAGACTCCCTGTTTATCTTGGAAGAGCACTACAAAAACCCTGAATGTGGCAAACAATGGGAGAAACCCTATTTTAAATTACTTAAACATGTTTCAAAAGCACTTGCCTGGAGAGCTATTAGAAACACAATCCGTTTCTTTACTGTCCAGCGTGTCTTTTTACTATTCTGAGTAGCAAATTATTACCCTACTTTGCTCCTAGATTAATATAGTAAATAGTAATAGTAATAGTAAATTAATATGCAAACTGATTAATCACTACAACGAACCCCCCATTTCAGCCTAGTAGAGATTACAATAGCACACATATTCCCAAATATTCGGCATAGGTTGAATGCAATTAATGGAAACTCTCAGTACAAACTTTCAGTGAACCAGCTGCTAACAAATCGCCCTGAAATAAATGTATATTTTAGTTGTATTATAAGTCACATGCAAACAGTCCCACACACCTCTTTTATTGACCATTGATCACTGACTGCATTGAAATGGAAATTTTGGAAAACTATCAATTCAACTATCAAAAAAGAATGAGCCGTCATCCAATTAAAAACATAAATCAAACCAATGCAACAATATAATGAATGATAGGAAACTGCTCCATTGAGGAAGGAGTGAGACTTCACTCAATAGCAAAAAAATGTGTAATTGAAATGGAGAGGGATTTAAAAACAATTCCAGTGCAAAAAAAGAAAACTTCAAAGTTCAGTTTATGTTTTCATCACAATTTTAATCATGGAATACTAGATTTAGTAGGAAAACATATGTACATATTTTTTTGTTTCTCCCATAATTAAGTGGTTGTTGAAATAATTATTTGTTAGAAAAAAGGAGCTCGAATAGTTTTACTATTAGTATCAATCAAAAGTTTTGCTTATTTACTTCTGTTAGCCTGACTTCAACACTCAAATTAAAATACTTTCATATAATCTCTTGGAGAATCTTGGGAATGGAGCAAATAGGCTGCAGCAGGCTGAGGATTTTCCTTAATCACTTTGTTGTTTGCAAAGGACTGTGTAGAAGTTTATACCGAAGTGACTCAGAGAAAAACTTCGGTTGCTAGCTTTTTAAAATCTGCTTTTTCAATTTTCCATTAGCTTTGGTGATTGACCTTTATCTTTTTCAAAGTCTATGTCAAATCATTTATTACACTTGATGATGGCAAAAAAATAAAAAATAAAAACAAGACCACGTTGCCTTCTAAAACTACAGCCCGTGCCTCATTTGAGCTACACTGTGGTTCACCACTGCTGCTCATTTATTCAAATACCAATCTAAAGTAGGCAATATATTTCCAAACCCCAGCTGTGTTAAATGTAAAACTGGACTTCCCAGTGTGCTTTAGGGCAACATAAATATAGAGATAGATCTAAAGATGGAAACAGAATCCTACATTTAGGAGATGCATGAATACATGCATAAATCACAATGAAAATTGCCAGTACATTATTGTACTAAAATGAAATTAATCATAACGAAAAGTATAAGGCAATATGACGAGCAAAGATGTTAAGTAAATAACTCTGTTTTCCACTGGCATTTTATAGGGTAAAAGTGCCTAGTTACTATGTTGGGTACATGCAGGGAAATCTTAATTTGAAATGAGCAAGATTTCCTTTTAAGAGAAGCGATTCAGTTAAAGTTTTAAAATATGAAACGTACAAAGCCAAGCCTTTAATAATTCTGAAATATTGTATTTCAATGTCAAAATAATCACTTTTTCTCATTTAGTATTTAAGATGAAAAGACATGCAACAGACCTTCCTGTGCGCTTGCCAGCAACATTAAGAGACTCTAAATGAGGAAGAAAAAAAAATCATAAACAGCTGCAGTTAATTAAACCAATTAAGGTCAGAAGAGGGATACATTTAACACATTAACCTCACAGACATTTGTCAAGCATTCCAGAAGGTTTCGTGAAAATATTCGAGAAATTATAAAAGTATTACAGAAGTACTATGTATATTTTTAACTCACAGTTGGAAATGTTGAGGTTTGTATCTTAAATCCTTATTGTTTATATTTAAGTGGTGCGGGTGATGGGGGGGAGTCTCATATGTACATGTATAGCTAGAAAGATAAAATGTACATTTAAATAGGTCATAATTTATGATTAGCTGGGTGTTCATGTCAATTCTCTCCAGACACCTTTCAAAGCGGTTATACACACATGTAAAGATAAAATTGAAACCCTGCTGGGTCTTGCCACTTCCCAAGCGTATGCATTTAAAGCTGGTAGTCATGTGATTTGGTATACCTCAGAGACTGTTAAATGCAGCTGGCATGCACATGAGTATCAGCAAGCCGCTGGCTGAGGAAGATACCTACTGATGTCTCAGGCTTTCAGAAGGAACAAGTAGGAGCAACCATTGCATGGATGAAGCCGACAACCATCTCAGAACAGAACAAGATATGGCTGGCAGAAGAGAATTGCACAAAAAGAGGAGGGAGGCTGTTCAAATAGTCCAGAACAGGAATCGCACTTGCCCAATAACTACTGGTTACAGAAACTAGACTGTCTGTGCAAGAATGTGGCCTTGATCTTTCATTTGTTGCATTGCTCAGACTGCCAACACAACCAGAAACTAAAATATTGCATTATTTTATTATTATTTCTTTCTCTGGAAGACTTGTGTATCATATGGGATTGAATGCATTCAGCATTGTGGGTAGGGCTGACCTGTCAGTAGGTTGCATAGTGCTTCAAAGATGTTTTGTTGTGTGAAGTGAATGTATAACTTTAAAGCTGTTTCTGCCATTATAATATGATGTCTTACAGAGTCAGTAGTTATAGATACCAAACTCACCCATATCACATAGTGAAAGAAAAGCTTCCAAATACAGATAACATTGTGAATTAGATGTACTTTCTGCTTGAATCCCTTTTCACTCTAGGGAAGGAAGGAGCCCAAGTGAAGTTGCAAGTAAGCAACACCACACTCATGAAAGCTCGTATTTATTGCATTTCCTTGCATATTTGGGACCATTCTTGGTTTGAAGCTGAAGCAGGTGGTCCAGATAAATAGAAAATAAATTGCTGTGACATTAAGATATCCTCAACAAGTATTTTATGCCAGACAATTAACCTAATCTTTTTCCAAGCATCCTTTTCTTTTACTTGGGTTAATTTCCTATCAGGTCAGAGATGCTGTTAAATGAAAACATTAATTAAGGGCGCCTATTTCATCACCACACGGCATCCTGTGCTCTTGCAGCCCCGCTTCCTATGCTATTCAAAGAGCTTCTGGAAAATCATCATTACACTTCTGATTACGACTCAAATTTGTTTTTGAGTTTGTAAATAATACAATAAATGAATTTAAAGAAAATAAATTATGCTTCTCAATTTAGTCAGTTAAAAATGTTATGCAAGTGTGCATAACAAAAACCTGACTAAGAGAAAGAAACACTCTAATTAGAATAACATTAAAAACAAAAAATGAGAGTTACGCCAAACCAATGAAACATTTGACAAAGCAGTGTGTTCCATGAGACAGATTTTAATTTTTAGCTGCAGTACTTCTTAAATATCTATTGTAACAAGATATACACTCACCTAAAGAATTATTAGGAACAACATACTAATACTGTGTTTGACCCCCTTTCGCCTTCAGAACTGCCTTAATTCTACGTGGCATTGATTCAACAAGGTGCTGAAAGCATTCTTTAGAAATGTTGGCCCATATTGATAGGATAGCATCTTGCAGTTGATGGAGATTTGTGGGATGCACATCCAGGGCACGGAGCTCCCGTTCCACCACATCCCAAAGATGCTCTATTGGGTTGAGATCTGGTGACTGTGGGGGCCAGTTTAGTACAGTGAACTCATTGTCATGTTCAAGAAACCAATTTGAAATGATTCGACCTTTGTGACATGGTGCATTATCCTGCTGGAAGTAGCCATCAGAGGATGGGTACATGGTGGTCATAAAGGGATGGACATGGTCAGAAACAATGCTCAGGTAGGCCATGGCATTTAAACGATGCCCAATTGGCACTAAGGGGCCTAAAGTGTGCCAAGAAAACATCCCCCACACCATTACACCACCACCACCAGCCTGCACAGTGGTAACAAGGCATGATGGATCCATGTTCTCATTCTGTTTACGCCAAATTCTGACTCTACCATCTGAATGTCTCAACAGAAATCGAGACTCATCAGACCAGGCAACATTTTTCCAGTCTTCAACTGTCCAATTTTGGTGAGCTTGTGCAAATTGTAGCCTCTTTTTCCTATTTGTAGTGGAGATGAGTGGTACCCGGTGGGGTCTTCTGCTGTTGTAGCCCATCAGCCTCAAGGTTGTACGTGTTGTGGCTTCACAAATGCTTTGCTGCATACCTCGGTTGTAACGAGTGGTTATTTCAGTCAAAGTTGCTCTTCTATCAGCTTGAATCAGTCGGCCCATTCTCCTCTGACCTCTAGCATCAACAAGGAATTTAGCCCACAGGACTGCCGCATACTGGATGTTTTTCCCTTTTCACACCATTCTTTGTAAACCCTAGAAATGGTTGTGCGTGAAAATCCCAGTAACTGAGCAGATTGTGAAATACTCAGACCGGCCCATCTGGCACCAACAACCATGCCACGCTCAAAATTGCTTAAATCACCTTTCTTTCCCATTCAGACATTCAGTTTGGAGTTCAGGAGATTGTCTTGACCAGGACCACACCCCTAAATGCATTGAAGCAACTGCCATGTGATTGGTTGGTTAGATAATTGCATTAATGAGAAATTGAACAGGTGTTCCTAATAATCCTTTAGGTGAGTGTATGTATTCATGAACAAATTTCACAACTCAAAATTCAAAACAATGGATCAGTACACTCCGCATGGTAATCGAAAAAGCTTTTTTTAATTTTATTTTAAATGCTATCCCTCCCACACTTGATATGATGTTAAAAGGGTTTGACTATGTTCACAAAGGTACAGTCATTCTGTAATCAATTTTCATACTTTATCATATTTCCAGGTCTCTTTTGTAAAACAACTGTTGTACATTCAGCAAACAAACTGAAAGCTACAGTGCTAATGGTAAAGAAGCATGTTACCAAAATTAAATTCCTGGCCAAAGAAACTTTTTACCTTTGCATCAAACACGTCTGGGAAACACAATGCAATGTTTTTCCTTAGTGTTAAAGCTGTATTAAAATTTGGGCCCAATGTCAATTACTTTGACAACTAGTCAAAACGACAGCCTTATGCTATATGTTAAGTAACTGAGTCCAAGATCCACAAAATGTTACATCTTCATAGCTTTATGTTTTTCATTTCCTCTGCTGCCATTTCATAAAACTCACAAGTTTCTAACTAGTGATCTGCATCAAGGAAATATACACAGTTATATAAACAACCTTGTGCAATAGGAAATTAAAATCAAAATGGGACAAGGGGGCTTTATACAACACCAGAGCAGATGCAGGTTGTTTTTTCTTTGAATAGTGAGTATTTTACTTTTAAATGAGCACTGATGACTCACACAAATGCAAATTAATGCTAAGCTGCCGAGGATGAACAATAGTTCTATTTGTTGGGCTATCAAAGTGATTACCTTCATCTGAATGGATGCTCTTTCCCTTCAGGCCTGTACACCTCTATGGTTATTCTGTAAAACAAGGTCGAACCATAATGCGATATGAAGTACTTTTATATACCACGTTTATTGAATAAGGTGTGAAGTCATTGAAGGACTTGTAATTATGGAGAATAGGGTTCCCTTAATGGCACACCTTCTAAAGCACCTTTTTAACTCAAGTTCGAGTGAACATGTTTGCCCTACCAGATGTTTGCACTGAGCACTCATATTTGAATACCTTTATTTGAGACCAAACTACAAAACAGGTTCAACAAACACTGAGAGAAACGGTAATACCTCGCATTCATAATAAGACTGATGCAGCAAGACTTCCTACTCTTACATGACTAGCCTTGATCCAAAATGTAATCATGCCTTTTAGTTGCAAATACAAAGTGTTTTCTTGTGGTTCTGGGGTGCACTTACACGAAGAAGGGAAATCTGAGGTGGTCTCTGATTTCTTCTGCGTGGCGAATGGAATCTGAGCTTCATGAAACACCCTGAATATGCAAATACATTCGCTGACAAACTGACTCAACTACATTTTATAATTACAATTAAGGCAAATACATTTAAGAAGGCAATGCATGAAACTCAAGAAATTATATTTATACAGAGTACAATCCTTTAAGTTCTGTTGGGTACCTTAACCATCATTCCCCAGGAGGAACAACTAGCACAGTATGCAGCTTTGAACTCAGACTAGCATCCTATTTAATAATGAAAAAAAGCAGGTGATACCACCTTCAATTGCTCATGTGCTTGATTGAACTGACTTCCGCTTATGTACACTCATTGCTTTCTTCCACATGCACTTATTTGCCCATATGTTTTTGTGTAACACCTTCTGGAATTGCCAGCAGCATTAACAGCTACACAGCATCTCAGCTTCTGCTCTCACTCCAACAGTTAGGATAAAAAGGGGCACATGTGGTAATTACTGACCCATTTTTATTCACATTACTGCCACATGCCCCTGTTGCGGAGACTTCCTTCTGGTGGCCGTATGAAGAGCCTGCATAACTGCACAGTGGATATCTTTTCACTCTAGAGGTACAGAGAGATCAGAGATGCAGCAGGCAATGCCTTAAACCTGTTTTCCTGTAAGACTGCTAAAAAATAAACCACTTCCCCTGGCTAATAATAAGAGACAGAAAAACAAATTGGTAGTATGGTCGGTTGATATGTATACTTATTAACTGGTTGTACAAAATCCCCTCCTCTCAGGTGATGGAGAAAATGATCTCAAGGTCAGTATTTATAAATAAGATACATAAACACAATAAAAGCATTTATTTTATAAAGCAGGACAGAGAAGAGCAGGAAATATATAGACCCAAGAGAAATCCAGAAATCCATTCTTTAAAATGTAAAAGACCTGCAAATGGCAACCGAAGCAGGAAGTGAGAGTGTATCAAATCATAGAGTACGATAGCAGGCTGTCAGAAGTTAACAGGCAGAAAAGTTGCTGCCTTCTATAGGAATAGGGATGTCATATCGCTCACCAGACAACTGAAAATGTTCAAACCTACTGAGGAATTCACTGCATGGAGTTGAGACTGAAGAGACTGGTTTCAGATTAGTTCAGCAGATTGGAAGTTTAAAGTTTTCAATCTACAAGGGAGTCTAGGGAGAGATGCTGGCCAAGTATACTTAAAAATATATAAATACCAATGTTTAAAAAGCGTTCCTGAATCTCTTTCAAACCCTGCAGAAGACAGCAACATTTGAAGTTCCAATATGTGCTTGTACATAGCATTTAAAAATTGTATTTCAGTTTTTACAGGATTTTCAACCTTGCACATCTGACAGTCATTTACTTCGGTTTCATCTCCAGAGTTAAAAATGTGTTTCTAATCTATGCTAATTCCTTTAGTGTGGGTTAGATTTTACTACTTAACTAATATTTCCATATCTTTTCAAACAGAAATTTTGAGGAAAATGTATTCTACAGCATTAGCATGATTTTTCCATCAATACCTTGTACTTTCCTTAACTCCCAAAAATACAAAGCAATGACCATCTTTATGTTTAGTAAAGGAATGTAATGGCTAACTCTCATGCGAAAAAAAGGTAAAACACCTTGGTGGATCATGTGACTACAATTTGATATGATGGCAGAATTGCTTTCTATTTTTAACAACCTACTTATACCTTCAGCCTTTTCACAGGTATGAATGACTAAGTTTGCCATCCTGTAGGCCAGTGAGAATTCAGCCGGCAGAAACAAAAATAAGAAGGTATATATTTGTATTGTTTTCTTTCTTCTTATAATAGTATATTAAAGATCAAAGACATATTTAAAATAATAGGTTAGATTTTGAATTGAAAGTGAAAATGAAGATTAAATAATCTAAAATCAGACCCAATGCACTGGAAACTGAGGCAGATTTCATTTCTCTGTGCTTTTGCCCCAATGCCATGTTAGATCTCGCCACCCTAACTGCAATTATCTGTGGGTCCCACCAATACACAAGTTCAAACAAGTAGCACATTGGTTTGTTGCTGCAGCACAGCCAAGAACACCAAACTCACCGCATTTGTCTTAAGTGCAAAAATATGCACTGATGGAAAGAAGGCAAGAAAACAGACTACCAAACTTAACAAGACAATTAGTGGATTGTAACCCAACTGATTCAGGGAAAACTGAAATATAAAATTAACTAAAGCTGAACTAAACATTTTTTCTTGTTTGTATATCTGTTCAGTACAGTAGATAACATTAAAATACATTTGAGGGCATACCTTTCTTCATACAGAAGTGTGGTTACTCTTACCTGGTTCACTGGCTTCCTCTTTGATTGTGACTTCAAGGTTTCATGCTCAATATCACTCTCTTCATTTCCCCCCTTTCTCGACTGGTATTTCTGATGCAGCAGTGCTGGGAACCCTTTGTGTATCTGGCGGAACTCGTGTTAAGGGTTCAGTTATTGCTTCCCACAGTGTCTCCTACCACTTTACTGATGATGGTCTGATCGTCCAGTACTTCCCAACGTTACTAACAATTTCACTGAATTATTACTGCCTTTCACTCATCTCCTCCGCTATGCAATTTCATAACCTCCACCTTTCAACATCAGTTATGCCACATCCCTTTTCACTTCAGCTGGATTGCTCTTGGGTCAACCAAGCTTGAGGTTAACTTGGACCCTGACTCTGCTACTCTTCCCCTGGCACATGCATCTAGAAAATCTCTCCTTACAATATAGTCTACTTGGCTCCAAGTTCGGGCTACAGTTCTTTGGACACTGGACTACTGCAGCTACCTCTTAGATGGTCTCCCTACATCACTGTTTCAACCAAAGGTGTGCTGTTCACCTACAATATGCTTCCCTTCTTTTGCTTCAACACCTCAGTAGTTTGCTAGCCCTGCTCTCCTTCTAGTTTATTGTTACTTTCCGATCCTTCTCTCCATCATCTTCTACTGGCTATTCAGACGGGCCTTCCCCCACGGTCTATGAAAGATCAGGTAACAAGCACCTTTTTTATCATGCTTAGTTCCTCAGCTTGAATACTTAAGCAAATGGTAATCCTGCATCTCATTTGCTATAATTTCTGTATCTTGTCATGTACTTTGCTTCACTGCATAACTTACTGGATTGCTGTAAAATGTGTCTTTACAGTTCTTTGAAAGTTGAAATGTAATTGTGCTTTCAAATGCAACTGGCCTTGGATAACGTTGGAACTAAATATATAAATACGTAAGAATGATCATCTGAAAGCAGGGTGTGTAAAAAACAAAAAGTCCCCATATTTTAGAGAAATTATTTTTTATATTTAAATCATCTTACTTGCAGACCCTCAGTCACAAGTCTTCAATAAATCACATTTAACAACATTTTTCTAAAAGGCAAAGTGCTCAAACAAAATCCTTAATAATTTACCATATACAAACCTTTACTACAACGTTGTAATTGATTGATTAAAAGGGGAAAAGCATTCTTCTGAGGGTATAGAAGAACATATATAATATAGAAATAAATTAAACTGTTCTGCTTAATGGTTTCCTTTAATTAAATGGAGAAAAATATGGAAATATCTTCAATTACACCTTAAATATGTAATTCTGTTCAGAACCAGAATATCTTTGAAAAGCCTTGGCAAATACCTACATTATATTCAGATATGCTTCAGCCTTACTGTACTTTAATTTTAATAGTCTCCAACACACAAATCTGCTTATCAAAGTCATTCAGCTCCGTTCTACCACGGCCTTGAACTTGTGCAGTTGGTGCAATTTTACGAACAAAGGACAGTTTTTACAGCAATGATAAGCCATTTGCTTATAAACGATCTTGTCATCCCCTTCTGCTTGCTGTCATGTAGTATTCCGCCGCAAGACTAAAAACAACCATAATTCACTTGATATTCTACCTCCTCAGAGGACATATCTTGACAGATGATAAATAGCAACTGCTGACAATCATCAACGAAAGCAATCTTGCTTTCGCCATAAGTATAAATGTCAAGACGACACAGGGATAAGATTTTGACATATTGTATGTTAAAACCAAAAATGTAATCCTTGGCACTAAATCACAGCTTGATCTGAGCACTGACATCTATGTGCATGTTCTGTCTGACATTTTTCCTTATGAAGTCTATCACATGTTACTCCTAGAGATGTAATGATACACATCCATCTATGAATCGCTGCCCTGTGCTTATATTTCTTAAGACATAGAGCCAAGGAATCTTGAAACTCAACTAAAAGCACAAAGCGCCTGCATTATATCCACTAAATAGATCGGTTAATGAGAGTTTTGAGGATACTAGAAAAACAAAGCACCAGAAAATGTTAAAGGCATAAAAAAACACATTGTTCTTTCAATGCCTCTCAGTGTGAATCGCCAACCTTCTCAGCACGCCTCTGCAAATATGAAAACAACACGTCTATATCTGTATGAAACAGCAATCCTTCTTGGTGTAGAAATCAGTGAATAACAGAAACCTTAATCTCCTCATTACTTCAAATCTTACATACATATGGCAGTACTGTGGGTGTACACTGTGAAAATGCTGTTTGAAATTACCCTGTAAAAAAAATGCTTAGACCAAAATTTTTCTTCGTCCAAACTCATGGGAGATTGCTTTTATATAAAATACTTGATTGGCTGATTAAAACTACTTCTAAATCTCCAACGGTCCCCTCCCCATAGTAATGTACATACAGTTTCTGTGAGGACATTATATTTTGGTTACCTGATCTACTTACAAAGAAACTGCAAAGAGCATGCACAATTCTATAGCATTGACATCTACATGTTAATGTCACCAACAGTCTAGGAACAAGGTATAGTGGACCTCTAGGGTTGGATGTAAACAACATAACAAGCATATGCCCACCCTATAGCACATCTGACACTTCATTAACTGCAAAACAATTTTCTGCAGCACTGTAAAAACAGACTGGCAAACACAAATATCTAAAATGTATCCTAAAATGTAGGCTTTAATTCCCTCCAAGAGGTGAACTCTTGGGCACTGCATTTATAATACAGCTTCTGGCTTTGATCTTTTTTCTTTTTTTTTAAACCAGCGGAGGTGCCGAAGCATAATTTTGCATCAACGAATTATCTATGTACAAGCCCACCACATTCTGAGGAACTATCATTGAAATATTTCTTAATGGCTTAAATTATCTCTAGAAATTCTCTGAAGAAAGACTTCTGTGTGGAAAAAAGACAAATACCGTAAAACTTAAATTAAACTCCCTCGACATTTATTCCAAATAACTTCAAGAAGCTCCGGTGTCAATTGGAGACAAGTGATTGTAGGAGACCGGCGATTGTATTAAGCATGCATAAATCAAAAGACATCACGGACTCATGCAGGGTAAGAAGAGCCTGGAAAAATTGCTTAATTGTAGAAGTAGTCTAATAGGCCAGGCGTTACTAAAACAAATAAATTAATTAAATCTTTTTTTAATAATTTGCTTTCCAAACATTCAAACAAATCACATTCAATATTTGGTGAACTACACACTGGATTGAAACAAGATACCGGTAATTGTGTTAGCAGTCTAATATACTGTCGATATACTGTGAACTCTTGCTAAATAAACACAAAGCACTTCAACACAACTGTGAAAATACGTTTTAAACCAAACCATCAACATTATACTTAATTAATGCATTGTTTATGTCGCAATTGACTGTTAGTTCAATCACTGCAATTAACAGCAATATATATATGTACAGTGAAGGAAAAAAGTATTTGATCACCTGCTGATTTTGTACGTTTGCCCACTGACAAAGAAATGATCAGTTTATAATTTTAATGGTAGGTTTATTTTAACAGTGAGAGACAGAATAACAACAAAAAAATCCAGAAAAGCGCATTTCAAAAAAGTTATGAATTGATTTGCATGTTAATGAGGGAAATAAGTATTTGACCCCTTCGACTTAGTACTTGGTGGCAAAACCCAGAAAAACACCCCCAAAGCATAATGTTTCCACCTCCATGTTTGACGGTGGGGATGGTGTTCTTGGGGTCATTCCTCCTCCTCCAAACACGGCAAGTTGAGTTGATGCTAAAGAGCTCGATTTTGGTCTCATCTGACCACAACACTTTCACCCAGTTCTCCTCTGAATCATTCAGATGTTCATTGGCAAACTTCAGACGGGCCTGTACATGTGCTTTCTTGAGCAGGGGGACCTTGCGGGCGCTGCAGGATTTCAGTCCTTCACGGCGTAGTGTGTTACCAGTTGTTTTCTTGGTGACTATGGTCCCAGCTGCCTTGAGATCATTAACAAGATCCTCCCGTGTAGTTCTGGGCTGATTCCTCACCGTTCTCATGATCATTGAAACTCCACGAGGTGAGATTTTGCATGGAGCCCCAGACCAAGGGAGACTGACAGTTATTTTGTGTTTCTTCCATTTGCGAATAATCGCACCAACTGTTGTCACCTTCTCACCAAGCTGCTTGGCGATGGTCTTGTAGCCCATTCCAGCCTTGTGTAGGTCTACAATCTTGTCCCTGACATCCTTGGACAGCTCTTTGGTCATGGCCATGGTGGAGAGTTTGGAATCTGACTGATTGATTGCTTCTGTGGACAGGTGTCTTTTATACAGGTAACGAGCTGAGATTAGGAGCACTCCCTTTAAGAGAGTGCTCCTAATCTCAGCTTGTTACCTGTATAAAAGACACCTGGGAGCCACAAATCTTGCTGATTGATAGGGGATCAAATACTTATTTCCCTCATTAACATCAATGCAAATCAATTTATAACTTTTATAGCTTGAAATGCGTTTTTCTGAATTTGTTTGTTGTTATTCTGTCTCTCACTGTTAAAATACACCTACCATTAAAATTATAGACTGATCATTTCTTTGTCAGTGGGCAAACAAAATCAGCAGGGGATCAAATACTTTATTCCCTCACTGTATATATATATATATATATATATATATATATATATATATATACATATACATATATACATACACCGATCAGCCATAACATTATGACCACTGACAGGTGAAGTGAATAACACTGATAATCTCGTTATCATGGCACCTGTCAGTGGGTGGGATGTATTAGGCAGCAAGTGAACATTTTGTCCTCAAAGTTGATGTGTTAGAAGCAGGAAAAATGGGCAAGCGTAAGGATCTGAGCGACTTTGACAAGGGCCAAATTATGATGGCTGGACGACTGGGTCAGAGCATCTCCAAAACTGCAGCTCTTGTGGGGTGTTCCCGGTCTGCAGTGGTCAGTACCTATCAAAAGTGGTCCAATGAAGGAAAAGCGGTGAACCGGCAACAAAGTCATGGGCAGCCAAGGCTCACTGATGCATGTGGGGAGCGAAGGCTGGCCCGTGTGGTCCGATCCAACAGACAAGCTACTGTAGCTCAAATTGCTGAAAAAGTTAATGCTGGTTCTGATAGAAAGGTGTCAGAACACACAGTGCATCGCAGTTTGTTGTGTATGGGGCTGCGTAGCCGCAGACCAGTCAGGGTGCCCATGCTGACCCGTCACTGCCAAAAGCGCCTACAATGGGCACGTGAGCATCAGAACTGGACCACGGAGCAATGGAAGAAGGTGGCCTGGTCAGATGAATCACGAGTTCAAGGTGTTGACTTGGCCTCCAAATTCCCCAGATCTCAATCCAATCGAGCATATGTGGGATGTGCTGGACAAAAAAGTCCGATCCATGGAGGCCCCACCTTGCAACTTACAGGACTTGAAGGATCTGCTGCTAACGTCTTGGTGCCAGATACCACAGCACACCTTCAGAGGTCTAGTGGAGTCCATGCCTCGACGGGTCAGGGCTGTTTTGGTGGCAAAAGGGGACCTACACAATATTAGGCAGGTGATCATAATGTTATGGCTGATCGGTGTATACATATATATGTAGTTAAAGTGAGAAATAAATTAATAAAAAAACAAGTGATGGTGTTTTTCCATTTTATTAATATATGGTATACACTCACCTAAAGAATTATTAGGAACACCATACTAATACTGTGTTTGACCCCCTTTCGCCTTCAGAACTGCCTTAATTCTACGTGGCATTGATTCAACAAGGTGCTGAAAGCATTCTTTAGAAATGTTGGCCCATATTGATAGGATAGCATCTTGCAGTTGATGGAGATTTGTGGGATGCACATCCAGGGCACAAAGCTACCGTTCCACCACATCCCAAAGATGCTCTATTGGGTTGAGATCTGGTGACTGTGGGGGCCAGTTTAGTACAGTGAACTCATTGTCATGTTCAAGAAACCAATTTGAAATGATTCGACCTTTGTGACATGGTGCATTATCCTGCTGGAAGTAGCCATCAGAGGATGGGTACATGGTGGTCATAAAGGGATGGACATGGTCAGAATCAATGCTCAGGTAGGCCGTGGCATTTAAACGATGCCCAATTGGCACTAAGGGGCCTAAAGTGTGCCAAGAAAACATCCCCCACACCATTACACCACCACCACCAGCCTGCACAGTGGTAACAAGGCATGATGGATCCATGTTCTCATTCTGTTTACGCCAAATTCTGACTCTACCATCTGAATGTCTCAACAGAAATCGAGACTCATCAGACCAGGCAACATTTTTCCAGTCTTCAACTGTCCAATTTTGGTGAGCTGGTGCAAATTCTAGCCTCTTTTTCCTATTTGTAGTGGAGATGAGTGGTACCCGGTGGGGTCTTCTGCAGTTGTAGCCCATCCGCCTCAAGGTTGTACGTGTTGTGGCTTCACAAATGCTTTGCTGCATACCTCGGTTGTAACAAGTGGTTATTTCAGTCAAAGTTGCTCTTCTATCAGCTTGAATCAGTCGGCCCATTCTCCTCTGACCTCTAGCATCAACAAGGCATTTTCGCCCACAGGACTGCCGCATACTGGATGTTTTTCCCTTTTCACACCATTCTTTGTAAACCCTAGAAATGGTTGTGTGTGAAAATCTCAGTAACTGAGCAGATTGTGAAATACTCAGACCAGACTCAGACTCACACCCCTAAATGCATTGAAGCAACTGCCATGTGATTGGTTGGTTAGATAATTGCATTAATGAGAAATTGAACAGGTGTTCCTAATAATCCTTTAGGTGAGTGTATATTTACTGAAAACAAGAAAGACGCTTAACCCAGAGTTCATTAGAAACCGGCTTTTGTTTACATGATTATGCCAATCAACCCAGCCTGGTATTTGATATAAGTTTTACAGTATATCAGCTGCCCTCTTAAGTAAGTGTACTTCAAAACTTTCTCCATATCAATATCTTGATATATATCTAATGTCTATCTCTCGCCTTCAACAAAATTGCAGACACCAGTACAGATCTCTCAATATGTTCAAGTATTGCTTGTCAAATAACACATCAACAACCACTTCTCCATGCTGTACCATATGTTCAGTTGAAACTACTTTGAACTACAACAAATGCGTGTCTGCTTACTGTATATTGATGAACTGGGACAGTGACTTAAAAAAAAGACTACTCCAACACACAGATATGCTACATAGATGCACTTGAGGCCAAAAGGTTATGTTTCTGTTAACAAAAACAAATTATGCACCTTATCTCCACTGCCTGTGGAGTAAGCAGTTTTCTCCAAAGCTTGAGTTTCAAAGCGGTCTATGAAGAAGCAGTTTTATCTGTTTGTCTGGGAATTCTGAGATTAAGCTCTCTGGTTACCCAAGCTGGATATCTCTGTTTTTCTGGTGTGAAGGACACCAAGCCAGACTGGAATGAAAGGGCCTTTTTGTATGAATGCATTCTTCCCACCGGAACCATGTTAGCAAGATAGGCATGGTGAGCATACAGCTGTTCCCTCCCTTCCATCCTGCCAAACAATCTGAGTTAGTGTTATGGGAAAAACAGCAAAGGGGGGAAAGAATATTAAACTTGGTTTGGTAATTGTTTTCCATCCATACAGTTATCACATGTGGGTTATTATACACCCAGTTTAATTTATAATAAGCCTTGCTTGCAACTGTGTAGGGTACTAGTAAGACCATCAAACTTCAAGGCATCTGGTCAGGTTCATTGCAGCACCTGTCAACAGCCCTTTTTCCTTCCCCCCTCCCCGATCCACAAAATAAAAATCACTGCGGGTGAAAAGATGCCCTGAAGATTTAGCTCATTTTACATTTGCCCCGTGATTTTCTTTTTTCAAACAGATTTAAAAAAAAAAAAACTCGCACTGCATTCTATTTTAATTTTTGATGCCCAGGCGTACATTTTTACAACAAATGGAAAAATGCTGAAAGCAAAATCAAATAATGTGAAAAAGATGAAGTCAAGCGTTTACAATTAGCCCACTCTAGCATGACAGAGGATAAAGAACAGGGCCTGGAAGTTTCATTAGCACAGAACATCTCAAAATCTTTTAAAAAGGCAGACGATGTGGGGTCTGTTGTACAGTGTGTTGTATTATTTTAAATCTCTTTAACAAACATGCAGTCTTGTGGGCTCCTTCAGTTTGACATGCACCACTGTTAGCACTAACCAAGCAAGGAGCTTGGTATCCCAACAGAATAAAAAAGGTGTATTGCAGTTTTCTTTTATTTGTGTGTGTACACACACAGTGAGTCAATGAAATTCACAGCTTAAAGGTCCATTATTATATTATAGGTACTAGTCACTGTAGACTTTTGTTTTTACCCGTTGTTTTTCAGTCAACATTTACAATTCCATCACATCCAACCTAAAAAGAGTTGGAAAATAATATCTGTAACTAGTATCACATGAAACAGAAATGAGACTGTTCCCTGAAAAAGAAAAGCATTGGACACCCATCACCTGCAAGACCTTAGAAATAGCCTGGCTGCATCTAGCTATATAAACATACTGAATACAGAAAATGTAGGAATAATTCAATTAATCAATTTGCATGCATTCATTTTGCCCACACAAAAGCTCTCTGGCCAGAAATGCTATTTGGTGTGTCAATTTCCCACTCTACTGAGAACAGCCAGTGCAACCTGGCAAGGAGCTAGAGCAGGAAGGAGATTCCTTCCATCACAACATCTAGAAAACACAATCCCCACACCCACCTCCACGAAAAAGAAAAAAAAAAAAAAAACAGCGGATGTTACAGAGCTATTTAGATATGGTGGACTGAGCTTAATCCATGCAATTTCCAAACATCCTGAACAGATGCCTGGTCATTTCTGTCCCTGAATCATGTCACTACAAATACATTTTTTAAATCATTCCACTAGTTATATTATAATAGCTTCATAATGAATGCACCTGGCAAAAATAATGGCCAATAAGGCAGGTTCAAAAAGGTTAAAAGGGTAAAACTGTGGTTACTGAAATCTTACTTGTCTTTTGTTTCAAGATAAGAAAAAACAACAATATTTCCTTCAATTAATAAATACATTTTTTCATCCTAACCAGAAATCATCTATTTAGTATATTATTACAGGGTAGACAGCACACACAGAGACCTGTCAAGCCTTCCACCTATGTGAACTGATACATGGTGCCAACAGCAAAACTACGGCATCGAAAGGAGGAGGAATTAAGCACCTATACTAGCACTGCAGCTTGTCCAACCAAGGAAAGCATGGGGAATTTTGAGCCCAACCAGGCCCGTCTGAGCGCAGTCACCAACACTTGAAGATCCCATGCAAATCTGGCTAATGACTTGGTGCCGGATTAAAGTTGACTGAACTACGGGGGGAAACTTTTTTGCCAAAAGCATTAAGGCTGCAAACTACATTTTTTTCCAGGAAATATATTTTTTTAAGTCATTAACAAATATCCAATTAACTTTTTTATAGCCCTATAATTGAAGAACATGTACACTGAATGCAAATTATCTATTAAACTCATTCAACCTATAACTTATACAAGGTAAATTGTTCTGTTAAATGTGCAGAATATATATTTATTTTATGTTAGTAAGTGCAGAATTACTTTACACGTCTTTAGCAATAATAATCAAGAACAAGCTAATTAACCTACATTAACCTAAGTATATCATAGAGAGATGTAGTTCTAAGGTAAACAGGTACTATTTCTCAGTAAGCAAAGTGTTTGGTTAAACTCTGCTTCTACAGAGGAAAACCATACAATATCACAAAACATATGTTTCTAGAAATCTATCTCCACATAAGTTATTCTGTCTAGACAAACATCCTACTCAATTCACCCAAGATAAATTCTGCCTTTAATTATTCTGTGTCAAAATATGTAATGATACCATACATTCTCATCAAGCATTGGTATTATGTTCTGTTAAGGTTAGCGAGATAAATGTTACAGTCCGTTTTGTTACAGACACAAGCTAACCTTGAAACTATAACCATTATAAATGATACAATGTAAAGATGGGATGCAGTTTAAGTTTATAGTCCTAATTATATTCAAATAAACTAAAATTGTATTGCATATATGACTGTAAAAACAACAATAAGAAACATTTGGCATAAATTGTTAATTTTTCTTTACTTCTGTTGGCCAAAATATGATGACTGATATGTCTTAGCAGATGTAGTTTTTCGAAGCCACCACTTTAGAGTTTCAATCGTTGCAAACATGCTGAAGCAGAAAACAACCTTCAGAGGTTATACTGGAGATATATACAGCAGAGATTATCTTTATTTTACATATTAAGAATCTCCTATTATCATCATCTTCATGTCAAAACAACCGCCCACACTTAAACCTACAGACCACAGATTAAAAAAAGTAAATGAGAGAATGCATACGATGAAAAAAATCAGACACAATCATGTGGCTACAATCATGGTGTAGGGATAAAGGCAAGAAAGAATTATTGGATGCATGCTAAAGAGTGCAGCATAGGCAAGTGAGATTATGCTGAAACTTTCCTAATTGGACCACACATCGAATAGTCTATATTAGTATACTGTCTGGATAATAAAAATAAATAGAAATGCTTTAGAAAAGGCATAGGAAACACAGACAATTACAAACCCTTTCAATAAACTACCAAGCTACCTTGTGCGAGCTAATATGTGGTGGTCTTTTAATCATTCTGTCTCAGTGAATTTTGAGAGTGTCTGAAAGTGTCAGACACTGAAGAGCTGAATGGCCTGTTCTTATTCGCATTCTTCATTCATCATTTCTTAAGATTTTCCTTTGGGGTATTTGTGTACATTTTAATATAGATTCGAATGGACATGAAAAACTACTTTTATGGCAAGTCCATTCAAAACTCAGATTCTGAATTTCTCTTGGCAGAATATGTCCAGAAAAATAATAAAAAAGGAAACCCTCCATGTTTTCTTTTCGATTGTCTGGTCGTAGAAACAGGGATGAATAACAAACCGAACTTGCATTCCACTCATAGTAAGAATCTCTGTGCTAACTGCCATGTTGTAGGCTTGGCAGAATACGCTGTACTACATTTCAGGGCTTTATGCAACTTCAATACCTATTTCTTTTGCATTTATATGAATAGGCAAGAAGTCACAGCAGACATTTTAGATCCTCTTTACTAAACACAACAAAACTATCTGGAGTGTGAACAAACTGCCTATTTCACCAGTTATCCAAGCCAAGTGTATAAAACAGCAGGCATCTTTCAGAGATTAGCAGTAACCCTCTTCCCCCAAAATACAAAGTTATGCTCTTAACTTTGTTCAAGCGAGTATACACAATGTAGGTGTTAAATAGGCACTCAAGGAACATGTAATTTATAGATTCCTGTACTCTCTCTGACTGTAAACACTGTAAAAGTAACATTTTTTTTTCAATACTGCATTATTATGAACAACTTCAGAGAGTGTTTAATGAATGCATTGACCATTGACAGAGTCCAGCAATGTTACAAGTTGCAATGTTTATTGGATGGTATTCCTCTTCTATATCACACTATCGCACCAGAAATGGCAGCTTAAAAATGTCCTCACACCAGTCTTCTATACACATCCTTTAACGGCGAGGAGGAAAGTGTGACATGAGTAAGCATAATGAATCTCCGGTTATTTCTCATCATCCCACTATAAAAAAATTAATGGCTTGGATTTGACACTCCAAAACTGGCAACGGAGGGCATTTGAGATGGTAAATAAATGTGCATACAATTGATGTCCAGTTTCCTCTCAGCCAGAGCAGTTCAAACCTTATTTTTACAGGGCATTATGAACATTAACAAAATATCCTTTTGGAAGTAAAATGTTCCTTTAACAATTCGGAGGGGGGAAAAAAATCCTCTCTCCATAGAACCATAAACCTGAGATTAAATCTGTAAATACATACACTTTGAAATTGGCCTGCTTAGGCTGATCCAGAGAGGCCTCTCAGATCTGCTATTAACAAAGAATCCTCACAGCTTATTTATTTTTTATCACACGCAATCAGCGTTTGTTGATTTATTGACATCTGTGCTCCATAATACCCAAATGGTATCTAGCAGTGATCTGAATACCTTTATTTTTAGGCGAAACCAGAATGCTTGCAATTCTGCGCAGTAGCTCCCTTTTGTTTTATCTGGCTTAATTTTACATTTGCTGAAAAGTGCAAACTTGGGCAAACCTAGCAGCACACATTCACTCAATAATTACTGCTTTCCCTGCTTTCAATACTCACAGGCTTAGCATTGGGCCTAGTCATTAAAACACGTTTCAGTCTGTGCACACAATCATATTTATTTTATTTTGAGAAGTGGCCTCCACAGCATGGGCTCTCACCTGTCAGGGCGCAGGTTGCTATGCTCTGGAAATCAGAGCTGCCGATTGTCGTACACCCACCTGCTCTACAAGGATAACTATGCATTTCAACATTTCATGAATGCTTTCTGACAGATCGGCCTCTTTGCTCACTTCTCCCTCTCACTGAACCAGGTGTGCATCCATAACCAGAGGTTCTACACAGCAATTGTAGGCCCTTCAGAAAACTGTACAGATGCCTTTCAACAAGAAGAGATACTACCTGAAAAAGGGTTACATGGGTTCGATTGGGTAATAAGTTAATTAATCTGATTTATAGAAGGCCTGGCAGAAATTCTAGGAGTCTGAAAGGACAGGAGTTAAACACTGGAAAAACAAATTCAGTCTATTCTTTTACATTTACAAGGAAAGTAACTGAGGTGATACCCTTGAAACATCCAAGCACCTCAATGGGCAGAGCCATGCACTGGACAGCTAATTTATAAAATATTTCCATCAAACACTATGCAACAGTGAATGTGATATTTGGCATTCACCTGTCTGAAAATTTACATTGAACCTGTGTGAGTGTGTATGTACAGGTCTTCCTCTTACTCACTGAAATATATCTGACAGTATGAAGCAGGCAGCAAACTGGATGAATCTTGATCAGATCAGTGGACTATGGTCTACTTGAGTAGCAATACAATTGTGAAAAGGAGTGCTGATATCTTACGTCTACCTCGGATCCACTTCAGGCCATTCCTATTACTTTCAATAAAGGATTCTAGCCAGTCAAAAGAGGGATATATGACCTTTTGACTTCAGTCTCCTGGTTGTCACAGGAACTAATGCACATCTAGATGTAAGTAAGAGCATTAGCTTAAGAGGAAGCACAAGTTGCAAAGAAAGAGCAGACTGCCAGAGATCAGCGGAGAAAAGGAGGAGAAGCAAGACACTAACAGTTTATCCACTCTGTAAACTAGATAAAGGTTACCTATAAAATTCCTTGACAAATGTAAAGAAGAACCATGACTGCCTCATTCTCCATCAGCTGGTTCACTGAGATCCCAAGATCCTCAGTAACTAATGAAACAGGGTCGCATCCATTTCATTTTCCCTTGCCCTTTCCAGTATTGAACACTGCAGTTGTTAATATTGCATGAAGTACCCTAAGTATGTCCATATTTCTGCCAAAATAGATGACAATATTTCATAGAGATAGACAACAATGTTAGAGGACTATGCTGGTTTACAAAAAGTCGGTTAGAATACATTTGTAATATTCATAACAACGGAATCTGAAAATATTGCCAGTTGGATTTACACTGCAATCTAAACTGTGTGTGTCCATGTAAGCACTCGGGGATTTTAAAAGTGTTAACGTGTGCATTTCAATATCAGTCAGATAAAGAAAACTCCAGAGAAACAGAGGGGTGAAGTTGTAGAGGATTTTAAGTTTAAGGATACTTAATGTAAACTCTTCATCATTTATTCCATATTATTATTATCCTTTATAGTTATTTAAATTCAATTTTTCCAAAACTAAATATTTGTTATGTCCCTTTTCCCTTACTGGGTAGACAAGAAACTGCATATTCAGTGTCATTTCTGCATATGAGGTTTCAGTTGCAGCGGGGGCAGTGGTCTGAGGTTCCTAGTGGTAGCTGAAGCTGTCCTTAAGAGCTTAGGCTGACAGAGCAACTGACACTAAATCACCTGAGACAACGTCTTTAAGGGATAATCTTCTGGATGCTGTTCAGGAAACCATAAGTAAAGAACAGTTTACAATAATCAGATTTATCACTGGCCTGATTGCTTGGATGGCTGTGACCTGATTAGCTTAGGAACAAATCCCAGCAAAGCAGCTGCAAAACAACAGGACTGAGTCTTGGAACAGCCTTGATGACACACTCCTACATCCAAAGAGATATTTTAATGGAATTCTTTAGGTCCAAGCTCTCAATATGAAGATTGCATCCTGTTAGAAACAGCTGGCAGATGTAACATTTGTATTTGCTTGTAGGATATGTTTAACTGTACACAGCAACTCAGTGATGAAATTACCAGTCCTCCAAAGAAACCACCATGACAGGTGAGGGAGTCAGATAAATCCAAGCTGTAATTACAGATATCACTAAAATTAAGACAAATGTGACCCTTTTATTCTTTACCATGACCTATTTGTTTCCTGCTAAAATTATGCATAAACAAATCAGAACCTGTGAATACACAATACAGCTTGTGCCATGGGAGTTTATCCCATGAATGGGAACTAAGAAAAAAATTGTAAAAATTGAATATTGGAGCATGGAGCATTCAGAATATATTTGAATAGACATTTTGGTTGACAAATAATGCCAGCAACATAAACATTAAAAATAAATGGGAAGTACAGCACGAGAAAACACAGTAAAATCAGCAATTCCGTTCTGGCTCATTATGATAGTTTTCTTTTTGGTTTTTAAAGACAACCTGAACAGCTCATAAGACAATATAATTATCGAAATGGTCTGTGAAAAATTCTTTCGAATCTTCTTGTCAAGGAAGGTAGCCTAATTATCCACAACGGACATGGAATAAAGTTTTCAAATGCACTATATAATATAAATATATATATATATATATATATATATATATATATATATATATATATATATATATAAAGAAATGTCAAGAAACAAATCATTTTCTGGCAAATATGTCATAATCAGTGCCTTAAGAGGTGAAGTCTGTCTGGAGGAAATAGCTTTGAAGATGAAGGTGTTTCCCAAAACCATTAAGTACATTGGAAAAAGAAAAAGACTTTGTGCACTAATAAGAACCAGAGGTGTCAAAGACAAATGAGGAGTAGTGCTGAACAGAAGACAAGATTATTACAGTGTCTAGCTTGAGGAATCATTGCTAAATGCTTTTACAGAACGCAGCACAGCTGGATGAAACCAACAGAAGATAAAGAAAAAAACCTGCGTCCATAAGAACTGCTTACGTACTCTGCAAGTCTCATCTAAAGTCATGCGGCTGTCAACCAAACCACTATTTTCTTCTCATAACACTGATTTTGAAGGAAATAAGGCTATAAACATCAGGCGCTTAAGAGCAATTGGAGAAAAATTGCTCTGAACCAATGAGTCAAAATTGTGCAGCATACACAGATGAATTTGTCTGGTATCACCACCGGAGAATTGATTTCTCTGACTGTAAATACCAGTGGCATTGCTGGCAGACATTTTTGATGATCTGGGGACAGCTGCTCAAAATTAAAACAAGTGTGGAAGAAAACAATTTTGTAAGAGTTTCTGGTAGCGGTCTTAATGTCATGTTCATGCTCAAAAGAAGAAAAAAGAGAGGGTTTCAAAATGTTTTTAAGCAGTTTGAACTGTTTTCAACTTTTGTTTTATTTTATGTGTTGTGAAACACTTTTCTAATACTATAGATACATTAGTGGTGACAATATGCTAACAAACCCTAGGGATATACCACCTTCTTACCGAGATGCCATATATTGACTATTTTTAAGGAATCTTAATCCCAACATGTTCCCTAGGGCGCACTATAATGATGAAATATAAATCAATCTATCTTCCAAGGAAAGTGAAAGCTTTGCAAGTTCTTAGCAGAGAATATAAATCACTCTTCGATCAGTGTTTTCTGCCTAAGAGAGAAGTTACTCATTCCATAATACAAATGAGGCTAACAAAACAACAGCTGCTCATTTTAATATAGTCAATTACAAAATAGGAAAAGAAAACATATCCACCAGCAAATCTCCTTAGCTTTTGCATTCATTCAATTTGTAAAGCAGCAGTGTGAAGTAGTGGTTAGGGCTCTGGACCATGAAGTAGATGGTTGTGGGTTCAATCTCCAGGTGGGGGGCACTGCTGTTGTACCCTTGAGCAAGGTACTTTACCTAGATTGCTCCAGTAAATGCCCAGCTGTAATAATGGCTACAAATGTAAAAATAATATGATATGTTGTAACAATTGTAAATCACCCTGGATAAGGGTGTCTGCTAAGAAACTGAATAATAATAATGTGTGTTTCCAGTACAATACTGAACCAACAAATCCCTGTTGATCCAATGGAAATGTTAAATGTGTGATTTTGTCAAACAATTTGTTTTAAAATTGAATCTCTTCTGATCAGGGTTGAATTATCCGCTTCTTTGAGGCAGATTTAAAACTATTCAAGCCTGCAGCTCCATTATAATCAACCACCTGTCTAACCAGCATGATGTTTATTGGTCACTCACTCCATTATGGGGAGACCATCACCCATGACTTGGACAAGTATCAATAGAGTAAAAATCAATCAGATGTAAAGCTGTGGTAAAAAATTAATTAAATTATCAGTTTTGCTGGTTTGACTATTTATAGGTATGTGTTTGGGTAATATAAACATTTTTGTTTTATTCTATAAACTACTGACAACATTTCTCACAAATTCCAAATAACATTATGAATGGAATGGAATGGCTGCCATACATGTAGAGATGCTGATTTAAGAAAAAATTGCAGTGGTCTCAATTTTTTCCAGAGCTGTACATAGAATGTACACTAATCGTAGTGTTAAAATATATATATGTAAAATAAAATATAGTTAATGATTTTAATAATATTTAATATATTGAAACTAAAATCACCTGAATACCCATTTCAAATGAAAGGAGTGAATATTTTGGACCACATATGTAGAGGTCTTTCTTTATTTTGTGACCTGTGGCACGTGACACTAAAGAAGATCAGATCACAAGCACCTTTCTAGTTTTATTCTTTTACCATACTTTGTATTTAAGCACACTGCAATACAATCTTTCACTGGCCGTTCTGCATTTGCTGTGTCTTGCACTGTATTTTCACTTCACTACACACTACTGTTTATTTCTCTGAAGTTGTACAATTGTGTTGTTGAATGTGAGTCAAATGTGGAAGACAAATAAAATAACCATTTAACGTACCCTTGTGTGTTGTGTCGCACATGCAGTTTTGCCCATTTAATTCAATATGTATGAAATTACTTGATATTCACATGATGATTACACATGTATATAACTAGAGGCACTGTCAAGTTGAAAAGCTTACATTTAATTAATACTTTAGAATTTGCCCTCCTGGGTTCCCTATGAAGTGGACCCTGTGTCAAGGTACTGCAGTTGTCACGAAAAACTCCTTGTGGAGGCATCATGCCTCCAATAATACCTCTGTATCATCAGTCAAACCAGCAGACAAAGTGAAGCCTGTCAGAGTTTTAATCCTAAGGTTCAGTGCTTAATGAAGGTGAGGCACTGGGACTGTACATTTCCAAGTGATATCCCCTTCTCATACTGCAGCTCTGTGGTAGCACCAGAGAGTCTAGCCTCCCCTGCTAGTCTCAAACATTGTATGAGGCCACACTGTGCTGAATTGCATGCTGGGTTTGAGAGTCCTTTGCGGTGACCTGAGCTGGATTCAAACAGTGGTCTCCAGTGGTGAAAAGGCAAGCAAATTAGTCTGCTTCCCTACAAAGCCACATCTCCTGTGGCAATGTCAAAAAACATCTCGGGCGGTATTAGACGAGTCGTGCTCTTGGTGGCTGTAGTGTTGAACAGTACAAAGATTAAACGGAAAGTGTACAGTGTTCCCATTTCAGCACAAGAAATTGCACTGTTTCTCGTTCTCCACAGGGATTGAGTGGAACAAATTCAATTTTAACATCAACTTCGGTCCATGTTTGAAATGGCAAAGGGGGCTTTTGTATTGTCACATTAACTATGCATTCAAAGAATTGATAAAAAATATTATTTTCCTTTTCAAATAAACATCACCACTGTATGATGTGTGATAGCTCAAGTTTAAACAGGTAAACCCCTCCAAGAACACAATGTTAGTTCTAAGTACTTTCCAAAACACCCAACTCTTCAAAGTTGGTCTGTAAAGGTTAAGTGCTGCTTTTCGCGTCTTCTGTAAACCACTACGAGTATCATACTGAGAGAAAGCAAAAGCCTTGCCTCTTTGGAGTGGTTTCCCTTCTATGTAGCAACATTATAATTTCAGCCCTGTTTGAATATTAATCTTTGTAGCTCCACTCACACATAAAAGATGTCCATCCAATTAGAAATTTGGTTGTTAAAAGTACACTGAATTTTATTTTACCTGAAAATTATTTGTCAAGCCTTTAAAAAAAAACACCACAGGGGTCTTCATTCATCAAAGTGTTTGCACCTGCACCATGACACATTAGCACATTGATTTAAATATCAATAACCTCCCTAGAACTGTGTACCTCATCTCGAGTTAAGCTACTCAAGTTGTGTTTAAACCTGATTACAGCTGGACTCCCCGTTATACCAATTTTAAAAATAACATAAACCCTGGTAAGGCAATTAAAAAAGGCCCACAAAAGTAAAAACACATGAATCCAGCTGAGAAGATTCAAATTGACTACTCCCTTCAGTTTCAATAAAAACGTCTTTCATGGCCATTTATGGATCCCATGCAAAGAAAGAATTCCAAAGGCAAATGTGTTTATGTTGTGGGATATTTTATCTCTTATACAATGTCTGCTATTTACTCTCCAGCATGACTTCAATGTTGTTCCAATTGTGTTTTGTTTGACAAAAATATGGTGCTATCAAAAGAAATGTTTGTCTTAATGTACTGTACATTATTCTTCTAAGTGAATTCTTGGCATGAGGTTTTGACCAATGTTTAGAGCATGAAAGAGCCCCTCTTTGAGTGATATACAATGGCAGTGTATGACATGTATTGTGGTTGACTGCGTTTTTCATGTACTGTAAATTAAGGCAATCCAACAGGAAGTTTATTTTTCTAGTTCCATTGATGCCGTTTCTGAGAAGAAAATTCCAAACAAAACTGCCACACCCCCAAACCCCCCCACCGCTGCAGTTACAGTAAATACAATTCGATTTTGTACTATATATACATATAAAATAGTTTAAAGGTTGTTCTCTTTTCCTTCTATAAAACTCTCAATACAGGTGGAGGTTCTAAAACTTCAGTTTATAATTCAAAAATGGTCAACAAAAAGGCCAGAAAATAAAAACTAAACAAAAGTAGCTAAAAAGAAAAATGTCAGCCTCTGTCTTTTTTAGAAATAAGTCAAAAAAGAACTTGAAATGTTTGTTACCAATGACTACAGTATGTTTTAGTATTGTACAGATGGTATGGTTGACTGAAGTTAGAGAGAAGTCCTTGTAAGAATCTGTCAGGGGTGCCGCTACATATCAGCAAGCACTGTAGGTGTTAATCAGTCAAGGAGTTCGCTCAACTGTGCACAAAAGCCTTCCTAATTGCCAATCATGCTAACAATTTACAATAGCTGCCAGACCTAATAGCTAATGTGGAAAAAATAATAATAATAAACTCTGCAGATGTGTGAATCTCAGGGAAATCAGTTACACAAGCACGACTAAGAAGTTTCACAGCTTGAACAAGAAAAGTTCAGAAAATTGTTTAAAAAGTGATTTTTTTTTTGGTCAACCTGAAAGCTCTGTCAAAGGTTTTCTGTCAAGTGTGCTAAAAGCAACTCCAAAAATGAATGCCAAGATGGGTTAATCAATTTTATGTAGATTTAATCAGCGCTAATACCACTGTCATCACTAAAACCTGCTATCAATGTCCTTGCAACCGCAACCCAATCTAAAATTAATCAAAAATCAGATAGCACATTCATACATCTGATGTGTAGTGATGTCTAACAAGGCAGGTATTGCTGTCTTTTTGCTAGCAGTGCCTTCTTTTTTGGCAGATGAATCTCACAAGAGGATTATTAAACCACCCTATTATTTCCCAAATGCTAGATTTGATATTATAGATTTTGAATGAATTGTTACTTAAAAGATAAAATCACAATTGATCTTCCTCTATAGAGGACAGACAATCCCTTGTTAGAAGTTGATGAACCTATTAAAAGGTTACAGAAAGAGCCTCCTTTACATAATACATGCCAACGTAGATTCATAAAATGCTTATTTCCAGAATAAAGCAGCTTTTAAGAAATATATATAACTCTTTTTGACAGATATACTGTTGATTCCTAGGGTATTGATGAGTGCATGTTCTAGTTAATTCCACTTCTAGTTAAATTTTACCATAAAATGACTGAATACATTCAGTGTTTTATGATGTTTTACTTTTTACTTATGATCTATGCATTAGTTTCTTCCTGTACTACCCTACTAAGTGGCACATGTCATTAGTTAAATACTGTTGTTCTCCAGGTAACATTCATGATTCACAATAAGGTAGGCCCAAGCTTGGATATGTTTATGTCCACAATTGCAGGGGATTTCTCAAATGTATTCCCTTATACAGCCTAATTAGTTAAACAGAGCACTGATTCAAAAATCTTTGAACCATAAAAATAAGCATATCAGAATTGCACATTTTCCTGGACTATGAACTGCATTTGTAGTTCTTACATTTTGTACCTCCCACAATTTTAAGAATTATTTTTCCACTTCACATTTCTTTATATTATTTTAAGCACTGTTCATACACTAAAGGTCAAAAGCTTGGAAGCAATAAATGATGTACAGAGAGACTGGGACTGAGGACAATATTGCTCATTCTGGTCTCTAAATCCCTGACTTACTAATATCTTGGCATCCCTTATCCAATAACAGCCATGGAGAGTATGTGTGTTGCCTGATAAATCATGTTAGGTTCTGGGTGGTTTTCTAAGCGTTTTGCTCCAGAGGAAACTTTTTCTCCCCTTTTTCCGAAAGCGATGGTAAAACATATTAAAGTGCAGATCTAGGAAGAGACAGTGTAGGCAAGGAGGAGAAATGATATTCATATTCTTTACAAAAGCACAGTTATGGAAAACAAAATAATGATGATTTCCAGTTAGAAAAAGAGGAGGAAACGAAGGTAAAATGTTTTGAATGATGCCCAGTAAAAAAAAAAATGATAATAGGGAAACATTTAATTCACATGTATGCAAGGCTACACCAGAAAAAACACCCTACTCCGTGTCATAGCTTTCGGAGGAAAAAAGTGTAATGGAAACTCACAGTGTACTTACAAAGCAACTAGTATGAAGGACTTCAGTAAATTTATCAAAAGGGGATGATTATCTGTTAGGGGAAGTAATTCCTACCAGAATTACACCACTGAGTACATCAGGGCAAGCCCAGGTTTTGAACTGAAAGGGAGCTCTGTTGTAGTTTTAAAATGGGGTAGGTGGTCAGAAGTGGCTAGTATGCTGCACAAATGTGTCTGTTAAGTACGTGCTTGAAAAAGGTTTGGAAATTGATGTAAACTACAAAGACAGTACTCATAGAATGTATGTTGTTTTTTTATCACTATTTAAAACTCACAGTAATTATGCTTGCAATAACCACAATTAACTATAACATGTTTGTCAATTGTTCAAGAAAATGGTTAAATCTCAGTAAAAGCTGCTGTTCAAAGCCAATATTCCTGAATACACATAGCTGACTAAAAAAAAAAAAAGAGGAGATCAAATCAAAAGCAGAATCAGCGGTGTGGTAAGAATTGTGACATGTCGTATACATTACAAATCTGTGCTCTACAATAGAAGTAATTGGTGGTAAGAAAGAAAAATGAATGATCCCTGTGGTATTCTAATTTTCATACTCATCAACGGCTGTATCCACCACCCTGTGTAACAGACTAGGTAGGCTGCCACAGAACACGTGCCCCCAGGACAAGCAACCCATCACGCAAACTTGTCAAATTAGCTGAACTGTGCAGACAGCAAACATGACTGCATTAAACATCTTCCTTACATTTGACGACATACATTTTAAATGATTGCACACTTCAATCACGACTGCGGGAATTCACAAATCGGTGTAAACCAGAAAAGGCAGAGCATAGACTGCAAACATACACGTCTGTTGATAACAAACACCAAGAGCACCCCTCCAAGAATACAATAAAGAAGCAACAGTCAGTCATTCCAATTGCAGGTTCAAAATTTGTTCTGAGGAGCATTCAGTACCTTTCAAGGTCTTATGGCTACATTACAAATAAAACACAAATGCATGATAGTTTCCATGTGTTGAAGTCAGCAAACCTATAGCGTTACACATCAGCACGGTTTGCTTAAAATGTTTAAAAGTAACATGTCTATTTTTTCATCAAACTATTCACAGTTTGACACGTTTTTCAACTGGTATGTTATGAATGTAATCATTTTCTAGATTGCTTCCTTCTATTCAGGAGACAGCAATGCTGATGGCATGAGAGGTCTGTCTGACAGCAACTTGCAACCAATAGGGAAACACCTTTCACCAAACTGCAATGAGACGGAAACACCTGCAGTCATGTCTCTGCCCCGGGCATCAGAAATCACAGACAGACAGCAGCCTCAAGGACACGCCCCCCTCCACAAAAGCAAACTGACATTTTGGACTTATAATTTAGAAGTTTACAAACCTTTAAGGTGTAAAGAATGAAAAAGAAAACAATTATAGCAGCAGTACTCCAAGAGTTGAAGCAATATTTGGCAAAGCATCTTATTTTTATAACCCCTCGCCCCTACCCTTTGTTCTTTGAAAGAAAAATATACCTTTGGCAGGTTCAGCTAAAGATCTCTCAAGAAGGTGTCCGTTATTTATTCTTAACCTGGTTTTAAAGGAATAAACGCTGGAAATTTAAGGAAATGAGCTGGCCTGTCTAAGAGGATGCCACATAAAGAATTCCTCGTTTCATTGCAAGTGAGTTTGCTCTTCTCAGTCAAATGTCACGAGGCATAAGGGCACCTTTCAACACAATACAATAGTTAAGATCTGAGAAACAATATAATGTATGCCTAGATCTAAGATTTTTCTTTTGTCAAAATATTCATAAATGTGTCATTTATCTTCTTATTCAAAGGCAAATCCATAGTTTCTTTGAATTTCAGGATCTCCCTTCCTACACTTGATTTTTGTTGTTGGTTTCCCCTTTTACAAGAGGAAACACAAAAAGAAAGTTCAAAAGATACTTACACTCAACAGTAAACACCATGTTTTGCTTTGATATAAAAAAGAGCCTTATTCTTTGTGACAAACCATAATTCAAAAAGCAATAGAAAGAGCTCAAGACATTTTATTGTGAAGTGTTGCCCTTTCAATGTAAATATATACACATAATATACACATAACCTGTGATAAACTCTGAAGGCATACCAATAAGACAAAAACTAATTTAAAGAAAATAATACAAAGCAGCATTATTATCTGGTGGAAGAAAGAGATATGATCACCTAAGCTATGTCAGCATTATTACTGAAACTGTAATTTTACAACACTGTGTTGTTCCACGAGGTGTTAATTAGATTCCAAGGTGGAAATCATGTATTGTTTTAAACTTAATAAACCAATATATATGTATGAGAGCAATTACTGCATGTAAAAAATTTACAGCTTTTTTTTTATCATTATTCTGTAGTCAAAAAAGTAAAAAAAAAAAAAAAAAATGGTATGCTGACAGTCATGCATTTAATCCTTGATTTTTTTTAGCATAATAATGACGATTGAACAGAATGTTTCGTTGACGACTAAAATATCAATTGAATATTAGGAAAATAATGGAATGCTAATCTAATTCACTAAACAGTGAAAACACAGCTTAGTTGTATAAGAGATGAAAGATATCCAGACCGATTACTCTGCAAGCAATCTGTGAGCAAACTAGGCTTATGTAAAGACCTACAAAGTTTAATTCATTTAAGGTAAAGACAAAAAAGCAACAGTAATGTATTTGGTTGTCAGTTGTTCTCAAACCGGTGGACCACATCATATGCCCATTTGTTTTCACAAAAGCCCAGTTGTCCAGATAGTGACGGCAAAGGAGCCGATGTAACAGAAGTGCGAGACAGTATTAGACACAACAATGTGGCATCAGTGGAAAAAAACTGAATACAATCTGGCGATACATTAAACCAAAAAGCAGACAGCCGAATCATTAAAAAAGAAAGAAAGAAAACGAAAGAGAGAAAGCTGTCATATTAACACGAACAGCTTCAAAACACAGAATTCTACTGTTACACAACACCAAGCACATAATGGAGCCGTCAAAAACAGACACGTAAGTGGCAGCTTGGCCTCAGGGCTTGGGAAGCAGAAGTAATTTCTCCCTCTACGTAGAGTAAATGGAGAGGAAGGGGTAAAAAGTGTGTGTTTATTTAATATCTTAATGAAAATAATATTAAACCAATCACAAGGCTGCTCCTTACTGAACGGTCAAAATCTCACCATGTTTTTGCGATGGTTTCAAGTATTTCAGGAATCTATCATTTATGTATATACACTGAGTAGCTACCTCCTTCTTCGGTCTTCAAGTCCTGTAACAAATCTCATTCTTCAATTAAGTAAGGCTGTTTTCAGGAGACCTAGAAGCTGCTGATTCTTGTGGTTGACTCCAGAGCACATTGAACTGGACAGGTTTTTATACTTGCCCTTAACTAAAGTAATATGTAATTTGACTATTTATACACTTGCTACATTGAAAATAGCATACTGATTATACGGGACCAGGTGGCAAATCTAGAAAGCACTCTCAATTGCCTTCTCCTTCTACTAACTACTTTATTAAAGCCGCATTGTGTGCTATATTGCTGGTATGGCAGAGGTCTGACAAAAGTGAATTAATGTATCAGTTAACACTGCAGATAGAACCCTCATTTTTACAGCCAAAATTAAATGGGTAAATCTTTTGTCAAATAGTCAAGAATTTATATTTTTTTGCTTTTCCCCCACATCTTCACAGTTTACATTTACGAATCACGTTGTCCACTACTCATACTCAGAAAGTGCCTTCATTCTTTTTCCGTTGTCCACAGTTATTTATTTTAAGCACAGTGATTGCCCAGAAGATTGCTATAGTGATTAGGCTACACAATCTTTTTAGAATGACACTAGTACACAGTAGAGCAGGATCGTCTAGTACTGTATCTGGCAAATACGCAAGAGCAGGTGGAAATATGCGCGATTCTCGCAATCTCACTCTGAATTTCAAGCCCTGGGCTTTGTGCATCATTGGAAGCCTTCTTATTTAAGAACCATAGCATGAAGTTACTCTCACTCTGCTGTATGATTGAGGTCAGGACTCTGAGTAGGCCATGAAATGCTGTGTTATCGTGTTGCTAGATTACGGACCCTCACAATGAATTCCACCAATTCCAGCAGCACAGTATCACAATACCAAACACGCACTCTACATAACTGGATGGCAGAGTTTGTTTTCAGAGTTCTGATGACACCAGGGCCCACACTTCAGTCTCTATCCTCTCCTGCATGGACAATATACAGTATTATGGCCATTTGTCCCCTGCGATGAGGAGACATTCATTGACCAGTTGGCAGTGGCTGGTGATAATAATGATGATATATACAACCATCCGCCAAATGAAGAGATTTAGACATCATGACAGTATGTTTTAGTATGTATACACATGCCAAAACTGGGTATGAATTGCTGTGCAGCACTTTGGATTTCATTCTGACTTTGAGAGGAAATAATTAAGTGTTGTTTTGCTGTGTCGTCATGACTATGGAAGACCGTAGAAAAAATTCCCTAACTAAAACCATTGAGTAGCTGACCCTAGCTACCAGATTGACAAGTTACAAAACAGAAGAGGTTAAAAAAATAAATTGTATACCAAGTAACAATGCCCAATTGTCAGGGAATTAAAATACAGCCAAAGGACAGCAAAAAGTCTTGCTATGCTAAACAGACCTTTTCAACACTCGATCCATGGATTCAAGTCCCCAAAATATGCAATTAACACTGATGGAAAGCAAAATGCATAGATTAATCAATGTCTGTGTTTTTAAAGTGACAATCACAATTAGGAAAACACCAAATTGCTGTCATAATTAGAACAGAAAAAAGCATCATCATGTGTTATTCATTCTTTTTTTGGATCCAATTTAGATCAGACTGCAGACTTGTCAGTTATAATTTAGTACACTAATGTACTGTACGGAATATAGAAAAAGTGCTGGCAAAAAGGTGGCTTTGGGGAACACTCCCCTTTACATAATAACCTGCTCTCAGTTTCCTTGTGATCATGACTCATCATTGATTAAGGGTCAGAAGGCTCACAACAGAATCGGAAAGCACTCCGGGCCTCAATGGCCTGTCACCTTCTTTGTTTGGAAGTCTCCAGGCTTCAAACAAAAAAAATCCTCCGTGAATTACATCACCCAGCAGTAGCAACAGCCCAGTGACAGCACCATTCCATGTCAGCCTCCGTGACCCTGAAAGCCTTCTAACACCATCGATTGAGTGACACAGTGTATAGTTAAGAGGAACACATTTCAGTCAGCACCCGGGGTCCCAAGGCAGTTGTGGGAAAGTGATATAGCTGACATCAGTGACAAAGACTTTGAACTGCAGAACATAAAAATTAATGCAGAAAAATATTGCTTAAGGCTCACACATTACATTTTTCACGGAACAAGTCATACTAAAATTGACTTTTTGCATTTACTTTTCTGGGGAGATTTTCTGTCCGTACTGCTGCCTAAGTACTCCTGTGATTCTTTGTAATTGCATGTCCTGCGAGTGCTTAGAAAATGGTGTGCAAAGGGTGAGGCCCCACAGGTAAAGACAGTCTCTGGAATACCAATGAACGGTTTTGAAACTTCCAGCTATATTGCAATAACATGGAACGAAAAATGTTAAACTTTGTAGGGTGAGGCCATTTTATCGCAGGAATCTGTCAATGCTGAAAAGCAAACTTTATTTATTCATTTGGAACTCATGTGAAAACAAAGCCTGAGGGACATGCTGCAATCACACATGGAAGTAAAGTTATATGAACTTTAGCTGTAGAATTATACAAGTGATATATGAGATGGGTAGAGATTTGATCAATCCTAAAAAGCTTTAAAGGTAAATGTGCACAGACAATTATTGATTGGGCAGGAATTTATGTCTTTTGCGTCATGAAGGAGCATACACACCTGATCGCTTAAGTACAGGTTAACACAAATTTAACAACTGATCTGAAATCCCTGTCGTGGCGATCTGTGTCACAGCCTCCAAACTCCCCACATCTCGCAGAAACACGCATGATCCACACAGCGGAAAGGTAAACAAACACGGACGTGCACATTTACAGGTCACGTTCGTGAAGTGCAGATGTCCGCAGTTATGCGCAGATCTGCGCTGCTCCACCAATGAGATCAGTGGATTTCTGCAGATCTCTGCAAAACTGCGGAAATCTGCACAACAAGAACACGACCACAAACTGTTGTTGCTGTCCATGTCAGACAAACACAAAAAGTGGAGAGAAAAGAGGATGAAGACATGGCCGTGAGATCTGCACTGTGAGAGCTGCAGCTGAGCAACACACATGCTCTATCCATCCCACAGTATGATCATCGCATTGTAGGGATCGATATTTAGTGCAGACCTGGGTCAATTACAGATACTAATTGGTATTTTAATAAATATGAAAATCTTATTCCCCCGTTTATTCTTCCCGTTTCTTTTTTCTTCAGTCAGCTCAGCTCTCATTGGCTACTGGTTATGTCACCCTCCACGATCGGTGCTAATCAAGTCGTAAATATTAAACATGTTTAATAAAATCGTAGAGGCTCCGACAAGCTTACGATCAGATCGGAGAGCAAGCAATGGCATCGCAGCCCGTCACTCACTACACGACCATCGGTGGCAGGGACGCGCCCTGACCAGGCTGCTTGTCATGACGATCAGTGCCAATTTGTGGTGAGGGCCAAATCGGGCTTAAAATCATGTAGTGTGACCCCAGCATAAGAATAAGGAGACGGAATTGAGACGGATTTGATTATGACTCGAGTTGCCGCAGGGTAGACAAGTCTGGTGATTTTGAACACATCCTGAAATACTAGTAGAGGAGCAAACATGCTGGCAAATTTTCATTTTAAAAGTTGCTCATAAAATCATAAAATCTGGAAGGTATATGCCTACACTTAGGTGTAGGTTTAGGGGCCCTCAATGTCGAGAGAATGTTAAATTGTCCCCCCCGTATGCTCCATAGGCATAGGAGACGCATCCCCCCCATCCCACCCAAAATATATATTTACAATGTAAACAAAGTTTTTTTTTTTGCTTGTTTAAACAAACATTTAAACCATGTGTACATCTGAAATATTAATTTAATTCCCTGTCTTTTTATAAGACAATACCCCAGATTCCAAAGGTGATCCAATGCAAAATCTGAAAACACCTGAATAAGCTCTTAAGATGTTAGAGTCAGGCTTGTTGTCAGAATAAATAGACTGGCTGTATTTGTCAAAGTTTAAATATTTATTCATGGTACTGAACCCCCAATAGAGGTTATACAACTCATAATCATTTGTTGTGATGACTGGTTGACAGGATTAATTTTATTTGGAGGTTATATCAATCTGCTCAAATGGGAGGTTTTACATTTCACTGGTTTCTGAGTTTTCCCTTAGGGGCAGTAGGTTTGTAGTAATTTACTGCAGATTTGTTTTTTATCCATTCTTTCAGGATTTGGGTATTGATGAATACATTTTATCCCAGCTGTGAAATCCATGCAGTTTGTTGTGTTTTGATAAACACACACCAGCATGTAAAGTAGCTGTAAAGTAAATCTGATGACCCTGCACACCAAAAAATAAAAACCTTATCTAAGGAAACATGTAAGTAGTAAAAAGCTTGTCGATCTAAATGTGCTGAATCCTGGCTTTCATTAACTTCCATTCACATAGCTTAATTATTGTCACAGATAAAACCATTTTGGTCTAACTGGAGTGAGGTTGTTAGTGGAGGTCCACAGGGATCAGTATTAGGGCCTTTGCTTTTTCTAATCTATATTAATGATCTGGACTCTTGGATAGTTAGTAAACTTGTCAAATTTACAGATGATACTAAAATAGGTGGCACGGCAGATACAATCTCTGCAGCACAAGTAATATTAAGTTGTGGGCTGACACCTGGCAGATGAAATTCAATGTGGACAAGTGCAAGGTATTACATGTAGGTAACAAAAATGTCCACTATAATTACACTATGGGAGGAATAGAACTAGATGAAGTAACGCATGAGAAAGTGAGGAGTCCACGTAGACTCCTAGGTCTTTCTCCATCCAAACAATGTGGGAAAGCAATAAAAAAGGCAAACACAATATTAGGGTATATTGTCAAAAGACTGTACAATGCACTAGTTAGAGCTCATCTGGAGACTACGTGGGGACTTGATTCAAGTCTTCAAAATCATGAATGGCATCGTCCACATCAGACCAGAGGAGCTTTTCCACATCAGCAGGGACACACTGACCCAGAGACAAAAATGGAAATTGGGCTTCAAGGCACTCAAGACGGAAAACAGGAGACACTTCTTCACTCAGAGAGTCGTCACAATCTCGAACAAACTCTCCAGCGATGTGGTTGAAGCTGAAAATTTGGGAACATCTAAAACTAGATTGGATAGGATCCTTGGATCACTTAGTTATTAATGGACACCAAAGGAAGGGAGCATATATGTATGGTAAACACATGCATAAATAACAATAAAAATGATTAGGTAGGCTATACTGTAAATTGGGTATAAACATGAAACATATCAGCCAATCAGCCAATACATCTACTAATGTTCTAACTGCCCTGATATAACTCTGTGCTTTTCTGGTGAAACTAAAATTGTACATGTGTGTCTACAGAGATAGGCATCTAACTAAATTAGCAACTTCAATAGGAAAAGAGTTTGGTAATCCAGATATTAAACAACCTTAAAGACACACTTTTAGCTTACATATTAAAACACTGATTTATCTTTGATGATATGTCTCTGAACTGAGTCTCAGATCAGTAGTCCACCCAGATAAAAGATCCAAGAAATAGCAATAAACGATATCCTGATTTTCTCTGCGACTTCCTATATTTCTTTATACTGTAACCAAATCAAACTAATTCTGTCATGGGAAAGCCCTAGAAAATCCAGTCCAGACACAGTAATGCAGGATCAAAAAGTGTACAATAATCTTGGAGGAGGTATCAATGACAAATAAGTAGCCTACACTTTAACAATATGCATCTATTACAAATAAAAAGTTGATCATGTTGCTGTAAATAATAACATTCACCAAAATAAACTATTTCTATTTTACAATAAGCAACCAGCATTTTTTCCCAGCTTACTCCATTTTAGAACATTCAGTAGCTATTCAACCTCAGTTTTCCCTACCCTGTCTGAGTGGAAGCTGGACAGAAGCATGCACAGATCCTGTCAGGCCAATTACCTGCCTTTGCACTATAAAATGGAATGGAACAGGCCAAGTTTGATGTCAGGCATGCAAATACCGAGGCATGGTCTTTGTCAGAGGCAAATGGATTGTCAGCCACAACATGTCTAGTCTTGCAGGCACCTGGTCAGCCACAAGAGCCTTGCATAGCTGGATGAGCGTGCATCTGATGACTCTAGACCGAAATTGGGCTCATGCCAATTCACGGTTAACACTTTTTCACTGAAGTGACAACCTGAATTTAGACCATTGATGTCTAGTTAAAAGTGTGAATTGTAAAGTCGCTACAGACTCTCTCATCCATAAGGATAGTCATCCCACAAAAGTAACACAACATGATGCAAACCTAAGTAGATTGACAGTAACTTTCTGTATATACTAACCTAACATTAAAATTTGGTCCCCAGCCATAATGAAGTCATCACGGAGCATGACAAATTTAAAAATCACATTCACTTCTTTGCAATGTAATGTAATTATATGATTTGTTTTGATAGAGTGAGATAATCAAGAATGCTCATGCTTGAAACGGTCTCTGACAAGCATCAACAGCATTCAGCAGAAAACTCTGTTTGAGCTCCTGTTCATATTAAGAGAAGCACATCAAATAAACAGTGAAAAAGGTTCAAAGTGAAAAAGATAAACACTCATAGCACTGCGATTTCTTTTAATTAGCTAAGATGCATACATGGTTAGTATTGTCCTGGAAGCCTGCTCTCCAGAAAGTCTTAGGACTGTATAATGTCACACAATGCAGCCACATTCCAATCAAGTACTATTAAACAGTTTGGCTTTAGCAGGTCAAGGCGAAATACTTCACTAGCTTTATTCTGATTCTAGCCTGGAAGATGGGGCTGTCTATTGGCTTGCAGTTTGGTCTGACACATTACAATGTCAATACAAACCAAGGTGAACTGCTATTGTGCTGAAATGGCATGGTTCAGCAACCCAATATCTGGACAATGATACATTAAAAAGAGTAAAAACATTAATCCAACATTCTAATATTATTTCAAAGTACCAATACAATTCAGCTATAGCACAATGACATTGACTTGAAAAGCTCGAAATCACAAAAGCAACAACAGAGAAACAAAAGCGAAAAATATATAAATTTACACATGGTAATGCAAACAATACAATACCTGTGGAATATCATTCCCGGGAACACAATGCATTCTATATTTCCCGTGTCGAGGTCATGCAATACTCAGTTTTTCCTTAAGATATAAGATATAACTAATTACTTGGGTTGTAAACCAAACTCATTAAAGCGCTTTTCTCTGCGTCTGTTCAGTGTCATTAAAATGGGGTTCTGTTTCCTGCAGCTTGGAGGCACATTACTAATCTTAAACCCAGTACTGTAACTTAAAGCCACTTCATTCATGTCTGTAACTTTCATCATACGCCCCGCACTTGATGCTCAGCACCCGACACTTTACAACCCACTGTCCTGTTAAAGAGGGTTTAGATTTGAAAAGAGACCAAAAATATGTAAACTTTTATAGCTTGTCTTATTGAACAACTTAAAAGGGCACGTGTAGATACAGCCCTTTAATATGAATATTAACTGTTCTTGTTAAACATTTAAAGATCGACTACAAACTTTCTCCTCTAATATATTCATTACTATATAATTCTATGCATTACCATACTTGCAGGCGCTCACCCAAAATCTTATAATGGGCCGGATCTTCAATTCTTGCTTCAACATATTTACGGAACTACAAGAATCCATCAATGTAAAGTTTCTGTCACAAATTGCTACGTACAGTGTTCCAATGACTCTACTGCAACTGAAAAATGTTATTTTACATAATTGGGATGTCAACCATGACAACCGCAAGCTTAGTTCAAATTTCTCTGATAAAACCTTCTGCCATAGCTACCATGGTATCATATGAAGTAGAGACTGAAGCGCAGCCTGAAGCTGCACTAAGTGCAAAGTAATACCCATTATGACCATCATAAATCCATCGAAAACTGCATCTTCTGAAGGCATTTAGAGGATAGGATTTGAGTTTCTAGATTCACTTTACGACACAACAGTTTGTATAGAAGAACAATACAATATATTTTGTTGGAATTTCAGCCACTGCTGGGATGTTGAAGACGCTTTTTGGAATCAACCCTTGAGATGTTAGACCATTGAAACAGATCTAATAGCAAATGGACTTTCCTAAAATCTCACGAGAGCTTGTCTGGCCATTACACTGGAATCTAGCTCATCTTAGCTTGTTAGTCAGTTAAATTAATTAAGACCAACGGTAAAAGATTTATCTTTCGGAGTGTTCAAGTGAGGAGGCCTTTGTTCTATTTTTAAAGCATGCAGTGAGAGACACAGTCATTCTGTCATCATTAACCTGGGAATTTATTAGATGAGAAGCATAGCTACTGAGTGCCCTTGAGCCAGTTCAGTGAAGTTTTAATCAGCTAGTAATTCCTATTGAAATTATATTTGTTTTTAAGCAGTAATGTTATTGCCATTTCCGGGATTCTGGAAAGCCAATGACTAAAAATGTCTTAATTTTCACTCACAGACATACATCAGAACTTCAAAAAGATAAAAGTTAAATAATAAAATCACTGTGATGAAAAAAAATTCTGAATGTTTTCAGTACAAATTTAAAAGTATTTTTTTTATCTTTGCCCTGCATCATTAATCTTGTGAAGAAACATCTATGAAAAGTAAGGATTGTAGTCACTGACAAATCTTTGAGAGAGAAAAAAAAGGAATTTACCTTATAGGGATATAACGTGTTGTAGACACAGGAAACCAGTCTCCTGAGAACCCAGCGTGAGACGGAACAATTGGAGTAAGCAATTACAGTGAAATCGGGAGCAAAGCCAGAAGATATCTTCTGAACCGAGATCACAAAGTTAAAAATCAATTTGAAGAGTAACTTTGATTTTCAACTAAAATTCAGGGATAATATGCTGTTGAAATTTAGATCAATTTGGAAAGTGTGCGCTAGTCCTTTCAGAACACTAAATTGCTTTCAGACACAGTGAAGAAAGGACAGAAAAACAAAACTTTAAAAGAAACTAACCTTAAGCTGACAAAAATCTCAGTTTCCCAGTGACAACTTAATACAGGACAAACACTACTCAAAAGCATGCAAGGAAAACTATGGGACACCATAGACGATGACACTGAATGCATGATGATATCTACAGTACAGTAGGGGGAACCGGATCAGAGACTAGAGAGAGGCATGAGGGTTTTCAGCAGTCAGTTATCAACATACACAACTGTACTAGAACAGCACGTAGCTATCTCAGGAGAGAATTAAAATTACATCTGTGTAATCCCACACAATTGCATACTGCAGTTTTTGGTGTTTATACTGATTATATACCTCATTTACAGTACTTAATCCAAGGCATCAATACAATATTTTAAAATGGCCACACTTGTATCTCTTCAATACTGAATAAAATAACCGCACCCGAGTTAAACACAGTAATTTTGGTTGTTAAATACAGTAACAAATAAAATAATAATAGGTGCATAATTAATCAAACAAAATTGATAGAAAGGTGGCTAAAATGCATTTCAGCCCCTTCAAGTATAAGATATCTTTGATTACCTGAAAATATTTGTGTTTTTCAAACAAATACCTGTGTTGCTGCCCTTTCATTAGGTTGTTTTACACTATAGTTTAAATGAATGAAAAAGTACCATGACATTGAAAAAGATGAAGAAACAGACACTGTGTAATAGAAGGAAAAAAGCTTTAACATTTTTCATTATGTCAAGACTCTACAATCTCTATATAGTCAGTGAAATTATAAAATGTATAGAACCTTTAAACCATTACTCACTAAAAAGAAGAAAAATCTAATGTTCCTGTAGTTCATTCTTATTGAATTCACATGTGATAATTGAGTTAGAACATTTGGTACAAAGATCTCAAATACTGGGATCAAGAAGCCTGCAAATTAAGTGCAAGAAAGTAATTACTGGGATCACAGAACAAGCAAACTCAATATCGAGATCTCTGTACAGTGACAAGAAGTGGTTAGAAAAAGAAATCACAGCCGAAATAGGAGACATTGCCTATTTAAATTAAATACATATTATAAAATGTAAAAAGTAAAAGCACTGCCAGCTAAAAGGAAGACTTAAAAAAAAAAAAAGAATAATCAGCACACGGGATTTGCAGAAAGACCCATTTCAATGACACGCATACGTCACTTTAGAAGTATTTCTCAGCCACCCAAAGTCTTAAGACTCAAGTCCTAAGGCGGCAGGTTGCTTATAAATGTGCTAATGTTTTGTGTGCATATTCAAATGCCATCTTTCTTAGAAATGTTAACCTTCCTTCAGAATCAAGGTCAATGGATGAATAATTCACTATGTTTATGGCTGGCCTGCCAAGCTAGCCATCACATAAGCTTACTGGAGTCATGCTAACATCAATGCTCAGTTAAAATAGATTCCTATCCTTAATTAAAGTTTACTGCAAAAGGGCATCTGAAAATGGTTTTGTTTTGTGGTTGTTTTTAATTGTGCTCCAAAAGGTTGGTTCAGATACCCTGAGTTTTGCAATTTCCTGTTATACAATTATTATTCAAATAAGTATATTGTCCTCTGTAATTATGAACACACACACGCACACACACACACGAGTTATGCAGAAGGTCTGGTTACTGTATGGAAACAAGTATGTCATATTTGTCCAAGTCAGTTTGGGATTTGCTTAGATCATTTCACATCAAAGCGGAAAGCCGATGCAAACTTGATACCAAAAAGTAGGCATGCAGCAAATTATGTATTGAAAAAAGCAATTACATACCTGTATTTGTATCCTTTAACTTACCTTTCCCACAGAAGTAATGATGTTCAGTGGAATCAGGACAAGTTTGTTCTTGTTAATATTTTTGCTTCTGATTACAACCAAAGAGACTATTATTGTTATGTTTTATGGGCTAATGCATGCATGTTAGCTGCATTCTTCATTGCTAATATAAAATACCTAAAGTGTGTTACCACATCACTCATTTGAATACTAAATGAAGTGTATCAAGCAAGGTATCTAAGATTTCTCATATGAACATAATTACTACTAGGAAAAAGACTTACCTTGAAGAGTGGGGTTCCAGATGGCAAGCAAATCCAGACATGGCCCGCCATCTATTTTCCTGAGGGACAGTATCTGAATCCAAAATGTAACTCAAATGAGTATACAATAACAGTAAGCCTCAGCATCATCTTAAGGAAAAAGAAAGGCGTTTACTTATAAACACACCACTAATATAATGCAGTATTCAAAAAGTATCAGTTATATGAATTAAGACCATATATAATCTTCAAACTCTTCAAATACGAACTTGATTTGGTTTCTTTAGGTATAAGGAACTTTTTTAATTCAAGTTGAGACTTCAGAATGTATAGATACATTAAATATAATCAATCACTGCTAACGATAGTACTTTGCTAGCACAACGTTGTTAGCTGGGATATATTCCAGAAAAATGAAACTGCTCCTATTGTTAGATATATGTGTGTTCCTTATTTAGTTTATTTCGTTTGGCAATACTTTTCATTTACCGCCTGTCTTTGGTCCTACCTCCTACTAGTCTACAAAACTGTCAACAGCTTGCAAATAACACGGTTCAGCATTTCAAAGGAAAAACGTAGTCCTCCATGTTAACAGCACTACACTATTTGCATTGCATTTTCTTTGGTCAGTTTGAAGTAGAAAATTCTGCCGTAGTGCATAATAATAACAACAACAACAACAAAGCTATCTTACCTTGCAAACAATTAGAATTAATACTTAACTGCATGGTTTCTTTAACTAATTAACAAACTAACAATCTTCTCTTGCGCCATCTATTGTTACAATGTGTGTAACATCTATTGTACATCCGGGTTCCGATACCTTTACCGAGAATTTGTGACGCAACCCCAAAGCTGAGCCGCTCGTAAAAATGGCGGAGGTTGAAAATAATGTAGTTTCGGTAAGGGTGAGTGTTATTTATGAACCAGCAGGTTGGCGATGTATATAAACACCAGAATGTTAATATACCAATAAATCATGCACAACATATATCTATATACATAGGCAACAATTTTAGACTGCAATAGTTAAAAGTCATTTGTTTCAAGTAATTTAAGGCAGTAATGTAAAACGTTAAATACATACATAAAATAACGTTGTTTTGAACAATAAATCAACACGAATTGTGTTATAGATATAGACACACATGTAGTGTGTCATGTTTCTTTTTCATGTATTCTACTTTACCCACAATGCCTCTCATACTGGGTTTACTAGTTCAAATGATGTGTGACCGCCGGGTCAGTAACAGCACCGCAAAAACACAACCACACTACCGGGTCATCGCGAAAACGCACCCAGAGTAATGCACTAGATTGATGGGGGGACAACTCGCAAGATCTTCGAGTCGTAATACTTGTATAGTCGTCTGATTTTGCAAAATTGGAGCCTGTTTATAAATGGAACTATGATTCCATTGATCTCTGTGCCTACGTTTCTAGTAGCAGGTATCATTACAAAATCATCTGGAAACTGCAAAGTTGGTGAGTCTGATTATAGCATTTTGTAATGGTCCTGAAAATCTGAGTATTACACGTTTTATCAATACCGGGATCTGATTCATGGGCAGGATCTGGATGAAGACAATATGGCTACGGTATTGAATATCCTGCTGGTCTGGTGTGTTGTTTGAATGATGTTAATCAGAGAAAACAAAGCGATTGGCAGTGTTCATGATAAACACACAGTCGTTTATACAAATGCCTATTGAATGAGACTGGGTAGCTTGCCAGATACATAGCAGGTATAATACCATCCCCATGCAGCATACACCAACAAAGCTTAAAGAAAGAAATATAATTTGCCTTTTAAAAATGAGACATGACTGAACCTGTTGCTTCTCAGCACAACTCTTCAAACACATGTATTAGTACAGTAATTATAAGAACATAAGAAAGTTTACCAATGAGAGGAGGCCATTCGACCCATCGTGCTCGTTTAGTGTCCATTAATAACTAAGTGATCCAAGGATCCTATCCAGTCTATTTTTAAATGTTCCCAAATTTTCAGCTTCAACCACATCGCTGGGGAGTTTGTTCCAGATTGTGACGACTCTCTGTGTGAAGAAGTGTCTCTTCCTCAAAACGCATAACAATACATAATAAGTGTAATGCAGAATAGTCCTTTAGGGCATAGAAAATCTATTGAAATTCAATTGAAATCTGAAATATATTCAAATAATCTGTAGTTCAGTCCTATATTCAACTTTGAACTTTCAGGAATATATTTAACAAAACATTTCATCCAGATTATATAAATATAATTTAGGTATGAGACATAATGGTATATATGGAGTGTTCTGTAAAAATCCACAGGAATGACTAGGTGACAGGATTCCTTTAAATCTGTGCTCCATAAATCAAAACTATATGTCAGACTTGTTAAGATTCCCACACAACTCACAAACATACAGTTAGGTCCATAAATATTTGGACAGTTACACAAAAACGCCCCATGAACAAGCAGGAACTAAAGACAGCTGCAGTCCAGGCCTGGCAGAGTATCACCAGAGAAGAAACCCAGCATCTGGTGATGTCTATGGGTTCCAGACTTCAGGCAGTCATTGACTGCAAAGGATTTGCAACCAAGTATTGAATCTCACAATTGAATTAATGATTATGTTAGTTTGTCCAAATACGTTTGTGGGGGGACCACATATAAAAATGGGAGTAATTCCTACACCGTTCACCCAATTTGTAGTAACTACCCTCAAATTAAAGATGAAAGTCTACACTTAAAGCACATCTTGATTGTTTCCTTTCAAATCCATTGTGGTGGCATACAGAGCCAAAATGATGACAATTGTGTCCTTGTCCAAATATTTATGGACCTAAACTGTACATAATAGAAGAAAACCACAAAGACACACTAACACACATTTAAAAGGCAGACATTGCTGACTTAATAATTGTTCCAGGATGTGATTTCATTCTTGTATAATCCCTGAAAATCTTGACCCCCACCCTCCCCTGTTTGCCACAAGGACAGCATGGAGCTTCACCCATTCTTCTTGACAAAACCCACATGCAGTGTCAGAAACAAGGCTTGGCCACTCTCCATTTCATATTGAGACAGAAAAGAAGAGGAAAAAAATGCTATTTCTTTGTGCAAAGATGCTACACAGCACAACGAGACAGCATGTGACTAAATGCTGCCTTTCTGCATTGAAGTCCGATTCAATGCCGGCTACTCAGACTTTACTTAAAAGACTGCGGGAAATTATGCATTTTAACTGCAGCCGGTGTATCACTTCTTTTCATTTGATTGGATTGAAATCAAATCATAGCTTGCCATCAGTTTCCCAGAAGAACTCCAGACACAACTGACACAAAATACACCACCAGACAGCACTACAGCTAAATCAGAACTAGACTATCAACCTATTTGTGTGTGTACAGTATTTGTACTGAAACCAATGCATGTGCGTATGCATGTTAATGTATGCATATATTGATATATCATCATCATCATCATCAGCCTTTATCGGTTCACTGCTGGATGAAGACCTCCCCAAGATATTTACACTTCCACTCTTTTCCAGGTCACAGCAGCAAATCTTATTTCCTCTTCCCATCTTTTATGTGGTCTTCTTTTCTGCCTTTTTTCATCTCTTTGGATCCATTCTATAGTGTCTTTTTTTCTTGCAATGTGTCCTGCCCAATGTTTGTTCTTGGATCCATTTATAATATTTTTTTTCTCTTCTTGTGATTCCTATCATGCATCTTTGTGTCGCTCCCAGTTTCTGTAACATTTTTGTGGTTATTAAGCAGGTTTCAGAACCATAAGTGAGCACTGGTAGATTTCCTTTCAATAGCCTGCCATTTCCTCTAAATGTGCTCCATCCCATTTTCACTCTTTTTTGATTTCTTCAAGATAGCTCCATCTGTGTTGATTTGCAGTCCAAGGTAGACATAACTTTTGATTTACAAAATTACTGTTTGTTGAAAACAATGCAGTCGCTCACAGTTTTTCAGAGTTGTGCAAGAGCTTTAATTTATAAATATATACCATATTTGTGACTGTGGCACTCACTCAAAACTTGTAAATCTCTATGGGAAATGGACTGGGGGCTTAATGCTTTTTTTGGATAGTTTTGATCATCAACTATGACTGCTGAATAAAAGACATACAGAATGCAATTCAAATGAGCGAATGGAATTATTTTGTATTATATTTTACATTTGTTTTCACATGCAACATGTTTGTATTGCCTTATATATTTATACAATGTTTTAAAGTAATCTAGTTTATGAATGTGTGTGTGTGGAAAATCAAAAGTTGCACGGGAGCCCAACCACTGCAGCAATACATTAACTCGTGTTTCGATATTATTTTGTGCATTTCCCTGGTTTCTACAAGTGATAAGCTTTTTGATTTGGTCTAACCCTATTTCTCCTTGACATATTCCTTTGCAGAGCTTGATCGTTTTGGTATCTTCAGTGTAGTCAGATTGTTGATGTGACATCCTTGTAGATATATTTAATAAGATATATGTACGTTTCCTCCATGTTTTGATTTCATAGAGCCCAGATGACTGAGCTATCTTTCAAGTTGAGAATAACACCCAATGGGATTATGGGAATGATTGCGTCAGGTACCAGATTTCATGATTAATTTTATATCAGAGCTGCCAATAGGCCCCAGTGCACTGTCAATCCAGCGCGATACCTCCCCAAGCATTATTGTGGCTGGAAAGGAAAACCCTGTGACTAAAGGAGCACAATACAAATCTAAAAACATATTTATATATCTAATAATAACTCTGAGCAAAGATTTCTAACAACCACAAAGCCCCTCAGTGTAAACAATTAATATTATGAATTCTAAATGTATAAATAACAATATTAGCCAAGTGATTAAGTAATAAATACTTAAACAAACACAAACTCTGAAAGTTCTTTTATTTTTGAAGTAAATCCATGACAGCTTGACAGGAGGTGAACCTATGAGCAGAAGGGGAGGGACTTAGCTACTTGATTGACAGCACACAGGAGCCTATCGACAGCTCTGATGTAAAACAAATCACAAAAATAATCATGAATCACTGGTACATAACCCAGTCATTCCCATAGTCCCTTTGGGTGTTATTCTCTCTTTCAGATAACTGGGGTTGTATCATTTGTATATTGAATCAAATGCTTTCTCGTAGGGGATAAAACCTAGACGCAATAGAAGGTCATATTCTCTACACAACACTTCTCGGACAACTTGAATATGATACATCCTGTTATATTCACTTGATGTTTATTCTCCTGGTTGGGTGAAGTAATGATGTGTTAGTACCATTCTAAATACTTTGTAGACTATAGACTAATGGGCCTATAGTTCTTCAGATCATCTTTGTCGTGTTTCTTGTGAAGGAGAATGACAGTTGCGTTGTTCTATGTATCTGGGATTTGTTTAATTCTGAGACACTTTGACTTTGTGAAAACCTTTGCAAGAATTTTCTGTATTTCTTCTCCACATTTTTTCAGGATCTCCACAGTGATGCCATAATTTTCAGGTGTATTCCCGTTTTTCATCTACTTTTCTGGTCGGCCGTTTTACTTTGAGGTTGTTCCCTGCTGTCATCACTACTATTTAGGTTTCTGTAGACCTTTTCCATTCTCTTGAGAATTGCATTTCTGTTTTTGATTATGGTGTCATCATGTCATTATGGTGTCCAGGATTTGATACATTCCTATTAGGAGATGGTATTTTGTATTTCTCATTATCCAATTATTTGTATTTATTAATTTAATTTAATTTTAATTAAATACATCTTCAGTAATATGATTCTTTACTGTTTTGCACAGTTCAATGTAATTTACTTGCCTGTATATACAGCGCTGGAAAAAATTAAGAGACCACTGCAATTTCTTCTGAAATCAGCATCTCTACATGTATAGCAGCCATTCCATTCCATTCATATTGTTATTTGGAATTTGGGAGAAATGTTGTCAGTAGTTTATAGAATAAAACAAAAATGTTAATTTTACCCAAACACATACCTATAAATAGTAAAACCAGAGAAACTGATAATTTTGCAGTGGTCTCTTAATTTTTTCTAGAGCTGTATATACAATGTGTGTATATGTGTGTGTGTGTGTGTGTGACAATAGATATCTGTGAAACCCTTCTTCTTTTATCATTGCATCTTTGTATGTTTGAAGCCAGTGAAATTTGAATTGAAATTCACACAATTCCAAGGGACATCGCACATAAAGAAATCATGAATACTTAGGGTTTTAATGTCTCTGGACCCAATGTGAAATGTTGAGTGGTTGTTGCATAAATAATGTATGAATAGGAATCTATTCTGCTGTTTCGCAGTGCAATGTTATTGATGCCCACAGATAAAATTAGGTGTCGCCGCTACCATGGGATACGTAAAATAAAAATACCCCAACGGTGGCACTGATAAAATCTTAGTAAGCACAAGATTACAGATGATAAATGGTCTCGGCATGCATCTGCCTCGCATTTTTCCCTTTTAGTAAATACCAACTCAAGTGTGCGAATTGTTTATTGTTTTTGCAACTTGTGGAAAGAGACAAAGAGTGGTGATTTGGAATCTTATCTGACACAGTGCAAATACCAAACCTATTAGGGTGCATTACAGCTAAAATGAAATAAAGCAGCAAGGCCATGGATAATTAGAAGTGCAATGATACTCAGTGGCTTTTGACAGAAATCTTAACCATGTGGTGGGGAAATGCAAACGAGGGATTCAGCGGTGTGTTAATTTCTCAGTGTTTAGTAGACAGCTCTGACAAGATGCAGATAATCAGTTCAGAGGTCACATTGCCTTCAGCACAATGTTGTCAGTAGGAATGGAAACTACTTCACTTTGCAGAGGCTTTTACTTTGCTTGGTCCTCTGATGATTCTTAAAAAAAAAGAAAAACGTTTATTTGTCAGGTTATAATTAGGATCGGGACACTGGCATTCAGATGCATTTATTTAGTAGTAACTTGTGTTGTATATGGAGGGTATCAAATACTGAAATGATCCCCTGTTGAACGGTAATGCCAGTGACAGTGGCTCTGTGTTTTAGACCCACCCAATTAAAGCATCAGACAAATGTGATTAATTAACTAAATTGTGGAGTTAATTGAAGATAAAATTACATTGACATTTGAAATGTATGAGATATACAATAGGTATTTTTAATTGTTACACATTAATTAAATATTCACAATATTCATATAAGTTATACATTAATTGCTAGAGTTAAGTTTGATATAGGATGTAACCATATATACATGGTTTGAAACTCCTTCAGTTCACATTAAGGTTCACATTAACAGTAATGTTTTAGAAAAGGCAAAGTATGACGGTCTTTGGAGTAACTGGCAAACAGATATGGACTTTTAAACAATTAAACGTGAGCACATAACATAATAATACAAATGGGAACATATTGTACTTGAAACTGAAAATGAACAAATCTGACAATCCCAATTATCTCTATAAATACATTCCATTAAGTCAGTTAAGCTTGTGGATTGCAGTTTATTCCATTCTGCAATTAATGGGCAATATCTGTAATCTTAATTTTTGTGTTTTTAATTGTTTGTTTTTCATTGCCAGTTAAATAAAATAACCTACTGTATGTGTGTCAAATGAATGTATTAAGAAGGCAAGGCCAAGCTTATATTAGACAAAAACAACACAGACATTGTGGTCGTAAATAGAATTAAACCCAAGGTGTCATGGAAGGCCGCTAAATGCAATCTTAAATGCTAAAAAAAACAACCCTGCAACTCACAAATAATGAGCAGTAATGTATATCTGAAAAGCTCTTACTATATATTGCAGCTACAAACCTAGCTACTATTTCTGTAGGGGAATGTTCCTTTGCTCCCAGGCTTGAGATGCCACAGTCTTTCATCTCGGTTCTGCTGTGTAACTCAGGAAATCTACAACAGGCAAGGATCATGTAAAAATAAAGTGCAACAAATCAATCAGTCTGCCGGAGCCACCTTAATCCATTACACAGTGGAGCATTATTGAAATACAAATTAAAATTCTATTTTGTTGTATTACTGGAACAAGTAATAGGAAACATGCATTACAGCATGAGAACTCCATAGTAATATAATTATATATCTGCTAAAACTGATTTACCTTGCGACTATAAAATCTAAAATAGAAGGGGGGGGGAAAGCAGTGTACTGCAACTGTACTTGTACTTTGATGATAATTCTGATCCACATCGCTTCTTGAAAATACATAATGTAGATGTTTTGCTGATTTAAATATCTGTTGTTTTTCCACTCAAGTTTTCCTGTCAACTGACTTCATATTGCTCCTTGCAATGGGAGACCGAGGTCAAAGTTCAAGCTGCAGGATGTGGCGGCTTCAGAGTGGTCCTTTATCATGGCTTATGTGGTTAAAAACAGGTTTGCCTAAGAGTTAGACCAGAGCCCCACACTTCAACTAAGGTGACTGTTGGAAGCCCATTCAACCTGAACAGGTGATCAAACAAAAGCAGAACCAGCCCATGATGGGGGGGCATGGAAATGAAAGTCACCACAATTTACACACACATCGAGGTTGGTAGGAAGCCCATTTGGAAGTTAAAGCTAAAGAATTAAGCTTTGGGCTCTGAGGTCCAGACTGCATTCAATCTGACCCCTGTGTTTTATTTTTTCTAGTCAGGGTTTAAGCCAAATGAATAACCAAATGATTAAGATGCAGTACTTTGTGTAAGAAAGTCACTGGTTAACTTAGTGCCAGTTGTGTTAAACACGGCTATTGGCTGTTGTCGTTTTAAAAGGTTTTTCTTCTTTGAAAGTGGTGGTGTCCCTGCAATGTGTACTCCCTTTTAAGTGCTCTAATAACACAAGGTCAAGTTACTGACTCGGCGAGACATCTGAATCAACACAAAGCCTGGAAGAATTTGACTGCTGCTTTTAACAATACTATACATTTGCACAAAACCCATACTGTGTCGACTTTCGCCGTACAGTACATCTCTTATTTCTTATCTTGGCGGTAGTGTTTTGTAGCCCACGGGACTTCAAGTTGTACCAAATTCAACACCGTGAGGATCAGAAGGTGTTTTTGTGGCAGTGTTGTTGAGGGGAAGCTAAAAAGTAACAGTGCAATGCAAGCTCGATACAAGCTTAGACTGGAACAGTGTAGTACATGGTTATTTAGTTTCAGATTCTTTTTGAATTAGACACATTTGAAATATAGTTATTTAGGCAGTTTTTCCTTTGCATATCAACCTCCATCTAGCTGAAAAATCAACACCCTCCCTCTGTGATGCAGTATTTGGCAATCAGAGCTACATTCTGGTTTAAACTGACTGGATACACTTGCCCACTACTAACAAAACAAGCCCAAATACACAGTATGCTGAATGCAGTTTTCTGAATAGGTTAAAGGAGACTCCACTGTGGAAGCAGGTAACATTTTTCATCCCACCTTGAAGAGCTTACCTCCATGACTTAATGTTGGCCAGTAACCTGTACATGCCTGGTCATTGTCAGGCAATGGATTAGTGGGACAAGGGTTAGATAAACAATTCCATGGCCTTTCTTGGTCTCAGGGCCATTTTCTCTTAATTTCTTAGTCATTGTGTGGCTTTAATTACTTTATACAATCAGTTTCTAATGGTTTTGGTATGATGGATGGTACAAGCATTTTTGAGTGTCAAGATACTTCACTATGAAGCCATCAAAATATTCTTGACCATAAATAGAGGTCATTTTGAACAGAAATTGTATTTTATAATTACCAGTACTGTTTGCTGCTGCTGTTGTAGTTTTTGTCATGATTTACATTGCTTACAGGTTTAATTAAAGTTAATATTACTGAATAACCTTCTGGTACTAAGTGGGCGTATCACAGATACATATCTCATACCTTCTGCATGTGTTCCAGTTCTGCATTACTGAGGAATAACTGTGTTTACTTGTTAAAGCAGTATACTTAAGAAATCAATATTCAAGCCAAGTTTTTCTTAGTTGACTCCATTACTTCAAATATTACAAATATATAAAAAATACATGTAAGTTGTAATTTGTTAAATGTTTATTACAATTCTAAAAGTGCAATACACTTGTGTAAATTGTAATGTGTAAAATGTATTATGCTTTCAATTGCACTATATTTTGGCACTTTGTATTATACTTATATTTTGTAAGTAGCCCTGGTTAAGGGTGTCTGCTAAGAAATAAATAAATTATTATTATTATTATTATTATTATTATTATTATTATTATTATTATTATTGGCATTGAGAATTGTACACACACAATGAAACACAATGATTTTCTTAAATGTTTTTTATTTTAATGACCTCAAAATTAGCTTTATCGCACCACACTTCACTCATCCTATATTGAAACTGACCCTAAGTTCAAAAGACATTAAATTAAAGTGGGTGAATTTTTGGCAAATGTCAATCTAGAATGCATTTATCATTTATTCTTTCATATTGGCTGATCTAATTTTGTTTCTGCCTGTGAACCAGACGACAGAGTGCAATAAATTACAACACTGACATAAATTAAAATTAAATTAAATTTACAAGGTCACTTACTCCAAATTCATGCTTATTAATGTTGGTTTAATGAACTACAATGCAAATTCAACTTGCATCAAAATCAGAAATTCCACCTAAATGCCTTTGACTGTTCTTTCATTAATATTATTTCAGTTGGAACTGATTTTATTTCTTTCACTAGTCACGTTCCTTTTTTATTAGTCTGTAGAGCATAATAATGAAATAATTATGGCACTCATTATTATCGTTGCTGTTATTATTATTATTATTACTATTATTATTTCCTGTGACATTGTGATCTTCCTAACCTAATTCTGTGGCAAGAGAAACCAGCAAAAAAAAAAATCCAAAACAACCATCTTACTTGCAGTACGGCATCACTGCAGTGTGGAGACTGGAAAGTGCAAATGGTTGCAGTTTTTCAACACCATGACGCAAAGCCATATTTTCAGACGTGCCTGTGATTGACAGGTGCCTGGAAGTTGCATCAAACATGACCACAAAAGTGGAGAGAGAGTATAATATAATGTAGAAAGCATGCAAAATCATTTGTATCAGAAATCAGAGTCAATGTATTCCGCTTTTGAGTGAAATTAGCCTACAGTTTTCCAACTAGCTCTTCCACTCTCAGGGGACTACTGAACGAGCATTAGCATAACAACATTCCTCCGAACTTCCTCCTTGAATCTTAATTTCCAACTACAATACTTAGGAGACATTTATAAAACATTTCATCAATTGTCTCCTCAGTCACCTTGTACCTTAGCCATCAGCAAAGAAATTCAAGATCAATATTCAGTTGCAAATCATACCTACATTCAAGGTTAAAAGTCACCTGCTTAGTGGTAAAATAAGGATGAAAAAAAAAAGTTAATCTAACATTCTTTGGTAACTAAAGGTGATATCTTCTGATAAAATAAAGTTTTGCGCAGCTATGGGCACATCTTATCAATTGAAAACTTTACACTGAAAGTTTGAGCTCAGCAAAACAATCACATTAAAGGGCTTATTTAATATTTGTCTACATTACTATCATGGGCCTGCCTGATTTTAAGAATAAAACCATTTATGTCTAATTAATTTTGATCACGTATATTGTATATTCTATGATTCTAGGAGCTTCATTGGTGAAATTGCATTCCAGTCGTGCGAGATTATAGATTTATTGAATCGTGAGTGGCCTTATGGACCCTAAAAACATGTCGAAATGGTCTTGCACAACAAATCCCAAGGCCTCAAGAATCAGGAATACGTTCTTATCGCAAGAAAAAGAAACTGTTTTTGAGCCGTCTACAATTGTTTTGTTTTGTTTAATTTACTGGTTATATGTGGGTTAACACATAACTAATTATATTCACAGTATTCAAGTCTGTGATCGTTTAACAGTATGATCACAGTTCAAATGAAATTAATACATACATAGTGTTGACGGCTCTGTAAAGGACAGTGGAAGTCAGAGCAACCATTTTGTTGTTTTTTGCCCTTCACTTTGTGACCCTCCTGACCCCCTTGTGGTGTGTGACATGGATTATGGAAATCGCAGTTTTAAGCCGCAGTTCTCAACCTCTCAATGTGCCATTAGCATTATAGTAGAGTAATTAAAAAGTGTTAAAAAGTGGATTTAGATGGCCTTTGCCAACAATTATACAGCCTCTTCTTTTAGGTTTTGAAAAGGACTCACACAAAAGAGACTGTGGTAATTTGTTTGCTTCTTATGATTGAACTGGAGTTTAATGAACCAAGAGAAACAAGTTGAAATGCAATGATATTTCAAAACTTAATATCAAAATTAACTTTACAGAGAGTGGTTAAAAACATGGGATACAGTTACACGATATCTCATCAGTTCTCGGTGAGTGTTTGGTGAATCAAAATCAGAGAAAAATGTGAGTCTTCTATGACACCAAATTTACAGCTCTGAGGACACTCCATTGCCTTATAAATCTCACACATATTACATTCTATTAAAAGTGACAGAATGTGACACAAGAAAGTGCAGAACACTGTCATCATGCGAGGTGTTCCATATCCCTTACCTTACCATCGAGTGTCAAAGTAATGAAAAGGACAAGCAAACTGCCAAAGACATTCTCCTTGGGGAGGCAATCTTAGTTTTCATTTATAAAAACAAAGTTTTCCTTTGGAGCACTGGGAACTTATTATTATACTGTCTATCAATATTAATATTGTTGCACATATAGCCAAGGCAATATGAGCCTATAAGGTGGGACCGAATTGGGATAAAACATTTATAATCTAACAGGGATCAGGGGAAGCATACAAATTTTAAAATCACGTGTCTCATATCAGGCAGGGTTTGTGTAATTTCGCTGGTGGTTTATTTGAAAGTTTACCTCTCTTGTACAAGTTGCCCCACTGAAATTGAAAGCAATTTTCACTTTGCTCCACAGAGACCTCTCAGTTGCAGGGGAGACGCCAAGAGTTGCCCCGGGCTTCCTTGTAGCCAGTGCCAATGTGATTATCAGCGAGATGTGGGGTTTGCTGCTGAGAGGTTCGGTGATAAAATTCACTCTTTATTCTCCCCTGGGGGAACCCGCACCGAGAGTCTCTGAGTAGACTGACCTTTACACCTGGATTAAAACCGCATTGTTCCTTTGTGTTTCAATAAAAGGTCCTGACACTTCTTATTGTTTGGCGTAATGCCTTCAAAGAGTTGCTGTCTGCCCAAAGGTTAACACGTACAACGCTGTTTTTAGGTTTGTTTTGTGTATTCTAATATAACGAATTACATACGGTACTGGACAGGTACTCAGATATATACAGCTCTGGAAAAAATCAGCATCTCTACATGTATTGCAGCCATTCCATTCCATTCATATTTTTATTTGGAATTTGGGAGAATTGTTGTCAGTAGTTTATAGAATAAAACAAATGTTCATTTTACTCAAACACATTCCTATAAATAGTACAACCAGAGAAACTGATAATTTTGCAGTGGTCAATTAATTTTTTCTAGAGCTGTATAGTGAGGACCAACCACATGAACAGAACTGAACAAAACCTGCAAACTAACTGAGCATCGCAACGCAGTCCTGCTGGATAGTAATATATTGAAGTCTGTTCCTCCATAGACCATCTGTACCAGTGCATCCCCTGCCAAGGTGACACTCCCTGTGTGGTTGTAAAAGTCCCAGACTCAGCAACAACCTTGTCACACTGAATCCACCGTTGCTATTCAAGTTCTCATGTCGCAGTATCACTTTCTTCAATTCATCCCATAGATTTGAGAAAACGTTCCATGATCAGACTGCCCTGCTCTGACATACAGCGTTGATTTATTTGTTTTAGGAGTAGGTAAGTGATGAATTGCTGGGAAAGTGTTTCCAGTGTCGTTTAACCAATGATATCTATATAAGTGCTGTGAGGCTGATGATTGTTTTTTTGTTGTTTTTTTCCCAAATCAGCTTTATATATTAATTTACATTTTGTTTTCTATTATTAATAATTTTTTAATTAATTTAGAACAATTTGCAGATTATATTTTTCACTTTGACATTATGCACAAAACTCCTGAATAAATCCATTCTGATTTCATGTTGTAACACAATGAAATGTGGAAAAGTCCAAAGGCGGTTAATACTTTTGAGAGCCACTGTATTTTACACACGGTGTGATTGAACTAAGGGACAATCTTTTGGTATGGTTGGGTGTTTTTTTGGATTGGGCACTCAGAAGTGTGTGTTTGATGGGAGTTACAATTCAGGATCTATATTTATGCTTTAATGAGATATTCCGAAGGTGAATACTTTTGAGAGCCACTGTATTTTACACACATTTTACACACATTTTTCTTTAGTTAAAATAGCTTGAGTATATAACTTTTCCATGAGGAGATTATATATGATGTGATAAACCATGATTAAAGAATACACAAAATTATTCCTGTATTACTTACACACATATTATATATATGATATTATAAACAATACATTTGGTAATTCCTCATTTTATCAGTGGCTGAAATAAACCAATCCGTAGCTTGGACACCATTCAGTCTTTGTGTTCTTCAGTGTGAAAAAGCTCAAATCTGAATCCACCTTCTAGAAATGTCTTAATTATAAACAAGGATTATCGGGAGAATAAGTGGAGCAGTAGGTTAATTAAGTTTTTCACCTCTGGAGGACTGGATCTGAGTCTGGTGTGGGTCACAAACAGAACACTTTGAAGTTAGCCAGGAAAAGAAAAATGAGAAGCCAAGGATGGAGGGAGAAGAAATGGTATTTATACGGTTAGGAGTGAGGTTTCAAAGCGATGAGAGAAAAGACCCTTGTATTGGAATTAAAATCAGATTACAAACTTTTATCGTACGATTCCCAGTTTCTCGTATGTAAATTACTTCTGAGTTTCGCCTAGACTGCATTGTATTTTGTTATCCCTAACTATCAGCTTCGGAAATTAGTTATATGTGTGTTTATGGCCATTACTTGTACTTATTTTGGCAATCTCAAGTTAAAAAGCAATAGTAAAAAAATAAACGAATATGTGCTTAAGATGTCACAGGTATTTTAGTGTCAGATAAAAGACTAAACAAAACTAAAAGGTTATACCTCTGACTTCATAAAATGTCTTCATCTGTTGCTGTAGCTGGTATAATTTTACAAAGCCTGCCTCTTTAATTAAGGGATGTTCTGTGAATGATCTTGCATGAAGGGGAAAAAAAGGGGAATGTTTTAGCACTCGCATTAAGAACTATAAAAATTCTCAATTTGTTTTGCATTCTTTTTACATTTGTTTTCCAGTGTAATATGCACATATTTCCCCTCAAGCTTGGTCTGTAAAGCAAAGCCAAGGCATGCAGCTGTTGCTATATTTTTTAAAGGTTTATTGTGGTTCTGTCAGTAATTGTCAGTTTCTTTTTTTAGTTGAGCTCATTGCAGTGTAAGATCACTTGTTTTTATCGACATTGTAATTAATGGTTTTGTCAGCTTTATTTAAAAGCTGACATACATCTCAAGTCAAATAAGGCATATTTAATAATGCAAAATGAAAGCAGTTTGGGTCTTAATATTATTTTGGTTAGAACCCAGAAAGCTAGTAAACAATTTGGACTAAATCTTTGTCAACACTAGTTTTGCAGCAGAAGCCAAATCCTGGTGTAAAAGTTATGGTTTTAATCATTTATTTATTAAAAAAAAAGATAAAAGAAACTAAAAACAAATTGCAATTACAACACTACAAAACCCAAACCCACAATCAAGCATTGTTTTATTTAGCGATTCTTGGTGCATGTCAAACATTTGATTTGGTCCAGCCCTAAATCACTAGTTGGGATCACGTGATTTTGCAATGAAACAGGATAGAATTCCTGCTGTGCAAATGTCAGAAAAACAATATTTTCATAAACCGGATGTCCTGGGAGTTTTGCCAGTTGACTAAGTTGACTAAGGTAAACATTTTTCCAGTCAAAAAAAGGCAAAAAGGTTGTAGCAACCAGATCATTCTCTTTTCACTTGGAAAATAAATAAATAAATAAATAAATACGTAAATACAGAAACTGCCAAGCTCCTGAGACCTGGCTCTCACTTGGGCATCATAGGGCACCTTTGAAATAAAGAGGCAACTCCACCTCACCTTATTTTTCAATCTAACCTCTAGTAGACAGTTTGTACTCTCCACGGATTCACAGCCAAGACTGACAACTCCGTGCATCAGGGATTGAAAACGGTCACCTAATGCATCATTTAGTATGTCATCTTAGTGTGGGGTGTTGACTTGGGAGTCCAGCTAATGTCCATTGGAAACACAACTCACTCGACCTTGATTGTTGGAGGAGAATGAAGTGATTGTCCTGTGGCATCAAAATACAAGGGAAATACTAACAGCATAATATAAAACATGAATGTGCCTTTCTTTCATAGTCATGCATGCGCCTCTCGCTAATATGCTAATATCTTACATCTTCATTGCATTCAAGCTTTCCCCCTGTGAGGAATTGTGTACAATACATTGTGGTACACAGTGTCCTCAGAGCAAAAATGTTGTAGATAGACATCCACATACAATGTAAATACAATGAAAACTTGCATGGACTCTCATACCCCTGTCAAATGCAACTGACAGATGCTGTTGCTGGAACACAACTGGTACACAACAAAATAAATGATTTTGTAGGAATCATGTAATGCCTTATAAAGGTATCAATCTCAAGCCTTACATCACTGCTTGCGAGCATAGCTTTTTTCCAAGAACACCGGTTGACAAATAGTGCCTGCTGAAGGATCTTTCTCCTTCCCGTCAAAGAGGGATTTTCAATTTTCTCCTCACAGTGGTCATGCAACTGTCAGTAATTAAAATTTGCATTCACACGTACACCTCCACCTACACACACCCATTAACACATCGCATGATTAATCAGCACACTGCCGGCACTAATATATCTAACTCCAGCCGTTTGAAAAATCGACAATGGGAAAGTGTCACAATCTGCCTTTCTTTGCAAACATTTTGGACACGATGGCAAAGCAAGAAAGTCTGAAGTTTACATTCCCAGACACAGATGTACTTCTCTTGGGTGGCTTTGGTGCCGACACATCTGGAGGGAGCCTGCTTCGTGACAAATAGCAGAACGCCACAGGACTTTTGTTGCGGCTGTTCCATATTTAGAAAACAAAGGCTAATTTTACAGATTTCCTAATGTTTTCTGAAGCATGCATTCCCTCCTATCTGCAGCACTTTCCAAAAAAAGTAATCTGTTCAAAGTTAAAATCCATATGCCGGTTCACTGCCTTGTTTATATCTATCGCACACCAAGCACTTCCTAGATAATACTAGAACCATTCAGTCTCTCTGTACCAGTCCGGAGGCCCATTTCACATTTATATATATATATATATATACACTCACCTAAAGGATTATTAGGAACACCTGTTCAATTTCTCATTAATGCAATTATCTAATCAACCAATCACATGGCAGTTGCTTCAATGTGTTTAGGGGTGTGGTCCTGGTCAAGACAATCTCCTGAACTCCAAACTGAATGTCTGAATGGGAAAGAAAGATGATTTAAGCAATTTTGAGCGTGGCATGGTTGTTGGTGCCAGACGGGCCGGTCTGAGTATTTCACAATCTACTCAGTTACTGGGATTCTTACACACAACCATTTCTAGGGTTTACAAAGAATGGTGTGAAAAGGGAAAAACATCCAGTATGCGGCAGTCCTGTGGGCGAAAATGCCTTGTTGATGCTAGAGGTCAGAGGAGAATGGGCCGACTGATTCAAGCTGATAGAAGAGCAACTTTGACTGAAATAACCACTCATTACAACCGAGGTATGCAGCAAAGCATTTGTGAAGCCACAACACGTACAACCTTGAGGCGGATGGGCTACAACAGCAGAAGACCCCACCGGGTACCACTCATCTCCACTACAAATAGGAAAAAGAGGCTACAATTTGCACAAGCTCACCAAAATTGGACAGTTGAAGACTGGAAAAATGTTGCCTGGTCTGATGAGTCTCGATTTCTGTTGAGACATTCAGATGGTCGAGTCAGAATTTGGCGTAAACAGAATGAGAACATGGATCCATCATGCCTTGTTACCACTGTGCAGGCTGGTGGTGGTGGTGTAATGGTGTGGGGGATGTTTTCTTGGCACACTTTAGGCCCCTTAGTGCCAATTGGGCATTGTTTAAATGCCACGGCCTACCTGAGCATTGTTTCTGACCATGTCCATCCCTTTATGACCACCATGTACCCATCCCCTGATGGCTACTTCCAGCAGGATAATGCACCATGTCACAAAGGTCGAATCATTTCAAATTGGTTTCTTGAACATGACAATGAGTTCACTGTACTAAACTGGCCCCCACAGTCACCAGATCTCAACCCAATAGAGCATCTTTGGGATGTGGTGGAACGGGAGCTTCGTGCCCTGGATGTGCATCCCACAAATCTCCATCAACTGCAAGATGCTATCCTATCAATATGGAGCAACATTTCTAAAGAATGCTTTCAGCACCTTGTTGAATCAATACCACGTAGAATTAAGGCAGTTCTGAAGGCGAAAGGGGGTCAAACACAGTATTAGTATGGTGTTCCTAATAATCCTTTAGGTGAGTGTATATATATATATATATACATACACACACACATATACATACATTTCTTTTGCTAGTTAAACCAAAACATCAAATTAAAATATACTGTGCTCAAAATAGACAGTGAGTCAAGATCCCCATTTGGGATTATGGTCTCTAAAACACATAAAACGTACCATAAACATCCTTGGGCTTCATTGTGGTTAGTCCACCTCCCTCCTTTTCTACATTGATTTCTTTGTTCTTCAGTCATAAACAAGGGCAGATCATATTAGTAAAAATTCAAATGAAAAAAAGAGGTGTTGGCAGCTCCGTACACAAAAATAACAACTGGAACAATTGAATACAAACATTCATTCACCTTCCCCCAGCAACGAAACGTCCACCACTCACGTAGACATCACTGAGGCTATGAAACACAACAAAAAATTAAAATAAAACACTACTTAAATGGTCTGAAAAATAAAAGGACGATAAACTCTATTTATACAAAAATCACTGCCTCTTACAAGTGAGCCCCTTGCTTTCTTTTAATAGTGTCATAATCCTCTGAACTAAGGGACAGTCTATTGGTAAGGTGGGGTGCTTTTTTGGATTGGGCACTCAGAAGTGTGTGTTTGATGCGAGTTACAATTCAGGATCTATATTTATGCTTTAATGAGATATTCCAGCCTCCAGAGACCAAAAAGTATTTTAATCTGTGAAAAAGAACATATAACATACCATAACATACAACTTGAAAGCCCTTTGCTTTTATACTATATTTACATTCCTCGTGTGGTGGAAACAATCCTATATTGACACGACTGTTGGAACTTGCCAAGAATATCTCCGTCTTGGGTGAGAGCAATTAAAAACAAAGATACAACCCTGTCACTCAGACCCAGAGACGTCTACCACCTGTAAAACGAGAGTTTGGGTCTTTCCATCGAACTCGCTTTTCTCTTTGACTTTCCGGGGGGGCCTCGCCTGCCCTCCTCTAATAAATAAAATGAACAATCACAACATGTTTCCTCGCTAGTTTGCTGACAAGTTTCTTTTTTCCTCTCGCTTTCACTATCTCTCTTTGAGAAACATGCGCAGCTCGCTGGGAACAGCAGCTCCCTCGGCCCCTCAGCTCGTGCCCTACTTCTAAATCAATGTTTGACAAAGACCGAGCCTCCCCTGCTGCTGAATTGGGAGTTATTGAGGCTCTTAGTTGCTGAGAAGGCCACACACAAGGCGAGGGATTGAGCCATGGCTGGCTGCTGGGTAGTGATAGCCAATTGAGAAGCATATTGGTATCTAATAAGAAAAATAAACCAAAAATAAACCCTCCCCTCAGCATCTGGGCCTGTGTATAAGGCTTCAGGTAAACAAACAGCAGGGAAAGGTGAAAAGAAGCTCATTTAACATCTTTGTACAAAGGACAGCTTTCAGTGGAACAAAGGTCTCATTTCAAAGGGTTTTGGATGGGAGCGAAGGGCACACACAAAACTGAATCATATTAATGTGAGGCGTCCCCCCGTATTACGCAACCACTACAGTCTTTAAACATTGAATCTTGCCGTGAAGTGAGAAAACGGAGTTCTAGTGCGGCTTTGTTCTTCTGTTGTGTTGGAATTGCCGCACATAACATAATTTCTATTGCATGCATTGTCTCCGTGTTGAGAGAAGGGATTTGCTGTTTTTTTTTTTTTTTTTGCACGCACGTGAGTTGCGAGTCACTGCGCTTAACATTCGCATAAGGGAGGCGTATATTTTATTATCCCTTTTGGCTGTTAAAACCTTCCAGGAATAACTAGCAAAGGCACTGGTACATCTCTCCTCACACAATGACACAGAATATAGTCAGCAACCACCAAGGTGTAAAATTAGAAATCAAGTGGGGGAAAAACAAAATGACAGGAATTCGTAGGTTTTCAGTTGAAAATGGAAGAACCTAAACAAAAAAATCATTGAAGTCAAAAACAAAGGAAGAAAGAATGTGACCATACAACCTTTTGCTTAAAGCATGCAATTAACAGCCCTGAAAGAGAGTTACAGAAGTATTCAAAAACACAAATGCTTTTTCTTTTGCAGGATTTGTTTTTTATCCACCACTCATAATTGAAGGCTATTAAGTAAACCAGAAAACCAGTTGGATTACAAAAACAAGTAAATAACTGACCCTCCCTTTTAATATAATTGAAAAGGCCACCAATCTCTGGCTTGGTAATGTGGGCACAGGCCTCAGCAGGGTTGACGGTCACCCATAGATGCCAAGAAGTCCAGTAAAGACTATACTCTCTATTGATCTCACTGCAAAAAATGATCTTGTCCAGTGGAATGCTGGAGTTTTTGCATTTATGAGGTTCTAAAGCAACTCAATATAGTTTCCTTGGTTTTGTTCACTAACGAATCGAGTCACACTGACCACTACTACTACTGTGTCTAAAAGTGGATGACCCTGAAATGGAATTCTAGGAACGTTTTGTCTTTGAATAACACGCTTGACACCAAGCCAAAGGTCGTCAAAAAATAGGCCAATAGGTTTCCACAACATTGAAATGCACCAACAGCTACTTGGCTGCTTTCTTTTGTCTTCAAGCTATCTAACCATTGCATTTCCTCTCACATCCCACACTTTGCGTGAGGCATATATTAAATTATTGAATTTTGGAACAGTACATCTGGCTAACACACCCATAGTCAGTTCCAAAGGCAAGTTCATACCCCTGTTGATCCTTTATTTCCTTTTTGTTCTAATTAATGATGCAATCTGCAATTATTCTTTTCTTTATCAATTCTTTCTTTGGAATCCCCAGTTGTCAAGCAACTCAACTCGAAATTTCAATCTCACACAGGAGAGATAAAGACAATGTGGAAAATTCGTATAAACGTATAATGTCAGGATATCAGCTGTATTCCACATTACAAGTCCCTAGTGTGAACAGCAGAGCTAAGGTGCTCTGACTGATAACACCACAGCCCACAGGTACGAGTGAACAAATGAGATCAGATTTGAACCAGGGATCTCTGGACTTTGGGGCCAAACCGACACTCTGAGTGGTGGAACAGTTTAATTATATTTCTATTCACCTGAAATAGTTTATGTGTTTTACAATTGTTGGTATATGCAAAAAGCCTGGTCTTGTCTTATATATGTATTAACTTCAGACTTCAGTGAAACAAAAGCATTTGTGTTTGCAAATTCTCACTGTTGCACTTAATCCCTTTTGATCTATAAGCCAAAGAAAAATAAGCAAAAAGAGCATTTGAAAATTACAAATCTGCACATAACTACTCAACAATAATGCCTTTCATTTGGGTTTTTCTTACATCCGTTTAAAACTGCACCCAGTTTAATCTCGTTCATTTCAGAAGCCTGAAGTACACGTTTCACACAGTTTGGTACATTCCATATGAATGAGGTACAGGGTCAGACATTTTTGTTTCCTAAATAGTTATTTTGAATCAAATGTAACACAGAGAAGAATAAGAATGAAAAACAATCAAAAAGGCTGTCCAATTTCTCTTTCAGAATATACCTATCTATATAAAAGTAAAGTTCTACAGATTTTGTGTTGGTAGAAAAGAGTATCATTTTCACTCCACACTTCTTCAACATGTATTTCACTTCCTCCCAGGTCACCCATTATTCACATCTGCTGGTTAGATTTATTTTAAACTGCTTATCCAACTTTCACTTTTTTTTTTTTTTTTTTTTTAAGGGCCTATTTCTCAGATCCACAGAACATTCACAATGTATCCGGCATTCAGACCGTGTTTCCTGCAGCGCAATTTGGTTTTGCATTTAGCTGTGTATGAAAGCAACTCTTCAGCGTATATTTTATTTTCCCGAAGCACTTCAGAAGGTCTTCTCTAAAGCACAACAGTTGAAAGCTCACTCCATTTCTGTGTGCTGAGGTAATGCTGTAAGTCACAGTAATGTTCAATTGCCGCCTGAATTCTTATTATCCTGCTCCCTTCCTGAAGTCTGTGATCCCTTTTAATAAGCTGTTTTACTACAGTCACGTACATAAAAAGCAAGCAAGTATACAACAATGCGAAATACAGGTTTAGTGCTTGTGATATAACAGCTTATGGATGCTGCATTAATATCTTTTATGCACCTTAAATTACACCATGCAAGGAGATGAATATTACCAGGCACAGACCGTGTATCATAGAGAATACTCTTTGAAGTGAGGTGAAGAAACAGAGTTCTCACTTTAACAGAGCCACTGCATTAACCTCCATTAATTTCCAGAAAGTCCTTGTAAAATTAAACATGCAAACTACTAAGGGCAAAATTTGACTTTGAAAATAAAAAAAAAAACTGCACACTGTCTGATGTTAACAGACACCATTGAAAGATATAATAGGGCAAATAATATATGACGCCTCTCAAAAACACATTATTTCTTACAAGAGGACACAGTGAAGTCAGTCATCTATGTTACTGGGTAAATACAAAGGTGAATACATTGTATGTACAGTATGTGAGTGTATGTGTATATATATATATATATATATATATATATATATATATAAAATGCTTTCTGGAAGGAAGAGTTTTAAATGCTAATGATTTAGTCTTCTAAAGTCAAAAGCCTCTCTTCACTCTCACTTGCCAGTCCATTATGCAAATGCTAGCTAAGACTTTTAAAATGGAGATGTGCAATGGCCAAATTCAGCCATAGCAAATCTGCTCACAGACGTTCAGTTTGAAAACATACACACATTAAGCCATTGACATATCACAGGACTCCCGGGAGCAGCAGGCACACAACGTGGAGAAGGGGCTCAGGAGATCACAAATTAAGCTTTTGGTATTGTAGCAGACTTTTCTTTCTCACCCATTGCTGCACACTTCTTCTGGAACAGACATCTGTATGCAATGCTACATTTAATATTAAGATAAAGCATTTTATAAACCACCCTTGACATCACACTGCAGTGTTCTGAGTGATTTCCCTTGGTCACACTTGGATATCAGCACAAGTTGTACATGCCCAGCAGTATCTGGCCTTTATATCTTCATGCTACATCAAACTTTGAGATATTTCTAGTACACAGGCAGGAATGGGTTCACAGTTAGACGTTAATTGATGGCGATACACATGCTGGATACAAGGAAATAGACAGCAACTGAGGAAGAGTTTGGGCACCTTTTTAGTCTGGATGGAGATGGACGTAAGAACAGTTGTTTTGAGATCCAGTCAAAACCAAGAACAAATCTGTGGAGACCAAGATCAAAACAGAATGGGTGAAGATCAAGACCACGATCAATATAATTTTATGTGTCCAGCCTTATAATCTAAACAACATTGCAAATAAAAACTAAGAAAGATGGGGAAAAAATATTAACTGATGCTTTTTAACAGAAAACTACTTTTTGCTTATTTGATTGCATGACATTATTACATTGCTAGTTGATTAAACTATTCAGCCCATCTCTAAAACTGCTATAAACATATAGAAATAACCTTGAAAAAGACTAGGTTGTTCATTGCACTCATGTCTCCTTGGCATTTTTTGATGGAATGCCTTGGCCTGAATCAACCAATCAGGGAAGACTATGGTCACATATGATTGGCTGTCTGTGGGTGTGGTGAGGTTTTATAGCACAGTATTGAATTGCTTTTATTTGGAAACAAATGTAAGAAAGGACAGGTCTAGTTTGTTTAAATTCTGATCTACAATTTTACAAAAAATAATTGCCCATGTTCCTCTCATCTTGTTGTCAGCTGTCTCACCTGTTTAATTCAGCACATTTCCAACAAATATTGAACATTGCACTGCTTGTTTTGGTAACATGTTCCTGTCATTATGTTGTTTATGTTCTATATCTTTCTTGCTATAGCATGAACTTATTTTTCAATTTCATTAAGTGGCATTTCAAACAGTTACAAATTATGTATAATGAAGATAAGTGTAGATAATTAACATGGTAATTAACATTTAAATATGTTGTAAAGTAATAAATCCCTGGCAGAATTTCCTGACTTTTGACTTTGCTAAAAAAAAAAAAAAAAAAAAAAAAAGTTTAAACTGGTTATTACTGTGTTAAAATGCATCGTTTGATTGTGGGATGTAGGTATTTAAACAGACTGGATTAACATAATCTGGATGCAGGTATATCCATTGTCTAATACAAGGCAACATCAGTGCTTTACACATTGTATGAGGGAGATGATCAAGTCTAGTCTATGGGACTGCAAGCACAGGGTGTGTATGAGCTTGTGAAGTTAGTTTACAGTTTTTTTCCCCCGTATGGATCAGTAAAGGTAAGACACATCCAACTCGATGGGATTGGTGTCTGCTGACTCGCCAAACGATAATCCGTCAATTGATTTCGGGCACCATCTTCCCCAAAATGACTTCCTTCTTTGGACATACAACCACTGGCTCTAAAGCCACTCCTAAAGAGAGTCAAGGTCACCGCCTGGTCAACTGGGCTGTGGGCTATTCTAGACCGATCCCCATGGGACTCCTTCACACAGACTGAGTGAACTGCCACGGCAAAATTCAGGATCATCTGTCTTGTCCACAATATGTATAAGCATTACACTCCCTTGTATAAGGAAAAGGGTGGTGCCACAAAGTAATGGTATGTAGCCTAAACATAGACATCTGTTGCTTATGTCCCACCATAAAATACATCAGAAATACCTCATTTTTTCTCTAATCTTTCTTTGGCATTTCTCTAACCATTGAGTATCAAACACTGTAATGTTTCCACGCTCTCACTGTGTTTATTCAAGAAATGCCTAACTGACCGCCTGCAAACACTTTGAAGCACCTGAACATTTCACTCCAAATCAATATGCGTCAGTTAACATCAACAACAAATGTTTAACGGGTTTTAAAGCAGTCGTGATAAGCGCATGGAATCTTTTTTTATTATTACTTACACCCTATTTTATTATAAAGTATTTTTTTGTATGCATCAATAGTCTCATTAGAACATGAGATAAAAAGGCAAGATATTTAAAAGGAAATATATTGAGAAGGAGTAACTAGAAATGTGATTTCCTCAAAAGTTTTAATACAAAAAATAATAAAAGGGGGCAGACATTACAGGATTTCCTGACAGTTCTCTGTACAGGATGGAAAAAGAGTAGCAATTTATTCTCACAGAAAGACAACAGAGTAGTTCATCCCCTTTAAAGCATATTACACATTCACAGAAATGTAGATAACTAAATATGTTCACTTTTTGTCACGCAAAATGCATGTACAAACCAGACCCTAAAGGGGTTTGCTGTATGTGAATTTGAATAAATGTTAGAATGAGAACATTGTATATATTTATGTATTCCAGGAAAGCAATAAATGTTATATTTGAAACAGCTATCACAGTTATAAACACCCATCCATCTCAATATATATAAAATTCCAATCGCAAGAAGACCAAAGATATAAATACATTAAGATCCTAACTTTATGCTGTGTACAAATAGTGCACAAAACAAGTTTGTGATGCAAACAACATGACTGGATATATATATATATATATATATATATATATATATATATATATAATAATGTGTTTTATGAGCACTAAGCCTGATCAGAACTCAGTGAACAAGACTGGCTATACTCTGATACACTGATTCATTAGCATGTTCTTCAGGTTTCAATCAGTGTGTGCATCAGCAAACCTATACAAATCAAAACCTGTAATGCACAGTACAATGTACAAATACTGAGCAAAATCTAAAGTGATGTTCTATCTACCTGCATCAGCAGAAGAGTGTACATCAATAGCAGACAAATCAATGTAGCATATAAATCACAAGCTCAACAGTAGCTCTATCCTATTTTTATATATTTTTTTTATACCCGTGTGATGCTATTAGGAGCACCAGGGATTTTTTTCCATCAATCAATTTCAATTGATTTCAGTGCCAAACAATTATTACAGCTTTCCCCCCTTATTTTCATTAGTATTGTATCTTTATTATTATTTACATCTCGGTCTGAAGTATTGGCTCTCTATAAGGCACGAATTCCTGAGGACTCTGCACTCAAGTGGAATCTGAGACATGTTGAGAAAGCTGAATCATATCAATTAAGGATCAATAGACTCCCAAGAATTGAACAAGCATGGCGGCCCCAGAGGTCTGCTCTTACGTGTAACGTTCTTTCTTATAACGCTACATGATTTCAGATTGAGAGACATTTTTGCCACCTGGATGGCTTTGCCGTTTGGTTTTTGTCACATTAACACATTTGACTCTGTTAAATAATAATGAAAACACACACACACACACAACAATTATACAGAAGAAGAGGAGGACTGCATTCCCCTTGAGGACACAGTATCTAATTGGTGTATGAGTCGACAGACATTTTCTTTTGGCCCAGAACAATCCCACGCTTAATTTATATACACACACATACACACAAATATGTAATAATGTGACTAGCAAGCATTTGAAAAAAAAATCTCACATTTATTTACTGTCAAACAAGTGTTGAACTTTACATCAGTTATTAGTGATGGGCTCTTTAATAACATGTTTACACAAAATAATGAAATAAGCATACCAGTGCTGAGAGAATTTACACAACTTATCCGACCCTTTTGTTGATTTTGAAATCCATAAATAAATAAATGTCCAAATCCAATCAGCTGAAATGTATTTCTTCAAAGGATAAAAACCTAGTTTATTTCAAAAGGTTGGTCTCAAGTGCCTAGTGCCCATTATTCTGTCAAGTATTTTACAGTAAACGAGATTTCATTATTATCTAATTTACACCAAATTTGTGCAAGGCATGGCTTTTATTGGCTTAAACAGGGGGATCATTTCCACCTAAACTAAGATAAAATTATTTTGGCAATATGAAATTCAGACTCATTTTGAAGGACAAGATTTATAATTTATATGTAAGCAAAACACTGTTTACAAGTGGAAAAAGTGAATATGGGTTGACCTTGTTTTTTGTTGATTTTTTTTTATTGTTCAAACGTACTACAATGAATGAAGTGTAAGAAGAATAAACACATTTTATAACATATGTGCAACTTTTACACATTAGTCTCTTCAAACTCTTTAAAATTTTCTTTAAAATGTCTTTTTTTTATATTTATGGTTGTCATGAATTTTTATTTTACACTAGCAATACAACAAAATATATTTTCTTTAGCCATTAATCTTGAGAACAGTTCAATGTACAATTGAGAAAATATAAGGCCTGTGGCTTGATTGCTAGTGGTTATACGTTCCAATCTTCATCGTGATGGAAATGACTGTTTTATCAAATGATCCAGGACCTCTATATTCCTTAATTTCAGAAAGTCACTTGAGGAATATGTCAGAACAGTCCAATAGTTCCAGTCCGGATCCCAGAGCCTGCTTGTGTATATAATACAAAGCAGGCTTTGACAAGGATGATGTAACCATATGTACAACCTTTTACTCAGAAACTGCTGGAATGGAATGGCCAGTACTTTTTTTTTGTCTTTTCTCTTTGAGTTGTTCAACAGCAGCAGCACATTGAAATACATAGTTGGTTTGTCTTTGAAAAAAAAAACTTCTTTTCGATTCTGCATGTTATATACAGAGTCTGTCTAAAAACTTCACAGAGATGCAGATACCGGCGCACTTTGATCACTGTGTGCCGCGGTCTGTCTGTGAAAATGAGGGTAAAGATTGCCAGGCCCATGTTTGAAATTTCCGAGCACCACCTGTGACATGTCTTCCAGAGGAGGAGGAGAGCGTGTCGGCAGAGGGGGGGAGGGAAGGGTAAGGAGAAGGGGGCAAAGTTTATTTAAATACATTTTAAAGGCTTGTCACCAACTGCATCTGTCCTTCCCTCACATCCCCCTCAGGGATACAGCCTTCTTTGTTAATAGGAATAATATATCCGTCACTATTGCCTCTGCTAATCTGGTAGTAGGCCTGAAGCTGGTTACCTGCTCCCAGATTAGGCATGCTCTTGTAGTAAATATCCTCGCTCTCGCTCCTTTTCGAAGGAGACAGGTCTTCTTCCACATCCGGGCTGCTCTCAGGGTAGGGAGAGTCTCTTAGGTTAGGCATACTAGTGTAAAGTGAGTCTCTGTTTGGGGACTGCAGGTTGTCCTCAGCCTCCGCAGTGAGCTGGGAGACGTAGCTGTCCGTCCCCTCGGTCTTCACTTTCTTCTGCGGGTGGTACAGAAGCGAGTGAGTCCGTTGGGGGATGAGAGGGGCCTCCAGCTCCTTGTGGTGCAGCTCCAGTCCGGGGTTGTCGCCGTGCACCAAAGATGAGGCGTCTGCCACGATGGCGTCATCTTCGCTGCTGCTCCCACCCACGGCCACTTTGGTAGAAGGAGTTCTCTCAATGTTGTGGTTCTTGCTGCAGGCCCTGAGGTTGTTGTGCACCAGCTCGGAAATGATCATCTTTTCAAAGGCTGCATCGTCGAGGCTGAGGCCGCAATCCACCACCTGCACGCTGTCACTGTAGTCCCCATTGCGAAGCGAATAACTATTGTTAAAATTACCATTTAGCGGTAGAGTATCCATTGCACTTGTATCCCTGGCATTGTTCAGTGAATGTCCTGGAATGAGAGAACATGTGAGGGATTTTACATTAGCAACGACACGCCTCGCCCAAAAACAAAATAATTATAATAACTATTATTTAATGCTGTTCAGGACAAAACTGTCAACTTTTTTTAATTCATGTTTTATAACGATTTTATAACAATAGGAATCCCATAACTATAACCTTATGGAAACTTCATTGCAACCATTTTTGTTTGTTTTAGAAGAATAGGAAGATGGAAATCTCCCTACAGTCAAGTATGAAATATCAATTCACTTTATAATTGATTCATTTTAGTTTCTAGTTTCCATAAGTAATTTTGTATTCCCTTTCCCCACCCTCATTATAAAATACAATGCTATTTTAACACTGACATTACCCAGCCCTCTGCCCTTTCTAAAATAAAGACAAAACGCAGACTTTTGTCCTAAACAACACTAAAATAAAATTAAAAAAACAAGAAATAAAATCACGTACACAAAGTATAGGTAAATGTACAAATGTGTAGCCACAAACTGGCAAGCTACTACATTAACAGAAGTTCTAGTAACTCCTTTCGTGGAAATGAGGAAAAAAAGGATGGGGGGGAAAAAATGAACAAATACAAAAAAAGAATCATGTTAAACAAGGACAGCCATCTCTCGCACTACAGGGGCCCACAAGCACCATCCGACATCATGATAGACAGCAGGTGAAATGACTCACTTTGGACAACTCACATCATGTCTGTCTGCTCAGGCTATCTGGCCTAAGAGTAGCTGATGTACAAAAGAAAGTAAAATGATTTATTGTAAACAAGATGAAGAATCACTGAAAAAAATAAAATCTTAGCAACTTAGTCAGAGCAAGGGTTCAGCAAATTAAAATAACGAGCAATCATAGCTTGTTTTTTTTGTCTTTCCCGCTTTGCTTGTTTTTTCTTTGCGTCCTTTTTTTTTTTTTATGAGGAGTTTATGTGTGTGCTTTTACAATTTCTCTCTGGCAGTCGCCGCCCCAGGCTTTGAAAGGTCGATGTTAGCCCACAGCCCTGCAGCTTGCATCAGTCACAGTGACAGTTCTGAATGGCCCCAGTTATTACAAGTGCGGCCCGTGAAAGCCATGGCCGGGGAGGTCAGATGCAGAAATGTTAGGAATCTCTGTAAACACGGGTCACAGGAAAATCAGACGAAAGAATAAATATTAGCTGTGGAATGGGAGGAGAGTATCAACCATGGCCGACATTGCTCAACCATGGCAGAAATGACAGATAAAAGTAAAAATTCTGCTGGAGATATGAAAGAGAGATTAAGAGAAATGGGTATTTTATGGTGACATGCTGTTGTTGAGATAAGAAATTCTTCTTTTGTACGAAACACAAACATGTAAAATAGACATCACAGTGCTTATCAGCAAGAGGAAAAAAATGAAAAGGGTAGGGGGGTAAAAAAAATAAAGATTATGAACAGCTGCTACTGTGAAGATCATAGCATTTGTTTATGCATTGCCATAAAATAATTTTCATCCAGACAGGTATGTCTGGAGAAAGGAGGGATTGATGTGACTGGAATGAAACTGACCACTGTGAGACTGCTGCGTTTCTTGCAAAGGCTAGAAGGAACAGTGTTCAGCAACTGTGGAAACACCTGTTCCTTCTCTTTTTGAATTTGATTTGAATCAACGCTGTGTCACGACTAAAGCTGCAGTTTATCATAATGAGAAAAAAGAAAAGAAAAATCCCTAGCATAAGCACATATTAAATGCAGATGTATCGGTAAAGTATTGAACTGAAAGTGCAGGTTCCCGAAATCATATTGCATTTTCTGCTATGCATTATTAAAGAACATTTCTTTAAATACTCTCACGGTTCAGATATAAATGTTGTCAAATTATTCCATATGGTTTATACATATGTATTGAAAGTGATTTCTTGTATTATGGTTTGGTATTGAAGAAGAAATTGCATGTATGTTAGACTGCAGCTTTAATCATTTGTACAGCTGTTGTTGTTATTTTTTATGCAGGCGTCTTGAAAAGCCAGGCCCATCATGACAAGCCTATTGAAGCTGTATTGAAATCAGACATTCAGTAGCCTTGAGCAACTGCTAGAAATGGTGTCAATGCAAGCACATTGTTAGAGCTCTCTTCCCTTAGCAGTCTGATTTGTCTGTTCTGTTTTGGATACAGCAGAAAAAAACTGCACTGCAGGCTGTGATTTTTTTTTGTTAATGTTAATTCATAAGGATTTGTTTTGCAGACGAATAGTAAACTCTAATCTACATCTAGAATTAAATTGGATATCAATTTAGCGATTCTGTTGGGAAACAGTGATGGCATGTTAAATTAAAATTTGTGCCTTCCGGGTGTGAACTTTGTGAACCACTTGCCCACTGAGTGTACATCATGACCTGAACTAAACCACCAATTATGCCGGTTATTTGTGTGTTTCTTTTTAATAATCATGCTGAAAAATTTACATTTGATAGGCAAAGTTAAGTTTTACTCCCATACTTGTCTCTCTGTAGGTCACTAGAGGAAAGCATAAGGAGAAAGCAAAAAATAAGGTAATGACAATGCAATTTCCAAACCATTTTGTTTCAGATAAAATGTCATTTTTGTCTATTTACAATCCCCCAATTAAAATACTTTAAGAAAAATGTTCTTATTCATATTTGACAGCATAAGGATGTAGCTTTGAATTTGGGTGTCAAATTGCTGTCAATTATTGTGCTGTACGATGTGAAGTATTTTACCTTCTTTTATTCGTATCAGCTAAGCGCTATACATAACATTAAAGCTGCACTATACTACAAAAATGCCCTCTGGTAAAAATGACTTGCTCTCATAAGCTGTAGGAAGTGCATTCAGTTTGTTTGTGCTGTAAGATAAAGCCTCTAAATTCAAGGAAACATGCCCCCCCATACAGCAAACATGTAACAGTCTTTACATATAGCAATCAAATAAATGCAAGCACTTTTTATCCCAACAACAAGTTCAACTGTCAAGTTAATGTTACTATAATGCAGCTTTAAACACTTTCATCAAGAAAGACAGTGTAGTATCTCTTTCCCAAATTTAGTACAATTAATAACAGAATGTAAGACAAATAATAATAATAATAATAATAATAATAATAATAATAATAATAATAATAATAGGAAATTGAAAATATGGAAAGGGATACTACAGCAAATTCTACTCTTGATACTATAATTAGGCATCAGTACATCAATGTTTAAAATAACCACAACAGAATATTTAAAAATAACAGATATCGATTGTGAAGTGTTAAGTAAGCACACCTGGTGAGTTAAACACTGGCGCTGAAGGGGCGTTACATACAACCGTTTCAGCAAGCAAGGTGTTATAAGGGTTGTTAGTGGCGTGCGGTCGAAGAAGAGGGTTTGTTAGTAGATAATTGCCCGTCATCCCTGGAGCAGTGAGACAGAAGAAGACAGATAAGTTTTCCACATCTACACTGCAGGTTGTAAAGTGAAAGTTTCCCGTGTGCAGAGTTTAGCAAGAAAGGCTGCCTTCTGTTACTCTCTCCCATTGCAGGCAATATTTCGGCTGGATTATCCACATTTTGTCAGTCATAACAAGTGATTATTTTAAGTATTCGCTCATTAATGCTCAGGTGAGGTTTTAGTTCTAAAGTGGATTTGGGAAGAACATGGATTAGGACCAATTAGGACCATAAAATGCCTGCCTGTCACTGAATTGAGGCAATGCTTAGGAGCATGTGAGAATGTTCTGTTTTCAAAGTCATTTTCATAGGTGAATATTTTAGCTGTTGGAACCCAGATTATGTTTGGTGGCAATTGTATCATTTGAAAATCCCCCCCATCCCCCAACCCCCCCACCCTCCAATATAACATTCATCAGCTTGAAACAAAAGTGTCCAACTGGTCAGACAGATGGGGTGAAATTAACACGCCAGATTTACCAAGGAATTCGCAAAAATACATAATTGGCACTTTTTGCATGTGTGTGAGGGAAACAAAGCCATCAATTGTCTTCGAGTCCTTTTGATTCGTCTACTGAATCATTTTGATGGATTTTGCATGTGATACCATCAGTTGGGAGAGCCCTCAGGTAGGTGTGTGAACATAATAGGGGAAAGACCCTCATGTCTTAATTATCTGAGACTAATTGAGTAATATGTTCCCATGTCACCTGACCAGTTGGGCACTTTAATTGATATGCATTAAATATTTGAAAACATTTCAATAGCAATTAGAACAAATGACTGTCTTTAAGGCCGAATATATGTGCAGCCTGTCAACTTTCACTTCAAACCTACACTGTATATGTCATTGGACCAGCAGGTTAACATAATTTGCATTAATCTTTGGCAACTTTAATTCTGTTTGTGTATCTAATAGTAATAGAAGAGAATTCGACTGCGTTTCATTGATTCACAGGTGTGGACTGAATCCCCTTCGGTAAACACCTGCTAAGAATGGCATTTGCTAATTCACGTGAAATTGCTGTTCAACTAGATTTCCAATTATCATCCCAAGGTTGCCAGAACAGTCGAGTTAGAATTTAGCCGGGCAGAGCAAAGCAAGGTCTTCGAGAGGATCGTTTGGAAAATGTGCACTGAAATGTGCCTTGACAGCATGAAAAGAAAAGAAAATGCTGTACAAAACATCATTTTAGTCAAAAGAAAAAGGACAGGAGAATTTTCAATTTGGCAGCTTTTCAATTTGGGACTTTAAAATATGGAAGACAATATATTTAGCTTGCCTCCAGACTGGTTACATAAGAACCAGATGATTTAGAGATATAAACTCAAAGATCTATGAATTGTTTGAAATTACATTTTGAAAATAAACTGGGATATTTTTTTGAGTCTTTTTGGAGCCATAATTTGTCAGCAAAGACTCTGGTTCTCATAACCAGAGTCATACCTTAGTCTTTGGTATGTCAACTAAAGCTTTTTAAGCGTTTTTTCCTTTGGCGCAAGAATCCTGGCTAATAGGAAAGATACAGCTACATTTAATTATGAGAAGAAATACGACGGAGGACCTTCAGGAAAAAGCATGTTCTTGGCTGGGCTGCATAAATCTAAAGTTTGGAGCACCGATTCATAATTCAAGCCGTTCGAGAGAATCGTGCAGTTCAAATTTTCCGTAGCAGTCGCCAGTCAACCAGGCTGCCTCGCCTTGTTCCCTTTTAACAGGATCGTTAGGTTTTTAAATATCAACGAGCCATTTAAAACAAATCAGTCTTATCTGTTTAAATCCTGTCCTTATTATTGTTGCCAGCATGCTTCTGTGTGTGCAACTCCAGACCTCCCTCAGCTAAATGCCATTCCCAGGGCCTTCCCTCAGATATTACGGCTGCAGCTCCCCATAGAACATAAAGCAATTTTGTGAAATCAAAAACCACTAGGATTTTTATTTTTTTCATAGCGCAACAATTTTCATTCGCTTAATTTCAATCCATTTACTGTCCCATGATATCAAATTCACAATGATATCACCCTCCTGCTGACTCGGCTGCGCTTCGTCCTGTGCTTTAGTTAAGGCGGCATGGCTCACTAAGACAGTGGGCCATTTTGTTCCTATAACCTTCTGAAGCACCGACCAGAACGTCTACTTCAATCAATCAGTTTCCAGAAGCTCTGGAAGCGAAAAACGAACCTGTTTCGCTTTAACCTTTCCTGCTTCCGCATGCTTGGCCAAACTATTTTAAAGTGTGCCGGCGCAGTAAAGCTGAACGACCTGCTCCAACCGGTGGAGGTCACTGAGAGTTGAACATCATCTACTCATCAGCATATTTATGCCACGACTAAATAATATATGAAATCATTTTAAAAAACATTTCCTATAAATAGAATGAGTCACTTTGCATTCAGTGCCAGCTGATTGATGCACACACTCAAGCCGAGCGCACTAGGTTTAGAAATCTTCCGTTTTTGTTTTTTTTGTTATCATCTATGCAAGGCAAGCTTTTCCGGATTGACCCTTGCTATCAAAATCAAACACACAATGTTCTATTTTTGTGTGAGGTTACTGTGAGGGGATACTGCCTACAGAGGCAAGCCCGGGCTTGACTGATACAGCGAGAGCCGCAGCTTTGGGACGCTCTTCCCACTGCCTGGCCAATGAGACACGGCCGTGCTCTGAAGAGGCAATGTGTGAACGGTGTGTGTTCAAATTTAAACCTCCGTCCGCTCCATTCTGCGAATCTAGAAATGCTGTGCAAGCGAATGGATTTTTAGGTCATTCTGAGATGGGTCTTTTGGGGATTTGGGGAAGAAAGGCACATACATGAACCCGTTCCATCTCCCGGCTTAAGAACGTTTTAAACAGAACTTCTCTTGAAAAGGAAAAAACAAAAAATGTGGGACTGACCTTGGTTAAGGGTGGAGGTGCTGTTGATGTCACCTGAGATAAAGGAAGATTCTGATTGCTTTCTTACTGTGTCATTCCACATTCTCCGAATACGGCTCTGTTCAATAAACACAGAATGCTGATTAGGACATCGCCTGGCCTTCTCATTTTTACTGTGGCCTTTTTCATTACAATCGTGAATTGTGTGTGTGCGCATATGTGTGTGTGTTTCTACCCAGTTTAATAGCCAATTGCAGCATCATCATATTGCATTTGGCATGAATTCTGTCATTCAGTATAATATAGAGTTCAATTGGCCATGGTTGTTGTCCTTTAAAAGCTCCGCAGGGGATATGGATAGAATGGGGCTCCAAAAATTAGGACAAAACACAGAAGCATAGGGGGGAGAAAAAGGCAAAGCAGAAGCATGGAAAATAGATCCAGTGTGTATCTGCGGATGATTTGCATTTAATCTAGTCTCAATGTGCTTTCCTGGAAAGAAGGTTAATTAAAGGAAGCATGTCAGTTTCCTTTTACCTGTGTGCCAGAGGAATAACGAGCACTAGTCCTTGTAGTTGAAGCCTTTGACGAACTGTGGGAGCTCTCTGTCGGTAATCCACCACAGCAATATGAGTGCCGGAAACATTTGCTGTACTCTTTACGGACCTGCATAGGTAAATAATGGGGAAAATTAGCATCTGCATCACAGCGATGTACCAGCCCTTCCCTGGAGAGAAGACCGCGCTTGGTGCATTTAAAACGGATTCCATCTAAATCTGTCCCACGTCGCTGCATTTCCACAAGCTGCTGTGCAAAAGAGACGTTGATCGGTATGTGTATAATAGCAGAAACTAAGCTCTCCTGATCTCGGAGACCCTTTCTGAACTCGGGAGAATACTAAACAAGAAACAAATAAACAACAGCAGTGCTTTGAGTGATTCTAATTTTCAATGGGGCTCTCTAAATTCTCTGCTAATAAATAAGGGTTTACAGTTGGCCCGGTGTATATAACTGCAGGTATTATTGGCTGCTGCCTGGGAATACTTTGTGTTAAAATTATATGTCTAGGCATTAGTATTGAAACCATACGGCGTGCTTTCAGAGCAGCCCCCTTGTTTCTCTCACCCTTTATTATTAATGTGAGGAGCCCCGGCCACAGCACAAAGCCCAGGTTTGTTTTATTGTAGCACAGGATGCTGGTTGTAGTGGCTTGTCGTCTTGCGCCGGCTCTCTTGTTATTGTATTCATAATGTTTCAGAGAGGATACGACACAGTTGCTGGTTAATTTAGCAACACCTGCTGCTGTTCTTGTTTACCAAACAGTGGTGTGAATATTGGATGTAAACCTTCAGTCGAAATTAATGCACGATGACAGCTAACTCAATGCCGGCTCCGATATGGTGGCTGATCAGCTTAATTCATTTTACTATTTAGCATAAATCAGCTCATGAAATTTGTGCCCTGGGGTACCTAGTCAACATTACTGCTGGCAATCATGTACAGTACTAAGTATTAAGCATCCCACAATCCTTTCCATTAACAGCTGGCTTTGTAAGGACAAGACAGGAGGGGACTCACTGTTTGCACTGATATGATTATGATTATGATTATTATTATTCATATTAATATTATTAACTGTAATTCTTTGAGTATAGATTAATACCGGGATCAAATAAAGGACTGGGAAATAATTAGCCCTCACTGTAGTTATTCCCACTGTGTCAAAGCAAAAATAATCTGCCCATCAACTTTTGTTTTCCTGAATTGATTTGGTTGTTTATTCAACCCTGGTGGATCATTACTCTTTCAAGCAGGATTAAATACATTTATGATTTGAGTTTATTTATTTATTTGCATACCAACTTTCAAAGGCCTCAATGATTTGTATGTAATGTACTACTAGTATGATTTTTAAAGTGTTGGAACTATTGGATTTGCTTTTGGTTTCCTTAAAAAATGTAAGGAAATACATTAAAAGTCCTGTGCCAGTCCTGTGACAAAACCCTTACTGAATGAACTCCTTTTATAAACCTAATTAACTTCAGTTCATAAAAATAGCATGTGCATAAACAGTTTTTCATGGAATTAATGCACACACACAATGTTTAAAATTTCAAGCATAAACTAAGAGTTTTAACAACTGTTGAAAAGACTAGCTCAAGTTGGGCCCCAAATATTAATATTTGATGACAAAATGGTGCTTGAAAGAAGGTTCCTGAGAGCGATCTGTCGATTGCACTATAAACAGATGTCAATTTTTGTATGCCTCCTGCTTTAACTGAAGCTGTTTATAATAGGTTCAGAGGTTTAATGAAAGCAATAAAGATTTAAGCACCAACATACAGTATTGTGTGTAACACAACCTAATGTGCCTGCTGGAATCAATTATTTCTGAAAAACATCATTTTTACTGAAGGGGAATGTGTCACATGACATATACTTTGGTGTAAAATGGCAATATAAACATTTCAGCTACATTTTCCTTTTTGGCATTGTATTTTATTAATCTGCTTCAGGATCACAATACTCTATTGTTCAATTCAGGAAAACAGCATTCTTAAATAATCAATTCTGAAAAAGGTGATAATGAATGTAAGTCTGGACTGTGAATGTAAGGCTCTGTACATCCGTTGTGGTACTTCTTATAAAAGTAAAAGAAGTAAGGACGATACATATTTACTTTATTATGTATTTTAGTGTATGCCACTAAGTACAAAACAAGACGTGTGTAAATTAAAAAGCTCTCCTTCAGGTCTACCTATCCAAGCAAATATTTGAATTGAGGAATTGAAATCGGCCGCACAATGCCTGAAATGTCAATTCAGGAATACAAAACCACCGCATTTCTAGAGCAGCTATAGGCCTACTCTCCAGGGGGATTTTCATTCAGCCGCCAAAATTTCAACATGCTGTCCAGGTGCGCTTACCTTCTTTTGAAGGACGCAGTGGAATATAAAGATGAACATCCCTTGAAAGGCGTTAAATATCGTGAAAAGGTAAGCCATGACCATCGATGACTCATTGATAAAAAAAAGCCCAAATGACCATGTCAATCCGAGAAGACAAAGAAGCGCAAAAGCACCAAGGACCCAGGATCTGAAAGAGACAAACGAGAGAGAAAAAAACCTTCAATAAAAACACGGAAGATCTAAAGGGTAAGCCTGTATTCTTAAAGCATTAGGGTGCCAAAACTGCAATACCAACAAACACCAGCAATAAAGACAACAACAAAAGAAAGTCATACAACACCGATGGCACTCCAAAGCTTTGTGAGTACAGACCCTTGAGTTTGATCACAAACAAACCAACATTTCAAACACAACAGGTTGAGATTAAAAAATAAAAATAATAAAATATAGGAGAGGTAGACTTTGATAGAGCTTTCATGTTTTGGTTTTGGTTTTCTGAGCTGATGGGTGAGGAAAAACACTGTTGCATGCCACACTATCATGTCGACACAGGCTATGCTGTATGAGATTGGGCTGCATGTACAAGCAAAAACTGAAAAGAAAAGAATAAGAGGAAAAAAAAAAAAAGTTCCCATATACTGTGCATAATTATTCATTAGTATGCTTCATTTACTCCAACCAGTTAATTACATCTTTTGGTTGAGGGTAGGTTTCTCAGTTTGACGGCTAAGGAGCTAAAGAGATAGTTAGAGGAGAGGGAAGGAAGCAAAAGTGTCTGAAGGCCCTATGTAGCCTTCAGAAACCTTTCGAGATCAGATGCACAACAGTAAACGGGGGTGACAACGAACACTGAAGATGAACAGACAGCAAACAATGTGCATCCCTGAAACTGACAGTTTAAAGCAACAGGAAAGGAAGAATGAAGAAAGGGGTAAACTACAGGCTCAAGAACAAACTGGACTTCTCTCTAGTGATCTTACTTGATAAATGGCTTATTATCTTCATAGCTAGAAAGCATAAGCAGGAAAGAGAAACACACATTAGACCAGGAGGATTGCAAAGAGGAGGTTAGTAAAGCAGTTTAAAGTAGTATAACTATGACAGCTTTTTAAAATTAGCAAAGAAAAAAAAACTGGAAAAAAAGGTAAAAGCTGATAGTAAGAATCAGGCTCTTTCTTCTTTATCAATATTTTGAACATACACAAATCAATTTCTTTTTAAATATATCTTTATCTTTTTAAAGTTATAAATATTACATTGGAATCAAGATCAATTGGACAGTCCAATTTTTAAATATATTTATTTCATGTTTTCAAAAGAAGTTAGGTTTGAAAAATAGAAGTCTCACAAAAGGTGTTAAGGGTTGGTTCAAGCTTACCCTGGTAAATCCGTATTATAGTAGCCATCACAAACACGGTAATTACTGGTGTGGATGAGAAGATAGAAAGAAGAAGAAGAGAAGAGAACAGAGAGAGATGCTACAGATTAGCTCTCTCTCTCAACATGCAACATGCAATGAAGCTGCTATTACACTGTGCAAAATATCCTGCCCTAAAAAAGGTGTTTCCCACGTCTTCATGAAGACCAGTGAAGACAAAATGAACAACAGGACAACACCAAGGTGCTTGACTGAAGGTTCGAAAAAAAAAAAAAAAAAAGGTCACCTTTAATGTTAATGTTATAAGGATTTATTCCTAGCGAATGAAACCGAGACATAATCTTCAAACGTATTCTACCTTACTGAGCTTCCAAACATTTAATTTGATCGTGAACTCTATTTCCACTGTATGCATTGATCTCTGGTATAAACCAAAAATTAATTGATGGAAATATTTAGCAGCATTTTATAATAACATTAAAAACTAAAATTCACCAGCCTTTTATTTAACCCGTTTCCATTCCTGAAGTTTAAATTGTTGTTACTAACTAGCTTAACTAGTCTGTGCGTAAACAAATAAATGTTTCAGAAAGACTATACAAGTCCCTTTGTGTTGTACTGGAGTCACTGCAAGCCAGAACACTAGGAATAAATCCAGTAAAACTTTGGTTATAAAACAGTTTATAGAGATCCAACTGCGTTCCAGCTATTTCTCATCAACGATAATGCAGTCTCTTCATTCTGAGTATTAAGCAATTAATTTAATTTACTTGTTCTTTATATGAGGTTTAGACAAACTTCTTGAATATGATTTTTTCCATTAAAGAAAATTGTTTCTTTAGGCACTATGGGGGTGCAATGATTGAGTGAACAATATCAATTTAAGGAAGTTGTCTTTCTGGTGGCAGATTCAATAAGGTAATACTCAGATGTCAATGAAGAGACATAAAATGCATAACACAAATTCAGGCAATATTTTTGAAATATAAATACCTATAAACTATGAATACATTTTTTTTCAACTGCTTCAATCACATCCGGTAGCTGATTTGCATTTCTTTATTTTCAATGCAATAAACCAAGAACAAGCTCATTAACAGTCAGGCTGAGCATGTCTCTGAATTCACAGCAACTTTGTTTGCACAATCATGTTGAAATCATCATAGTTATTTGGAACAAATCAGCTGCAATTAGTATTTTCAGCCCATTGAAAAAAAATTGAAAAATAAACTTTAGTTTTAGTATTTTCCCCCCACAATAAAATAGTGGTTACACATTATTCCCTCACCATCTCTTAGGAAATTAACACATATATTTTTCCAAATGCAGATAGTTTTGGTCGTGCTAGATACAGATAGTGTATTGTTCACAGCTGATGTGTAAACACACTTTTATCTTAAAATTAGGTGAAACAAAGAAATGAACATTTAGCAAAGGACACATATTGCACAACAATGGATTTCCCATTTTATAATGCTGATGTTCACAATTTGCAACACATTGTCTGAACCCGGGAACAAACATTGCAGACAGTCATTCCTAAAAGGTTACATACATACATAGATACATATTTATATGTAAAATTAGGTGTACATAAGTATGTTCTGCCTTTTTAAGAAAGAAGGCAGAATTTTCTTCATCCTTCCAAGCAAATTTGTTAACGTGTTTGAAATGGCTTTCACACATTTGCTTGTTTATAAATGTTAGTTTGATAACTTTGTCTTCAAATAGTCACCCTTGTGACTATTTGTGTTGTTTGTTTGAAACAGGGTAGTATAAAGTATAAAGTAATACACATGTTATAGAAAAAAAATCTGAAATATGTTTAAAAAGACAAAATAATGAAAACCTGAAAGCATAGCTTGAGAGGGGGGTGGGGTGGGGTGGAGTTTTCTCCAACTGGTTGCTTGAATTCATATAGATTTTTTTTTGTCCCTGGGAAATACATGGTAGCCCATTCACTCACCCCACCCAAAACCTTTTCAGCATATGCATGAATTAATGTCCCAGAATGAGTTTCAATGTTGTGTCATATCAACAGAGTTTTTGCGGTTACTTACACAGAACAACAACAAAAAAAGGAATTAGTGTTGTCGTCACTGGACCCAGCATGATTCAGACTGAAATCCACATCTTTTTAACCCCTACAAACAATCTATTTGTACTTAACATAATACATTCCATGCCTGTTACAAGCCATGCGCATCAGAGATTACAGTAAATTGTGGCATGCCGTGTACCAACGGTCTCAGCAGATTAGTGCGGTTGAATAAAAAGTAACATTACAAATCAAGGTCCCAAGGTAAAACAAACTCCTCCTTTACTCCTAGCAGTATGGCGTACACATAGGGATTACATGCCCTAATGGAGTCTAACATGAGAAGGGTAATGAACTTGTATTCAAAGCAATTTCATATGCAAAAGCCATGGAATATAACATAAAACTGTGGTTTGAATAAACAATAAAATACTGTGAAGCTTTAAGACTTCCTGTGATGGCATTACAGGGTTAATTATCTAACAGGTTAAATCCATGAAATAAGTAAAGGAATAAACACTGAATGTAAAATTTCACTCCCAGAAACTGTAATGTTAAATGACAGCAATAAAGCAGCTATGTTATGAATGTTTATGTTGTCATTAATTGTCATTTGCTGTTGCTATGCAACCACATCATGTACTCCCCACAGATAAGAGAGTCTTCAATCAGTGAAGTAATCAGGACATCACAAAATCCTCACTTACTTAATGTTTTCCAACCTGCTGGAGTCCGGTTTCAATGAAGTCGAGTGCTTCACCATTTTGTACATTGTAATAACCAGGAAGATAAGATTCAGCTGTCAAAACAGAAAAAAAGTACAAAATTAAAATCCGTAAATATATGTCAGAACAAAAGAAGAAAGATTTTTACACCCCCCCCCCCGTAACGATTAAAAAGCCTGTCTTCTCTCCGAGATGGTACAAGGAGAAGTATATTACATCCACTCCGATCTGCGACTCGGGCAGACTGGCGCCAAATTTAGTGTCATTCTATATCAATAAGAGCATGAAAATGCATTAAATCCAACGCAGACACACGAAAAAAATAAAAAAGCGAACATGGCTACGAAGCCCATCAATGGGGGAAGGAAAAAAGAGAAACGTGAGACCTTGAAATTGTTCCTAATAAATACAAGTCTGGGACCAGGAAAAACAATAACATTTTCCAAACTATAAAAAGCATTCAGGAATTCAATATATTTCTTCACATGGACTGAAAGGCTCTCTTCCTTTGGGAACCAAAAGGGATTTGCATCAATTTGGCTTCCTCGTTTTAATACCACATTAAATCTTCAAAAAGCAAGCCATGGATATCAAGTTCAGACAAGGTTACAGCTTGCTGCCTTTCTGGGCATTTATTCTGCCCTTAAAATCAATACAATGATTTAGAGATATAAAAGCTGGATAGATGAACGGGGACTACTGGGCTCTGCTCAACATAATTTACTCTGCAACTTATTTATTCTGAAACCCAACCGGTTTCTGTGAAAACCTTAACAATTATACAAGCTGCTGTGTATAAAACAAAGCGAGAGAGAAAGAGAGAGAGAGGGGGGGGGGAGGCAGAGAGCGAGTGAGAGTATAAAATAAAAGGGGTCAGCAAAGGCAGGCTGCAGTCACTATAAATGCTTTTATATGATGTTGATTTTAAGTAGCCATGACACCGGAGTGCAAGGAATTCTACGCCCATTTTATTTTGTAGCCTGATATAATAATAGAATGCGGAGAGTTTGCAGTCGACAGAAAAAATTTGAACAGTTAACACTCTACACAAAAGCTGAAAACATAGTATAAATGTAAAACACTAGAAAAGATATTTGCATGGTGCGCACTTCATGCCTTCCCCACTGAGCTACAGAAAATATCCTCCCATCTACTTGCTTGCCTTCGTGTCTTCCATTTAAATGTTTAAGACAAAGCAGCCGAAGTCGAAAACCAAAAACAAAGCAAAACAAAGATGATCAAATTAGATAAAGCCAGCCAGGATGGCTAGACTCTCCTTCTTATCATTCAATCAACCACCCCTATCCTCTCTACACCGCCGTCTGAACAGCGGGTTAATCGATATCACCCTTTACCGTAATCAACGGGTGTTGCTGTACAATAAGATCAGCAGAAAGGAAAAGGGTGGGGGAAGGGAATAAAAATAGGCCAGGGCTTTTAGATCACAGATTACACCCATGTCGAGTTTTGTTTTCTAGCCATCAGTCCAGTCATTTTTATCACGTCTGCATGAGTTTAGTGGCTTAAAGTGCATTTCACACAGCCTGCAGTGCTGACACGGATACGATGAGACAGAAGAACTGAAACACTACTCTGAAGTAACCTAGCTGAACTGCACATGTTCCTTCCCCTCTTTGTCCTCCCTGGAGCTTCTGTTACCTTGCGAAGGCCGCGCTAAAGCTACCCCCGCTCCTCCAAATCTTTGCTGTTAGCCATGCAGAAGCCGATCCCTCCCCGGGACTGCGGAGGGCTTTTGAGTGAGTGTGCAAGCTGAACTCCAAATGAACTGAATTAAATATTAAAGGTGCAGATGGAGCTGTCCAGATGATAAGAACAGCTCCCGACGTGTCATGATCCAAGCTTTCGTTAAAGCATTTCAGGCATACTAATGGTTCCCCACCACTCATTACTTACATGTTCCTTTTCATAGAGATAATAACCCCTGCTGCCCAGAGGCATGGCAGTCGGTGACTTTTGCGGAAGCTGAAAAAAGTCTAGTCTGTTTAAACCCCCCCCCAAAAAAGCACCACTTTTTTTTTGTGTGTACTTTTCATGGAGCATGAAGACCACCTTGGGCTCGAACCAAAAGTTACACAGCATGGGGTTTCTTTCTGTTAGTTTTAGAAACAGGATCGGCAGCTGCAGTGAATGAAGGCGAGATAGGGGTTGTTTCTCTTCGACAAGGACAAAGTAAATTTGCAAAAGAACCAGGGTCACAGGTTCTAAGAGACCCCCCCCCCCACTCTCCCTGGAGAAATCCTACCTTTGTGCCTTACCCTTCATTTGTCAATTGTTACACACAGAGAGTCGGCACTAGATTAATCTACTTCTGTCGTGCCAATATCTTACCATGACACGGCACGCTATTTCAGATGCATTGTGGGACATATTATACAATGCTATAACATAGATTACGATTATCACCATAACTTACACTACTGTTGTCTGTTCTTTTCCTCCGCCCCCCCATTTTATTCTATGACTAAAAAAGCGTGCCGGGAGAAATTTTAATACACCCGTGTAGAGGTTTTTCCAACACACATATAAATAAATAACTAAATAGAGTGTGAGGGCATTTACAAATCTGGTGACTGACTCCAATATATTTAATTGGCAATGAAAACAGTTCGATGCCAGCAGGGTGCACAACGGCAGTTTACAACCATTGTCTACATTGGCAGTGAGAGTAATATAGTCTTTACTGAACGAAAGCCATGTTATGTCATAAACCCTCACTGCCCAAGCCAGTTTAAATTACATGATAGGAGGCAGCTAGGAACGATACCTAAGTAATGTTCAACCCATTCAAAAAGGTTCAAGGAGGTGACTGCGTTTGTGGTAACAACCATAAAAGAGATAATGAACACACTGCTGGGCAAATATTGCTCTTCCCTCCTTCCACTTTGGACAAGATTGTTTTGAACAGTTATGCTTCTGTCTGTGTGAGAGATTAGAGGGCAAAGCAATAGACGATAGACGAATTACTCCCAGGACCTGTCCTATGATTGCTACCTGCCATTTCATTTTTTGAAGTAGGGAGTACTACTCCCCAAGGCCCTTTAGTTCTAAGCCTAACTGATTTAGTTGGAGATAATAATGTCACGACCAGTAAATAATAGTGCGCTCGGACAGACCATAGTCAATATGATATACTATATTTCCTTCACCTGTATACTCCTTGACCAAACAGAAAATGGCCATTGGATCTCCAACCCCCTACCTAAACAAGTATTTTCAAATTATAGGACATATTGGGCAAAACAACAACCTTATCTAATCAATGCCAGTGCAAGACCTGGTCACTGCACAAACACACACTGGATTTAATCTATGTGATGCAACTGTACCGAAATACTAACAATAACAATTTGTCATAAGATCTAATGAGATCATCCGCACACACATTTCAAAAACACCTCGGCTCTTCAAAAATTAATAGCCGTGAGGACAAAAACCAAAGTCACGAACTAGACTATACGTTTTGCAAAAAATAAAACATGAAACATGTTTTATTTTTATCGACACAAAAAAAGTGTCCATAATTCGCAGACAATTCTCTCTCTTTTAATCTGTACCACCATTGTTTACAGCTTTTAGCACATGCTATTTAGGACAATTTACTCACACACTAGCCCTGACTATTTCCGAAGATTGAGCAGATTAAACAACAACAAAATGGCAGAACACCTACAGTGTGGAATGTATAAATAAGCAGGGGAAAGAAACGAATAAAACTAGGGGAAGCTTCACTCAACAATTATAGTTTAAACGTTTGCAGCTCATCAATCTGTCCTTGTGCACAGGAACCTCCTTTGCGTTGCAATTGAGATGCCGCCTGCCAACATCAGGGTAGCCTGAGAACCCTGCTTTATTTCCGTGTGATTGTTCACACACAAGAAAATAGGAAACACATCTTACCATAATAATGAATGTGACTGGTCCTATAAAGCTCCAAATGAAATGATTGTCCACCCTCAGCCAACACCTGCAAAAGAAAATACAATTATATACAAAGTTGCAGAAATACACACTAGCACAAGTTCCTTGCATTTCTAAAAAGCCAGAGCTACTGCTTGCCTTGGCAATGGCAACTAAAGTCTATTGCTATGGTTATATTTTATATATTTTTGTTGTAAATACCGAAAAACACTGTAATACAGTTCAATCTTAAGTAAAAAAAAAAACCCAGAGCAATCAAGTCATTTAGCACTAGCATTTATGTTCAGCAGAAAGGACACAACCCAGTTTTAATGCACAGAGGCTTAACCAACACAGAATCATTAATCTGTGTAAAAGCTTTTATAGAATACCACGCGCCTTTTCTTTGAAAGCACATTTACAAATAGAAGATTGCCAGAGGGTCTTTGAACAAAATACATTAATGAAGCATTAGCTCAAACCACAGTGTTAAGCCTGTCAGGTATTTGGATGACATTTTTAAAAATGTAATATCCATTTGAGGGATAAGATGTTATTTACTTTTACTTTTTTTTTTTTCTCTTCCAGAGCCCACTTAAAGTAGCTCATGGTAATTGTTTGAAGGCATATTTGTAAAATTATGATACTGGATAATTGCACTGTATCAGATGCCTGGTTTAAATATGTATGATTGGTTTTGGAACTTTTTCAAATTCCTTTTCCTAGTTGAATTCATTACTGCATATCTATCTTTTTCCTCTTTGATTTTACTTACGCCTTCTCTGTCCCATAGCTCCGGTAGTCGATCGCTGCAGAAACACCCACCACGATAGCTGGAACCAGGTAGCCAGAAACATAGTAGTACTTTTTTCGTGAATATTCACTTTCAAAAACCTCGACCAGCATGAGATAAAGTTGCACGCCTTCTAGACACATCCAGGCAAAGGCGGCAAGGAAGAAAAAATGCAAAATCCCTGCGATAATTGAACAACCAATCTGGAGGGGAGCAAAAGAAGAAAAAACATGCTTGAGAAGTTTGAAATGCGAAAAAGAACTTCAAATTCAAATATGGTAATACGGTGTTCATTCCAGTTGTTTGGACAACATAAATATTTACATATATTACCTACATATGAAAATTCACTAACAGTATGTATTGACTGTGTTGTTCTTGTTAATGAAGTTACTAATTAATAGAAATGGATCAGTAATATGTATCTGACAGAACACTTTCTGGATAAAAAGAAAACAATCCCCATATGATACTTTATCCTGCTTTGATTTGACCTTGCTGTTTGCAGCCTTAACAAAGGTCTGGCGTATTAGTGAGGGAAAACCACAAGGTCTCAAGGTTAGTATTTGTTGCTTCCTTGATTTACACACTGTTGTAATCCTTGCTCTTTGAGTCAATAACTAACTGCTAACTAGAGCATGGCAAAAAAGACAGAATCCACCTTGGGTATATAAGATAAGTAATTCGCTATAAATAATTGAGTAAAACTTGTGAGTAGTGACCTTTTTTAGTTTTGGTTAGAGTGGAAAAGAAACAACAGAACAAAACTGCCAAAAATGGAACTTGACTCCAGTCCGAAATATTTGAGGTAGCACATTTAATTTTGGCTAGACAATGTTGCCTACTTGTCTTTTGAGTCTTTACTACGGTCCTGCCTTAACCGTGCCGTGTCAGTATATTACACGGGAAGTTGATGGCAGTGTCATGTTTAAACTCGCATCAATTTCCTGTGAAGCAGGAATACAATACAGAGATCTCTGGGCTTACCCTGGGTTCGGTCATATCGATGCCAATCAGGAAAATTAGCTCGGCGATGAAGAGATTGATGCACAGGTTCTTGTGGATGGTGTTGCGATCACTCTGCAAGCCCCGGAAGAAGCAGAAGGTGAAGATGCTGATGGCCAGGCAAACCAGAGAGACGACTATCCCCACCCTGGTGATGACAGTTAGAAGCAACTCGTGCACTCCATCTTTGTCCTGGAAATGAAGAATGGAGCAAATTAATACGCCTGTTTATCAATACAAATAGAGGAACTGGGATGCTGCCATACATCATTCCAGCAGGTAGTGTCTGGAAAATTACGGTTTTATTTTATAGGTGACACATGAAAATAAATGCTCAATGGCCATCAATCACTGGCTAAGCCCATCAGCAAAGTGTGATTAATGCCTGGGAGGATGGCCGGTCTTCCTGTATCCTACCTCAGTTTTCAGCCAGCCCCTGGTTTGTGTTTCAGCGATATTAATCTTTTTTTTTTTTTTTTTTAACCCACGTCAAACTTGTTCCAAAGGAAATGGTGGGAAATTACAGGATGGCTCTTGACAATTGTACTTGGAGGTTTAATAAAACACGTATATGTTCGGTGTCTTTTCTCAAAGGGGGTGAGGAGTCGCACAGAAATCACTTCCTCAAACACTTTCAAAGCTGCTGGCCAGGTTAATAAAACAAGGATAGAAACGCGACAAATGGTTCTTGGCTCTGTCTATAAATCTACCTTGGGCGAGGAAAATAAAAGGAAGGGATAGAAGCAACAAAATAAAGCGTTTACTCACCACCACTTCCCTGTGCGCCATCAAAATTGCAAAATTGGTCAGGTGGCTACAAGCGCAAGTCGTGTGTGTTTTATTGGCATCCACAAGTCTACAGCCTTGAGTAGACCAATATCCCATCATGCTCCTCTCCGAATAGTTCCAAAATGAGCAGTTTGAGTTAAAGTATTGTTCGGTCTGTGGGGGGACAAGAACACAAAAAAAAACTCAGATTGAGAATTGCTTTCAAAATGAATACTTGACAATATGAATAAAACCTTGAAGAAAAACTGTTAACTGAAAATAAAACAAGCAAAAAACAAATGAAAAGAATACGATTAAAAAAACAACAACAGAACCCCATATTTATTATAATTATACTTTTCTGGTTTTCCAATTGTAATTACAATGAGAAGAAAAGTGTTCCTTTCTTGCAATAAAACTCTTTTACACTTCTGTGCTTGTCTTTAATTATCAATAAAATACTTGACAAACTATGTCTATCCCTCGCCCCACTGATTATCCGAGTTTCTTTAAGCAGTAGTTGATTATTTGATGGCATTTCTTTGTAGCTGCAATGTTGCTTTTAGACGATACAAAATCAACCCAGACCCTGTGGGATTCCTCTTGATAACTTTAGAGAAGGAAGATAATTGGACCACAAGCAATTTTATCTTGCATTCTATGGCTAATCTAGGAGTTAATTTTCCACTATAAAAGAGAATGGCATCATTTACATCCTAATGTTGATTAAAGAATTAGTTTTCATTAAGAATTCACTTAAGTTCTAATAACCACCGATGCAGACTTATTTAATTTTATGTTCATTGACTTAAATAAACTCTTCTGTGACCCAGCCAGGCATTTACAATTCAAATGGAGGGATTCTGTCTGCCTTGCTGTTCTTTCCCACTGATTTTATGACCTCTCCATTAATTTATCAGGAGGACTCACATCGATATGTTCCAGGGTAAAAATCACAGGATCCGTGATAAACACACGACTCGACTCCTTATTGATGGATGCTGCGATGATGTGTGAGTTAACAGCCACTGAATGGTTTCGACCACTGGCCTCGTTGCCCAATTTTATTGTGGCATTCTCTGTAGTGAGAAACTGTCCCAAACGCTTGTAAAGAATGAATACCAACTTGGCAACACCTGTAAATAGAAGAAAAACAATCAATCTCCTCAGTACATATTCATTCATAAGGCTTTACAAAATAAATACAGCTACAAAGGTAGTGAAAAACACACACACCTTAAGTAAGGAATTTCAATTTGAGTAGGAACTGTCACAGCTTTTGTTCGAAGTACTAGTCATTTACGGCAATCTTTTAAAACGTGTTGATAACTAATCACAGGGTATTGTCAGGTTTCACAAGCGTCTATGCAAGCTGTATCTTATTTGACATTCTTCATTCATCGGCAACCAAATGTCCATGTAAAGATTACGGACCAAAAGTCAAAACCAAACATTACAAAAGAAAAACAGTCTTGTGGCGAAACCCAAAGCACTGCCTGTAAAACAAAAAAGGCAATGATCTGTGTGTCTATGGCTTACCATTTCGACTGTTAAGTTTGACAGTGTTAGAAGACAGCTGGATTGAGATCCCGCCCTTACTGGTCTGGGGAAATTTGAAATCTTGCACCTGACCATCTGTGCTGAGAACATACACGTCCAGGACTGGAGGGAGAGGGAAGTAATATAAAACGTACAGTTAAGTAATTATCACATTGAAGTTGTTAATCTTAAAAGCCCTAAATATAGGACCCCAAACCTATTAATTTAAAATAATAGAGAATTCATATAAATATACAAAAGGCTAAAAATAACATTGGTGTCTATAACAAGTAGGATCTCAAGATTGGCAAATTTGGCACACAATGTATTGTTTGATGAACATTTATAAAACAGATCTTTGCTTTACTTTATCAAAATATAAACATAACAAATTATATTTTATAACCTTCCTTCCAGTATTTATTTACACCTTGTAAAAATGTACAAAGCATTTTATACTGGAAGGTGTCATGAACTCAAAACCATAACAATTTAAAACATAAAACCTGTAACCAGGTCATATAACCAGCGCTTTATTCACAGCTTTTATTTCTGTCCGTGGAGCTCAGCATTTAACAAACCTTTGAAGTGGAGGCGTTTTAAATACAAGGAAAGGTTGAATTCTCTTTGATCTGAAAAATTACCTGGGTGAGAAGTGCCCATTTATCAATGAATTCCCTTCCATCTCAGTTAGAAGTTGGCACACGTTTCTTGGGGAAATATATTACTTTCGACAAAGACAGACAGCCAGTGGCTTCACCTATTTGCTCTGGCTCTCTCAACAATCCCACAGCTGATTTGTGGTGTTAAAAAACTACCTTTTACACACTTTTACAGTGTGATAAAAAAAAGTCAAACAACGTGAAACTTAATAAGAAGGTATATACAATGAATACTACACTTAGTACCAGGACGCCTAATACCAGTAGTAATAATAATGATGATGATAATGATTTCTGAGAAGCTATTGAAAAAGTGTAGACAAAGCTTGAAATATAGCTTACAGGAAATGCTTTTTATTTGTTTATTGGGAATGAAATCACTTACTTATATTCTCAGCGGGTACTTTCACTATAGCCGGTTCCATTAGATTGTCAGCAAGGACAAACGCTCCTTCTTCCAGGGTATCAAGTAACATTGTTGCAGCGTGTGTTTGCTCTGTGGAGTTCATATCTTCCCAGGACTTCAGGGCTTCTGGTCTCAAGAGGTTGTCAACCGTATCTACGATTGCCTATACCCACCGAAACAACAGAAATCTTGTGAGCAGGACTGTTAACACATGGGAGGCTTTCAGTACAGTAAGAATTGAGGGAAGGCGCAGTCCAAGCCAATAATAATAATAATAAGAATAAGAATAAGAAATGAACATATATACATAAAGAAATCTGAATTTGTACGTGCAATATGCAAATAAAGACACTGCTGCTAACAAACTCAATAAAGGCAAACGTTACCAACAAGATTCCCCCCATTATTGAAAAACGGCAATAAGTTTGTGCGAGTGTATCTGTGCGTTCAAGTAGAAAATTAAATATGTAAAAACAAGGAAGGGAGAAGAACTGAAAAAAAGAAGATTAGTTCCCTATAGGTTTTTGTTACAGGGACACTTGACTTAAATTCCACTGTCAGATGTATTTTATTAATTGATGTTATACTTTACATGGATTTTTTTTCCCCCAGTATAAAATGTATAATGCATGAAACACTGACAAATACAATTTCACTGCAAGGTTTGAATTGTTTTTATATATGTTTGTACTTTTCTGCATCTGGCAGCTGCCAGGACAAAATGCACAGCAACCCTCCCATCCCTACCAAAGCCCCACCTCCCAAATGCAAATAATAATGAATTAATAGGTAAGAGGATTGATATCATTGAGAGACTGTGAAGTAATATTTTCGAGCAACAAATCTAAATACACTCTATACAAAGCTGACAGCATTTAGCTGCCCTTTATTAATATGCAAATTTCCAATCAGGCCTGTTAGCTGGGATAGCTGAGTTTCATTCAGGCAGTAAATAAAGTAAATACAGAAATTCAATGAGACATCATTAAAATCCCTTTAGAAAATAATCAAATCAATCAGACTAATCAGTTAATCAATGGGAGTCAGGCTTTTACACTAATGCAGAGATAATGTGGCCTTGCATTAAATATGTCAAATATTGCTGATCCGTCACTTTTGCCTGAATCCCTTTACCTTGTCATAATGCATAATACATATATAAAAAGATGGACAGATAAATGGATAGACCGTTAGATATAATATGCCTGATCATTTTCATGAGTTGGCAAGGCATACAATGTATAAACAAACATGCATGTTGAAAATACGAACGTGAATGATTCGAAAAATCCAGCTTCTGTCAGAGGAAGATTAATTAGCCTAATCCATCTTAATATCCTCTTTCAATCTACATTTTGAAATGTCTCAACCTTTCCGGCAGGTGGAAGACACCTCAATGTGGCATAAAAGGCTTTTCTCTCTCTAATGGAAGATGGAATAATCAAAACGCAAAAGCTGATGGGAATAAATGAAGAGGGACATAAATTGGTTTGCCCTGGCCAGCCTTATTAGTCATAAGGAACTGCAGATTTGTGTTTCTAATTTATGGAACGAGTGAAAATCCATGTCTTGAAGAGTGAACTTGCGTAATTTGCATGGTGGAGGTCAGAACACGGACTGAAATTTGATAGGTGTTGATAAGTCAAGTCATGAAGTGAGGAATAATCCATTTTAAGTGTCAGCTGTTATGAATATCTGTATATTGTTCTGAACGCTTGTATAATGGGTTTAAGCAGATGCATTCTTTTGGGCAATGACAAATTCGTAAGGACTCTGTGATCCGACAGACCCAAACCTAGCTCTCTCTCCATCGTTATTTGGACACTGCGAAACCGGGCTTACAAGAACAAAACATAACGCAGTGCATTACACTTCATACATGGGTATGCAGTCCAGATTAGCAAAAGAGAGAATTAAAAATATATGGAAATCAATATTTAAAAAAAAAAATATATATATATATATATATATATATAAAAAACACTTTAAACACCTTGGAGGTTAGAAAGTGTCATACAAGTTAGCAACTTGAGAATGATTTTCCCTTCCACTTTGATTGCACTTCTGGCTGTCAGAGTTGAGGTACAATTATGGCTGTAGAAAGGCAATTACTAATACGATGTATGAAGCACATAGAAAGGAAAGAGGCTACATAGCAATACAAAAGGTTCATGCTGCTGAGCGGGGGGGAGGTGGGGAGAAGCACAGTGATAGCATATCTGAGATACCTTCATGTAAGCCCTGCAAGTCCTTTCTCGTTTTTGAAGCTTTTTCATAAGGAAAAAAAAGATCAAACACAGAGACACACAATTAGCAAAAAATAGACGCTAGAGCACAAGTGTCCAGAGCTTAAAATACACATTCAAGCTGTTCTCCATGTACACCTTTTCGTGCCTTTTCCTTGAGCTGTCTTTTCCCCTCACACTCTTAATCACTACACACACGAAAAAAAACAGGAAGTGGGGAAAAAAAGGATCAGTGGGATTGAAGGTAATACCATGCATTGGATTCAAACTTATTCATTTCTAATGCATTATTTTGGGGGGAAATAAACGGGGTATCCATTTTCTATTGTCTGAGATTGAAAAAAAATAGGTGCCAAGATTAAAAAACAAAACAAAACGGGCGTACTGGTTTGTGGTGTAAAAGCAGTATAACTCCAGGGACAGAGACTGCTTAAGCAGGCAATATTGTGACTTGGAAAATAATATTAAAGGGTTTTGAAGGATGTTGAGAACTGACAACAACAAAAAACACACACACGAATTTGTAATGAGGAACTAGGGTCAGATAGCAGTTTTGGGGTCTTGTGCACATACCTTGTTAAAACTCCGGCCCGCAGAGTCCTTTTCACTCGGTCGCAGCTCCTGAAGTTGTGCGTCTAAGATGTCGACCAGCTGCTCCATCAATCTCACTGATGAACTTACATCGCCGGCAAAGATGGGCCCTTTGGTATGCTTGGCCAACTCATTTGCAAGGTTAGCAGCATTTTCTCCGCTTCTGATCTGGAGTGATATAAATTATCATCTCAGCATGATTCAGACAATATTATTTTAGGCCACGAGGCTCTCTCTCTCATTACGACATACCCATGCTGTGATGAAATATCCCTTTCCACGACTATGCATTAAATATTTGTGACTAAACGAACCCAATAATGCCATGCCTTCTCTCGCCATGTAGGATTTATTAGCTAAGCTTCTTTGATAAAAGTAAGTTAACACATCGATGCCAAAGGTGAGGAATGTATAAGAATCTTCCATTGTGTAGTAATTAATGCACATTTTATCCTAATAAGCCCACACCAAAGACTCAAACATTTTAAGTACTGAGCTAAAGAAGTATTATCGGATCAAACAGCAGGACATCCTACTGATGGCTTGGTCTTATGTTCTCTGCTTTACTCGACATGGTATGACATAAAAGAAAGACAGCGAAAAGCCCAATAATAAATTGATCCTTTGGCTCAAGACAGAAGTGTGCCCTCCAGTAGCTTGCACTGAAAAAACCCTATACATTCTGTTACATAATGAAGACACACGTGGTACGTATTGTTTCAGACATTAAAAGGAAAATCCAACAAACCTTCTGTGCAACTTGATTTACCCAGTGGGATGTACAGTTGCTGAGATCGGGCCCCTTTGGGTTCCAGGCCCCGGTGGCAAGTACACAGAGATAGGAGGCCGTGCCTGTGAGAGACAGGAAGACATTAATGAAACCGAATCTGTTTATCCGTGTGGGTGGACAGATCTTACACAAGCCAGAGATAAGTGTAGCATTTCACTGTTTTGCAAATCGGGAACAGAGATTCACCACAAAAGCACCAACCGGCTGTCTGGACATGGGGAGAGACGTAATGCGACTTGATAGTGTTAAGGTTACAGATAATACAGAGGGATTATACTTTAATTAACCTATTAACACATGCATATCATTAGATGTATGCAGAGATTGCACATATAAAGGGGTGTTCTTATAACACCTATTTCGGTCACAAGCATTGAGCATTCCTTGCCAAACAACAAAACAGAATAATACAGGATTATATTGTCAGGTTGATCGTGGCAGTTCAAAGCTCTCGATAAAATGCCGTCTCTCTGGAATTATGATTTTGAAAAAAGCCTCGACACGTACAGCTACCAAGAGCCAAACTTAAGTAGAACAATTAATATCCAAAGAATGCAACATTAATAACCTGGCACATGTTAACAGATGGTCATGGTCCCATAGTTATATCACAATAGCTTCTTTATGAGAGCAGGAGTGGTGGAAAAGCCAGGAAGCAACTGAAGGTAAACATATAGCCTACCTCGAGTTCCCTTGGGGCAAGGCCTCTCGACTAACATGCCTCTTTGTGTCTGAGGCCAGGCGATATCCCTCTTCACCGTGCTCTCACAGAAGCGCTCAGGCAGGGGGAACGACTCTGGAGGAGGGGGGGATGTGGTCTCGGGAACTTCTGGTGGAGGTTTGGGGCCTCTGTTTCCTTCCTTGGGGCTTGCCGTGGACGTCGTGGTTAGGAGGCCTTTCTGTGAAGTGGTAGTTGTGGTGGTGGTGGTTGTTTTGGGCAGCTCGGGCACCTTGGTTGATTCTGCAATGGTTGGCACTGAAACGGGATTAAATGGGTAAAGTTAGTGAGGTTATTTCCAATGCAGTGCCAGAAAGTATAGCAATCCTTTCTGGTTCAACAGCACACTAAACAGTGTAAAACTGGTCATTATTGACATAGCTGGCAACATGTAGCAAAATGCGCAGTGCAAAGGGATTGTTTTTCCCTCCTAAAATATATCTTATTCAAGGCACCTGTCTACACCTTACAAGAAAATAATTACTGTAACATCCTCCTGCCTGGCAGTCATTCTTGCTTGAGAGATTTTGAAGCATGCCTGATTAGATTTCATCAGAAACGTACATAGCCTGTATGTGTTGTTTTTAATGTTTGTGTATTTCAGATCTATTTCTTCTTCTTCATTTTTCTTTTTGATAAAGCAGTAAGAAGCAACTAAGGCGATGCCAAAAGCAAGAACACAGCGCATCGGTAGGAAAGAAAGAGATGGCCTTCACTCACAAACATTAATCATCTTGGATACTGAATAGAGTCAAACTTTACAGACTAAAACATCGATGTAGTGAATGTTATAATTCTATCCTCAGGAATAGAAATCAGAACGCACACATTTGCATTGCTTTTGGAGTCAAAGGCAACATTAAGGAAGTATTAACACAGGCTGAGATCAAATGTAGAAAACAAAAAGCATGTTTTCTTGGTTAGAAACAGTGTACCAACAAAGGCAGTATCTTTTAATAGCTTGTTGGCTCTTATTCAGCTCTGAACCCAACCTAAAAACAACTATTCCAATTATTATATATTGTTCTCCTTTTTCCTGTTTTCTTTCCAAGAAGTAGGACGTTTTTGATATAATAACCAGTGCAAGGTTGAAAGTTAACATTTCAGTGTACTGATTTCCTTCAGGAAGTCAAATATGTTCGATTTGGGTGATCTCCCACTATGGGCATCCCAAAATTACACAGACTTTTTGGTCGCTTGTGCCTGTAGGTGACAACACAAGCCAACCGACTGGTTCATTACCACAGATGATTTATTGGGTGGTAGAGGGTTGGAAACCGGAATTAACTATTGAATATCTGGAAATAAATGTGACTGTGCTTGTGTTGTTATGGAAAACAAGACCTGAATGACCACTGAACCAAAGAGTCTTTTACATAAAACTAATATATATATATATATATATATATATATATATATATATATATATAAACAATTCACTGGAAAGCCCTTCTGTCTGTTCCATCTGTAGACATTTTAGTCAAATGTATTGAAAGGCAACAGGAGTTCCAGAAGTCAGAACACATTAACATAGCTCACAATTTGAGGGTGGGTTCAAAGTCTGCAAGGCTACTGCTTTCAACGGATAATGTTGCTAGCTGACAGAAATGGTTTGTGCCTGGCAGCTCTCCCAAAATACCCCATGGTGTCGATATAACGTTTCAGCACAGTTAAGGATAAGAAGGCATCTTCTCCAAGGTTGGTTGCTGTCTGCTGCAAATTAGTCTCAATTGACCACCAAAGACATCTCAATGTCCTCTCTGTGGGGCCCGCGTTGGCTGCCACTTGGGTTTTTCTGGGTGGTTTTGAACAGCACAATCACTCTTTTGATTACAGAATGTCTGACATTCACTGTAGCTGGCCATCGAAGATCCATCTTTATCTCCCTCAGTGAACATGCTTAATTACATGACTCTGGCTGTGCTTGGCATGGTGGCCTGTGGACAGACTTCCGAATGAGGATGCTCAGTGTTACATTGGGCATGGTCCATTGGGGGAGGTCACCTGGGAAATAACTATTTGCTCTTGACATCTCTATAAATATTTACTTACATATACAGTGCTCAGACAGACAATATGCTAGCTGAGACAAAAAAGGTCTACTGTATTGAATTGCTTAAGGTTGTGTAATTGAATTCATTTCTTGAGAAAGGGAAAGACCTTGTTAGGCAAGAATAGCAGAGAGCCACATACTGATAATTAGGTCTTTGACCCACGAGACAATCATTTCATTATCCAATTTCTAGTAGTCATGAATCCTATTAAAAAAAATGTGTGTGTGTGTGTGAGTGAAGCAAATGATTGATTGCGTTTCACTTGACTTTTTCTCCCATTTATTTTATTTTATTGAAAACCACCCCCCCAGCCACCAATTAAAAATATTAAACATAAACTTGAATTTATTTAAATGTACTTTCCATCTAGCACTACAGAATTAAATCTACAATTAAAAAGTGTAAATAAACTGAACTGAAGTGTCCTCCTGACTTGTTTTGTACAAATGATTAATACAAAATAGTTCTACTAAAAAATAGTGTTTGTAGTGAAACCGTCAAAATAAAAGCAGTTACAACTTTAAACAAATATATCACAGTCAATTTGCATGAGTTTGACAGTTGACCCATACTTCTACTTTGCTATGGATTTCTATGCCCTGTACCATGGTCAACTATATCTCTCTTTACCATTATTTCACTTGGCTTTCCCACACACAGTGGTTTTACTGTGGTATGCTACATGCTATAGTACTATAGGGACAGTACATTTCCACAACATTTTCAGGATATTGAGTCAAGAATATTCAAATATTTTCATGAGATTTAGGCCTTGATCTTAAAACACAGTGAACAATATCTCTATTCTTCACGCTGAAATTATGTCAGTGCCTTCTGAAGTGGTAGTGCACCTAGATTAATCTAGAACACAGGCGGTTATGTTTGAAAGTAGTGGATTTTGGTAATGGTGTTATTGTAAAGAGTTTTGACAGACTACTTGTAGAAGCTTGCCTGGGTGACTCAGTGGGAATGTGAAAAGAGTGGATTACTATGGTTCTTTTTAAGAGCTTGATTCGCTGGTTTTCAGGAGCATGAACAAGACCCTAACAACCCCCTAGGTTAAACCAATCATTTTCATTTTCTTTCACTGATACTTTTCTATTATACTTTACTTGGTGTTCTCAAAAAAAAAAAAAAAAAACACAACAAAGCTTGTTTTAGTATAATGCAGACATCTGTAAAGAACAATTTGAATACCACATATTTGGGTGATGTTCTTTATTTCTATAAGAGTGTTTTGAATGTCTGAGGTTATGACAACCTTTTCTTGTTCTAAAGATGTAAGACTTGTAAGAATAAATGAGACATCGGTAGCTCGTAAGTGAGAATATAGGCAACAGAATTCTTAAGTACGATTAGCAAACAGCTGTGCCTGTGAACAACAGACCCTGCCACTCTTGGTTTGTGTCCTGACTCTGCAATAAACAAATTTAAAACTACCATGCCCCCAAAGAAAACAGCATTTTCATTTGAAACAGCGTATTCTACCACTGTGTTTAGCATTAAACTAATGTTGATAGTAAAACAGCTTGATGTATATTACAAGATTACTGTGGGATTTGGTTACAACCAAAATAGTAGAATACACTATGTGCGGTGTTTACAGATGTAGATGTGTGTATAAATATATGTATTCTTTCTAGAACGATTTAAATGTTTGTGAGATTGGATTTGTAACATACTGGTTGCTTGCAGACAGAATTTAAACTATGAAAAATGCACAATTAATAAACTCCATCATGAAGCATAATCTAAAATAAGTATATCAAATAAGTATATACAGTATTGCATATGCTGGAACATGCAACTATTGTAATTCTTTAAGAATGTAAAAAAATGTGCCAAGTCAACATAAAGATGATTGCTGTCTGAAAGAACAATGCTAAATTATACTCTCCATATTTTATGTAATTCAGAGGAACAAACTATAGGTGCAAATAGAAAATAAAATATGGAAATTAAAATATTCATTGACAGGTTATACACATTTATCTTTGCTTCTTTCCTATAGATGCTGATAAAGGGAATCTAGAGAGCACAAATAAAGATCGATTTCCTCGAACTACAGGAGAACTTTCCCATTAACACATGGATCTGCACTCTCTTACGGCTAGTGATTGTGTTGGTGTTTTAAATCCTAACAACTGGCATAATCTTATTACCATGAGACAGCAGTCTCATCTATAAGCCAATGAAAACTATAAGGAATTAAAGCTAAGGTATTAAAACAACCACTCTCATGCCCCCATCTGCTGCTTTTCTTGGCATATTTATATGATATCTTCTACCCCTCCCTTCAGCACACACCTCTCTGTAATTTCCCTCTGATTACAAACACAAGGAACCTTTCAGACAGCAGAAAACAGAGTGGGTCCTCAATTAATGTCTTTCTTCCACTCTGCACGTGAGGGGCCTTCAATTTGTTGTCACAAAATGAGACTTCATGGAAAGGGAGAACTTTTATGGCACTAGAAAACCGCAGACATCCTAACAGACATATTTATATCCCCTCTAGATAATCAGCACCCACTTGGTATCCCTAAATGAGCATTCATAGTGATGCAATTAGCACTTGGCAAATAAGGTTTTGTTTTATTTGCAGTAGAGACATAATAATCCCTGAAAAGGGGGTGATAAGGCAGGAACAAAACACAGCTGTCTTGTATTGTCAGCATGCGAACAATAAAGATTGGACCTTAGCAGGGCTCTCAACAGCATCTCATTCTTGTAGAAACAGATGCTGACAGAAAGTGTGTCTTGTATATTATGCTTAATGACTGTAGTTAGAAAAGTAACACACGGGTTTCTGAATGAGCAAGGCCTGCCGATGCAATTTTGAAGAAACTGTTTATTTCCTAAATGCAGGGGTGCCCCAGTGACTGCTCATCTCATTTACTACCACAAAGAAAAATTAAATTTGATTTTATTTGTGCTGGTGTGGCTGTCACGTCGAATGGCCCACTCTGGTGAACAAAACCTTCGAAGTGCCACTTCAGGAGATTAGCCTTCTTGTACTGAACTAAAGGAATCCTGTACACTAGGCTTTTATCAGTTGTGAAATACAGGTCCCAGGTGGAAATCACCTATTAATGGAAGAGTAATAGCTAACAGAATAAGTCAATAGCAGCTCAAACAATTAAAACCCTGTTCTGTAGATCAAAAAGGAATAAGCCAAATTCTTTGTGGAGGAGCCAAGAAAAAGCAAGCCGAGAAATAAATGAAAAAGCCATCTGCTTCAAAAGTCATTCATTGCAAAAGAGAAAAAAAAGACACAAAAGTTAACCCTTTGGAAGGCAACACCCTGCTAAATAATTTATAAGGAATGCTTTGGAGCTTCACGGTGTGTCTGCTGAAGCACAAAGGTATGTGATGCTTCTGCTGGAAGTGTCTTTTTTTAAATTATTTTTCCGTGCTTCAGTCTTAATAAAAACATTCAGTTCGTGGCTGCTTTAATGTTATATTTTTGACTGCCAAACACAAGGAACTAAGGAGGAGAAGCCAACGCAGCTGCCATTGTCTTGTCTGCATTTTTCTGCGGGGTTTCGTACGTGCGCCACATCTTAACTTTAACTCAATTCCATGTGCACAGATCTGTGTTCCCCATTCCATAAAGGCTTGATACTGTGCATTGATGTCAGCAAATTTACAGACGCCTCCCAGCTATCTTGCTTGGGATGTTAAATAAATAATTTCCCACTGTAAGAAGTTCAACCTTATGTGTTCCCTCTAACTCTGAGGTGATTTCTTACGTGCAGGGTTTTCAGCCAGCTACTGGCAGCATACAGGTGCTTTTAGTAAACATAAAATCAATGGTCCCATAAGGTTTCTCTACACACTAAGAGTGATCTCAGCCTTAGGAAAAAAAACATTTGGAAAGAGCTGATGTTCATGATGCTACTTATACTGTAAGGTTGAGGAACGGCACAGAGAAATAAATAGACCATTCAACCCCTATGTGGCAAAGGCTGATAACACAGCACTTCATATTTATTAAATTAGACAGTTTTGGCCTATTTTCATGCTAAGCCAACTGTATTGTGGAAGGGAAACACTTTGGGCCCAAACAAACCGCCCCCGAAAATCAAATAAAAAGATTTCTGTCAGACTTTCCCATTCTCTATGCTGAATTCTGCTTTTCGACTACTCTCACAGAATTGGCTGTGTGACAAAGAACGGGAATGGTGTCAGTCACAAGCTTTCTTTTCTTTGGTTTGCCTACATGCTGAAATGCACAATTAAAACCTCAAGCACACACATATTTCAGAGAAGGTAAAAAGAAAAATGTCAATGAAACAATGGCAAAGCATACAACAACCCAATATTCTATTTCCCAATAGAAATACTATCTTTAGTGCCACTAAGGTAATTCCTTTTACTTCTGTTACACTAGTATATGCACATGGTTGTCATAATAATTGTTTCTGTTAGATATGCAAAGCGAACCAGTAATGCCATTTAAATACAATTGACTCTGTATAAGTTTTATACATGAATGTTATCCTTAAGTATTTATAATTTATTTTACTGCATAGTTACATAGTAAGTAATTCAGGGTGGTTCATTCCATTGGGGGTGTATGTATGGTATGCTGAACTTTAAAATGTGCACTAGGCTTTTTGTAAACTCGATTCAGCTGCACAAAAGGACCTCTTGAGCTTAAAGCAAGATTTAACCATAGCTTCTCAGAGTTATTGACAGATGATAGAAAGCCTGCGAGAGAAGGAATTAATGCAAAAACAAGGTGCAGCAGAGTGTTGGTGAATCTTGAATTTTGATTGCCAGAGTGGGACATGGCGAATTATAATACTATGAATAAATTACCTTCATTTAAGTCCCTCACAACCACACACTTGAAATCCCGCATTCAGGCAAAGTTAGAGACAAAAGTGTGAGGAATAAAGAATTGGTGTTTCCCATGCTTGAGTTGAAATTCACAACACTGGATTTCCATGTTCTTGCTACAAGTTTTCCATCCTTGGGAAATCAGAATAAGTTGTTTTTGTGTGTGTGTGAGATTTTAAAAGTAATTAATTCCTTCATTAATAACATAGTGGAGAGGCACCAGAGGACTTGTATTCACTCTGCTGTGCATTGTGCTGAATATAAACTGGGAGCAAATGAAAGCAGCAGTCTGTGAGCACTGACAATGTCCTGAAGTCTACTTTGATCATTGGCCAGTGCTGAGTTCTTGCCAGACGTGCCGGCATTTATCTAGAGACAGAAATTGATTACTACAGAAAAGCCTTGGTATCTTTGAAAAAAATATGAGGAAAGCCTGATTATTTAATAAGAAAAAAATAATAATAAAAAATAGCAGTTATTGTTATTCATCATGCACAGCTGTAAATTGGTTTTAAATTTTATTTCTCTGATTCATTACATGATTCTAATGCTGTACATACCAACATGTTTTTCCTACTTCTTTATCCTTGATTTAACTATTAAACAAATATAAATAGATAAAGATATAGACACCTGTGTTGAAATCACCATATATACTATAAATTATAAAATACTGAGGCCAGAGCCCATTAGGGACTAATGAGTTAAGAATTGCTACAAGACATCTCAGAGGGCAATATGAAATATGTTTTTTTTTAAGAAAGGGGGATTCTCTTCTTTCAACAGGAACAGTACAATAACCTTTTATTAATTTTAAATGCACATATTCAATGGCAGTCAAATATTATTCTAACACCTAGACAACTTTTCAGCTAAGAAAAGGGGAATCAGTTTACTGATTCATATAAAACTTTGGTGAAGATTTTTTTTTCTTCTCGATAACTGGATCATAACAGTTTGCAAAAGTCATCACAGCTGGATTTACTCTAGGCGTTCTGTCACATCAGCAATATAGTCCCATTTTCATCCTATTTTTGTCAAAATTGTTCCCAAGAACATATTTATGCTGGTTACTATCTGGATTTCCACTGCTGTCAAATCCTATCCTATCCTATAATAATTCAGTGGGTTTCAGTGGGTTAGGAGTCTCTGGTCAGTTGGGACCCACACATCCGTTTTGAAGGCTGTTGTTCTTCTAATTTAAGTCATTTAGGTTTAGTCTGGCCATATGAAAAGGGTTATTATTGTGTTTAAAAACAAGCCCTTTACCCAAAAGTCATCCTTCTCAGAGTACTATATGACAAAACATCTCCCCTCATAAATCTCCCATATTGCTGAGCTGTACCTATTTCCGATGATACCCAAAAACATACAACAGAAGTGTAATATAATACACATCCAAAGCCATGTCTTGACAATATCAGCAGTCCTGACAAAATACAGCTAAATACAGCTATAACATAAGTTCAAATGTGAAATAAGAGTTTTATCAAGGTAATACTATCTCAGATCTTCCATTTTGTTTTTTTCACTGATTATAATTATATGGGAGCAGAATATCGATGACTTCACCCTGTTTGTCAACTCATTTTACAACAAAAAACAATAACCAAAAAAAGTATCCATTCTCCATGGAAGATTTTGGCAAATGGCTCCATATTATAGCCTTTAATATTGGTACTGGCTTCACTTGGATTTGATTTCATTGTCATGATTAGAATCTTTTTTAAGCAGCAGCAATTAAATGGAAGATTGATTGGTTCACCTTAAAGGACAACATTTCAAGTTCATTTTGAGTCTCTTGTGTCTAAAACTGCTACCAAATATACATGGCGGTGGGGCAATCAAAGTAATTTGGTTGCATTTTTGAGACTCGGTTTGTAGAATAGTATCTTAACATAAGCTTTGAAATAGGACATTTATGTGGTTTCTATGATAGGAAAAAACAAAACAAAAACATTTACTTAATTAGATGTCTTATGCTATCATACTGTTTCAGTCTTAAAACAATCTTCCTTTGAAGTATCTGCTTATGATATTGAATCATAACTGACTGTTCTTTCCACCTGGCAACCATATATTAATAATAACTGATTATGAACACTAAAAACAACATCAGCAAAAGATGTTTGTAAAATCTAATTTTACATTTTAAGGCTATTTATACAAGTTACATGAATAATTCTGAACACAAAGGCATACTATCATTTTCTATTTCAAAAGATAAGGAACAAAATAAATGGCATTTACATGAGATCATTCAAATAGGAGAACACTGTAAATAATGTAAATAATATTAATTACTTTTTATGAAAACTGTACTATACACATTCATAAATTTGCTTGGAAAAATCTCAACTTGTAATGGGTTAAACTTCACATGACAAGGTGTACATATGGTATAAACCATTTAATGTTACCTTGCTGTCTATTAGTATTAGTCAATGTTTTGCCATAAAACTCTGCATTTATATCAAAAGACCTTTGCTTTGAAGAAGTCACAGAATTTCACAGTTAATAGGATGTGTACTTTAATTTTAACAAGTGAAGCAGAAAATTAATTCTGAAATGCAAATTAAAAGTTATGTCATCTTAACCATTATATACTACTTCCAATGTATATACATTACAATTATTTTTTTCACTTGTTTTGATTCCTCTATTCTTATTATAAGTAGTAAATACATTGTTTTAAAAAATGTATTACACTCCAATATGTGCAGTTCCCAGAAATTGTATATGCATTGAATATGTGTATTGTATATTTAGTAGATTTTTTTTATCTGAACTGAACTTTTAACTGTGTTATTGAATCAAGAATGCTGTGGTCTCCTTGTGCATGACTGATCCCATCTTTTTTGGAGTAGGTCATGTTTTCACAGTGAAATACTCTTGACATCCATGCAAAGATGGTCTAAGGTAAATATTATGATTCAATTATGACAAAAATATTATAAGGGCTCAGTTATTATTAGAATATAAAATGTTATACACAATGTTCTGCCTTACATTTACAGGGATTAAAGGATTTATATTTCACGCAGAAGAAATCCTGCATGAGTCTTGAAAACAACAACAACCATTACATCTTGCAGGATTCTGGTCACACAATCCTTACTGCTTTATTTCAGATTGCTAAAACAGTTCTAAATGATATTTTTGGACACCTGTAAGGATTTAAAGTTGATAATCCTCTTAAATGTACACATCTTAGACCATATATTCCATAATCTCATAAAAAGTAAAATATTTGGGTGAAAGCTCATTGCATTTATGTTATTTAATAGTTTCTACATCTGCACATGTATGCTTTGAGAAATAAATAATACAAAATCATGTTTAGCTCTCAGTAGTAGCTAGAAAAAACTAAAACTAAAAGGCAACTCCTTCTATAGTATCCTTACTTCTACACACCATAAAACAGCTTATTTAAGCATGGAAAGGCCTACTTACACATGATACAAACCATACAAAACTATGGCTAAGAGTATTGCTAAGACAATGCATGGTATAAGAGTGAGAAGGCTACAAGGAAAATTACAAATGTACTGTGTAAACTTTAAGAACAGACATCAAGAAGGTAATAATAATAATAATTCTGCGCCCCCTTTTATCCAGTCCTTTGAGCCGTGTGGTTGGAGTAATCAGTGCAAGAAAATGTAATTCGCTATTATTGCTTTGAATGACGGGCAAAGATTGAAAATTGCCAGAAACAGTCTGAAACTTCCATTAGACAGTAGTGCTTCCTATCTTTAATTAAAATTGTCTAATGTGTTTTAAAGGCAACAGCGAAACTTCAAACAAGTTCCCTTTTTAACATTTTATTTTTGTATTTTTAAAATCAGGAGTTATCAATTTCTTCTGCATCCTGCATACTAATTTGCCTGCTTAAATGTTCAGACCTTTACACATTCAGCAGCTGTATCAGGGGCTGTGATCCGTTTACACTGGACTTTCCCTGCCAGAACACAATCTGATGATAATCCTGTTCCACAAATACTACATCAAGCAAATAAATAAATGAAAAAAAAATCACAATGCCTCATGCATCACTGCTTCACCTCTGGAGATGTCAAAAACAAAAACTCCATACGTTTTGGCTCAAAATTTTCAGTGCCGAGACCATGCAGAAATTATAGCAATTATCCACCCAGATGTCTGTACTCTCTACCCTTAGATAAGTCCATCTCATTCCTGCTCTTGAGAGATAAATTAAAAACCTGCTCTTCTGAAATGACCTGGATGATTGATCCCTTTGCTCTGCGCAGCCTAATGCCTCTTGCCAATGTACTACACAGAAAGTGTTGTTAATGTGTTTAAAAGCCTGGTAGGAGGCTAGTCTAGATGCAGCAGCAGTGGGATTGATTTTGCACTTTTACCCTAAGGCATCCTGTCTACCTGTCCAGACAGGTAGAGCAATACCGATGTGGTTAGATCTCAATTCTCCCTGGGCCGAGAGCTCACTGTTGCGCCTCATGGGCATTACTGCAAAAGGAGTAGGGTGCCGCTAGCAAAATAAACTCACAGAGGCCCAGAGCGATGATTCCCTAAGATATGGTAAATGAGAAACGGTGATTGTGTTTACTGTCAGACACTGGTCTACTTTGAGGTGCTTTATACACTCCAAAAGCTTCCATTACACGTATCCAATACAAATTAAATTCTAAATTAAAATCGTTCACCCGTAACGTCTTACACGCAGGCTGTGGAATACCAAAAGGAGCAGGACATGCTTAACATTAGTAACTACATGTTGCAATGTGTGTAACCGGAACAGTCTGCAAGGAGGGGAAGGGTTTGGGGGCGGGGTTAGGGGTGGGTGCATCTTACCTTGGGCGGGGTCTGGTGGTCCGAATTCCAGATTATACCGTAATATGTAAAAATTATTCCACACATATAGCTGGTTATCTCTGGGATTGTAATCCACTGCCGCAATGTATTGGTACTGGTTGGGGAAGGGAATATCCACAAACTCCCCGCGGTTCTGTTTGGTGTTGTAAACATAATCGATCAGGCTCTTGCTGACTTCGCTCTCGTTGTCTTCGTATGTGGAGCGCACCACGTACAAGACTCCGCAGATCATGAAGGCGTTGGACGCAGAGCGCTTGTCGTAGGTCGTGTCCCAGGTGGCCTCGAAGCGCAGGGTGTAGGGGTTTAACTGGCTGATGACAATCATTCCATTGTTCTGCTCAGTGGCGTAAATCACCCACAAGCCATTTTCATCTACAGCCAGGTCTATATCGGTTTTCCCGCCCCACTTGTAGGGCGAAGTGTCATGGTAGTTGGCATTGTTGATGATTGCCTCCCCGCTTTTGATCCTAGTCCTCAGGTCAAACTTGACAATGTTTCGGGTCCTTTCTTTGTTAAAGAACACTGCGCCGTCATAAACCACAAATCCCGTGCCGTCAACCCGGTGGGGTAGTTTGTACGTTGTGGTTTGGCGTAAGTTCTGGAAATCGTCCAGTGAAGCGTATTCTATCAATGTATCAGTGCGGTATGGAGTCCAGGGCATGAAGTAAATTTTGTCACCCGCCTGAAGGGGGTCCTTACACCAGGCACCTGCTTGCTGCTCCGCCTCAAAGAGAAAGGAAGAATCTCCGACAGCTTTCAGAGTCCCAGGACAAACAAAAACTAGTAATGGGGGAGAGCAAAACAAGAAACAAATTTAAGTAAACAAAAGAAAAAATGAATTACAAACAAGCAGCAGTACAGAGCAGTTGGGATTTCTATGTTTGCCTGTTTGTCTTGATAAAGGGTTGTCCAGAAAGAGTGGGGGATAAAGCATACATTTTAGTGGCCGTTAAACTACAGATACCAGATAATCGTGAGCAGTTTGGGGGAGATTTGTAATTTGTAGCGAAAATAAAAAATGGTGCAGTGGTTATGTAAGACAAATAATTGGTATACTGTAACCACTGAATCCTTCCTTCTTGAACATATACTGTGTATCTGTACAAAGACAGAAACAAAAGAAAATCAGAAAACAAAAGAAAAAAAACATTCTTTTTTGTTCCTTCAAATTAGCACAGCCAACTAGAAACAACATAACAGAACAGAGATTTATAGAACAAGAATCAGCATCTGTCCGCAAATTTGTCCTCCATGTCAGTTGTCTTTTTCACCAGCTTTTATCTGGTATCTGAGATGCTTGTCGTTCGTTATATAGTGGTGCAAATATTATTTGCTCTACATATGTAAAATAATAAGAGTAATAATTGCAAAAATAAATCATTAAAAAAGGAACAACAAAAACAAAGGAATAATAAACAAAGAATACATGTTGCATTGTAAACTTGCTACTTGAGGAAAGTGACACTAGACTGGAGTGATCTCTCTTTTGAAAAGACAAAATAAAGAACAAAGGTGGAGAAGGCAATACGGGAGGGGAAAAGAGAAAAAAGACAGTAGAAAGCAGTGGTTTAGAAGGCCAAGAAACCCTGTTACCATGGCATGCTATGGAGAGGGTTTTGGAAGCCAGGCAAAATGAGATTCTACTAACACAAGAAAGCACCCAGGGGTATGGAAAGGAACCTCTAGGGACTCCAGCAACTACACCCCACAACCTCCTTAAAGTTGCAAGTGTCTTATTGTCTAACATTACTATTCAAGTGTCGGCGTTGTTACAGTTTACTGACCTTTTACAGTCATTATGTGATATGTTTCTATTGCCTGCTAGGATCAGAACGCCAGAGTGGGGGTAGGAAGGTTAACAACCATATGCCACAAAACAAGGAGCTAGGGTTTGGATTGTGTCAGTTATTTACCTTTTTGCTCCACTTCTATTTTAAGCGTTGGAAGAGAATGAAAAAGGGGTGCAAGGAAAAAAAAAGAGATTAACATGAATTAACTATCAGCTCTAAGGGTACATACGCAGTAACAAACGTTATGAGACAAGGTCTAAGAGAGCTAGACCTATTTTGGGAAGGGAAGAAGAGAGTCAGTGAACATCAGACACAGCTGGCAACCTTGACATGAAGAAAGACACGGGTTAGGTGACAGACAGACGGTTTAAAAGGACAACGCAACGTCTCATTCTTAAAACAGTGAGACAGGGAGGGACACACCTGAATTTTATGAGTTCATTCTCATCATGAGTTTTTTTTTTTTTCCCTCTTGAGAAAATGATAGATATCAATAACCCACTGAATAACAATACATTGTCCGTTTAAAACCATTCTGATGACTTCATGTACAACATCTGACATAACATTTCAGTCTATTTAGAACCCACTGAAGCTATACACATCAATGTTTTTGTCATTTACAACATAAACAAAGTCAGAATACCACATTGGATGTGAAATCTATTTTATTCTTCAAATCTCTACTAATTACCTACATGTATACATTTCAATGTTTGAGAAATGTATATTTTTAATCAGGTCAGAATGATTAAAATTAATGGTGCAACACCAATTAATGTTTTGATAATTTAATTATGACCCTTGTCAGATTCACTTTTGTCAAAAACAAACATATTTTTACCTTTGAAACAGCATTCACACTTTGTTAAGCTATATAGTAAAAAATTCAAATAGCAAAACATTTTATTAAAAGATGTTTGTTCTGCACTTGTAGTTCTTGGTATTATTATTATAAAAGTGGACTAAAGGTATCCTTATTTTACAAGTAAAATATACTGTTGTTGTCATTCCATATTTGTTAATTCAAGTTAAGTTTGACTAAAACAGAAACTTTTTCAACAACTGAACAATAATGACTTTCAGAAGATCCCGCCTGTAGGCCATTATATAACCTTATTCTTTACAATTCTTTCGTTTTAAGTACAGTGCGTGCTTGAATCCCTGACAACAGTGCAGGTGCAAACAGGCAAGGATAACACACACTAGTGGAAGCATGCATTCTTTATGTAAATGTTTGTTTCTGTATAATTATTATCGTTTGGTCTGTTGAGAAAGTGAATAATTACAGTGAATCATGGTGAATTGCAACTAAACTACTGTAGACTTAAATTTAGAATATTTTTTTACATGCATTCAGTTCAAAACTAAACACTGCACTTGTGTACATGAAATATTATAAACTATAATCCTACTTTTATTATGATACTGATATAATACATACTGAAAAAAAAAAACAATTGAAAATCATGTTCCCATGTAAGCTACTTACATAGCGTTTGAGAAACAGATGGCTGGTTGAAAAAACGTGCAAAGTTTTTAACACACTTACCGCCCCTGCATACTTATAAAATATCCATAACTGAAGAACTGCACATTAATTTGGACATACATTTAATCAAGCATACAACAAATAGCTAGAATAAACCACCTTTTCATTCTTGGCTGACAATAAGCATTTCATTTTATGTGACATCTTCAATATTGTTTCTATTTTGCAACGCCACATTGAGTCGTGACTTCTCATTCGTTCAAAGAAGTATTGTATTCTAAGTCAGTACACTTTGCATTAACTGCAAGGATGATTGCATGAAACTATTTACACAACCTTCTGAACAAAGCATGTCATGTACCTTATTAAAGTAATCTGTATAAATATTGGATTAACGCTTAAAAAACACAGTAAACCCAGCCTATAAATTACTGTGCTCATGCTGTACTGACCTACACTAAAAGGGATTGAAGCAGATGTAAATCATAAATAAATAAAGTCAAACAAAAGTATCTCAGTGTTACTAACACTGAACAGTAACAAATGTAATTAAATAGTTGTACAATGTTTAATAGCAATTTAGTTAAAAGCCTTTAACAGATACATCCACCAATTAATATGTTAAGTATGTTCTTAGCAAGAAAGCAGAATTGTGCATATTTTCATGCCAGTGTTATCCTGTACTTATCCAAGTTGTGAGAAACCACATCCTTCCTGCATTTAGACCTATGCAAACTAGACTCACGCCACAGGCCTCCAGAGTACATGCCTACAGAAGTATATAACCGTGGAACAGCATAATTTTCACATATACTCTACTGAATGCAAAACATCAAGGGGCATTCCTGACCTTCTGATTTCAGTAGAAAGCATGTGAAAATATCTCTCATTTGGCATTTATGTGTGCTCTTTTGAAGTCATGATCCCTGCAGGCATCTGACCTGTGTCTAATTCACAGAACCGTATATCTAATAAAGAATCTCACTTCACAACAAGGATGAGCGCAGGAGTCTACTGGACTCTATTAACAAACTAGGAAACTTCATGTAATGTAAATTTTCTTGTCATTGTAATCATAGCCATGGTTTCTTTAAACATTATATTGTTTATGTGTAAGTAGTACAAATTGGAATCTATATTGTCTATTGTGAAAGATATACATATATAAACATGAGTGCAGATGCTGGTTTTTACCAACAACATAGGCCTTCTTCATCCCCAGAAGCCAGAACTACCAAACTTCATCTCTAGCTGGCTAATATTTGATTTTGAATTTGAGTGTTGCACCTAAAAAACCTGCCTGTTGTGTTTTTTGAAAAATATATTTTGAGAAAAAAAAAATAGTAGGATAGTGTGTGGGAGTTAGTCAGTGGCAAACAATAAAACTATAATGAAACAGTAGGGATTCAATGACTTATGATGCTAGACTTAGACCTTCATCAATGCAGTCAGTGAGAAGGAAGCATTAGCTTTTTGTTTGATTGTGTCATTTGGTCAAAAGGTGTGTAAAAAGCCCTCAGAAGAATTTGAAAAGGTGAGTTTGCAGCCCACAATGGGACATGAGACAAATGTGTAATTGTGTTGAGCAGCTTCAGGAGAATATGTGCTAACTGGTGGCAAGTGGAAAACCATCTGTGAGAGAATGAAGCCCCCGCAGACAGCCAGGAATGTATATATATATATTTGCATATACCACATATAAGCTACTGTTTGTGTTTAAACAAAATATAGTACATTCTCAGAGAAAATTGGAATGGAAGCTTTTTGTTTGCAGCATTTAGCTTAATCTAATATAACACATTATAATAAAATACAAAACGTTGCATTTGAACTTCTGCAAAGACAATCAAATTGGCCCTACTATTAGAATAATTGTTTAATTTGATCTCAGCCCTTGCATCGCTATTTTACATGCATTTTCTATGTGTAATTAATTGACTCTTAGTGGTAGAGCTCTCAGGGACAGAGAATCACTGGTTGTCTGATGATGGGGAAAAGAACTAAATTGCTACTCCGTCATGTAAAGTGGTATTAAGCATGCTCAGTGGGAGGTTTGGTTAAACAGTAAGCTGCATTCTGGCTGCCTAAGAAAATCAAACACAGAACACAATGAATTAAAAAACAAAACAAAACAAGAAGGCTGCGGAGAGGTCAGGAGCGGCCGAAGATTAGAAGGGAAAAGAAATCTGGAAAGGAAGGAGACAGAGACAGTTGACCTGAGTCTTAGGCATTAGTTAAGAGTCAAATCAGTCACCAGTTCTAGACACAAGAGGTACAGTAAAAGTGTCAGGGAGGTGGAGGTAGGTTCCTGCAGATTGCACAAGGAAAGAAAAGAGTGAAACACATTTAATGAACAATATCCACATATAAAAGACAACCACACCCCCCCACCCACTGCCCTCCCTCTTAAAACAATCAATAAAAACATAAATTTAAATAAAATTCAGTTTTAGCCTTTCAAATATGTTTATAAGAAACTACTAATCATGTGTTTGTTTTTAAATTATTAATATAGCAACAGAAGTGGTATCTGTCATGCCTGATGAGGTTTATGATGCTGCTTTAAAACCAATATTGATGCTGCTTGCTTTTTTATATCACAAAAATCATTGTGGTGTTGTGGTTTATGGCCGATGCAACAAGTGAGACACTTTGTATGGTGAGAAAATGTGCTTGTTCCCATTAAATATTGCAATGATTATATCAAGAGTTGTCTAGTGTCCCACTCTAGTATGTCTGTACCAATGTGTACTCTGACTGGTGGCTTGGCAATAGTCCTGTGCCCTGGAGCCAATGAGCCTCTTGCACTGGCCTGAGGTGGCTGCAGGGCAAACACAATCAGACACTCAAACACACACAATTGGTTTGTTATTTTGGACCTTCATAGACAGCTGGGCAGGAATTCAATTGGCAAATAATGTCACCATGAGTCAACATGAGTATTTAATGTCAAAACTGAAATAAGTGGGAGAAAAAAGGGCTCTTGTTTGAATAGACATTGATTAACACGTAGATACAAACACTGCATTGCAGCCATGAGTTTTTTTTTTAAAAGAAATTGCAGTCCAAATGAAGTACATTGTGGGTATAATGCCATATTGTGTAGACAATATATATGTAATAATAACTACAGTAACTGCTGATTGATGTGGGAAGGTGTTTGTTTGTTTTAGTTTAGTGGAATATATATATATATATATACACTCACCTAAAGGATTATTAGGAACACCATACTAATACTGTGTTTGACCCCCTTTCGCCTTCAGAACTGCCTTAATTCTACGTGGCATTGATTCAACAAGGTACTGAAAGCATTCTTTAGAAATGTTGGCCCATATTGATAGGATAGCATCTTGCAGTTGATGGAGATTTGTGGGATGCACATCCAGGGCACGAAGCTCCCGTTCCACCACATCCCAAAGATGCTCTATTGGGTTGAGATCTGGTGACTGTGGGGGCCAGTTTAGTACAGTGAACTCATTGTCATGTTCAAGAAACCAATTTGAAATGATTCGACCTTTGTGACATGGTGCATTATCCTGCTGGAAGTAGCCATCAGAGGATGGGTACATGGTGGTCATAAAGGGATGGACATGGTCAGAAACAATGCTCAGGTAGGCCGTGGCATTTAAACGATGCCCAATTGGCACTAAGGGGCCTAAAGTGTGCCAAGAAAACATCTCCCACACCATTACACCACCACCACCAGCCTGCACAGTGGTAACAAGGCATGATGGATCCATGTTCTCATTCTGTTTACGCCAAATTCTGACTCTACCATCTGAATGTCTCAACAGAAATCGAGACTCATCAGACCAGGCAACATTTTTCCAGTCTTCAACTGTCCAATTTTGGTGAGCTTGTGCAAATTCTAGCCTCTTTTTCCTATTTGTAGTGGAGATGAGTGGTACCCGGTGGGGTCTTCTGCTGTTGTAGCCCATCCGCCTCAAGGTTGTACGTGTTGTGGCTTCACAAATGCTTTGCTGCATACCTCGGTTGTAACGAGTGGTTATTTCAGTCAAAGTTGCTCTTCTATCAGCTTGAATCAGTCGGACCATTCTCCTCTGACCTCTAGCATCAACAAGGCATTTTCGCCCACAGGACTGCCGCATACTGGATGTTTTTCCCTTTTCACACCATTCTTTGTAAACCCTAGAAATGGTTGTGCGTGAAAATCCCAGTAACTGAGCAGATTGTGAAATACTCAGACCGGCCCGTCTGGCACCGAAAACCATGCCACGCTCAAAATTGCTTAAATCACCTTTCTTTCCCATTCAGACATTCAGTTTGGAGTTCAGGAGATTGTCTTGACCAGGACCACACCCCTAAATGCATTGAAGCAACTGCCATGTGATTGGTTGGTTAGATAATTGCATTAATGAGAAATTGAACAGGTGTTCCTAATAATCTTTTAGGTGAGTGTATATATATATATATATATATATATAAATAATGTTGATTAAGACTCTCCTTGATTTAAATGATTGACATTTGCGAGGCGATTACAGTGCTAGACTCAGAAGTGCAGTGGACACTCAGGGAAGGTAGAAGCAGACAATTTACATCCAGTAGGTAGAAAAGCAAGCACAGAGGGAAAGAATCCAGAGAGAAGAGACAGACTACAAGCTACCGAGTTTCAGATCATTACTTTAGTATTGCAATGAGAAAACGAGGACAAGAATAACTAGGAGGCACACAGACCACAGAGATGTCAGTTGAAAGGCACTAAACAGGGATGCTCTTTTGAAGGGGAGAGTTCAGGCAGGAGTAAACATTATGAATTGAATCGTACATTTTTAGCAAGCAAGGGCTACGACTGGATGCTGGCTTTTCACAGGTGCCACTGAAGTGTGTGCATTCAGAAGAAGGCTTTAGAAACTAAAAGCAATGCAGTACTTCATATGAAAGGGGGAATCATTTGTTGCTGTGAGCAGAATACTCAAGGCTCAGATACCAGGCTAAACCCGTTAAATACAAAAACGTTAATCTGTGCAGAGTTTATGTTTCCTGGTAGTGATAGGAATACTAACCACTTCCTGAGTAAAAGGGACCTCGATTTGTGGAATTGTTACACGCGGCATCTACAAAACTGCACTCAATTATTTTCCTCCTGATATTCCAGGTGTCCCTTTGCTGCGAATTGCCTTAGTAATTGCTGCTTAGTTTGGAAGTTGAACAGCGTGAGTCGATCGATCTTGACTTTTGCCTGAAGACAAGGATAGTTCTTCATACCCTGTGGACGCTCTCTATAACAACAGGGTAGCAGAGTCTTTCAGTTGGGTATTAAAAAAAAGATTCCACCAATGTTGAACTAAAATCATTCAATCTGCTCCCTTCATTCCCTTCAGACTACCTACAAATGGAATTGTCTTTCAAGGTCAGCTAAACCTTAACTTTAAAGACAATATTTCTGGGTTTGTTGGTTTTTATAAGCAACACTGAACCATTTACACCAGCAGTTCATTCAAATAAATATCTGACATTATGCACTGTTTGTGTGAAAGGGTGTGCGTGAGACTCCCGTTTTTGTCTTCCTTTCTTGCGATTCCTCTTCAACATTTTAAGTGCTAAATTGTATTTCCCTAAATGTTCTTAATATATATTTAGTTAAGGTCTGGTGTCTGATGCAATTGCTTTGCTGCTGCACATAATCAAAAGTGAAGCGACACCAATTTAAACGATAGACTTGGGAGACAAGAGGTCTGTTTCAGAAACAGAGCCATCTTCATAAAAGTCAATTTGCAACTGTAAACAAAGCAGAGGCATCAAGGATAAAAAAGTTAAACAGAGGAGACTTTCAGTAGTGGACGCACAAATAATTTAAACCCTAAAGTCAAAACTATGATGTGGAATTTATGTTTCAGGTGGGATGTTCAGTCCCCCCCAATATTTGTATAATAAGGAATAGGCTTTGCAATACATAATGTGGGGCACTATATTTGAATAAAAAAGAAAAAAGAAAAAACGGTTTCCATTGCCTAGTCAGAAGAAAATATATTATAAGGGAGAGCTGCAGTGAGAAAATTATATGCCCAAGCAAAGCTCTTGTTGAAATAAATTTGATCATTGGTTTATAATCTGAGACGCCCCCTTTCATGTTAGTGGCACAAATCACTTTTTAAGACTCCACACTTATCCAAAATTAAAGCCGCTTGCTGGTTCGCCCTGTAAAACCGAACCATGCGTGTGCAGGTGGTTATTGATAAAGGTATTGACCCTTTCAAAGATTTAATGGTGACATATTGGTCAATTAAACCCAGGCTATAAATCCCCTACCCTTACATCTTTCTATTTTGTACCCTATTAATTTTATGTTACTTCTCAAGTGTACTGTATGGTTTAATACACATGTATTGGATGGAAGCCATGATGTATTTTGGGACGGAACTATGAACGCATCTGTGCTGAAAAGGCAAACATCAACTTGAATGTGTATATAAAGTACTCGTCGTGAGGTGTGATTTGAAAAGATGTGATTTAACCGGAAAAGAACACTTTTCTCAATGCAGAATGGGAGATAAATGTATAGTAGTATTTCAAAGGGAAATTAACTCAACCAGTTAACAGTCAGAATTTGTTTAGTTCCAGCCAACAATTCTACACCTGTATTATATCTGAAGCATACAGAAGAGTAGAGGTCATTCAGGAAATAGTATTGGAAGTAACTCTGGCTCAGAAGAGTGAAAAAAAAAAAAAAAAAAAAAAAATAAAAAAAGTCGAGCCAGTGAGAGACTAGCAGCCAAATTCTTCCACAGACCAACCACAAAAAAATGCTTGCAGGAAGATGGCATAGTTAATTATTATCCTCTTAAATATATACCAATAAACCCTGCCAGAGGAGGGATTAGCTGGGGACTGGGAAGGTGCATGTTTAATGTTCTGGCAGCTGTGTGGAAGGAAAGTAACCCTAACAGCAGGTAGCTTTTCAACTTGCACATGATCAAAATTAAGGTTGATTTGTCCTATAAGCTAAGTGTAGGCCAAAACAATTTGTAAGCAGCTGGTACCAGGCATGAGTACAACTTCCCATCCATCATCCTGAATAGCAAATTTGAGACTGTACAGGAATAAAGTACCGATTTAAACAAAGAAAGAATCAGTATAAATATTAAAAAACTGAACAAAAAGAAAAAAAAAAGAAAAAAAACAAACAATAGTAATAATAAAATATGTACGAGCTCACAGCCAGCATCAAACTACGGCTTTCGTCCAGGATAAAAAAAAAAAAGAAAAAAAAAAGAAAAGAAAAGTATATCAAGAATTTTTGACAGCAAATGGATACCCAAGACCCTGAGTGATCCAAGTACATTTTTGAGAAGTTTTCCATTTTTCTCCTAATAGTGGGTTGTTGAGCGGGGAAAGTGCACAATCTGTCAAGCTATGTTTAAGCAGTTTCAAAATACACATTACAGAAGGTGTCATTCACATGTTTGTTATGAAATGATAGTGAAAAAGGACAAAATGTACACTTTATTTTTTTATTTTTTCTGGTGCTTAAAGAAAAGCTTGGATCAGTAAGCCTCCCAAAGAAACCAAATGCCCAGCATGCACAAAAAAAAACATCGGAGGAAATCGAATCCACAAATGGCACAATCTCACCACCAGCATCTGAGCCATTTCGGCAGTAATAAAGAAGAACCAATGAAGGTGTATACTTACTGTAGGGTACACATTCATACTGGACCTCTAGGTATTTGTACGTTCCCGGACAGGGGTCAGGGAAGACGTCTGACCCTGTGATCACTACACACTGTGTTCGATTGTTGCACCTGCAGCAGGAAAGGGAGAGAAAAAGGAGCAAGATAATTAACTTAAACCCGGACTATAATTTAGAAGTTAACACAGCGCTGGAATAATACACTGCTGACTCGCTTTTTTCACACTTGGCTTGCAAAAATCAATAAAGTGACACAGTTAATTAATATTACATTGGTCAATATCTGAAAACGGAGCTTTGGCAAACAAAGAAATCAGGTATCGTGCTCCGGCTGCGTACATTTCCAAAGGGAAACCGGTTTTACAGAGTGCCGTTTTAACTGTGGATGTGAATTCCAGGTATTCATGCCGACCACTTGACCACAGAGACAGAGACGGATAACCTATTCAAATATATCTGCTAAAGCACAAGGCGTTTGATCTGACAGATAGGAAGGTGTGTGTACATTGTTTATAGTGTCTAACAATTAAAGTGATTTGTTCTGAAATGTGAAGTCGCAGTTCTACTTAATGATCTGAATATACTTCACTGAGTTCAACCCCGTTTTGACAAGAGGCACAAAAGCAGCCCATTGCAGTGGTTGTTAAGGGAATTGTTCTTCACAATGACCTCGGACACCATGTACTACATTCTACAATAACTTTTTTTTTTATTTATTCTCTCCAGAAAAAAATATTAAATTGGAACAACTTCAGTCTTACTCTATCCAAGCGGACACGCTGTAGTGGTGTCAGACAGATATCCATCAGAATGAAACTTAAATCAGTTTAAACAACTTCCACCGAGGTGATTAATATTTAAGAAGGTTAAATACAATGTCAAGCCATTCATAATACCTACACCACCTTAACCCAGCAATAAATTTGTCATTTGCAGGAAAAGTCAGTCATTTGCGGGAGAATTATTACTCACGCAAATTAATTATTTCATTGTAAAAGCCATGCCTGATTTAATTACAAATTGTGCTTGTGTACAAGAAGATGACTGCATGATTAGAGTGGATCGTCTCCTAGTTTGTTTTTGTTTGTCAGAGTCCTACCATTAGGGGGAATATTCCCACGTGGGTCTTCTCACAGAGGTGTCAGAGCTTTTGCAGATTGTTTACCCTATTTAAATGAATCACCTGATGTTGTTCGAAAAATGTAGTCATGACTAGATATGTTTTTCTCCAAAGTGCTGTGCCAAAGAAAGTGTTTGCATGGAAGTCTATTGTTTTTCTTTTATTAAAAAAACTTTGAATTACATGGTGTATTAAAAAAAAAAGTGTTCACATTTGCATGGCTAAACACAGATATTAACACTTATTATTAACATGCTTTGTTCTTGATAGATATGTATATATATGTGTGTATATGTGTGTGTGAGATAAGGAATAATGATATTTCAGCAACATTAGCCATTCAAATCAACCTTTGACTGCCCAAAGTTGCGCACATTGAAACTGCGAGCAGAACGGATTCACGTGAATTACATCTGGTCCACTGTTTACTTTCCAATAGTTATAATTACAATTTACAACGTGCATCATGTAAAGATAAGCCTTTATGTGTAATCCATAGTGTGTGGTGTTTACAATCAATAGTCTTGTTCTGCTGATTTAGCAGTGACTTCTGTTTTGGTAAGATAACATTTGTTTCTCTTGTCATGCACCAAAAAAAGTTAAAACAAACAAACCAAAACAAAATATATATATGTTTCCGATCTTGAGGAGATCATTAGATATTCTACAATAAAGGTTCTAGTCACACTTTTTCTTTCTCTCCTCTTAAATTACTTCTTCACTGTCCTATCATTCCTTGTCACTAGCAGAATCACATTATTGCTAGTGGTCCCCTGAAACTTGTACTACAGCAGTGACTTCAGGCCACCGGATGCCATTTCCAATTGAGGCTTCAGTTTGAAAATATAAATTAAGAAAATTTCATTATCTCCTGCCAAGGGCCATTATTCACTACTGTTCTAAAGAAGATTAAAATGCAAACTCTACTGACTTGAACAAATACTCCTGCATTAAAATGAAAAGCCCAGTATATCATGACAGCAGTGGGAAACAGAAATAGCCTGGAGAATTTTCTGACCAGACCTCGAGGCAATTAATCTTTTTTTTTTTCTTTCTACTTCTTCTTTACAAATCTTCAACTAAGGTACCATAAAAAGTGTTTTTTTAAAGGAATACTTTATCACTGGAATAGGAATTGCAGCTGTAATTCCTCCTCTCTGATGCTAGTCATAACATTTCCCTGTGCACAGTTTCACATGACCAAAAGCATCTGAATGTCAAATACTGCTGAAAAGATAAAATTATAAAATATCAAGTTCATCAGTGGCACACACCACAGTTACACACGCCCAAGAGTTGGTTTCACCCCTAGATGCTTAGCTGCTTCTGAGGTTTTCCTAAGAGGAAAACCAGTATCTGATAGGGGACTCTACTAGATTAACAACCTTTGTTTGTGAAGACTGATGAGAATACAAATCTGTATGAAAAACAAAACATACACACAAACACACACACACACACACAAAAAACAAGGAGAGATCAGAAATGCTTTACAGCTGCACCCATAATGTTTTTTCAAGAAGATGGAAATCTAAGCAATTTTCTTTGCAATTGCATTTCCTAGACTTGGCATTATTACACGTCTCATTGGTATATTTTACAAAGAGGTTTATTTTATGCATATTTATGTAATTTACTGTAATCAGACTCTATTGGAAACAAGCTGTCCTCATGCTAAGGCTATTACATTGTCCTGTTTGAACAAGTTCGCAAACAGCCAAAAAGCCTCAGCTCACAACTAGCTAGCTGGGAATGTAAGAGTTTTGGCTTTGTAACTGAGTATGTATATAAAGAACTGTAGGACCAGAACATTTAAATATTTAAAATATCTGTATTATGATTAATAATAATACTAATATTTGTTTTAAGTGTAAAATATAAGCCCTGATTACTATTCTCCTCATCTGCATCACAGAACCTTTACAGTACAAATTGACATGCAAATGCTGAGTACTCAGAACTTACTAATTGAAATGGGATTTTTATAAATAAAAATCACAATAAGTAATTGCATAGACTGCATAAACAGAGATTTGGATATGTGTCATATTCCATCAAATTGGTACCAATGGGATGTTCTCTTATTGCAAAGGGGTAATTGAGAAGAAGTTCCCAAATCAAAGTAATTTAGATTCAAGCTAAAACATAAGAACATAAGAAAGTTTACAAACGAGAGGAGGCCATTCGCCCCATCGTGCTCATTTGGTGTCCATTAATAACTGAGTGATTCAAGGATCCTATCCAGTCTAGGTTTAAATATTCCCACATTTTCAGCTTCAACCACATCGCTGGGGAGTTTGTTCCAGAGTGTAACGCCTCTCTGTGTGAAGAAGTGTCTCCTGTTTTCTGTTTTGAATGCCTTGAAAACCTTTTAATTACCCTCACAGACATTTTAAATAGCAGGCTATTTTTACAACAAAGTTCCAGTTGTACAAACTACTTAAAACTTTAAATAATTGTATGTTCATTCAGGGAATGTGTACTGTATATCTTATATTGCTTTTTGTTTTCTTTTCTGGCCTACTGCCCTTTTCATTTCAGAAAATCTTCAGTGTTAAATATATACTCTGAGAATCATACTTGGTAACAATACAAAACACTCCACATCCAACAAGATTAATATAAGAAAAATAACTTCATTCTGTATTTTTTTGTCGGTTTACTCAAGGGAGACCTCATATTTCCCTATGATTTTTTTTTTCCTCCTCACAAGAGCCTAAAGCTCTTCCAAAGATATCATCTGCATCTTTGGACTTGTGGTATGGTTTCATTTGTGAGGCTTGGATAGTCTCCAGAGAACAAATGGAGAGCAGCAAACAGAACTAAGTCAGAAAACTTAATCATTCCCTCCCTTGCAAACCTGCTCTTTTGCTTCAGTAAAATACACACCATTCATACAATAATAAAATATACTGACATTTAAAATATATTATTGTTTTATATAATCTCTCGCTCTCTCTCCTGGGCAGAACCCTAACAACCATTCCATAGAACACCTCTGGGATAAGCTTTAACAATGAATCAGGAAGAGACTGCAGGATCCAACATCTCTTGCTACACTGGAATCCTGGCTGTGGGAGCAAGACCACTGACCATCTGTTAAAGCAGGCATGTGTGTGTGTGTATGTGTGATCAATGCATATATATGTTTGTATTTAATAAAACATTTTGAAATCCCAAGGCTTCTACAGAGCTGACAGAGGCAATCACCTGCAGAATCGGAGTTCCCATAAACTGTAGTAATCTTTTAATCACACCAAAATATGCATAATCTAATCCTATCTTCCAGTATAACCTTTCAGGAGTGTCGTATGCTTGCACAATTAAAATGGTGGTGTTAGCTCGGTATTATACTGCATGAGATTTGATGAAAATCTCTTTCTATTGAAATCAGCACCAGACTGGCAGCAGGAAGTCCTTGATAAGAGAGCAACAAGGCATTGCTGATGGCATTCGCGATTGCATTGACGTGTGCTTCATATACATTTAGCCCAGAACCCTGCATTTAATTCACAAAGCTTTCAAGTTAAAGAAGTTGTTTTTCTGAACATCTTGTTATTATTTTTTTATTTTTTTTAAATTAAGTGGCCAAGTCTCAGAAATGGAACAACATGCACAAATCCTTCAATTAACACATCAGTACAATGTCGGCGTGTCTGGCAATTTGACGGGTTTTTTTTTTTAGTTCAGCTGTCATTTGTTGGGCACCTGAAACAGTGTACATGTTTAACTGTCTGGTTCTCCAACAAAGCAATTTACACCTTAATTAACATGCTGCTGACAATTAGTAATGGGTGACAGCAATGACATATCATTTTAATGTTACTTAATGCCATGCAGGGTGAATTAAACTCTAAGCAGTTGCATGCCACCGACAGAAATTATCTGCATTTTAATTGCGATGCAGCATTGCAATAAAAAAAAGCCATTCCATCAGTGTGTTTCTGAGTTCCAGGTGGTGTCATTTTACAGCCAAAGCAAGTGTTTTTCAGAACAATTCCCATTCAACACACTTGCTAGAAGTTATGAAGTACACTGATGATAACCAAGTTTCAATTAAATATTCCAGTTAAAACTAAGAGTCCAGCCACTCATAACCATTTTGTTTGTCCATAGTTACCTGCTTGAAATACCTGCTTCCCTTGCCTGTAATATACAATATACACTATTAACTGGACCTCAGTTCCCTGGGGGGAGGGGGGCACTTTTCCATGACATGTGTTGTACCCGATTATGCCATAGCTCAGTGGTTTACTGATAATGACATTCACTGCTGTATTTCACATAATACCCAGGGCAGGTAGGTCTACAGAAGATACTGCTAAGTTTATAATGTATATATATATATATATATATATATATATATATATATATATATATATATATATATATATATATATATATATATATACATACACACACACACATTACTTAAACATTTTATGGGCAAAATCAACAGGGAATGCTATAATATGTATTTAACTGCATTGTCTGATGTATTATGTATATATATACACACATATATATATACATATATATACACACACACACACACACACACACACACACACACACACATCCGGGGCATTATTCTTGCTTAGGACAGAGAGAACACAATGTGTTGGAGAAAAAACAAAGGAAGATTTCAGTCTATTGTCTAGTGAAACCATGAATTTCAGCTGTTCAGCTTAGTGTGACCCTTTTTGCTTTATTTAATTTTAAATGCTGATGTGTTTATGCCCAATTAATCGGGTAGTGTCTCATTCTCAGGGGTGACCTGTTGACAGTGGCAGCCATTGAAAAAAACACCACACTTCCAAAGCTAAATAAACTATTTAAAATGCTGGAAAGGAAAATAAATCCTACCAACGGTTTTCTTAACATTGGTGCAGTTAGACAAATTGTTGTAGCTCTGGTAGAACAGGATTTCAGGAAACAGCCTGTTAAAAACTAATGATTTGTCTGTAACAGCCACTTTTAACATTTGTGCCACAAAACTACCTTAGGCGAACATCCCATTACTAATTATTGTCATATGTTCCAATCAACTGAGTAAAAAATGCTTCAAACAAGCGCTTGACTGTTTTAAACATAGAAGCCAGTCAGTGATTCTCTATGTCTAGGTCAAGGATAAACCAGCTCATTTACTCAGATGCCTTACAGTCTTTTGCCACTTTGTCTGCTATTTTATGTTATTTCAAGTCACTTCTAAGCACTGAATAGATTCTTTCAGCAATAATCCTACAAATTCTATACAGAATAATAATTGCTACTACACATAAAACATATTGTTAATCAATTGAGGTTTCAAAAGACAGAATAAAAACAAACAAACAAACAACCAAAACGTTAGTTGAGTTACGAACACAGACTTGCAATCCGGTAACAAACCATTCCAGAAGAAGCTTATTGATTTTCCATTCGTTCTGAGCCTAGCAGCTAAGAGATATGCATGTAAGTTCCAGACAACTCAGAGAGAACCTTTAACCAATGGCTGCAGTTAATTATTTATCAGAATCAAAATGTTTTTTGTGTGTGGTGACTGAAGCAGACCAAATCTCAGTGTACTCTATGCATAAACAGTTATTAAATTCAAGTCCCTGCCTTGTTTTAGAGACTGAGTTAATTATGACCTATAAAATGTTAATCTGGAGGGCTTAAAATATCTACTCACACCATATGCAGGGAAAGGAAGTACAAGGCTGTGTGCCCTCAACCTGCAACAACGGAAATCTTAAGAGCTCTGTATGCACTTCTGTCACTGATATAAATAGTGTGCACATAATATATTATTCACCAGTGAAGACATAAAGCATGCTTTTTGTACCTCTTCAGAGCTTTTTCTTCTGAAACCACCTTTTAAAAAATGATAAGCAAATAAATAAATTAATTGATTAACAAATGTGTTATTTGTAGGGAATATGGGATGTAAAGATGCAAAGAAGATGCCCATGTTGTTTCTGAACCAAATTATTATTCCTGTTTGCACTTATTTTATCTCAAATGCAACACCATACGCTCGCTCTGTGTTTACATGCACTGCTTTACCCAGTTTTCACCTTTCGGTATCGATCTTGCCTTCTATTGGTCCGTAAAAGCATGAAACACAGAGCAGAAAGGACTGGGTTGTATTATGTTTCCACCAATCAATTCCAATCATATTGAGTAACTAGTGTCAACCTCATTAGTCAAATGAAATTGGTGGAAAATACATGTCAATGATTCTGATTTTTGACCCTTAAATCATTCCATTTCAACTCCCTCATTAATACAGGCTTCCCGAATAGGCTCTCGTAAAAACGTATTAGCAATCAGACAAAGCACAGTAGACTGCACCAGGTTTCTCGGTGGATTGTATGCTTTCGGTCTCTCCCTCTTTTCTGGTCTGACTGCCCCCATGTATTTTGGCCAGACGTTTCTCAAGAATGCGGTTTCACATCTGCTCTTATACAAACATTAAGAAGGTTCCTCCTGATAAATTTCCTGTACAGATTATCACCCATTGCAGAAGACTAATTGCTTACAGCTGAAAACTCTAATTGAGCCACAGTGGTCCTACGGCTATTTTCATTAGACCTGGGAGTACATATACTATGCAAGCAGGGGGGAGTGTTCAGTTATTGAAACCTAATCATTACATCAAAGAATATAAAGAAATCTCTACCTTTTTCAATGTCTGTGCCAAGGATTGCCTTAGCTTTTACATATTCATGAACTGATTTTTTTCTTTATCTCAGATGAAACATCTGAAATAATAATAATAATAATAATACAAATCATCATCATCTTAATCATGAAAAGTATTTATTTTCTGATCCACACTTCAATAGCTGTTGATATGGTTCAGATTAATGGAAACCATTTGCCTTGGCAACCGCAATTGAGATTGTTGTCTTTTTCAATCTGTCTGCTATCTAATAATTCCGAATTTATAACAGAAGTTAACCAATTACATGCCCGCAGTCCCACTACCTTTTTGTAAGCAATATTTAATTGCCCCACATAGGAAGCCATTTCACTGTCTATTAGTTCCAGAGCCGTAGTATAAAACAAAACCATCTCTTGTTGAACTCTGCAGCAATTAGACCTCTTGGCTATTTGACCAACTGTGCATTCCGATACCCAGTGTAGTTAATTATATTTCTTGATGTTAATAGTCTCCGTCAGTTTTGAGCATTACTTATCTTTGATGAATATTTAAATTATATTTGAATAAAAAACTTCAATTTTTTATTTTATATTCATCCTTCAGCAGTATCCAATACAAGTTTTATATAAAGTGATATGCAGAATATGTATAACTGAAGTTAACCTATATACAGCTCTGGAAAAAAATAAGAGACCACTGCAAAATTATCAGTTTCTCTGGTTTTACTATTTATTGGAAAAATATATTGGGTAAAATTAACATTTTTGTTTTATTCTATAAACTACTGACAACATTTCTCCCAAATTCCAAATAACAATATGAATGGAATGGAATGGCTGCCATACATGTAGAGATGCTGATTTAAGAAAAAATTGCAGTGTTTTTTCCAGAGCTCTATATATACACACACACAAACACACATACATGTACTCCATACACCACTTAATAAATATCTTAAAAAATGCATTATAAATCTGCATTGTAAAATGTTGACTGTGTTTAAAAAGAAACACCATGGGATATATATGATTTACATTGAAGTAGGTAGTTTAGACACATGCCAATCCCCTGATAATAACTTGCTTTAAGTCTGTGCAACAGTCATACCTTTTCAATGCAAGGATTATAGTGCTTTCATTAGCACAACTCAGTTACTACAGGAGGTTGGGAGCTGCAAATCAGCCAAACAGGAATTAAATGTATATGAAGTTGAGGGCTGTCCATATGCATGTCGTTTGTTTCTAATTCCACCAAGAGTGGCACCAAATGCAGACTTAATGAAGTAGAGCAATCCCCATTCACTGTGTTACAGCACGCTAAAAAGCACTGGGTCACATCTAGTAACACATCCATCCCGAAATACAACACCACCAACTCTCTGCATTTCCCACACTGTTCGGCGGATCTTGATGCATTACACCGGGACAAGATGCAATTCCACTAAGGTGTACCAACTCATTATTGTCACTTTACACATTATTCACTTTGAACATGAATCAATAAGAACGTGGAGGGTTTAAGATAATTTTCTATTTAAATTAGGCTTTCAGAAGGAAACAATTAATCTTTACTTTTTTTTTCCTTTCATGAACATATTCCTGTTTATTCCCAAGGGTTCAGCATAGAGAGTGCCTAATCATCTACTACATGCCAGTGTTAAAGAAAAAACCATGCTGCCGTGTCTTATGCAGGAAATATGTTTCCACCTATCCATTTATAAAGCACAGAAAGATTATCATTTTGAGTTTTAATTAAGTCTTTAAGGATTAATAATAATACATAAATACAACTCATAATATGACTTTACAATTAATTAATGTTGTATATAAGATTGTATTTGATTTATCCCAAACGATTGGCTTGATGTGCAAATGTTAGCTCTGCATTTAACACAGACAAAACAAGACCAAAAAAACATACAAATAAATGAATGAAAGATCAAAAAAAGAAAAGAAAAAAAAGCACTCAGCTCTCCAAAACACACATGGAATATAAAATGCTCCTTCAAATGAAAAGTGCTCTCTGAAGACCAAACTAAAGGTGTACAATAATAAAAGTGAAATCCATCAGTGGCTAAGATTTATTTGACTTTTAAAAGCCTAGACTGCAATAACATGAATATCATATTACTGTAAACACATTTTTCTGTCTGTTATATATATATATATAAAAAAAAACATCTTGTAAAACAAAAAAATACTTAAAATGTAAATGAAAAAATTAGATTGGTATCTCTATTTATTATTGATATTATAATTAATCATTAGTAGTAGTACTATGTTTTACTCTACACTCTGGATATGGGGCACATTAGCATAGGGAATCATAAGGACAGCGATAGCAAGTCAGCTATCTGATTGTATCAAATAAGAGTTGACAATAACCCCTTGAATACATCTGATGTTGCTGCTGTGCAGTTTTATTTCATTATTTCTTATTTCCCCAGACAGACAGCTAGAGTTGCTGACAGCCTCATATCATCCAATTTCTTTGTTTTGCCAGGAAGCATACAATTCTCATTTCAGAGGCTCGCTCTCCGATGAGACACTTTGCCTAACCATGGCTGTGTGAAAACTCAACAATTATCTAAGTACAGAGTTACACTTAATTCCTTTTCGGAGCGTATCCTTACAAAAGGGCCTTTCTATGCTGATAATATACTGGAATACATACATACTTATTAGGAGCTTAAGTGGCAGAGCATTGCAGATTGATGACCTACTCTTTTACCTGGATGGATTCCAGAGCCAATGTGAACTATAACTAGAGCAAAACAAAAGAAAAGGCCTAAATGGCAGCGATTCAGCAAAGTTGAAATATTTCTATTTCATCCTAACAAGAGAGGCCTATACGTAATATGCATGAAGCCTGCATTGATCTCTATCCATAATGGTTGTCTTTCTGTTTAAGAATGCCTGGATAGAGCAAAGAACTACCAAAAAATGGGCAGTTTTTGTGTCTACAGTTAAAGCCTAACCTAACATAGCCTGTAACAATGCAGGGGTAAATATTTATTCAACACAGTTCAGTTCAAGACTATATATTTGGTATATGTGTGTGTGTTACATACAGCACCGTGAAAAAAATAGATTTTCTGCATTTGTGCACATTTTTCACATTGAATTTTGTCAGATCTTTTAGTGGGTTGTAGTATTATATAGATGCATATCAATCTGGAAAGGGTTAGAAAGCCATTTATAATGCTCTGGGGCTCCACTGAACCACAGTCAGAGCAATATTGTCCAAATAGAGAAACACTGGGTGAATCTTCCCAAGGAGTTGCCAAAATCTTTCCACGAGCAAGGCATACAATCATCCAGGAAGTCATAGAGGACACTAGAACAACACCCAGGCATCTGCAGACCTCTCTCACCTCGGCTAAGGTCAGTGTTCATGACTCCACTATCAGAAATACAAAATATAAGATATCTATGGATAGATGAGCCAAAAAGTGGAACCAACATGGGCCCTGTTATGTCTGGACAAAAAAAAAAGACTGCATTCCACAGTAAGCACCTCATACCAGTGGTTAAGCATGGTGGTGGTAGTCTCATGGTTTGAGGATGCTTTGCTATATCATGACCTGGCAGGGACTGGGAAAATTAATGAATCAAAGTAAAGAAAAGTCCTTGAGGAAAACCTGCTGCCCTCTACAAGATAAACTGGGGCAGAATATCACCTTTCAGCATGACAATGACCCGAAGCACACAGCCAAACAGGGGAAAATAAAGGTAAATGTCCTTGAGTGGCCCAGTCAGAGCCCTGAGCTTAATCCAATTGAAAATGTGTGGCTTGACTTGAAAAATGCTGTCCATCAACGCTCCCCAAGGAACTTGACAGTTTTGTAAAGAAGAATGGTCAAATATTGCCACATTGGGCAAATTTGGTAGAGACCTATCCCAACAGACTCACAGCTGTAATTGCTGCCAAAGGTGCTTCCACCAAGTGTTGACTTAGGGGGATGGAGACTTATCCAATTATGATATTTCAGTTCTGTATTATTATTATTTTTTAATATATATTTTTTTCCACTTAACGGTGGGGAGTATAGTGTGTAGATCAGTGGGAACAAATCCCACTGAGGTCTGAGGTACTGAGGTACTGACACAACAAGGGGTGTAGTCTTTCTATTTCTTTAAAAAACAACAACATTTAGGATAATTTAAATATCCTGTTTGTTAAATACATTCAAAATGGACTGGAACAATAGGTACTGCAGTCACTGCATGGCTATATGAACGGTATAATGTTTCAACTCAAACCTCAATACCCATAAATAATCCTGCCATATAACGTGATTCAAAAGAGATAATTATTTGCTTCAGAATGAAAAACGAGGCACTGAAAACATCAAAGTAAAAATTACCACCAATCACATTATTTACACACATTGTCTTCATGTAAATATGGATATTGGAACCTCTTCTCTTTGTTTGTTTGTTTGTTTATTTAAATAAATGGTTTACGAAAATTAGTTATTTAATATTTCATGCATGATTAACCAAACTATCAAGGCCACACAAAAGAGTTCAGTGGCTCAACACACTATAATACTCTGTCTGATGCTGTTTCATATTTTCATACATATATGCATCTCTCTTCGACTTTCTGTATTTGTTTATATAACTCCAACAGCAACCGAAATTAAGATGTATGAACTTAAGATCCAGTGCTGTTTGAATATTTGCATTAACCCACTTAAGAGATGTTGTTTACAGTGTTACAGAGATTTATCACACAAGCACTGCCCAAATGCAGCTTGTGTGAAATTCCAAACTGAATATACTGGATGTGCCAAAATGTTATCCCTTGGTGTAACCCTGGTAGAAGTGTTGCTGATGCACAGATTTAACACCAATGTGGTTAACACAAAGGGTTAATTTGTAAGAGTGTAATCCAGTTCCTTAAGGGTCTCTGTGTCAAGAACGGACAATATTACAACACAGTGAATGACAGCTGGCCAAAATATACAACTTCAACATCCCACAAAATTACTCTAGACCAAAGCTCTGACCTCAACCTCACGTTGGGACATGTAGGATTCCTGTCAAAAGCTGAGAAATGAATAAGCCCTAAATCTTCAGAGAATGTGGTTTGGCATTGAGAGAAATTGCAGACCCATCTACTTGCATTAGAAAAAAAAAAAATCTTTAAGAACTCAGGTTTGAATTACAGTAAATTATAACTACAATGTCAAAATATTGTAAACAATCAGCTTCTTGTGGATTATAAAACTAGGCAAAATGTCTATATCAATGTAACAATACTATTTTAAAAATGTTGTACCCAGGGCCAGTATGTTAGAAAAATGGAAGGGGGTGAAGTACCTTTGGGACATGATTTTGTAGGCATCAGGGAGGTAGCAGTTGATATTTTCCATCTGAAAGGGATCAGCATCACATATCTTGTCATCTGTACGGCCATAGTTAGCGCTCTCAATCATGATGACATCACTTCCTGGACAGCGCAGATCGATTGGATAACCCTCACAAGACAGCTCTCTCCTTACCAAGCCAAAAGGCAATGCTGCTCGGCTGAACCCTGGGGAGAAGAGAAGACCTCGTGTCAGGCAAGTGTAAAATCAAGGAAAACATATTTTTAAAGCGGGAGTGTATGTAAATAAAGTAAGTCTCATTTTTTGTTTTGTTTACTTTTTTTAGCTTTAAAGACAGGATTTTGGAGCATTGTAAATATGCTTTGCAGCTGCAGTAAACAGATTTAAAACTCATGTAATATAAATGTTTTACTCTGTCAAAATGTTTCCTAAACATTGGTTCAAGTAAAAAAACAAGGGTATTTTATATATATATATATATATATATATATATATATATATATATATATATATATATATATATATATATACATATATATATATATATATATAACACCCCCCTTAAACACTTGTTTGTTTTCCTCAACTAACTAATGAACTAAAAACTGATTAATTAATGGCGAAACTGTCAGTGACGCTTTTGTAGAGTTTTACCTTTGTAGGTGTGGTAATTTGCTGAAAACCCATGTTGTAAAGGTGGAATATAATATAATATAAAAATACAATATAAAAAACTAATCAAGATGAGAAATCATATGGTTTTGTATATGATAAAAGATAATGCCAAAAAGGTTGACTACCCACTGTCCTGGCACAGCTTACAGCATAAATAAAGGCAAAATAAACATAAAAGAAAATAAAAAAAAAACAAAAAAAAAACATCTGAATGAGGAATTAGCTGCGTTAATGTATATGCCTTTTACTGTGGCAGTAATAAAGCCCATGCTAGGATTGCTGTTGAAATGCAAATTGAGACCTAATCAATGATAATACAAATGATAGGGAGAGTTATTGTTCAGGAAATGCCTGTACTGAAGGTATAATTTACATGTTCAAGCAAATTCTCTTACATTTTAATGAATAGACAGGAAGGAAACTGCAGGTGGAATGCAGCTTGATGAACTACATTTTCTCAAGTATAAAAATAGCTGTTAACTATTTACTAGTGAGTGTGTTACGGCACCACAGAGAATTCTGTTCGCACGTCTCCATTGGATATCGCTGCAGACAAATTCATGAGGTTCTGACAATGGGGCAGCCACTATTTTCTCCTGAATATGAATCATGTACATTCCATGGCATTTCATTTTATGATTAAAAATCCAAACTGATTACACTGTTGAGTTGTTTGAGGAATTATAATTAGTTTGACGCTTGTCTCTTGATTTAATTTATGAAAGGAAATAATTTCCAACTTTTTATATTAACAAAATAAGTTATTATTATTATTATTATTATTATTATTATTATTATTATTATTATTATTAACAATAACAACACCAAAGCCAGTTTCATAAAAGTATACTATGGCTTTAAACTGTAAATCATGCCTTCATACATCAATGCAAATTACAAATTGATTTCCCCTTTTAACTGTAGTGTGTTGTTTGCATATTACACTATAGCATGCAGTTGTGTTAGTATTCTTCTTCGTGGGTAACTGATACTAAAGAAATTAATGTTTTGGGAAGTCACACATCATTGCTGCTATTGGCTATCTATGCACTACCAGTACAGAATCATGATGGGAGGTAACAAGACTATATTCGAGATTTAGAAATCATTACCAGCGATGGGAATGCAAACAATACCAACAAAACAGCAATGTACTGGACTGTAACTGAATCTATCATTAATTATATGTTTGATTTGATCCTAGGTTGCCCTTTAAAATGACCTAATCCTCTATGTGTGCAGTTCAACTATGTATAGAATAACTTACTGGATGGCCTTAATTAACAAGTGAATACAGTGAAACTTGTTCCACAGTCAGATAATAAAACAAATGTAGCTCAGCTCTGCTCTGCAGAACTAAATGGTTTTAAAGCTTTTCTATTATTTTTCTGAAGTTGTTTAAAACAAATAAACGTGTTCCAATAATGAAAGTGGTTCGTGTTTTACAATAACTACTAACTATCATTGGTATCTTTTGGATTATTTGCAATCTTTTTCAATCAGTAAAGAAAAAAAAAGAAGAAAAAACAAGCATCTCAACAACATAAAGTGTAATTTAATCCATCTTACAGGCCTGACAATCGAAGAAAGAACTGGCAGGAGGCTGAGCGAGTGAAAAATCAATACTGTGGCTTTGTGCTCTGCAAATGTGAACACTGCCAAATAGCAGTGCTTAGGGTAAAATGAACTATTTTGCTCCATTTTCTCCTCTCTGAACAAATTATTTTGAAAAGAAAGCTTTTTTTTTCCCAAGCTATAAAATGTCAAGCAATAAGTCCCTGAGCTAGGGTTATTTGAAGGGAAAAAGGAGCACTCTCCATAACAGGTGCACAGACTTTTATTCGCAGAGTTAAAATTTATTTTTTAAGTGGACTTTACTCATTCAGAGAAATCTTTGGGTAAAAGTATTAAAACAGCACTGACTGACATGGCTACAGATTTCTTCAGTCTTTAAAAGGGCAAGGCAGAGTTACACGCACTGTCAATAATCACTGTTAGTGGCAACTTTCTGTCTTGGCTGAAGCTGAGATCATTTATGTTTACAATGCCGTGCTTCCTTAATGAATCTCTGTTCACAGTCTGGTGCCTTGGAAAAAAAAAAATGTCATTACTCCTTTCATACTCTAATTTGTTTTGTAAGATTGGCACTTGAAAACACTGCCTGTTTCTCCTGTGCTATTCTTGTTAATTACCTTAAGCTTTTGGCTGTCATGGATGACACTGTTTGTACTTTTTTAAAGTTGAAGTGCATACTGCTCAAACTGATTACCTGAAACCCTTTTAAACCAGGCTGTGATTGTGAGTTCAATTCACCCATTAGTGCTCTTGATGCGCCTATTAACAACAACAGAGGTTGAGTTTATTTCAAATGTTAAAAATGGGTCTTGGAACAAATTCTAATGCACGGCGTGGATATTTGGTCTATCTGAAAGTTGAAAGGGACTATAAAGGTACATTTCACATGAGCCCCGTTTTTCTGTGAGGTGATTTATTTTCTTCAGAAGCTCTACCTTCTCTTCAGAAGAGTACTGTGGACTGCGTTTGGCAAAAGAGTCCTTTCATAAATATGGACTATTGTACCATTTGCATAATTTAAAATAGTGATTTATACCCCAGGAAATCTACAGAAGCATTATTTCACATGAAATATAAAAAAAGGGCTTGTAAAAAATAATGTTTTATGTTTACAAATGTGTGTGTCCTCATATCATCTATTGTACTGTAGGATAGGGCAGTTTCTTTCAAGAAGGCACAAAATTGAGTATAACTGTAGCAATTCAGCACCTGTAGGGCACACGGCACGTACACTCATATTGAAAAAAATAGAAAGAAATTGCAATTAATATGCTTCTATAAGGAATCCAAAAAGCACAGCTGAAAAAGCCTTGGTGCGCACATATTTACCGCATATCGAAACGGTTCTAATAATGAATGCCTCTCTAGCCAGAAATAAAAACGTTTTGTCATGTAATAGAAGCTGTACAACCCAATGGAAAGTGATAACCAATCAATTGCATGGGGCAGCCTAACAAAGAGTACTTATGCCTGTTTTCATTTTAAAAATAAGGAAAGATGTAATGGACTAACTAAAAAGGATGGTTCATGCCCGTGCAATGCCATGTTTTACTCCACGTACCACAGTCTAATTTTAATGGAGTATTACTCAAAGTGAAACAAAGAAGTGTTCAAAATTCAATGTTAAGAAGTTGCTGCCACACAAATATTTAAAAGATGGCAGCTGCAGAGGGCACGCCAGGTACATACACTTTGACCTTCAACCCTTCACCCCTGGAGCTTTGAAATAAGGCTGGTGTCATGACTTCAGCAAACCATTATGTTTAATGGGGCAGGAAATTTAACCGAAAGCTACTGGATAGAAGATTACTGATGCAAATGATTAGTTTTTTTTTTCTTTTCCCTTTTTAGTTTCCTTTTCTGCCTCTTTAGATATATTGCACCATGAAGGATATAATAATCACATAACGGTTTTATTGTTCAAGTTTTTGCATAAATATACCCCTCTGTGACTGTCACTGTACAATGAAAACTGAGCAACGGGGACCCTGTTTTGTGCCTGGTAACATTTTAACATTTTTCTTTCAAACTTCTCTTTTCAGTATATATATTTCCCGAAGCTGGCAGCGTGTTCACTGTTATGCAATCCATCAGGAGCGTTAGACTGCCAGAAAGTCTTGAATGGAAAAATTAAACCAGGGTACTATGGGAATGCTTCTGACAGCTGATCTCATTTTAATGTCAGCACATCCCTACCCTGCTCAGTCAACTGTCATCGGTGGACTTGAAAAAAAAACTTAAAACAATGTAAGATATCAATCAATTGATTAATTAAATATATTTGCCCCACTTGTATGAAATTTTAATCAAGACATAAATCCATCTTTTTTTCTGTTTCATTTCTGTAACGCAGATCTGTCACGTTGCTTGAGACAACAGAAAGAGATTAGGTTTTTTCCCCCTTGTGGCCTAGATTACAAATTCCTGTCTCACCCATTATCTGGGGTCACATGGCGTATATACAGATCAATCGCGCTGTGGTCAAACATATCTGACTGGCTGAATTGGTTAGCACTGCCCTACTTTGCTGGGAAATAAGCAGTCTGTTTCTAAAGCTTTCGAACTCCATTACAATAACAAACCATCCATAATTTGTGTCATGCAAATACGATTCAAATACAATAAAAAGATTAACAGAAAAATAATGATCCAAACCATTTTTTCTCTTGACTTCTGAAGTATAATGAATAAGTCAGTTATCTTCCAGTGGGGGAAATGGGACAGCATGTAATATATGTTACACAAAAATAATAAAGCAGTTTTCTTTTCTCTTTTTCTTCTAGGTTGTTCAAAATTCTGAAAAAAAAAAAGTGATCTAATCTCCACTCCCTAACAGACTAGCAGCTCAGTTCATACATCACAGAGACACTGTTCACTCGTAAACAACTGTCAGGGGCTTCTGGATTGATTAAGCCCGGGGCTGAACTACTTTCTCACCCCTATGTTGGGTGATTTCTCTGGGCAAGGGGTTGAGTGACACTAGCAAATCAATTTTGGGGAGGGTGTATCTGGGCAGCCCCACATGCCTGTTTAAGGACAAATGATTTGAGCCATCACTGCTGTCAGTTCACTACTGTTCATCTCAATTGACTTTGTACCAGCAAAATAACTTTAAGATTTTAAGGCTTGAATCATCTCCTCACATAACTCTCTCATGGATATGATGACAAACTTATTTCTCTTCAATTAATTCCAACATTACTGGATTTAGTCTCAATGTGTACATACATATATATATATATATATATATATATATATATATATATGTGTGTGTATGTGTGTGTGTGTTTAGGAATATTATTTGTTTATGTAGTTATGATTATAGGGTTTTGTATTTGCATTTCAGAAAAGATGAGGAAAAAAATCCTCACTGTATTTTATGGAGCAGGTAAAATGCCATATTAACTTGTCTGAGTAACAAAGCAGCCATTTTACTCTGCTTTCATCAATTCTATTTTTGCTAAGGGTCAGTTGAAATGATTTGTATTATTGATATTTGAATTCACATTGCTTCTCATTCAACTGTCCTTTTCAACTTTACCACCACCTGAGAATAATAATGGTTAAATAATGTCCATGGCTTCATTTATAATCCACTCCAAACATATTGTGATGCTGCATAAAAAGGCATCTGCTTATAATGATTATTCCTGAGAACAAGCTATATTGTATTTCTGTAAGTGATTATGATTTTTTTTTAATGCATTTTAATTTGTGCCCCTTAAATCAGATTCCCAGACACACAATAGCAAGATTCTTATGTAGATTAAGCAATACCGATACCTATAATATAAATAATGCATTCTGAAAAATAATGAAGCCTTCATTTCAGATATATGTATTCCATTTCATGAGCGCTTCCCTCATTTCAACCTCGAGATTTTCATTGAACTGGCATGAAAAAAGGGAATAAAAGACAATCAGAAATGCATTAGCACGTCCGTGACATAAACCAAATGTGTTCTTCACTAAAGAATGCAGTGCTTTAAAAAAATGATTATTTAAATTGCCTTAACGTGTCTGTTACCTCAATTCTTTATCTTATAAATTAGAATGTAGTACTGCATCATCTTAAAAAGGTAACATCACTGTCGCTTCGTACTTAAATAAATGCAATTTTAAGAGCACAATTTTTTTTTTTTTTGATCTCACTAAATTATATTATTTATATCCTACTTTCTTCAAGTTTAACAAGTTACATCAGTCTCTGAATGCCAGTGTCAATGACATATGGTCTAATATATTTTGAAATTCTAGATTAGGAAAAATATTTGGACATAAACAAACCAATAGACTCTTTAAAAAACTTAACATTTTTAAATCAGATTAAGTAGAGAAATGGGACTACAGTTTGTAAAATAAGTGTATAAAGTTATACTGATTGACATGAGAGACAAGTGAAAGGAGTCGGGCGCATTGTTTGATGGTCCTTTCAGACATCTTGTACACAAGCAGGCTTTATTGCAACTGGTGTCCTTCCTTAAAGAGTGTAAGTTGGCACAAACATCAACAGCCCTGGAGGCACTTGTTGCTATATTTAGAGTCAAAGGCCTTTTTTAAAGTCTTGCTTTGTGGGGACCATTGTGATAAATGGGGATTGGGGGAGGGGATGGGGATTGGGGGAGGGGATGGGGAGGGTGGGATACATACTTGCTTGGAAACTAGGCAGCGGTGGGGAACTTTAAACAAACACAACTTGGAGTGAAGTGAAAAAAAGAAGGGCATTTAGGGTTTTTTGCCATTTATATATTTTTTTAAATCACTAAGCTTGTTTGATCACTTATTCTTGTTTGTATTTCTTCTCAAAACGTCTGAGCTGTCCAAGTCAATGTTAATGTGCCAGTAGCAGTAAAAAAAAAAAGAAAAAGGAAAAAAAAAGAATGAAGAGAGCACTGTAGTATGACAACATCTATTCTAAATATGAAAGTGACAGACTCCAAAGATTTTTCTCCTTCTAATTAAATGATGGAATGAGGATCAGAAGCAGTAAATAATAAATTACAAGGAATCCTCAATCCCATCACCATGGAAACCAGTACGCCACTGCCATAATTGCTGTGATCCCCATCCTGCCCTTGTTGACACTGAGCCTTATCATGCATTCTGGTCAGCGACTGAGAAAGTAGCTTCTCTATTCCTCTCAGGCAGTCGTGTAGCCGGCACTGAGCTCGAGTGAACAGACCCATGCTACCACACAATATGCTGTATTCAGGGACCTCCTTTTTCTGTCTGCAGACTGTAATTAACTAGTAAGCCCCCCTAAATAATACAGAGTATATTTCTATCAAGACCCTAGATTAGAAGTAGAACTGAACAACTTATAGGTGCTGTGGCAGCTGTGTTTACTAGCTCAGGCTGACTAATTTATTGTTAAAACCCACAAGGTCTTCTTTATCAATGAAAAGTGTTACTGTCTCACCAGTGATGGAAATCTTAGACTTTCCTGAGTTGAGATCTAACAATTTTTTTATATTATATATATATATATATATATATATATATATATATATATATATTCGGGAAAAACATTTGGACTCATTTCACCCTGGGCTAATTACGTAGTAAGATGGGAACAGAATTCAATAATATCAACCAGACTCATATCAAGTGGATTGTGTTTATAGGAATACTTAAAAAGGCATTCTGCTATTATAAAGCTGGCAGCCGTCAGCCGTATGAGACCCTATTCATTTCAGATCTCCCAAGGTGCTATTTACACTTACTTTTAACCTTTTATGTGACATTGAGCTGTTTTATGAGCAGAATGTGGTCTGAAAAAAAGACCTGCTAATTTGAAAAGGACATATTACAGCATCTCTCCCTGGTGCTATAATATTTTAATTTCTTCTTCAAGGCAAACCAATTGGAAAGTGACCATCTGCCGGAATGTGAGTACCATTGAAGCGGGGTAATGAACAAAATGTCCTCCTTATTTTAGCAACCTGAGAGCCATTAACAGCAGCAACACCCGGACAGCAGCCTGCTTTTTAACTGGTGCATTGCTCACTATAGAATTATATCTTTTTTTTTTACGATCTAATGTTGACCATATTGATTTGAATATTGTCAATAAAAATAAGCATATTGCTTAAAACATGTACGGTAAATGTATTACGGGAGCATCTTAAGAAACTTCACTCTCATTAAAAATGCATTCGGTGGTTCTTGTCCACCTGCATTTTACGTGAGAAGCTGCCTGTCCAGACTGCTGAGCATTTGAGATGAGTTTAGGACTTACGGATACATCAGAGAGGCAGTTAAAAAAAAGCATCGACAACGAGATGGAGACGTGTTATAAGTTTAAACAAGATGGAATCTAATCAAGTCCACGGGATTCATAGCTAACTGCCCGAGACAGGACTGTTAAATTCTCCGGTCCACAGAGACTGCTTCACAATATGCGTTGCTAGATTATTCTTATCTGAAAACAGATAATTTTTTATTCTTTTTTTTCTTTTTTTGTGTGGAGGAGAATCAACAAGAAAGAGTGTAAAGGGGGCACAGACGCCTATGATGCTTGTCATCCTCCGTTAATGCAGCTTTGATTTGCCTTTGTTCTGACAATGGCAAACAGCTGCTTGTAAATGAGCTGCTGTCCCTAGGTTGGTTCCCATTATTCCACACTTTTGGCTGACAAGGTCACTTGCTGTGGGGATTTGGGGAGAAAGGAGAGCGCAGTCTATAGAGTCAGATTGGAACGGCAGGAAGCTCAGCTTGAGTCCGCTCCTTTTCTCTCTGTCGCCCCAGCGGCGGAAGTATAGAGAAGGAAAGGGAATCTTTAAGTCAAGCTTCTTCCCCACAGTGCTGATTCCGTAATCCGCCGATATCCTTTAAAAGTGCGTGTTGTCTTAAGAAGTCAGTTTTTCACAGTGAGAGGGGAGAAAAAAATCTGCATGCATATTTGAATACTGAACGTTGCAAGACTGAAACCCGGTGAGGTGCTGTCGTTTTACAAACTAAATAACGTCATTTATTTTGGCACCCGCATTAATTGTTTTAAAAAGTAGGCAAAACAGAAGGTTACCTGGCGATTTGAATTTGAACATAAACAAGCTTAATAGTAAAATAATATTATTGCGCATTTGATGCTGTTAAAAGCATATTCGATTACTCTAGCAGGCCAAAGTAGTTTTAAATAAGTACTGTGGCCTAATTTTACCACACACTTTTGTACTAATGCAAGGAAGATAGTTAAAATGGGCACAGAGTGACCCGTTTCACAGAATGTGTGTAGATCCGTAATCTGTACAGATCTGCTCAGGATATGTTTTTGACATTTAGTGGTAATGATACAGGGCTCCAGTATAGCAGTGTTCTCTGAATACTCTCTTTTCTGTTAAATGAGCTGAATAAATGGTTTTGAATATTTTATATTCTGTAAAACAAAACAACAGTATGACGTTTAAAGGTATATGTTGGAAAAACATATGTTATATTCATATTTAGCAAATGTAATTAATATTTTGAATATAGTGAGATCACATTCTCATTGTGGAATTAAAACATAAGAAAAAAACATTCAATTTAAATGATACAAGATGGAAAACAATTGTTACCAGTCCAAGTTGTTGGTATTACAGAGAATGCATGAATATTTACTTGAATACTAGAATACATAGTTAAGAATTTGTTGCTGAAGAGCAGTCAAGCCATCTGGTACTTGGAAGCAACATTATAAAAAATGTGTCTGCTACATACAATTCTCAGATCCCCATTTTCTTTATTTGTTAGCTTCCTGCAGGGCTCAATATTTAAAAACATTAATATTAAAACTTAAATATTGTGATGTATTTATAATGATGTATGTATTCCCTTCCGACACAGAAAGAATCTCCTGAAAGAATGCGATAATCTGAAAAAAATACAATAAAAAGCCTCAAACATACATATAGTATGCCATTATTAAAATCCTAGATTCTAATATGAAAATAAAAACAGTCAAAGCTGATCCTGAATGACAGCCTTCAGTATTTTTTTCCCTCACTCTCCTCACTGCATTATTCCCAGACTTTCTCCCTGAGTCTATCGGGTACCAGGTTCTGAACCTCATTTGTATTCAGTTCCACACAGTTTGCTCTGGCTCATTTACATCTTTTCTTCCATAGCAACAGCGGGTGGGCTATCAGACCCATCTTTGATATAGGTACATGCCTCTAAAAAATATCTTGTCATTTAGTTCAGGCTAGGCATCGTCGAAAAGCCCCTACTGTTTTGCTCTTAGCATTCAGGTGGGTCCCTTTAAACAAAAATTTAGCCTGTCACGGCAAATGTTTAGATTTCATCAGCACGGCTCCCTCCCTCCCACACATGTAGGCTCACAAACAGACACGCAGACTAACAAACACATGCACTTTACGATACATATAGGTACTACATATTTAATTTCTTACTGTGCAGAAGAGGGGTAATATTTGAAAGAGGTAATTTATAAGTGTCTACAATGTTTAAATTATGAGTTGATAATATGCCAGTGAGGTGAAATATACTATTCCTCGGCTCATCCCTCAGGACTATCACTGAGACAATCCTGTTAGGTAAATATTAAATAAAAAGCAAAAAAAAAAAAATGCACGAGATTTAAAATGAGCAAACCTTTAAGAGGAGAACCATTAATACAGGAAAGACACACCTATGATTTGAATTTGAACACATGGAACGTATAGTACACCTACCTAACCACATTAATAACTTCATAGAACAAAAGCTTTCTACAGACCAATAGCTCTGACTTTCAGATTACTGAGCAGCCTGTTAGAGAGATATGGTCAAATGTGTTCACACATCATCTTATATGTAAATCAACCTTTAAGCCTAATTAAACCCAATGTGCCTCATTGAGGACATAAATCATTTTCCTAGTCATTACTAAATGAAATTCCTCTCTAAATGTTTGAAATCTGCCTTACAGAAGAATAAAAGGAGTCCACCGCCTGATAACCAAGGAACACATATTTCGGGGCATCAGAGACCAAGGACACTTTGACAGTGAACAACTGGTGTGGATGCCTGTAAACAGATAGTCTGAGTTCCTAACATCTTAGCCAGTGTTGTCACAAGGGTCTGTGTTCAGAACATTAGCTGAGATGATTAAAAACAAATACCCTATGAACATCTTCCACTTTGGACATAATTAGTCCGTTACCGAAAAACTGAAAAATAAAAACAATGTATGGCAAGCTTAACAAAGGTATGAACTAAATACAAATTCTCAATTGGTGTATTATAATTGAAAGGAAGCATCTATAAAATGTATTATCTTTCTCTATAGATATTATATATCAGGGTGTCTACATATCCTCAGTAGTATAAGAATAAATCCTTCTTTACTTTAGTCTCAGAATGTCTACTACAGCTGGTTCAATAGATTATTAAACTTTGACTTGGCCTATTCACAACAGATTCTTCAATAGTTCAGTTCATATACTCAGGCCATAGAGAGATGCAACCACACATCTTAATTTGAGGACAGAGAGTTCTTCCTTTTCACAGATCTTAAATAGCTCCATATTGCATTCTCATGCTCTGATAAAGCCATACGTGTGTGTGTGTGTGTGGTATTTTTAAAAGAAATGTCGAAATCATTGCAAATCAATTCTCCATTTTGGGCTCAGCAATGTTTTTCAATTAGTTTTTATTAAAACATTGAATCATGCTTTGCTGTGCCCTGAACTAACCTACGGTTAAAAAAAAATAAAAAACGAAACTATGAAAGAGACATCATGGTCTAACATTAATTTCTTAATGCACTCAATGTACTGTGACATGGATTCAGCATTTTAGTCTCACTGCCACCTCTTGTAAGCAAACCCTTCACTCATGACAGGTAGAACTTATAGGTGACAATATCCAAAAGGGACTGAGGGAGACAACCTCTTGGCTCTGCTGTTTGGTTATTTACTCAAATGAACCATGCCTTGTTTTCGTGAACAAGCCAAGTATTCATTTGTATTCATTTGATTGTTCAATGTTATGTGAGATGATAGCTGAAATGGCTGCAATTGAACAGATATTATAAATCACATTAACAGACACAGCATTCATGTCTTGAGGAGAAAAGAAAACAACGTCTGCACACCCTTTGAACAGTGCGTTGTGAACAATAAATGTGTTTACAAATGAAAACAAGAGGCTCTTCATTACAAGAAGAGTTGTGGTTGTCTAGAACAGTTAAAATGGATTCAGGGATCTATTAGCTACTAAAAACATAAGTCCCTGTGTCATTTATAACCATTCTAATATCCTTATGTTATTACATACAAATGGGTTCATGCCGGTATTATTTATATTTTTTTAATTGAGCTTAGCTAACAATAGATGACATAAGAAAAGACAGCTATGCTGACAAATGGAGTAAAATGTGAGAGTATCTTGTGCAGTCTATCCATGAAAGATTATGTTCATAACAACAAAAGCACTTTCACTGTCATTATTCGCTACTTAAACATCATTGTCAGGAACAGCAACACTAAAAACTCTTGTATTTATTGTATTAATTATAATGATATGATTATTTTAAAAAAGGTTTTGGAAACTGTTTTTCTCTCCAATAAGTGATGCTGACAAATATATGTTTGATTATGTTTCAGGGGCAGGCATCCCAAAAGATCTCACTCTTATTGCTCATTAAAAAACAGGCAGGAGTCCCAGTTCAGCTCAGGTACGGTCCTCGGAGCCCCATGGCTGGCCCCTGAATGACATCACCAGGTTCCCAGCTCATCAGAGCCAAATTACCCTCTTCAATGCAGGATGTACCTTCAATTTAACACACCAATTAATCACAGAGATGTACTTGCAAGAAGAGATGACATCTTTTCCGGATAATGAAGTAGAAAATAGAAGATGTCTAACTAAGAATTGTGCTGTACGAGCATAAAAGGCACATACATTATAGGACTATAAAAAGAAAACTTTCATTAGAGCTTTAAAAGGAGATCATTAATTGCTAGTGACCGGGGCTCAGATGATATCCATTTTTTCTAATTACACTTCTTGGGTTACAAAAGTGTGCCATTTTCAAATGATGGCTTTTTAAGCTAAAGGCCTACAAGTGTGTATATTTAAAGGTGTTATCTTTTATAGCAGGTAATTAAGGTGGACAAATATCTAGACTGAGCTAATTCTAGACTTTTCCAGAAGGATTATAACCCAACAACAGTAGAATATGGCTAGCCAATCGTCCTTGCTTTCATTGCATCTGAAATAGGGATTGTTTTTATAATAACAAGAAAACTGCAGTATATTAAGCAGTATTCAAGCCCTGCTTCTACTGTTATTAGTGCTATGGTTGTGGTGGAAAAAAGGTTAAGGCATGCCTTGGAATAAAAAGAAAAAAAGAGAACCTGCCTTTGATGTTTAGATCACAGATTTAAAATATAATTGCTTATGTATTTTGAAAGACTCAAATATGTGCTAGGTGGGTGCCTATTTCGGGGGATATTCCTTCCTATTATCCCCTATCCACTTGAGTATACTCTTTCATCTGATTTATTTATTATTTTTAACCTACAATAGGTATCAATGTCCTTATATTAAAATCAAACCTCTCCACAATACTGTCAGTCACAGACAGACAGTCAATAAGAAAGTATTGATTCCGGTAAATCGATATGCTGTAAATTGAGAGTTGGCCAGTAATGCTAGCATTTTGCTTAAGATGTCCGTAAATGGTTATTTTTTTAGGCCTTGAAACATGAAGTCCTTCTGACTGAAGAGACAATGTTTCCCTGCTGTGTAGAAATTCCACATTGTTGAGGGAAAGTACTTTTAGTTGTTCTTTCATTCAGAATAAATATTACGGAAGGGAATTTAGGATATAGCAATCCACTGTAAAATTTCAAGTAAATGTAACTAGTTCAACTTGTTAGCTTTGCAGTAATTGAGACTCATTTAAATGTTCAATTGGAGCGCAGCACGTAAGCACAATACAATATACTGTTGATGTTTATATGCTTGCACACCATACTATAGTGAAGTATATTTCAGGGGTATGTATTTCCCTTTCTTTTCTTTTTCTTGTGTGAACAAAAAATAAATAAAGCAATACACCGTATCTACAAAAGCTGCTTTCTGTCTTCTGATTGACTTAGATGCTGACCTTGCTGTTTTGCGACCCCTGTGCCTCAAAGATCTGGCACAGCAGTCAGTGTGGAGGGAGCCGGGTGATAAAACAGATCTGGAGACCTTGGAAACAGAAGACTTCCTTTTTGCCCCCAGTAAACCATTGTACAATTCATTCAATAATGGAATATTCTGCATGGGTCAATGATGGTAGTTCAGGCAAACAAAAGTAGTCTTTATGCCCCATCTAGACTTCGCAAGGCACTTATTCAATTCCTTCTGCATCAGGAGCAATGTTCCCCTACCTAATATGTATACATTTGCGGAGTGTTATTCAGCCTTTGTTGCATCTGACCCACGATTGGCATTTAATTCCCAGACCAACAGGGTATTCATGCTTGATGGCACTGCTGCACACACTGAATGCTTTATTTATGTAATTTTACACAGAATAAAGCTTTAAACCACATTAGACAATGTCCTGGTTAGGGTGATAGGTTAGTGTCACAATGCTGTTGACCTCGACTTCCAGAGGCACATTCTGTGAAAGTCACCACCCGCCGTTTTTCTCTGCGGAGGCACTTTCAGAGTTTCCCCACTTCTACTGTAAATTGGCTATGATTCCCTTGGAAAGGCAAAGAGATGTGGGCTCTGGGCCTCGGCAGCATATGCAGGGCTGCACCCCTGCCTTTGGCGCAATTGCAATTCTCTCTCTAAAGCCCATGCAAATTCCGTCTGAATTATGAATGTATCAAAAGAAGACAACATTTATTACGATGATGAGGATTATTATCATTAGTTGCATGAACAGGATTTCTATATTTTTAGATAATAAAATTAATATTTTCTTTCTTGCTTACAATAGTAATTGAAGAGTGTGCTTTGATCCCTCACCAAATCCCAATTACTGTAAAAAAAACTTTTCAAAACTTTTCTATTCAATCCAGTCAATGTCAGATCAAAATAATATACCACAAAATAGTTATTTTTGGTTTAGACGTTACATATTTAATGATGACAAATATTTTAATGATCTTCGGACACTAAATTAAAAGCTTGAACCAACTAAGTATCTAAACAATACACAATACAGTACTCTAGGCAAACAGACAAAATAGCCGAAAAAGAGAGATTGTGATTGAATTTAATTTACCACCTAAACCAAACCTCTCCAGAATAAACAGAATTGAAAGATGCTTTCAACAAGGAGCAGATGATGCTTCTTTAAAGAACTGACAGATTTCATTGTCCATTGATATTTGAAATGCCAAGTTGCCCTTTGATCTTGGATACAGAGAGACTTGAGCACTGTTACCAGATTAATAAACACGCCAACATTTTTTGCTTTTCCCCCTGCAGTTCAAATACAATACTGTAACTGTCGAAAGATGCTATTTTATGTCTGCTGTTTTACATCCATTGTAACCATTTCTTTGCCACTGTATCAAATGTAATTATATCAAATTGTATTAATTTAAATTATATGCCACTACCATAGGTTTCTTTGCTTTCAGTCTAAATCAAATAGAAACAACCAATATAGTGTTGAAAAATGTATTTTATAATAGTTAATTTAATTTAATGTAATTGAAGAATATCCACTAACCTCAGCAAAACACTTTCTCTGCACACAATCCTTCAGCTATGTCTAGTAATAATAATAATAATAATAATAATAATAATAATAATAATAATAATAATGCAAACCACAAGTTCCCAAGCTGAAAGCACCTTAAAAGACACTATGAGACTCTAGGAACGAAAATACACTGTGAGACTCATCATGGCAACCAGAACACCCTCTTAAATATGTGCCGAGGCTGAGCAGCAGAAATAATTTTATATCACATGGTATCATTCATGACTGCAAACATCCCAAAGCATTTCATTTATAAACTCCATGAAAACAAAATAGAAGTATTGAATAATATGTTTAATTGTTGATCTAAAAGCCGATGGTGAGTAGGACTGTGTTTTCCTGCAGTTTTGACAAGCAGGTGTTCATAACAAGACAAAAGGTAGGTCGCACATAGGTTTAGTGACAGCTTGGATAAAGGCGGCTTACAACAAACAATCTGATAAAGTGAGATGGTATACAGATGCCAAAACATTAAGGGAGGTTTGATAGAGTTATTCATAAACTAGCTTCAATGTGTTACATAAAGTCTGCCTGGCTGTGAAATGGAAGCCAGTGGTGTGAAATAAATGGTTCAATAAATATTCTCAGTATAAAACAGACTAGTTACTAAACTACAAGCTAAAAAGTAAAGTCTCTGTGAAAGAAATACATCACATATATTCCCCATTACAATGGTTCAAATATCCTTTCATGATCAGGCTACAGTTGACACTAAACACACCATAAAAGCTGCTTTGCCTACAAACATGTTTGTGCTTTCTTCAGCCAGTACAAGCTATTGAATCAATGACTTTGACTTCATTAAGTCAATTGGCAGTTGGCTTGGGACGTTAAACTCTCCTGCAATCTGTCTTTGACCAGGCAGTGCTAACATATCAAATATAATTCCTCAGTTATTATACATTAGTCAATCCTCCATGCAACTCACAACCAGAAACTTAAACACTATAATGTGTGATAATCACACCCCTAAAGGAGTTATGTACATAACTGAGAGTGTCTAAAGGCTTTAGTTGTGATTTTCACCTGCTAATCCACATTTAGGTGTTACTCAATTTATGTAATTGGTGTATTTAAATGCCAATAACAAAATTAATGTGATCAGGTACTACATTATTGAATCTGCATTTGGAGAAAAAAAAAATTGGTTGAAGTCAAAGTATTTTAGTTTAACCTACAATTTTTTCTCTTTATATTTTTTCTTATACAATTGGGGTGATAAAAGTTTATTTTCTCATTAGTAATATATGATTCAATATATTTTGCATTAGGTACAAAGATGAATCCTCTGCCATCAAGTATAGGAACTGGAGCATGCAATTGGCAGGTGGGTCTGCGTCATTGTCTGTTCATAAAGAAATAAAATACATACTCAGACAGTGAGGCGTTATACAGCAGAACAGAAGTTCATAAGTTTTAAAGAGCTATAATAAACCAGGCTCAGGATTATAGTGTCTGTCTGGATGTGAAAAGGATGATGAAATGAAATAAATTATATTATAAGAATTCTCAGGACAATACTCTTGTTCTTGCTACCCAAGTATCTTACTGTAGATTAACTTAATTTTTAATTGATATACCTCTGAACACCGAAGTGAAAATCTCACAGCCGAGAGAACAGGACATCCAGAAGAATCAACTTTTGACTTTAAATGATAACAAATTAACTGGTGACGAATTTTTCTGTCAATCAATGAGTGCAAAAAAAAAAAAAAAGTCTCAGAATCTCAATATGCGGTCCTGTTTTTAGAGAAAAGACAAGTTTCTCTAATAAAGGCCTTTACAAAACGTTCACAGTCTTGCACGCTAGTTTGGGTTACAGGCTTCAGTAGTGGGAATCATTGACCCTACACTGTAGGCAAGAAGCAGAAGCTGTGATTTTTATGAGTAGGCAAAGGGATTAGAAAGCAGACTGTGTTGTTTATCTATTACTTAATAAGCGATCTCTCGCCCTATGAAAGCCACACTGAAGCACTCTTCCTCTCTGGAAGATTACTAGCAATGAAATCCAGGCTTTCATTATAAAAGAAAATGGCAGTCAGTATAAACAAGAGTAGATTGTTTTAAAATGGTTATTTTACCTTTACTTAATCATTCAAAACTTTTTTTTCATTAGTTTATTGTTATGTGATGTACAAAATAATGCCTAAAATGTTTGCTTTTCAACTTAAATGTACATTTGGTTAGTATTTGGTAATGAGGAACTCAGACAACCCATCACTAGGCTTCTTGTCACAGCTGTGAGTAATCAATACTGAAAAGGTCCTTAGAAGATTTATATTACAAAACCATGTTTCTAAAGGCTTTCATGGTATGATATTGATCACGACTGCCACTCTACTGGGGATATTAGGCATATACTACTTAATGATTGTTTGCTTAGAAATTATTTACTCAGGATCGTCCAGAAGAGTGCCTGGGCCCCTGTGTCTATTCAAGTCCCTGACAGATTGAGGCACGGGGAGGTCAAATGACTCACCCAATGTCAAGCATTGAGTCATGGGCTGAGGTAATCATCATCTGCATGTATGACGGAAATATCATGTAGACAACATGTGCAACATAAGCATGCTATCCTCAGGGAACATAAGAGATTTGGGGATTATATTACATTACATACATACACATATACATACATATATAAGCTAACTGAGTTAAGGACAGTTTGGTAAATTAAATTAAAATTGTCAGAGCTTCAGGTTTATAGAGGCGCTGAGTAGGTAAACAAAGCTATATTTACAAAGGCAATTACAGGGAAGGTTTGCTCCATGGTGCAACATGTCAGAGAGTATAGAATCAGGTTCAAATGATCAAATAAATCACCGGCAACACAGCTGAGCTCCCGGTGTCCCTTCAGCTCCTCTTAATCCTGGGATGTTTTATGATGATTTTCTCACTGTAGTTAATTTACAAGACCATCTTCAAAACATATGACTTCTAAAGACAAGATATAAGCAAAAGGGAACTAACAGGGCTGATTTCACCAAGGTGCAATTCCCATCATTTCTCTTTGAAAGAACAACTGATCCTTAGAATGATGCAACTGTTAGTATCCCATTTATGTCTATTGTTATTACATATACTGTATATTAAACAATGCATTCATTTTTTCTTCCTCCCCAGAAGCAAAAATTGCAAGCATTACTGAGAATGCATTAATAGATTGGGCTCTGTCTCGTTTCTATTAAGTTTCACAAACTGATGTATCTGTGTGGCAGTCTGGAAAAAGTAATGTCCTTGTAAACCGATTATAATGTATAAATGTATGTATAAAAAAAATGATTCAATTAACTTCAAGTCCATCTTCAGACTTTAAAATTATGAAGGCATTCAAAAAGAAAAAGAAAACGCCATTATTTCAAAAAGTTTGCCATGATATAACTATGTGGTTTCCGTCTTCATAGGTACCAGGAAATAAATATGTTCTTATCAAACTTGAATTTACATCTGATGACTCTGTGTGTTACTAGATAATAACCTGGGTTTAAGTTTAATTAAATTTGCACAATCAGATCAAATACCTTTTACCTACAATTGTTAGTTTTCTTAATAAATTGATTGCTGATTGATGCCGATTCTATATGAAGGATTTATTTAACTACCGTGCATAAATACAAACCAAATACATCTGAGTGTATCAAAAAATCTGAAAAGGTATTCTTGAGTTATATTTCCCCAAGTTAAGTTATGGCATTTAAGATTAATAGCAAAGTACAGACATCATGTAATAAAGTATCAATTTAAACGGAAGCTTTTTTAAAGAATTAAGATGGCGTTCCTCCTCTCTCTGTCTCTCAAACTTAAATTCAATTCATCATTGTCAATGATGCTTCAAAATATTCACTAGGTATTCCTAGTATGACAAACAAAATAATCAAAGAAATACATTTTTTGTCTATCATTTCCTTTTACAGATGAAAGATGCATTATCTGTGCAGTTTATGTGTAACAGACTGTTTCTGCTTTAACAAAGCGTACTTTCTGATGTGAAAGACAGATGTCATCTGATTTAACGTGGCAGAGTAATGCAGGAAACATATCTGTATTGGTTACTCAAGCTTTTTATGTGTTTCAAGATTAGTCTGAACTGTATTTGTTACACACATGGTTTCACAATTTTACTTAAAGGTACCATTTATTATTATTTTTGAACAAATAAAGACAATAAAGACAAATATTTGCATTGGAGGCTATAGACTCTGTTTTGCATTAACAATTAAGCCAGTCACAATGATGTCACAGCAAATTCCTTTACTTCAGCATAACTGGTTGCAGTGAAAGAAATTAAGTAACACCATCAAAGGCGTGTTTTTACCACTGTCGCATTCACAAAGCCCGAGGGCAAATCAGAACAAAAGTGCTTGCAGTCTCCCGTTGTCGGGAATCGTTTCCCACACCGGGGAAAGGCATTCACTGTCAAACTGTACTGGATGTCACCGAATGAAACAATTGCGGGTGAGGGTAACATACACACAAACACAATTGTGGGCGATTTCAACACATACACTAAGCCATCTCGTGATCAAGAGATCTGTGGATGTGATAATTGAGCGGAAAGTTCTGCCTATCAGGATATGGTGTAAAAAAAAAATTTGGTGTATGGTCATCTGCCCCTCACCAGATGCAATTAACTTATTTAGTAAGTAGCAAGGTGGTTTGGGGTCAAGCCTGCTGTGTTTTTCTGAGAAAAAATTAGTACTAGATCAGACCAGCCATGTCAAATTATTTCTACAACAATTACAATCCCAATACTCTCCTTCCTAATAACTTTCCAATTCCACAATATTATAGCATAAACAGAAAACTCCTTCGTGATTACCATTTGACCTACCTTAAGCCTGTTTAGAAAGCTATTCTATATGGACCCACAAGATTATTTTTTTTAAATGAGTTTGATGTATGTATAACACATTTTCAGATGATTTCTTTGCTGCTAACTGTATAATTCAGTGGTAAAATTCCCCACGTTGCTGGCTTCCTTCAAAATCTAAAAATATATAAGAATCCACACAGACCTCCCCTATGCTTCGTTACCACCACCCCATGTAGATAAGCACTAGTCTTTGATTCCTTGAACACAGAGACACGCATCTCTTTTCAGTTCTAGCCTTGATAAACGTGGTCTGTGTAACTAAAACACTGACAGAAAAAAGTTGGTAATTCCCTAAACAACAGATTTATGACTTTTGCCTTAAAGGAGTTTTTGAAACATAGTCAGCATAAAGTCATTTCTAAGTTAAATACAACATTAGCCAATATGCATCAATTATAATACAAAATTGAGAAAAGAAAACAGTTCATTATAAATACAAATCAAAATCTGCATTGCAAGCATATGCTCAAGGACTATATCTAACAATCTTCAGATTTACTAAGGTCATATTAAGATTGTTTCCCAAGTATTCCCACATTTATGATTTAGGCCTAATTCCGGACATTTCTGTCATGACCAGATTACATTCAGCCAGCATTTCTTATTTTTCTTAGATCCACTAAACGGCTCATGGCCTCATTGTGGTAAAGGACATAGAAACCAAAACAAAAGCATAAAAGAGAGAAAAAAAATAATAATAATCTCGGTTCCAAGGGTTATGTCTGCTGAGCTCACTGCACAAAAAGGTAGATAAGTCATATCACTGCATTTTTTTCCTCCAATTCAGACGGCGCCGCGAGCTGTTATCTGCTTTTGTTGTGCTGATAATTCATGATAGCCTTGTTAGAGACCCACGTAATTGAGTAAGAGTAGCAACAAAACAAGACAAAGCATAAAAGGATAGGGTACAAGATCGATAGGATAGGGGTACTAGACGATTCTTTGTGCAGATGTACTGAAGAACAAACATTCACTTCAGCTCTACTGAGTACAGAATGCGTAGGTATGCAAAACTGCCGAACACTTGCATTTGATTTTATGGTTCGAAATAGAAATAAAATAAAGGTGTTCTATTACCTATTAACCAATGAACACAGTTTTGATCAGGAATGTATCAGAAATCAGTGTGTGTATAAAACATGTGCTGTAGATAACATCATATCCTGGTATTTGTTATAGTGGAAAACAATGATGTTTAAAATGATTTTTCGAGGTAGAAATTATGCATGAAAAGTTTTTTTTTGTCTTAAACCCATTAGTATTTTAATTAAATAGCCCCAACACCAAGCCTTCCCACCTTTCTGTGCTGCATCAGATCAAAGTAGTATGCAAACATACAGAATCCCTGTATAGCCATTACTTAGATTATAATGTTCAAAAGCCAAATTTTGGGCATACATTTTTTAATAATTATTTTTGAATCAATTGCCTGAGACTAAAGTAGATTTTCTCCATGAGGGTTTTAATATATTTTTTATTTTAAATTAGAAATATTTGGTATTGTTTTGTTGTTTTATTAAGGAGGATTTGCTTTAGAAGGAGGCCAGGGCTTCACTGGGAACACCTCTTCAGACACCACAGTCCTCCCAATTCTTACATGACAAAACAAAACTCCAGGCAGCTGTGATGAGATTTAATCCACCCTAATCTCCCCTTCCTTTTTAAATTCCTAATGAGGATTATAAATCTTCAACAGGGTGGGGACCTGGGCTACAGTCACACCTTACAAACTGAATGCTTTCAGGCCATTGTCACCTTATCTCCCCATCTTTGTGAGTGACAGCTGATGAGAGACTGGAACGATACTTGCATCCCCCCCTCCCGTCCAAAAAAAAGAAAAAAGAAAAAAAAAAACACTCCATGGGAAGTCAGACTCTACAGTCTGCCCTGAATACCAGGACATCAAATGTTACAGGGAGCTGAAAGTTGAAACCAACAGAAGCCGTTAACTGCGGGCCATGAAACAAAAGGATTGCCTTTTCCTATTTATTAGTCATTGGTGCAAGGCTTTTAATTGGTGCCAGGAAAATCTGAAAGGAGACAACTTGTGTGTCTTATCTTCAACTTAACTGTGGGAATGTAGAGTTATTTGTTCTGGTGACAAATATTCTAATTCTAATTTTTAAATGTATTTATTTGTAATAGATACAAATTCAGTTACATGGATTTGCAATGTAACCCCGTCGCAGTAAGTTTGGAAAGAAATCAAAGTAACTGTAGCACGTACGATTTAAGATCAGTGCTGCTAGAGGGGGTGGTGTTGTTTTCTTGTTTTCACAAGACACATAGTATATAATGGCACAGTTTGGGTACCCGTTACAGAGGAAAAACAGCTTTAGATGCTTGAACTTAACTTATCATTTCTGGTTACCAAAATACAGGTTATTAGCTGAAAAAGCCCCTAGTGTGAATAGTGGGCGACCCACCATTACAAAGCTTGATTACAACGCCTTAAACTGATTATACAGACCCACACATATTCAAAAAATAAACCCTGAGTAACCAGAAAGTCTGTAAGTACAGGATCTGCTCTAGTATAACAATACAGTATCCTCAATACCTCTGGGCATTTTCACAGAACTCACTGGTTCTGACTACATTTCATTAATGTTAAAAATCTGTTCCTGTATCACACTTACTGCCTGTAGGACTGCCCTCCGCTATCCCATTCCTTGCTGTGTTGTTATACACAATTTATTGTATTTTTTACATTGTTTCCTCTGCTATGTAAACTCCTGTATCATACTATGAAAACAAGGGACCATTTCTTTCACTGGTTAATGTATTATACGTCTATGACTTAGATATTTTTAGCTGTATGTGTTGCATTTTGTGTATTACAATATAGGAAACACTTATAAGCTCTCTTGCTTTTCTAAACTGAAAATGCACTAGGATTTGAAGCAGAGAGCTGTACGGATCCGGCTCCAATAAAGACTTGCCCACACGTGTTTCACCGTTGAAAGGAATACGAATTCCATTCACAAGGTGACTGCCTAATCTGGTGTAACTGAAACCTTGTCTTTGAACATCTAAAATAACCTATTTTGAAGACCAGATTTTAAACAACAAGATACATTTGTTTGTATGAAAAACAAAATACACTATTTAGTGATGGAAGATGGGGGAAAAAATCTCTCATAAACATAAATCCTTTAATTAAATGTGTTTTTCTGAATAATACAAGCAAGGCACGCCTGTCACTCCTCTGTCTCCTGACAGGACTCTTTCAAGCAATCATATTGAGGTTTGATAGATACAATCCACACAAGAGCCAAATGCTGGTAGTTTAGAAAAAAGAAATGTAGAGAACTTTAGAAAGAATAAAAAGGAGTTCAGAGCCCAGCTTTGGAAATGTACACAACCTTGCCAATCTTAGCTCTGACACCAAGCTGAGAAGATTCTCTAATTCTGTCTCTCTGCTTTTATGTAAAGGAAGGTCTTTCAACACAGTTTGTGGTGAACCTGCTGGGGGATTGTTATTTTGTTGCTACTGCTGACAGATGCCTGCCAAGGACTACCACACATATGAACATTTGAGAAATAGTTGATGAACAGTGCTAATCCTTCAATTATTTTCTATGTTACTATCACATATATGTGCACATGACCACAAACCTTTTTTTCAACGAGGGATATTGCAGTCGTGACACATTTAAACAGAAAGGTAGCCACTGTAGGAAAACTATCCATCTGCAAATGCTGCAAATACATTATTTTAATGTATTTAACAAAAAAGGTGAAATGGTGGCTGTTATTTGCGGAGCTGTCACCAGCCTCATTATGGCTTGTTTCCTCAGAAGTCCAGAACAGCATTAAATAAACACAGCAACGGCAAATATTCCTTTATAGCAGCCAGTGCTCTGATACGTTTCTGCATGCCATCTTATCTTAAGACTGAAAACACGCGGTGAAGAAACAAAAAGCACATTTTATCTCACCCTGCTATCTAAAAACTGCACACATTCTAATTGTATCCTCTTGACCACAAGGTAACAGAGACAAGAGAGGGAATGCAAAGTTGCTAGGCAAAGTGGGGAAGGAAAAAGCCTGAAGCAATCCAATTTCATCTGGCATCTAAAGCCAAGCTTCAACAAAAGCTAAACTCCAGCCCTTTTTAAGCATGCCAGTAACCTTTTTAATTCAATTTAAAAATGCATCAAAAAGTTATTACAAACAGGATGCTGTTAAATGAGGCATGTTTATTTTGGGATATTATTTTAATGTAGTTGTGGCGTTATTAGCTGCCTGGTTCACTGACTGAAATAACACAGGACATGGAAGTAGTAAGATGTACATGACAGCTTTCAGAATGTGGTGACAGGTGAATCAATTCGAACATTAATTGTGCGTCTTTTCTTTTGTGTTGTTTAAAACAAAAAACAACAGAAAGCTGTGTTAATGTAGCTAACTGCTTCTGCTTATTGAGATACAAATCAAATAAACAAGCCATGTTGCTGAATGACTGCTATCTAAAAGGCAGAGGGTCTAAGGGATGCCAATCACAATAGAGACGATAGCAACTCTAAACTCCCTAATTTAGCAATGTATGATAGTGTTGCAATATTGATTGTTACACTGTAAATACGGGAAATGTAGATATTTGTTTTAAAGAAGAGCTTGAATTGATAAGCTGGGTGACAGACTTGTATCTGATAACCTTGCAGCTTGATACTTGATTTGCAACATTAAACATTATCATTGTATAGTTGTTTTTTTGACTGCTTTTACTTTCTGGTTCTAGTACGGAGGAAAGAATGTAATTTTGTTGAAAATATTAAAAAAAAGTTGAAACCCATACACTAAGTGGTATAAACACACATGTGCTAAATCTGGTAAGGCATAAGGCTTTATCAATAAGGAACTCATTTTGCAGCATAGCAATGATTTTAATGGACCTCAGATATCCTGAAGATTTAATATCGGCAGTGTTGAAAATTCTATGCCACTTCCATTCAATCAATACTTTAATTATCATTCTATTTCTGCCTTTGTGAATGTAGATTAAAATGCATAGGGGGAAGTAGGCAGAGCTGGCTTATGTGCAGTTCCCTGCCACTAACCCAAGAAGACACCTGGGTGTTTAATGATATTTTCAATATTTTTTATGAAAATTCAATAGGGTAATATATAAAAAAAAAAAGATAAAATATATGTAAAAAAACCAAACAAACAACAAAGTGAATAACACACCACAATGTGTCACTCTTCAATATAAATCACATACAGCACTGTACCCTTAGACTGCATCCAACTTGAGTATGATATTTAACAGAAAGTCTGATAATCTACAGCACGGTGGTACTATCATTAAACAGACTTATGCATATCCAGGGATCTTTTTAAAATAGTGTGCTGGTAACGTAACCAAATGTGTGTTATGTCTATATTTGTAATTAAAAGACACATTAAACTATGGAAATGAAAGATAACCAAATTATAATTACAAAGTTGCAGCTTTGGATTTTCTAGGATGTAACTGCACCTTTTATGCTTTTCTACTCAACTGCAAAACTAAAGAATGATCTACATCGGAGGCCACCAGGGGCAAGGCATGTTCATAAGCATAAAATCTCTGACGAATCACAATTTACCATCTAATGAAACCACATAAGATTAGTTAAGTCCTTAGAGGCGACAGTCTTCTATGCTACACCCTCTTCCATGAGAAATGTATGAGATCGTAAAAGCTGCTTGGGCAAAGCTAAAATCCCTCAGAGAAAGAATCCCACAAGGACAAATCCTTGTTTATCTCTAGCTTTGTTTTCTGTACAGATACAAAAAAAACTCTGGCCTTTTTTTGTTTCTTTCTTCTTCATATTTTAACAGCAGTGACTGTATATCAGTGCTATTTATTTCTCCTCAATGTAATTATTTTTATACAAATCACAAAAAACATAATTCTCAATATATAAATATAGAATTGAAGGCAGTTTTAATACTTATTTTAAGGGATTCTTATGATAACAACTATATAAATAACTGAGAAGAATGTATTAAGAATTAATAAGCAGTCAAGAATTTGGAAAAGACATAACAACAATACAAACAAATATTTATATATAATTTATTTAATATTCATATATATATTTATATATAATTTATTTAATATTCATATATATTTATATTAACTTATGCATTAAGTAGTAAGATTTCAAGTGCATACGGTACAGAGTATTATTTTTAATGATAATAAGAATAATTATTATTATAATAAAAAATAACTTACCTTCTGAACACTGCAAATGAGCCACTGCAAAAATCAGCCACCAGAAAGTCGGTAGTTTCCAAACAGAGCATGCCATTGTGCTTCCCTGGGATGGTTTCCACATGCTTGGTAATGATTGTAGTTATAAAAGTCCAGCCTTGCTGATTTTAATGATCTTCATCATTGATCTTCTCGTCTGAAAAGCAATCAATAGTTTTGGTCAGAAACAGGCTTAAATCATTTCTTCCTCCTCTAGTCCAATGTCCAGCGAAACACTGATTTCAAACAGGCTTTGGTGGTTGTTCCTGTTTTACAGAGTCCTGTAAGAATCCTGATTTAAAGAATCCTTAATCTTTCTTTTCAAGAGAAACAGATGCTTACATGTCCTGGTTCACACACTAAATACCCGAAAACACTTAGAATCTGCAAAAAGTCACAGGGATGGTTAGAAGGGTATCCAGTAATGGAAGCCAAGCGCTTGCCAACCATGAGTCTCAGTTTGGTGCACACACCTCCTAATGCTGAAAGTCCTGTCCCACAGACCATATAATTGAGGCAGCAATTCTGACAAAGATGTTCACATCACAAAAACAAACAAGCAAATGACTGAGCAGCATAAACTTCTTAAAAAGAATGAGCTCCCGCCCCCTCCCTATCACAGAAATAAGGCCCAATGCTCTCTCGGTCCATAAGAGCATCGATTGGCTGTCTTCATTTCCTTGTGGTGCCGTCAGAGTGAATGCAGAGCACACACGGACGAGGAAGCTATGGTTGAAATCTGATTCCTACTGGTGTGCTAAGGCATGCATTTCACACCGTCTCAACTGCCCTGCTTCTTCCAACTGTTTACATTGTCTCACTCTGCACCCACACTTCCCAAAGTTAAGCCATTATCACATTCGCATGGCAGAAAAGAGTTACTCTGGCAACACCCCACACAGGACATTTCCTTCTTAATTCAGCGCAAGAATCAGCCAAGACATATTTTCAAACACTCAACAATTATATGTTCATTGTGCGACTGTCACAGGTTTTTTTCTTAATGTGGGATGTGCGCAGAAAATAATGGCATGTCATAGAATCTAAATGAAGTACTTCTTCAGCCAGACAGTTTACTCTACTACAACCCTCCTTGATTTCCTTGTGTGTCTCTGTGACTTTTAAGAAAAAATATGCTATTCTTTCTCTTTTTTGCAAAAGCAATTGAATAAAAGAAAATTAATCTCAGACTTTGATGTAGCCAAAAAAGAAAAGGTGGCACTGCGTTTTCGTTATATTTCGGCTTCTCTACTCAAGTGCTCCACTTCTATAATCTACTGATTATTTTATAATGAACATAATCTGTGAATAAGAGCACTTCTTATATTGTTTTCTCTGCTTCAATGCAGGAAGATATATCTAGCTAAACAATAACCACTTTCAGCAAACATACGGGCACTGTATATTAGAAGACAAAGTTTGCAATTAAGTGTCGCTGCAATAAACTAATTTGGAATGAAATAACGCCTCACTGGAGACTACTCATCTTAGAGGTAGTTGAAAACAGAGGTTAACAGGGATAAAGTAAAATGAGAATGGGATTTGACCAAGGGCACTTCGTTTTATAATACATAATCATTTCCTTGTCTTCAGACAGCACAAATTGCATGCAATCGTGAACCCAAACACCAAAATGGAGACTGCAAACACATTCCCCATATTTGATTACCTTAATCTTAGCCTCAGCTTAAGGTTCAAGTCGCAAGATGCATTCATGTACAAAACAGAGACGAAAACAAATGAGACAAATGGATTATGAAAACACAATTACAAAATGTACTCTCAGCTACGAATCGCTTAGCAAGCTGGATTGTATTCTGAAATGTTGTTTTATTCACTTACAGCTGGAACCACAACCTCTACAGATTTAACTTATATTTTATGGACACAATTTTATCTAAATCCTTTGGTATCTGTCATGCTCCTATCAAAATATCAAAGTATATATTGTTTCAAATGTAAGAAAAAATACAAAAAGATAGAGAAGTAGGAAACGTATATGTTTACGGACTATGTTTTTTTTCCCCCCTTTCACCAGATTCTAACTTCCCGTTCTCGTTGACCTTCTTAGCTCCTCAAAACTATGTGGGTCAATTACTTCTGGCTACATTAGTCCTTGGTTTAATTTCAATCAGCACTGCAGTACTAAATGTAGCCCCAGCACCCCCTCCATTCTGGTACGCAAACTCTGAACAAATACCTACAGCAGCAATTGATACATTCTGCTGTATCTAGGAAACTGTTGGTTGCTCAAAAAAAAAAAAAAAACTGTTCATATGGATGGGTGTTCTGCAAATCAATGATAACAGTTATAAGCTGTAATATCTTTGTATCACACTGAGAATGTTTAACATGCTGATCATTTTAGACACCAAAGGGGAAGACTTAGGCAGTCTGTCTGACTCTGCCATTCTCCTCATTAAACATTGTAAGGTCTCCCTTCTCAGTTGGATACTTTTTTTTTTTTCTTAAGCCAGCAAGGAACTACTGATGATCATATAAACTGTTCTCTTTAATGGATTTTGACTGGATTTGATTAGACTTAAAATAAAGGTATTAGCACATTAGCCAAACATTTTTTTTTAAGTGTCGTTCAACTGTGCTGATAGATGCAAAAAAATTGTTACCTGCACATATATTTTCAATTTTAATGCTGGGTGAACAATAAAAGAAATAAAAGAAAACATGAATGTTTATCATTCAAAGGGGGTTTTCAAGGTATTCTTAACCCTTGTCATTCTCGCAAGCCTGCAGACACCCGTGTACTGTTTTATGAGAAATATCCCTCGTGCCTGAGGTCTATAAATGTCTAGCACAGATTGCTGAATGTCAACAGTCACAACATTGTTTTCAGGGAATAAGATATGGGTGCAGACAGATGTTCAAGGACCCTGAAAGATGGGCAGCCACAGGGGCTTTGGAATCTGAAGGGTTAAAGTGTATGCATACTTGATACTTAAGCTTTTTGGTGGAAAAAAAGGGGGGTGGGGGAGGGCAGGTTGGATTTATTATCAATGGTGGGAAAATCAATTAACAAAATTGATGTCTGTTATTACCCTGGTTGTTTCGAAAGACCAAAAGCTAGAGTCTACAGAAATGGAAGTGCTGAAGATGTAAGGACAGAAACTGACAAAATAGAGCACAGTTCTGTGAAAGTAGGAGGCTCTTTTGAAAGTATGTAAAGCAAACAGGCAGCTTTTCACAAACCTTGCGCTTGTACTTCTCAGGCTGGTGAGAGGCCAGCGAAAGAATGGAAGAAGAGCTGGCAATTCTACAGGGGGAGGATTGGATGAATAGGAAGGAGACAAGAGGAAGGAGCTGAAAAGAGAAGGGGTGGGGGGTGACTATAGAAGATTGACAGCCAGTGAGACTTGCTTGACCTCTGAATTAGCCCTAAAGCTTTTAACAGACAAAAAGAAAGAGTCGGAATCTTAATTTTTTAAAGACCATGTCAGAGAGGGAGGGGAAAAAAAGGAATGCAAAAATTTGAATGGAAAGACAACAAAAAAACAGCAATAGAGAAACAATTTCCATAATACACACAAAACAAAAGCACGCAGAAGTTAAAATACACATTGCGATGCGCTTCTGACACTTGCATTCCAAAGGACATCGAACGGTTCTGACTCTGAGGTATATACCGACAACTGACGGGTTATCCACATAATAGAAAGGGAAAGCTTCCCCTTCTCCAATAATCTCAGCATGACTTTCCCCGGATACACCGTCACTCTTCTATCAAACCTTCCAGGCCCCTGCATCTACAACCCAGGCATGCTGTATACAGCAATGACAACCCTGACAAGGCTTTCAGAAGATCCATTTTCCTTCAGGATGTTATGTCATTTCCTTGGATTTTTTCGGAGGTATAAAATTTTGCAAGCAGCGAGGAGAGAATTCATTTTCAGTTCGGGATAGACAAACGGCAGCCGCTACGATCAGATGTTCCCATTCCAGGGGGACAGATATGGCAGGGAACTGCCTGCAGCTGACTTACTACATTTTTACCACTGACATGTTTTATGACCTCTCCTCAGTTGGCAAAGGCAAAAGAAACGACAGCAAACAGAATGGTAGGAGTGAAGGCACTGTCTGACACTTGCAGCTGACAAAATGATCTAACTCTGGTCTTGCACAGAACTTGTGACCCTAACCGGGGGGTCATTCACTAACACAACTAGTGCACATTGTCAAGCTAGCTATTTCACATCTAGGGGAAATTGTATACATCAGTGACAAGATGCAACTTGGTACACGGCCATGTTTACCAAACCATGATACACCAAACCAAAAACAAATATAAACAGTGAAACTAAAATAAAATAAACTAAAATAAACAAAAGTATATGTCTGCTTTGGTGTCAGTTCCAAGACTAGACATTCATTACCAAATTAGGTTTCTTTGAGTGTGTAACTCCCACATAACTCATAACCACTTAATCACAAAATCATTAAAATGCTTCCAGACATTTGTATTAATCAATTATATAAGGATGAAAAAATGAGGAAAATGTTCAAACGTATCCTAAAAGACTGAAGGGAGAAATTCCAAATCATTGAACGCAAAATGTCACTGTAATCTTTTCACACAAAAAAGCTTCAAAAGCACGATTATGCATGAATACTTAGAAGTCCACAACTTGAATCACTCACTTGTGTATTTAAGCTATGCAATGTGAACAGATACATTTCTGTAAGAAAAAAAAGCTTTTCATTCAATGTTTGGTGCAAAGCTATCATGAGGAGGGCCTCACTGTCCAAACACGCTGTAGGTGTATTATTTGTATATATTAATGTTATCATTTTCTAGGTTCTGGCACAAGATTAGTTATAGATCTATTTACTTATTGGCAAACCTAAGCCTTTAAAAAATAAAAGATTAGCTACTAATGTTACCTTATTACCATGAAAATAAAGACAAGTTTAGAAAGTCTACTTCAGATTGAAAATTATGTATTTAACTATAATTTGATTATTCTTATTAAAGTGGTCTGCCATTTTACTCCATTGTTCTACGGCTGCACTGATAACTCTATTGAATGACACCTACCCTCCTTTCTTGGTCCTAAAACAGTACGCTGCCTCGTGATCTTCATACAGAAACAAGGCTGACACAGACAGAATACATTTGTAAGCTCAAGAGCCTTTCATTCATTGCTCTAAATGTGCCCCCCATAAATCATTGTTACTAGCCATTCAATTAATCGATTCTCGCATTCCCTCTTGGTCCAAACATATGGCTACTAAATGAAACAATAATGACCTAAGATCTGTCATACATCAGGGCATCAATAAGGGGTAGGCAAAGGTTAAAGAGAGATTTTTTTTTGGAAGACTCCAGTTAATTAAGCTTTTGATGAAAACAAAATGAATTCTGGGTTAATAAATATACAACAAGCTAAATAAGTGCTAAACAATATAGTTAGCTGACACTGACAGTAACCTTAAGAAATTAAAGTCCTACAGAACGGAAACTGATAGTCCTTAAAACAGGTTAATTATAAAGCTGTAGTAGAATAAAGGAGAGAATGGGCTTACACACTGTAATGCACATCAATAGAGTAAGAAAGGGGGGGTGAAGCTTCAGTGTTTGCAGTAATAAATACTCAAGATTACTACTTTAATTATGAGTGCCTTAATTATCACCATCATCAAAATAGACAGACCTGATGCCATTCAAACTTTTTGCAATTTAAAGTGACTAACCCAGTGAGGAGAATCAAGGAGTGAATAAGGGATAATGAAAAATAACAAAAACAAAAGATAAAAGCCTCTGAAACTAGCATCCTTACAATGGCTGAACTAATTTTGTAGGATGATGCAAATATGATCAAAATCAGCCATGAGTCAGACTTATTAGGGTTTTGATGTTTTTTGTTTTTTTTTCTCTCTCCCTCTCCTAAACCAAAAGGTTAAAAAGTCTAAGACATCTGGCATTAAATATTCAACTGCAGTAAACAAAGTCTTATTTCCCAGTAAAATGACAGTTCTGTCATTTAATACAAGAAATGGTTGTTGGTGTAAGTACTCTATATGGTCAGTAGAAGTTGAACAATCGTACAAACTAGTTTTCACCTGGCTAGAAGCAATTCTTGAAATGTCCGCCTTCTTAGTAATATTAGCTCTACGGTATAAATCCAGTTAAGACTGTATGAGGACTTTTCCTGTCTATCAATATTGCTTTAAACAAGACCGATTTGAAAAGGTTACAAAATTTTAATACGGGTGTTATACATTCTCAGCAATAATCCTGATGTTTTAGTGGAAGTGAAGTGGATTATCGCAAATGAAATTTGAAAATGTCATTTCCATTTACTGATAACACAAAACGATTCCTTTCAGGTCCCGGACGATAAGAGTAATTTTGCCACAGACGTAAACGGTGCCTTCACCCAGTGCTTCCCAGCTCAGGAATTAATAATAGGCTGACATTAATACTTGCAGATAAATAAGAAGGTCAAAAAAACGCAAGGACCACCGTTGCATAGGTATCTTACTGTGAGACTAGCTGCCAATCAAGTGCAATAACTTTTTACATAAGTCCTTGACATGGTTTACATTTTCCCCTTCAAACCCAACTGATATAAAATACCTGTGAAAATATGTTAGATATATGAGACTCTGAAATTAATTCTTGACAATAAAGGCAAGCAATGGATATACCTATTTCACAGTGTACAATATATACCTCTTTTATATGCATATTAGTAGACATACATATGTTTATTAATGATTTATTATAAGAGAGATGCAAATGTGGCCATATTCAGCCTACTATTCAGAATATGAATAACTATATAAAACATACAAATTAATACAGTTAAATAAAACATTTTTGATTGCACACTTCAAAAATAATTAGGGAAACTGAACAAAAACAAAACATATTCACAATTTAATTTAATGAAAATACTCATCCTGCAAATATATAGATGTGTGTGTACACACAAAAGTTAAATTATGAAGAGGGAAAAAATAACAATGAGTTTTGCAGAAATGTAATTAATTTGTACATAGTTTTGTTTTAATTAGTACAGAGATTTACAATTCTGCCAGTAATTATCTACAGCAATATTAATACAAAAATATATTATTTTGCAATTGAAGCCACTGTATATGTATTTATTTTGCATAAAGGATTCATTATAAAATATTTCATTATTTATTTTCAAACTTATTAACCTACACAGAAATGTGAAAATCGTAAGGTTGTTCAGGTGTAGCATGTATGAATGGCAATCTAATAAAAACATTAGATTAAAAAATATATAATAATTATAATAGTAATAATAATAATAATAATAATAATAATTAATTAATAGCAAGTAGCAAGTCCTTGTAATGCACCAATAATGAGATATTACAAATGAAACACAACAGGCCACTTTAATTACACTTTGTGAACCATATCATACTTCTGTCATACTTAATTTAATTAAATCATCACTCATTTCATGCAAAATATTTAACATATTTTATGCAAAACTAAATTCAAAAACAGAATTGGAGATTTAGATTTGAAACATAATTCTTTATCAAAGTTGCATTTCACTACCCAGACAGAACTCCTCCTTACATAATTTCCTGCGCTGCAAACAAAAAACAAATCCTAAATAATAAATTCAATGGGGCCACGTCTATCTGTTTATCCATTTTAAGGATTTGAGGGCCAAAATGACAAATTGTATTAATATGCTTTATACAACATTGGAACAATAGAAAAACAAATTGTGAAAAAAATATCAAGAATGAAAATAGAGGTGCACAGTGTTAACCACTGGGCCCTACTGAGCCTAAATTAGTCATAACACATCAGGAACTGTACACGAAGCAGTACGGTTGGCCTGACAAGTTCCCTGTATCTCATCTTCTCGATTTCAGCAGAACATATCACTGTTGCTTTCATTCATCTGCTGCATAAACAGAGCGGCAACTGAAACTAAGCGTGGACCTCTCAAAAGGCTTATGCACCAGTTTCCAAGGGCTATTGTCTGCAGATGCCGCGTGTTTACACACAGTGCTCCTCATACAGTCCTTACAGATATGTACTTAAATCAGTTTAAAGAGAATCGGGCTGAAATAGCACACCGCAATCTCCGTTGTGAAGCCGATCAGTCTCCTTTCATACATCTCTCCTGATTGAAGGCTGCTTCCTTTATTACAGCTCAGCGCGTGTGCATCCAAGCTAAGTGTGCTTAAAGGTGCACAACGAGAAGCAACTCTGTTCTCTGAACCTGCCCACCACCGCCCCCTTTTTAGCCCCGAGTCAGAGAACTATTCTAAGACTCTTGTGTGTCACATGTCAGAATACAGATGATTTATTAACACCTGCTTTCGGTCTTCATGGTCAGCAATTATGATCATTTATTTTTTTCTTCTGTCGTGAACCTTAAAAATGTGTTCATCTGAAATGGGCTTCAAAACTGCACGCACATAAACCCCATATGAAATCTGATTTACGGCTAAAAATGTTCCACACATCTCCTATCAAATTTCATGATTCATAGGGTTTTCTGAGCACAAGTGATTGCTAAATCTTTCCCCTTCCAAGACCAGAGTAAATATACTTTTTTAACTAAAAATCTCTCCATATTGTCTAACCTTTACGGCAAATTGTTTCAGTGGATAGGTGTGTAGTGTCTCATTAAAAAAAAAAGGATAAAACTATCAGCTGAAAGAGTAAAAAGCTTACTCTGTCCTTCTACCAAGAACCAGGGCATGAATAATTCATTATTCAACAGGATGATTAATTTTTAAGATAGCGGTTGGCAACACAAACCATGAAGACGGCACCGCAGAGCAAAGATGTGCAACAGCAGAGTTTGCAACTGAGCTGCGGGAAATAAATAAAAGGGGGATTTCAGTCACATTTCACAACTCCTTGCTCCCAAGGGACGAAGCATGTTGAAGTCATGTATGTAAAGTTCACACTGTGCCTGTCCCACACACACTAATTACTGGAGCAGCTCTTCTCGTTACCACAGCTCTCTTCCCATCTGTTGGGAATCACCAGGCCTGTTTTTCCGTCAATGCCCCTCAATTTGAAAGACCCCAATCTTGCTCAATCCATCCCAGCCAATCAGAAAGAGAACAATCACCGTAGACTAATTTACCCAAATCCAACAGACGCTGTCCAGTTTTGTGCCTCATCCTGTTAAAAAAAAAACACTGTGGCACAGTGAATACTAACTGGCAGCATTCAGGTTATTGGACTAGTACCACACTCTGGGTAGAGGTTTCACTGGATAAACCACCACAAACCACTTTTGGGAGGATTTCCCCATACTTTAGTACATCAGATCTCTCATTAAGATATACCTCATGTTTAAAAAGCAGAGCAACTAACCAGGAAGTGGAATGTGACGTGGGTTTAGTGCTGTATCCAAAGGCGGATATGATGCCACTTCCAAGTAGACTGTCCTGTAGTGACATTTTCCCTTAAATCACTGCAAATTGTAAAAACATACAGTTCTCCACTGAAATAAATAAATGAATAAGTGAATTCATATGAAAATGAACAAATAACTACCATTTGCATTCCCAAAAGTACTCGAATGACCTTAAACAAACTAAAAACAAAGTCACTACAGCCTATTTAATCAGAACGATTTCTCTGTGAATTATTCTGTATGATATCCAGTTCATTATGCGATTTCGTTGTGAATGCTAAGACATATTTGAGGATATTCTATCTAATCTATATAAAGTATACTTGCACCCAAGCCTTGATCGAGTTGAAATTGGACCCTGGCTTGAATCTATACAAGTCCATGCCGTGTGACATTGGCCAGAAACCTGCTTAGCGCTCCAAGGCCACAATAACAAGAATACGCCACTGTCTTTGTTCTGCTGTGCAGCTTTGGTTTCAGAATCCCCAGTCGCTTTCTTTGTGGAGCATTGCATGTGCACGTTCGAAAATAGCAAGGAAGAAAAAACAGGAATAGCTATTTTAGGCTTAAAATAAGAGAGGGCAGGCATAAGATGTGCAGAATCTGTTTAAGAAACAAGCTGAAGCTGGAAGAAGCCAAGTTCAATTAGATCCTGTTTATTACATGTGATGCTTGCCTCCCGAAGGTCCGGGAGCGCAGGTCACTTGATAGAACTTCCTCCTGTGCTTAACCAGTATCGTTACATGTTCATTAACATGTGTTAACCACCAGTGCTGCTGGAGTTATTGTGATGCGAATGGCTTCGGATTGGCTCATTTAGCAAGTCAGCTGGGATTAAATGCAGGCTGCTGGGCCTGATGTGTGTTGCTGTTGACTCGTTCTATTGTTATCAGTGGTGAGAGCCAATTGTTTTAAGACAAAACTAGGCACTTTCGCATTAAGGAATTTTCTGTTACAGGAAATCAGTAATGCTGTGCATCTGCCTATGTATAAAAACAAACTAGAACAAATAACACAATAGCCTTTTGCTTTTCTCTTCAAACACTGTTAAGCAAAATGTCAAACATGTACCTAAGGTGAAAAATGCAATGTGATGATTAAATAAAACAATGTGGAAGTCAAAATATTTTAGTTACACCCATTATAACCGCTATATATATTTACACACACACACACACACACACCAATATTTCAAAGCTCTGTCCAAATCTCCCACCCCCCCATGTGTCTTGATGTTATTGAGAGGTGGCATTTAAGTTTTTTTTTTCTTTTTTCTGGGACAGGGCCAGTTATGCAAAACACCCGCTCTTTCATGTTGTAGCACTCTCCCCTGAACCATGAATCTTTTCAAGAATCAGAGACTCGCAGTGACAAAATGGGCTAATGCAAATGGATGACTTGGGAACGTTATCGTCTCCCACCACCCAGAGCAGGACAGCAGATATAGTAATCACAACCCCTGCGTCCCATGTATGTTTAAGGATGCATGCTCCTCTGCGATAACTCCACAAACAATTCAAAATAATAGAACCAAAGTTTGTATATTCACAAGACACACAGTACGATGTGCCAAGTGTCAGTAATAATTTGTGGCTGAACATTTTATCATTACTGAAACCAGGCCCTTTTTTTTTGGTGTCAAGGGAATTTAAATCCCCCTGCAAATACAGAAAGGTGACTTAGTCTGTGCACTATGAAATGATGAAATTACTGTTTGGGTCATACCTTTCACCTGCTGCTGGAAACCAGAGCAATGATAAAAGATTTACATGCAAATCTTTCACCCAGTAATGCTTCTGCAGTGTAATTGCTCCAGATAATATTCTTACTATATTATTAAAAAATATACAGTACAGAATCTCAATATAAATATGCAACTGAGTACAGATAATACAGAAGCATGCTGGGAGGAGGTACAATTTATATTGTCATTGGGGACAATCATTTCTTAAGGACAGTCTTCCTGAGATATGTAGTTAAATGTTTATTGCATTCAGAAGCCATTTAGAGGCACACATTTTCAGACTGTCCAAGATCACCCTGTTACGTGACTACCTTAGGTTTAGCAAAGATAATTGGTTAAACCGGATCGACTAAATCAAATTAATAAAAGGATCTCAAGACAGAAAAGGGAGCTCTTCAAATTGATCTGTCTGAGTCCATCAGCATCCTTCTCCAGTAATACGTCAGATAATAATAACTGAAAATAATATTATGACGATAAACGTGCTGTTTCTTTCTATACAAAGACACCAAACATATTCTTTCAAGGCCCTCAATACTGAGAGACATATGTACAATATAGAAAAATACAATATTTTAACTTTTATACATATGTGAATGAAATAGAAGACGACTACTACTACTACTAATAATAATGTATTATTATTAATACTGTTATTATCATTATTATTTAAAACTACAGCCAACATTATGAGCCAAGCATGTTAGACACTTTCTACAGTATACAGAAATGAAGACCAGCTTATGACTTTTCAGATCACATCCTCAGCTATTTAGCAGAAAACTCCTCACAAAATGTTAATGTCTTTATTATTCTTTACCTTTAGCAGAAAAGTTAATTTACCACTCAATATTAAATTCATTAGCACAGTATATTGATCAACATATGCACATACAGCTTTATTAATAGTATTCAGAGCAGTTTTATTTAATAATTGAATCAAATAATTGTAAAATGAATTAGTATTGTTGTAAAATCTATCAGAGATCTTTTTTTCCACCCTGAAAAAGTAGGTCTTGTGAATAGGTCTGAAAAGTGTGAACCAGAAGCACGAACATAAAACAAACAAAAAAACAGCATTCTGCAACCACTTCAACCTGAGCCATAAAGTGTCATCCTGTACTGGAGTTTATTTCACAGGCTCCCCCTACAGGCCCGATCTGAGGAAAGGGTTAAGACTGAGAAGATCCTTGACATTTAAAAAAAACGACGAAGAAATTGCATGTCATTCCTCTGTTTTATATACTCAAGTGTACCAGCTAATACTGACATTTGTCCCAGTTAGACAGCGGTGATATTGGCACTGGACTACGCAGACTGATTTGTTTTGCTCATATGTTGCTTTATCAAACAGATCATCCCAAAGAGCAATCCACATATTACAGATCCCTTCACAGCTCCAACTAAACAAATAAGGCTGTATTTACAATATAGATAAAAAGCGTGGTTTCCCCTTAGGCTGGAACCATTATAACTGTACTATCAATTAAAAATAGCTTTGAATGCATAAACAAACGTCGTGCCACGCAAAATCAGAACAGCCCAGCGAGTAAAAAACACGGTCAGAAACTTTGACTAGGTGTGTGAGCTCATCTATTTATGGCGATGCTAATGCACTGAAAAGAGAAGCACTATTTTAAAGCTGCACCATTTTTTGTTTCCTTGTCTACCAGTGAAAGTTCACCAACACCGAAGGGTCTGGCTCCGGCTTTGCTAATTGAGCGAGGGCTATGGGGCGAACAACAGGAAGATCTTTTGAATCTTAGTCCCCCCTCCCAACAAGAAAAAAAGAGTCTGAATCCAGTTAGATGTTATCAGGCACAACAAAGCAACTATTAGAAGCTTTGAACAGTTTTCTTTAGTTTTTTTTTTTTCAACAGTGGCTCCTTAGCTGCCCCCAGGCTTGCAAGAATTATTTCTGATGGTAATGGGTGTTGGAGTGGTATCCTGTCAGTTTGGTCCAGACACACTAGTAATCAGCTTGAGGTGCCGAATGATGAAAATGCCATAAGCGCTCAGCACAGCTCGGCAAGGACAAAAAATGCAAAACCTATTATGCTTCTTTTTAGTTTTTTTTTTTTTTTTAACAGGATGGCACAATGGCTTTCCTTTCACAATGTTTCACCAAACAGAACAGCATGTCGGTGTACAGCTTTTCTTGGGGGTGGTGGGGGGAGCAGTGCAGTGTTTTGTATTGTTAAATAATGCATTGAGATGTGTGAGCAAATATCATATTTTTTTAAAACGCACCAATCTCAAAATGAGTGCCAGTCCTTTGTTTGTGGATCTGCCTTGCAATCGCTGTTCAGACCAACTAATGGAAATATAGAAGATGCTGTTGGGCGGTTATAGGTTTCTCTCTGGAAATGTCACAAAAATGTAAATAAATATTAAAAATGATTTATCACCTTTTTTTTTGGTTATATAATAGTAGTTTTGCATAGTTTATACATTATAGCAAATGCTGTACATTAACAATATTTTCTAAACTGTATCTATATGAAGACGGTGGTAGGTGGGTGATCGTAATTAAAAAGATTAAATAACTGTATCTGAGGTTTACATGGTTAAATGAATAAATAATATTCATGTATGTTATGTTAAAGCCATTAGCACTCACATTGCAAGTAATTACATTTTACATCTTTTTTTTTTTTTTTTTAATGACACCAAAACATAACTGAAAATGGATTTAAAAATGTCAAGGTTATTATGTCCTCCAAACCTCTGCTTTGTGACCTTGTGGCGACAAAGTGGGACTTTGTACAACAACAAAAACAACAAAGTACAACAGTCTATTTTACATAATCAAAAATAAAAAAAACATTCAAAATGTTAATGCTTTTGATAATAAAAAAAAAATCAAATTCTAAAATCACTTAAAACTTTAAAAATCTTAAAGTGTTAAAGAAAACCAAAACACCGAATCAAAGTAAACGTGCATTAAATTAATCAAAAAATAATAATTTGTGATTAAATGGCAAACTGCCAAACCAACAAAATTTAACAAAAACAGTCAAGTGCTTTGATAATTAATGGAAAATGCATCAGATCATCAAAAACTGAATCAAAACAATCTGATGCATTTAAAAGAAAAATAACGGTCAATGCATTTGACAAATAAAAAAAATCAAAACCATTAAATCATTCAAAAACAACAAAAAAAACAGTGCTATTTAAAAACAATTATTTTTGTAAAATTGTTTTTAAAAAACAATCATTTATCAGTAAAAGAGTAAAAGCACTTGAATTCAGGCTCCAGCAGGGGGAGTATCCTTTCCCGGAGGTGGGGTCCCATCATGGGATTTTAAGCTCCCCTAGATCTTGAATTTTCCAGTTCTTTAAGGCTTCCTCCTTACCCCTCTGGTGGATCTCCAGATTGACATGATCTTGTACTAGGACCATGCCCCTCCATGCAATGATTTAGCAACAGAGGAAGCAAGAACTTCACAAAATGAACAGCCCTAAATTACTGCCAGTCGGAAGGCAGCGCGGTGAAGCCACTGCTCCAAGGATCCCAGAAGGACCCTCAGATTAAACGGACAGGTCCTGAGACTCCTGCTCCCAATTTTTAAATAAAAGAGAGTAGGTCTTAATCCCAGGGCGTAAATGTTCATGTTAATAATGTGCTCCTAACAGATCGTGCAAGCCAACGACAAAACCAACAGGGGCCTGTTTTGCCCGACACACGTTTTCTTGTCAACCTGTGATTAATGCTGTGCTCTGTAGAGGGAGACATTACATCCGGGCTCAAACAGAACTAAATTTCACCCCAAGGGCAGGAATCTGATTTAAACATCTCTATTTGGAGTGACATTTGTCCTCTGTTTTCAAGCCGTTTCCACAGAAATTCCTGGGAGTTGACTCCTGTGACCCATGAGCAGCCCATTGCTTCTGGCTTGTCATATTTCTGCTCCTCATGGTGGGATCAGCAGAGCCGAGTGAATTGAGTGTGATGCCTCCCTTCACTTGTTTCGCAGAGACAACAGCAGGTGCAGCGCCGCCAGTTGCTGTGTTTTTACTGGCCCTCGCAGTAGACAAGATTAATATCGCAGATGTAGTTATTCAACTTAATGGTTTATGCCCCGTCTTCAACAAGGCTTTCTTTGTGCAAACTGCAAAGATCTCCCTCTGGTGCAAATTCCAACTTTCTCTTAATATGACACAGAGGAGCCCATGTCATCCAATGTGGTTCAATAGCACAGTTTGTGTCTTTAACACACGTTTTTAACCATTGGGTTAAATAGTGCTCCAGTATTAAGCTGTGTAACTTTGCAAATCAGTAAGTAAGACCTCCCTAGATGCAGGGGAAATAAATTAATAAACATGCAAATGCAGAATAGCTTGAAAGATCTTAATAACAAGTTCTGTTGATTTCTATTTATTTTATACATTAAAATCCTTCTTTTTTTTTTTCTTTCTTCAGCAACCTTGGTAATTGAACAAATCAGCACAAATCTGCAGGGACTGTGATAATCACTGCATTTCGCATTAAACCAACTACAAATGGTGACTGCATTAGTTTATCAAAGCACATTTCTTTTGTAATTATAAGCAAATTGTATTTAAGTTTGCTATGTGCCTCCAAAGAAATCAATGGTGTTTCGCTGTAGGCTGCACTTTACCTGCAGGTGGTAGTCATTGTGTGGACCTTTAATAGTGCGTAGCCTTCTTTATTATTATGCTTTGGAAATAATTCTTTTGTAAATAACATGCCTGTGTGGATGAACTGCTCCAAGGCTTGATGCAATAAACCTTGATGAAAACACAATCATTATATGTGCATATTTCACCTACCCTAATGGTCTCAAAGTCTCAATTTGGATGGTGAGATAATGTTCAGAGTATTTTCAAGTGAAGGATTAACCTGACCATAGTTATTTTTGAAGCAGTATCACACCCCTGGTTTGAACACACACACACACACGCATACACATATATTGTGTATATGTATATAAAAAGATAATGCTTTGCTTTAATCTGCTGAAAGACATTCTGAGAACATTGACTGTTCAAAGTCCTGCAGTAGTCATGAACCTGTCAATGCAAAGGACTTGCAATGCCAAATAACCAAATCAAGCTCAGTTTTAACCTGAGGGAAGGTATCAGGACGACATTCAAAGCAAACCTCACCAGTAATAACAATCATAGTAAATGAAATAAGAGAAACAAGTAGTCTGTTCAGAGCCCAGCCACAGCCGCCGTATTAAAAGGAAACTGCATTCCTTTAGCTCATCTCAGGTGATTCACCTGTCTGTAAATTCCAAATGGAATAAGAGTGGTATCGTGTTATAACAATTTACAGATTATCTGAAACACACCACTACTTTTTGTCCAATGACTCACAGGACGGATGAGTCAAAATTGAGTCAGACAAGGTAATCCATATGAATTACGATTTATACTAATTACTTTTTTGTATTTGATCAAACAGCAGCATGAGGAAGACAAATATTGACATACCAAAAATCATCAAAAACCAAAAAATTGATTTGGTCCATTTTACTTGCTTTGGAGTACAGAAAATGTATTTATAGAAATTGTATTAAGATGGTGTATATATATGGTGGTATATATATATACACACTAGCTCAATGTATTTTCTCTATATATGATTATGAATTGTAATTTCTAAATGCAATTTATATGATATTTATAATCTAAAGAGTATGTGACCTTGTACAGCTAAGGTTATCATTCATGCATACATATTTCCAATAATTTGATGCCAATCTTCAATAAGAACAATATTCACTGTATTTGCAGCATATCCAGCTTCTAATAAATTGCCAGCCATGTGGTTTGAAGTACACCAATAAAAATACAAAAATGCAACTGTGTTTTTGTACTTACCCTACGCGGAACAAGAAAACCTCACAATGTGTTTTTTTTGCCAAGGACAATAGCCTTTTCTGGTTATGAAGAATCGCCAAACAAAACTTCCCTACACCGTAGCTAAATCACACTTCCGTCCTTTGAAAACAGAATCGTAGTCCGAGCCACTTAAAGCGCAGACAGAGGTAGCTCCACTATAACTCTGCAGAGATGTAACACGTCCTCGGGCAGATGACTGCAGATCTTCAGACAGTGAGCCAGGCCAGTCTTTCGGCAGCCATAGCTGGTGTGCAATAACTGGTGTTTATTTTAAGCCTTGCCTAGAAGACTTCTTTCTATGACACCGAAATGGAATATTTCCCCCAACACTGAGGCAGCTGCACAATGAGAGCACATGTCCTGTTCATAAAAACAACAAACAAACACACAAACAAACAACAACGAAGAGAGAACTTTGACTATTTTTCAAATATTAATAAAAATATTCACACATCTCATTAGCTGAATAATTCAAGTTTTTAAATTTTTACCTCTGTCCTCTTCTTGCATTCATTATTTCACATATGATATAATTTATGTCTGTTGATAACAAGGAAATATTTACAATTAAAAAAAAAAATATATATATATATATATATATATATATATAATAAAAAGTATATTTACAAAAAGTAATTTAAAACAGTTTAAGCATGGAGTGATCAGTGGTCAGTATAAAATTACCATATATTAGTTAAATTAGAGAATACAGAGAATAGAGAATTAAACAAAGCCATTTTCAACAAAAACTAAACGAGAAGCAAAAATATGTACTTATCATTCACGTAAATCGTCAAGACATTTTAGCTGAAATTAATTATTACACATTGTACAGACAGTATACTGCCAGTATAGTCATGTATATGTATTTTCCCAATGCACAATTCAGTCAACACTTCACCAAATTCAATGACCTATTTACATATAAAGCTTTGTTAGATTCATTGATTTATAATGAGGAAAAACATGCCTTGAATATTATTACAACACCCCCATCACAAATCCCCTATCCCCCATTCTCAATAGCTGTCTTTCTTCTGGATGTATCTGGATGAGTTGTAGCTCATGGAAATGACAGCTCTTTGGTGTGAAATATGCTTTCGGGGCAATCCGGACATTTCACAGGTGAGTGCTAATCTTCCGAAATATGTAAATATGATCTTAAACTATCCATCACATGGGATTAATGTCTACCATAATACATATTTAATTTTTTTTGTTACCTCTATCAACACACACATGTATTTCCAGGTGTGACTTACTGCTGTGTTTATTGTTCATCTTTCTCTTCATATCTCTGCCACATACTGAAGAAAAGGCTGTGACTAATAGAAACATCTTTAAATATCACAGACTACTCTTACTTAAACTAGGTATTTTTCCTACAGGCATTTAACGTGTCTGGTTTTGCATTTTAGATTAAGCTACATTGTGTAAAAGCTTTGGGTTGACATTAATTCTGGAGAAACCCATTTTAAACCCACCTCGCTGAAGACAATCATTTAAAAAGTATAAATACACATTTTTACGGTCATTTTCTTGGTCATATAAACCCTGAAATGAACCTTTTTTAATTCTTGTCACATGTCATTAATGTCCCGATAGGAAATTAATATAGCACACAGGAAGTTTCTTTTGCTATTTAAAGAGGTGGGGATATCCCTGCTGCTAAGCAAGCCCTTGGCAAAAAGTGGAAACAAATGTTTCATGAAATGGCTCTGAGGAAACACCCATGCCCCCAGTGTTTTACTGATTGCTAATTGTAAAACAGCAGTCATAAAAGCAGCATTTTGGCCCACCAAAGACCTTCTCGGCGGATGTATTACATCAAATTTGCCGTAGCCGTTTTAGAAGGCTTGTTTACTCTCTTTGATGGAGGGCAGTTATCTTCACAGCTTGGTTCCTAAACTTAGTGGAAAGAGGAAAGCTCCCAGCAAGAATTTGTCAATTGAAACACACACACACCAAAAAATATAGACCTTCAAACATAGATACACACACAGATATACATATATATTTATATATATATATATATATATATTTGATTTGCATCCTCCACCTCCTAAGCACAATATCGTTCTCTCCAATAAGACATATCTGCTCCTTATTGTTTATTTCCTGTCATTGTGTATAAAAGACAGCTGACAAATTAACCTGCCGTGATTGAGAATGTCAGTTGAAGCACTCCTCGTAACTCTTTAATTTTTCCGTAAGTGCTTCAATTTGATCACATCTGTATACAGAAAATATTCCACTCACCTCATTATATACTATCCAGGGTTTTGTCAAATTCATGTCCTGCGTGGTGTGAATATAAGTGCGGTACTTCCAGGGCAATCTGCAGATTATCCCTAATAGCACAATGGCTAATGTGCTTTCTTTACAGCACTCTGAATTCAGTGCAGCCTAGTTAACAGCGACCTAAGTGTGATAATGGCAATTACGTCGATATGTGGTCCTCTGACACTACAAAAAGCTTCTTCTATAGACTACTGATGACACTGGTGGAAGACATTTGCTAGGAATTTACTTCAATCCCCTGGATTCAGAGTTTGACAGACAATTTAAACCTCCCTCCACCCACAGAAAGAAAAAAAAAAAAAAAAAACACAAATAAATAAATAAAAAAACACCTGAACTTCAACACTCAAATTTAAACTTGAATTCATGATAGGAATCCATTATTTCTGTCATTCGCATCACAGATGTTCAGTTAGGGTGTATACGCAAATATCCATTTAAGATCAGCAGACATCCATTTTAGCTAAACGTTCTGCCTTCATAGCTGTATTCATGATGATTTTGATAAAAGTCTACGTTAATTGCATAACTTTTACTGTATCGATTTTTATCAAATTTATCAAACAGTTAATTACCAAAGTATCTTAAGGTTACTTTCAAACTGTAATCTTACATGTAAATGACAAAACTTAAATAAATAGAATACAATAAAATATCCATCCACACTACTTTAAATTAAACTCTGTCTGAGCCAGAGTCACAGTCAGTAACCATGTACTCCCTACAACAAAACCACACTAAAAACTCATATTTGCATTTTATTTCCTAAATCCTTGTTAGGCCACACTGGAGTATTGATTTGTAAATGGAAATGAAAAGAGGAGCACAGTTGCCTTTCACACACAGATAAACAACAGCTGCAGTTCACAGAAAATAAATACGTTATCCATCTTGGCATTCAGCAGGTTACATTTCTCTTATAAAAAGTGATATATATTTGTTTGAGCCATACCCCAACAAAATTATGTGACTGACTGGAAACAAACAACGTGAATTCATATATGCTGCTTTAAGCCCTGTTTCAGTAAAACTGTATTGAAAGAGACCATGAGAGACCAGTACAACTACTATAAAAAGACTGAAAAACTGCACAGACAATTACTTTTTTTCTCTCTTCAAAAGCTAAACTGATGACCAAAGTATCTTAGTTGATTTCATCGCATAAATTCTGAAGAGCTCAGCAATGAAGTTAGAAAGGAAAAAAATATTTCTCATTAATAAACATATTAATATCTATTAAGATCACAGATTTATTTTCCACATTGTTACATTGTTAGACTGGTGGCTTATAACAAAATAAAATAAAATACTACTTCTTTTTTTTTTTGATTCATTATTATTTAACTGCTGGGCAGTGTAATTCAAGCAAAATATATACATTTCAATTAAATTCCTTATTAAGCTGAATTTTGTATTCTTGACTTGATAATAAAGTGTACAATTCTTTCAAGCACACATTAGCTGCTCTTTATATTGGTTTCATACATTCCTTGGGAGGGGAGATACATAACTGAGTAAGTCCAACTAAGAAAATAAATGCAATGTTTTGCCGTTTTGAAGTCCAAAGAATGTGTCCACATGAGGGATAGTACTGATGGGAAGCAATAGATAGTTGCAAAGCATGATTCCACAGAAATACTAAAACTGTATACTATAAGTCCCGCTTTTGCCCCTTCACGATCTCCCTCACCCTTTCGGCCTCAGCCTAAACAAATGGGTGATGGCCTGAAGTTTTCTCAATTGAGCTTGAGCTGTGACTACTTTGATATGCTAATCGAAGCCTTCAAACACTAAGAATTCGCACTTGCATTAATTCAAACAATTTGCGCAGAATGATGTGAAATGGCACCTCTTTTAAGGGAAACAGAACAAAAGGAGTGAATCACAGTGTGGCCAAAGAAATCAAACAACAGAACATTTGTTCTGCTGAATTCCTCCCTTCAACTCAGATGCAACACATATAAAAAAATACTTTTGTTGTTTGGAAGAAATTTAAAATACATTTGCCACTATATTATATAGAGAAACAACTTAAAAAAAAAGTAAAACATTTCACTATATTGCCTTTCTCCACAGCGGACAAAAGGAAATTTAAGAGAGATTTGTATTGGTAAAACTAAACTCTAACAGGATATCATATTCATAGAAATGATTCAGACAATTATCTTCACAAGGAAAATTGTAATTAAGATGTTTCCGTGTGAGTGAGAAAAAATACAAACTTTCTCCATTAGGAAAGGCATATTCAGATTTCAAATTACACATGTAAAGAAATGTTTTATAAACTTTCTAAGTAGTATTAAGTTTAAATTATATTTATGTTCAGTAGTAAAAATGCAATTAATTTTATCAACTGCAAAACCTTTTGATTCAACAAGAACACGAGGTGTATTAACATTTCTCAATTATTTTGCTAAAAACAAAGCATTATCAGAGAAATCTGTATACATTTGAATATTTATATATATTTTCCTCCACACACCCATTGATTGATACTATGTATTAAGAAAAAAAAAAAAAGCACACACGCACACACAAAAACAGGATATAGCTACATTTTTTCTTGTATAGGGAAAATTACACAGCAACAGATAGAAGCCACTACATATGTGTTTCATTCAGGACAAATGCAGAGAGGAATTCTTGTGTGCCACTCACATCAAGCATTACATTATACAAAGGCCTAGGAGTCGTCATGTATGCTTGCTGTAGAAGAAGAGTAACATGGTACGAGAGCTAAATTTATCCTTTCAAATAATCGACTTTGTAGATCAATTCAAATACATCATTCTGCTCTTGGACATTGGGAGGCAGCTTATTACCGACCCTTTATGATGATCATGCCAAATGGAACATTCATCAATTGGGATTAGTATTATTCTTTTTCACTGCTTTTTTTTTTTCACGGGTTTAAGCGTGCTTGACATGAAATGCTGAGATATTGGTAAATAATACATGTGCAGTAAAATGATCTAATTTTTCTACCGCGACGCACACTCTGGCATTACAGCACATTCCAACAAGCTGTGACCTATGCTGGGTTTTAATAGAGAACAGTTAAAGGTGAAGGAGAAATAGATTTGGTTCTGAGCATTGGAGATTAACACAGTTACATTAACAGAATGAAGGAGGGGGGAATATATCAAAATAATAATGACGATTTTACTCTGCCAACATATGGCCAATATTCATCTGCCTGATTCCTCAAATCTTTCTGTAGAGAACTGCAGCCTAGGCCCTGAATATTCAATGGCTCTAAAACGGAGAGCCTTTTAATCTTCTTTGCTCTTTTAAACAGGCAACCACACGCATGCACACATACACACACGCAGGCAGACACAGACGCACATACTAAGTCCAGACAGATGCATCTGCCTGCAACACATCAGGACATTTCAGAAAACCACCCTTATTCCGTAGACCCATTCCTGTTCTAACTTTAAAAACATAAATTCCAATTAAATTGTGCTTTACTAGTTCTGGTTCATATGAAAGCCCCCACCCCCACCCCCCCCCCACCTCTTTCTAATCGTTTCCATTCATTCAAACTCTGAAAGACGGCAGCCTGGCAAATCAGTCCACATCTGGTTGTGTTTTGATTAACCATTTTTCAATTAACCATGGCACCCCTTGGATCAGTTTAATTACTTCAAACAGACCAGTTCTGTTCTTTTAAAACATAATTCATGTTGAAATCTGCTTATTGTTTCTTTTATCTGTTGCAAATTCTTCTAGTCGTGCAGCTCCCAGACAGTTTGTTTACTACCAGGGCTACTTAAATATACACCTTTTGAGTATGATAAATGGGTTGAGGAGGGCATATTTGTGGGTAAAGGAAACCAGGAGAATCCACAATCAGCTTTTCATGGCATTGCTATGGAGTTGCTGGACTTTGCCCCAAAAGTTAAAGGCACGCTAAAACCCTCTCCCTAATTGGAGACGCAACACAGGCACAAACACAAACCAAATGGTGACACAAAGGAAAAAGAGAGAAAGAGGACTGAATCGTGTTCTTACCTTTTGGGAAAAACAGTCACATGGAGTATTTTGGGGAAGGCAAATTCAGTCAGACAATGAAACTAAGTCAAAAGCAGGCAGGCTTGTAATAGGAACTCCTCTGCAGCCCAGTGCACAGCAGGCAGCGTCAAGGCAAGCTCTGCAGTTCTGATGCATGCTCCACTTATCTGGGATAGATAGTGCTTTATCAGGCAGCAGGTCTCTCCTGAAGTCCACACATTCCCGCAGACTGGACACACTGCTCCATGTTGGGCTTCTTGCAGAAATTGAAGAACAGTCCTTTTTATGGTGGATTGTTTTTTCTTTTCTTCTCCCCTCTGGCAGACAATAAATTGAAGGAAAAAAAAAAACAGCACACACAAAAGAGGGGCTAAAGCACACCAGCCGAATACAGAGATAGAGAGGAGGGAGGGGGGGGAAGCTATCAAAAAAGGAGAGCTCTGATCAGCTCCAATCTGAAATGCATATAGAGAACCCTCTCCACTGGCTTTTCAGTGTGCTGATGTCAATCCACTCTGCATCTCTCCGGGGTGATAGTGCGGCCTTAAGCGTGACTGCTGAGTTTCGAGCTCCTGGCGTCTGAGAAGATCCTGCTCACAGCACTGAGACTGGCTTGAGACGGAAGAACGAGAGCCCAGTAAACAGTGCCAGTGCAGAGAATTGTATGCAGGCTCCCTTCTGCATGAGCTAGCTGTGAATGGGCTGCTGCCAAGACCTGACATGGAGTCTCCACCAGGCATGGGCTTGGAGTTTCCCTATTGCTCAAGCTCTGTCTAGAGCAACTAATCATGTAAACATATTATCATGTACAGCAAGACTAAATCTCCGCTGCTTTTTAGCCCCGGCTGTCGCAAAAGAAGATTACAGACAACTGAGCACAAATGTGAGGCAGATTATCTATAAATATATGCCACTATTGGCCATTTTCCACTCCATTTGAACTGCTGCTTGCCCTGCTTTTGGGTTTCAGAAGCTCAATCCTTTTCACAGTAGGCAGTCCAGCCTGCTCAACCAATGACTGAAGACCTATTCTTACAGTAACACTGGAGAGCTTCAAAAAGAGAGAGAGGGAGAGAGGGAGTGAGAGAGAGAGAAGACGACGAAGGAAAATAAAAAAAAGAAGAGTAGTCCCCCCTCTTTCTCCAGCTGGACTCAATAAATACAGAAGAGAAACATTGCAGCAATGCTGGGAGGAAAACCGAGCCGCCACAGAGGAGCTGTGGCTCCGACAATCACTGACTGATGAATTTGTCATCACTCGTTCCAGGCAGAGATTATCATTTATTTTTCCTGCACTCTGAGAGATTGCAGAAAAGTACAGCGTATCTCTCGGTCTGCTAAAAAGTTCTCGGCTGGAGGTTTTTCTTTTCTTTCTTTAAACTGTGGCTGCAAAGTCCAAGAAATCATTTGATCTCTGTAGGGACTTATTATTTCTATTTCCCCTTTTTAGTCTATAATTTGGGAAACTTGAGTCATATCTTTTGCAGTCTACATATTTTATTTCTCTTTCTTTTTAAAAGCCATCAGAAGCAGCAATTATTGTTTGCAAACTCAAATTAAAACAAATGAGTTATGTTGTAATCTTAAACACTAAACATTTGTTTGCTTCTTAATACTAATATTAGAGGGGAAACAAACATTGTATATATGTAATCATTTTAATGTATTTATTTAAATATTTTTCTATTGTCGGAGGATTAACACCCTGACTCCAATGTTTATATGTCCAAGAAAAATACTAGGTCAAAAAGCTAGTATAGACCTGGCTCCAATAAAGGGCTACTTGAAACTGCTAAGGGGAAATGTGAATTTAAGTACATTTTACCAGGTGAAGGTGAGGGGATGAGTGGGGCATACTTGTGTTTTCATAAGCATAATTTTACATAATCATAGATCTCTTTTTTCTTCATAATAAGAGAAAACAGATGTAATAAAGGTCATCCAATGGCAGAAATTCATATTTTGAGAAATAATGTTTATGTATAAGTACTACCGAAAGTAAAAACACATGTGGTTTCTTTAAACTGACCTTTAAGGGCTAAAACCTTTGTATGTATAATTCATACACGCTTTTATTCTTTCAAATATCAATTGGTAACCACTCAGAGAAACCATTTTCTTTTGATTAAATGCAAATTTCTAACAATGCAAGGCAGCAAATATTGAGCATTTGGGACTTCTTGATTAGTGCTTTACATATGCACTGAAAGCAGACAAAAATATAAAATTCTGGTGTATTGCAAGGAAATGTCCACAAATGTCTATATTGGTATATTCATGGATTTTAACTAGCAATTTAAGATTTGTTTTTAATGACAGCTATTCCAATTATATTTTTTATTATGAAAAATTGATAATTTAAACTGTAATAGAATATATCACTAACATAAATTTCTCTCTATTGTACATACATTTTTTTTTTATCAATAATGTTTGATACTTGAAATGAAGATAAATGTCATATGTATATACACCCTTCAAACCAGTAATTCAAACCAGTATTTTCTGCTACAGTGAAAAATGCCCTTTTTCTTATTACCACAGTTGAATTTAATTTCAATATCTGTAAAACAATTACATTTGAAGTCTATATCTCTCTAAAACAATAAATACATTGGAACTGCAAAACACAGGAGATAGAAAACAAAGCCGTCAACTACATTCAGCTGTAGTGTATCCATGTGCTTTTTGTTTTTTTTTAACAACATGACTGTGTCCTCAATTAGTTAATAAACTTTACCATATATAAAATGTATGGGGAGATGAATTTGGAATTGCAGGTGGAAAGAAACTCATTGTACTTGCAAATAAAATATATATATTCTCTCCTCTACTTTGAAAACACAGGTTCCATTTGCTTTATGTTAAATCATTTTCTAACCAGTCGTGACAATTCTACTTCAAATAAACAGAAGGAATGCATTACCTCAGTGGCTAGTAAAGATTGATGGCCATCAAACACTTTAACCAGACTTATTTTTCAAACTGTTGAAACCCATGTTTTCAATTTACATTTCTCCTGGAAAATCACTTGCATTGGTTTCATTCAACAAAATTGTGAATTATTTTTATTTCCTTGTGTTTCTTTTTTCTTCTTCTTTCTCACACAAACCTATTTCCAACTCCAGGCCAGGGACAAACCCCTCATAGGAATGCAAGCCATATTAACACACCTTCACAGAACAAAAAACTTCTGTCAGGAAACAAAGGCAAGCGTTGAGATAAATATAAATTCCTTTAGCTGGTGTTTGTTTGTCTAGTTTTTAAATCTGCAGACCACGGATTCTTTGAATTAAAACGGGGGGGGGATATGAATAATAATTGAAAAAGGCGACAGGAGGGATTCCATGGGTGCATACTTTCAGTTAAAAAAAATATCCAAAAGCATTAGTTCAAATGGGAAACGCTAAGAAGAAGATTTTCTGAGACCTAAACCTTAGTGAAAGTCAATACTACATTTTTTTATCCTCATCTGAAGCCACTTAAAATTCCCACCAAAAGGTTACACTCAGAAGTAACACTAATTGTCCTATGTGCAAAATATTTGAAAATATGTTTCAATTAACATGAAATATGTGAGAACTTCCTTCAGTCACTAGCTGGGTTAACATATCAGTCACTGTTCTGAGCTGTCAAGCTAAACCACCGAAACCCACCCCCCAAAAAAACACTTACAGACCGAAAATGTTGCAACATTAACCCGAGTCGCACTCATTATGTTTTTGGGCAGCTCCTTCAATGATCACTTTGATTTCTGGAAACCTTGGCGCACCAAGGTACAGAGGAGGGAATGCCAGCAGGTTCATTCTGCTTTTGCCAGTGAAAGAAGAAGAAAAAAAAAATATATATATATATATATATATATATTCTCCAGCTGTTCTGAGCACACTTGCTCCTGACAGAAATTAATAATGTTTTTTCTCCCCTCTCTGAACTTATTAGTTTAAGGCGTAACTGATATGCAGGGGACTGAGCATGCAAATGTAAATGGTAAATGTCTGCCTTCAAAAAAGCCCCCCGTGCCCCAAATTTAATACAAAAATGCAAAAATACTAAGCAAGTCCAAGTCCCCCTTTTTTTAAGCAACAGAAATATCATTAATGTGTAATTGATGTACCTGCACCAGGCCTTTTATTTATTTGTATTTTTTTAACTGATCACTGACACCATTTCTTATAGAAAACATTTACAGAAAACAATAAAACGTTGTAGGTAAGTAGAACAACGTTTTGAACATGTGTTTTGTATTAGTGTAGGTAGTAGTGTAAAATTATGGTCTAATTTCCTTGATGATTTCCCTCGCATGTAATTAATGTAAGAAGGAGAATAGGAACATGTATCCCATCAGGTTACAACCAAAGTAACATAATTACTATTCATGTGGCTTGGGGTAAAACCAGAATTTGACGCTTTGACCTTTATTTGTACATTTCTATTCACCTTTAATGGAAATGTTCACAGTACACAAACCAAATGACGTATACTTAATTTCAGGAATGTTAACTGTTTTATTTAATACTGTACCTTAATCTCCAGGCTTAGTGGTTGTTTTGCTGAATCAGTTTCATACGCAACCAATACTTGATAATGCAGTTATGGGTGGATCTGAGGTACAATAACTTCCTGGCATATAAATGCAATTGGTTTCACTACACATGAAAATTCACAATTCAATTGAAAGGAAATGCAATTTTTGAAGGTAGTTGCCATTAAGAGAGGTTGTAAAGATTATATCATTTGTAAGAGTGCTGCTAGTCTATGTGTAGTCCTTTTCCCTCTCAGCTGAGATTTTACTTAAAAGCATTAAGCCACTCCATGGGTAACTGTCTGTGAAAAATTAGGGCCCAAATATTGACCTTTTAGTGATGCACCTGGTCAATCAAAGTATGCCAAAGGCTCTTATCAGCACAGCAGTCTTTTGGAGCTTTTAGTTTTATTATACATCATTATAAGCCTTTGCTAAAGCCATCAATAAAGTTTTAATACTTGACCGTGCCCACTGCACTCACAAAATCCAAGCTAAAACCAACATTATAGATACATTAGCTTTAATCTGACATCTAAACCCAAAAACAACCAATCAAACAACCAATCAAACAAACAAACAAACACTGAGAAACCTGAGTTTTCTCCAGTCTCAAATTCCATTCAGCTGGTTGTCCAATACATTTATAAGGCACAGAGAAAGGCAAGAGTTTAATTTATTTTCTAAATAACCCCAATAAACAAGTAGCAGATAAACAATATGACAATATATCTAAAATGACAGATGCTTCATACGTAGAATATACAAGCGATACTTGATTAATTAAGACAGTAATTTATCACCGACTGCTCAGGGTTTGTAAACAAGAAATAAGTGTTGAGAAAATGAGTATAAAGCATAGCATGTTTCAGTTTCAAAATACTGATTTTACATAAATATATATACACACTTTAAAATGGTGCACAGAAATAATACAGTACAAGCACTGGCACAGTTGCAAGGACTAGGCTATTTACTGTATACAAATCAACAATGCCTTGTGTAGCACAATACTTCAGAGTGCGTTTAATAATGTTTGTTTATTCACATAGATATTGACATTGATAGTCACAGTTGTTTGTCAGTATGCATGCAATGAAAATGGGACTCGTCCTTTGTTCGGCAAAATCTGATAAACCTTGCTCATTACATTTTGTACTGTTCTGATAAATAAGCAGGGTATACAAAAATCAAAGTCATTATGTTTTATTCTGTCAAGAGAAAAAAATATAATTGCTTACCATAGGAAGTTAAATTTGGCCTTTTAAACAGTGTGTCACATGCTGAAAATGTACAACACACAACAATTAACCTGACCTCCTGATCAATACAGTATTATGCATCAGACTATCTTAAGCCATTTTAGATCAATAGGAAAGCATTCAAAGATATTTTTTTTTCTTTGCTTATTCCATCAACAAACCAGGGCTATTCAGATGCACTTTTGCAGGCTGATTCTGAATGGAAACACATTTGCTATAATAAACTGGAATAACATATGTTATTATGTTTTAAAACTTGTGAAGTCCTGCTGATATCTTTACGCAAATAATAATAATTCAAAACAAAAGTTTAACTGAATTAACCAGTCCCCTCGAGGGGCACACAGTATCAGATTTCCAAGTCTAAATTTCAGTGAAATAGTTATCCTCTATTTAAAAATGTTAACGTGTCCACGTATTTTCCTAGGAACCTGTACTTACAGCCATTTCAACAGACAGGAAGTCATTTTTAAACAAAAAACAAAAAAATGTTCAGGGTTTTACATCAGATCAAATCAGAAAAACTAGGTACTAGAAGCCCGCATCGGTCTCTGGCTTTCACAACTGTCAAATAACCTGACTTTAAAAAGAACAAGCTTTATAAACAAATCATTCCAACAAATGTCCCATGATGTAAACACAGAAGTACCCCATTTCAGTTTCATAAACTGTGTGCTTTACATCTGGTCCGCACTAGAATACAATGTCTGTGTAACTCTGGTCTTTCTCTTTCTTTTGTCAAGAGCTAGATTACATGAAAGAGAAATTACTACACTGCCGAAACTCTAACAAGAAAATAAATGTAAGGGCTGATCCATTTAAACAAGGCTTCAACAACTCTGTAGCCAGTGTTTACGTAGTTGATTTTCTTTTTTTTTTCCGCCAAAGTAGCATGTTGAAGTGTAAAACAAAATAATTATCTGTGCTTTGACTCTTGTGAAACTACCTAAATCAGGGAATGCACACTGTTTATGAAACTTTCATTGAGAACCAGATTATTAGGAAATCCACGTTTCATTTTGTCTGGTATGTCCCTGCCTCGATTTATTGTTCTGTAGGCAAGGTGTAAAATTCATATTCGGATGCTCTTTGCTTAAGCCTGTGAGCAGTTGCCAAATGGAAACAGATGTGTAGCGCTGGAGTCCAATCAAATAGTTGATATATGGTGGCCTGTAATATGGTTCAGCAGAGGGCAACAGTTCTAATTTGCTTCACTTTACAAAGATCTGCTCTGGTTTGTGTAAATGCAGACACGTTTCTTTAAACAAAAGCAAAAGCACGCAAATTCTTTGTAAAACCCAATATACTTCGTTCAAGCCTTATAATAAATAAAAAGAACACCACATTTTACTTTTACGGATGTTAAACTATTTAGAAACTACTATTTAGAAAAATACTTTAAAGACACACTTTTTCTAACCATATTTTAAATGAGAAACCACAATCGTATTGCCAATCGTGAACTGCTGACAGTAATTCTAAAAGGATAACAAATATTCATCCACTGATGTTAGCCCAAGCAGGCTAGATTAGGTTACATGTTTTAGACATATTTAGCACATTTTGTGAGGGTAAACAGTATTACCAGTAAAGGAAATACTATTTTTTCACAGATCGAGTTTCTATAATTCCTAGTCAGGGATTGGTGGCATCTTGTCAGTAAGGCAGTTCAATTCAATTCTGTGGCTGAAACAACAATTTACACAACAGAACCACCAGTCAGAAAAAATGGGAGCGTGAATGCCAACCTGGTCTTCATTATGAGGTGAGTGTTACCATTTAAAATGTGATGAAAAGAGGGGAAAGTGACAGAAAAAGCATCAAGACTATTCTTCAGGATGCTTGACATATTCTAGCCCACAGCCACCAGCAATACCGAAAAACCCTCAGGTCTCACAAAATGTCTGCTTTTCACTTCCAAACAACAATTAGAGGGCTGTGCGCGGGCAGGATCAAAATGAAAGACATTAGGCATCCCAGAAAGTGAACTCTATTTGGGTAACTCTAATAAGACATTACTTAATTGAGCAAGTCTGCCACCCATTCCCTTAGTGTTGGTATGCATCTCTTTAAAAATTGCAGTTAGTTTTGGTTTTTTCTTTTTCTTTATTTGCAAGCAGTCCCTCTTTTAAAGTAGAAATGTATGTGCAAGGGGGGGAACCTAATCAGCTAGAATTATGGTAATTTAGCAGCTTACTTTTTTTCTGTAGGGGTGAGGGTTGATTTTTTGAAGATCAAGCTTAACCAAATTCCTATCTGCGGTCTTAGGAATACACTGCAAGTCTTGACCTTGTAAGCTATGCAATCTTTTCGGAAACAAATCAGCGCTGTCTTCTCCTGAATAGATGAGATTTGAATAGCTGAACCTCGAGTGGATGATCACAAATAGAACTGGAGCATCTAAGTTGGCAAAGTGCCCAACAGGATTCCAAAGCTAGGGGATACGGGCCGGCCAATCACGGAGAATAAGCTACCTCGTTTTTACAAGGACGTGCCTCCACAATGGAGATGTGGCACAGAAGACACACAATGTACTCAACTACCTGAGTAAAGAATGAGAAGTTTTCATTTATCAGGATAATCTAGTGCTGATAATTAGTGCTCCAAGTGAACTCCCTCTTGTAAGAGAAGAAAAACCCATCAATTGTTTTTGCTAATTAAGATGAATATTATCCCCATGAAGTGAACCAAAAACTTGTATGACATCAGAAATCCCCTAAGAGATCAGTAATCTTCAAGAATAATTGCCTCAGTTTTTAATTGAGGGAAAAAATAATTCTTCTTCTGCCATACATAATTGTAGATGCACTATCCCCCATCTAATTGTGTATTCCTATTAATTTTACTAATTTAAAAGTAACTTCCATGTGGTCATATAAAAGACTCCAATTATAAAACTTTTAAATACATATTGCTTATTTCCATAAAACATTATTGCTCTAAATATATTTCAGTGACTGTTCAGCAATGCATAAAAAGAGCTAGCAAATTAAATCAATACTATCACCGACTCAAAACTAATTTTAACAAACTGACAATTACTGGATCTCAAGGGACTGCTGTGAATGTTTCGAAGAACCTGCATTTGCTCCCAAGCCTGAACTCTGCCTTTTTAGAGATTTTTATGCATTGCACAGACTTTTTCCAGTCTCTCACATAGTCTGCTACACCAGTACTAATACAGACAAATACATCAGAAGTAAAAGCACATTTGCAGGGAAGAAATTGCACATATCCGATGCTTAAAACTGCCTTTTTCTCTGGCCAAATTGGGCTGACAGAAATCTTTCCAATTCAATCAGATAGTTTCGTTGATTAGTCCTGTACCTCTTGGCATCGACTAGTGCAGATGAATACATTGGAAAAAGAAAATACAGACAATGTTGCTTTCCGAGGGCAAACGAAGTAAATTATTCTTCTGTCCAAGTTTCAAGGGAGATATTCGCAATCATTCCTAATTACTGAAGCATGCGAACGGTGGGGAGCAGCGATGGTAAGAAGGATGTCAGTGCCCTCAGTTTCCTGGATTGTGTTACACAAAAGAAAACTTGTTGATGCTTTGGGCTTAAATTTGCAAACGTTGGTTCAAGTAACCCTTTTTTCTCATTTTTCTCAACCAAATTCGTTTATTTTGTTTGTATGTTTCACATATCTAGTTTGATTTTTGTGTCTGTATGGGAAAATGCATTTTTTATTTGTAGTTGTTCTACACAGACTCTGAAATCTGGCACGGCAAAAGAGATGCTTGACTAACCTGGGCAGATTATTCCCACAGTGGGGAAGATGACAGTCCACACACACTGTTCAATGCCAAGATCAGTCACAGGGTATTGTCAAAGCTCACCCCCCCCCCCAGTTTCATTAACACAGACAGACCTAGGCGCTGAGCAACATCACAAGGGACAAGTAGCACAACTGTACAGCTCTGATATTTTCCCACCCCCCCATTTATTTTATTTGATAGTTGTCCCTGTCGTGTTGAAATGTGTCTTAAAAAATACACTGACAATCCATCTCAGATATCCTTTATGGGGTAAATTTGTGACATTTCAGGTAAGCTGGAATAAAGACCATAAGTAGCTGATTGTCATGTGACTTTTGCTATGCAAGCACCAAACTATATACTTTCCTTTTCATAAACAAAAACAGGGCTAGTTTATGCTGTGGCAGCTTTTCATTCCTTTACAAAGACCAGGCACAATCTCTATGTATTCTGTGAACAACACAACACACCATGTTAGAACAGAAGCCTCCACTGGTATAACAGTAATTCCCCAATGTAAATAACACTTGTTTCTATGCTGCATTATTTACATACAGAAGACAACAGCCTGGCGGGTAATTTGCTTTGTTTGTTTAACACGGAACAACAAAGCCGCAGAAAAATAACACGTTTATGAATTGCTTGACCCCGGAGGTCGGAGTTTATCAAGGATGTAGCCCATCTGGTTGTTTTCAGCACGTCTTCAACACAGGTTAAATAGTCTAGGTCAAACACCATGATAAATGTTCGACCCATGCATGGTTTCTGGTAAAGGGTGCAAAGGGCATATACGATACGTTTCAAATATTATTTTTTAAAATCATCAACTTTAAGAGTCTCTTTAACAGAAATATAGGATATTTTACCTATTATTGATTTTAGTTCATTTCGGTGGTAATTAAAATAAGTTTGGAAAAGCTGCAAATCCAAACGTATTTACTTGCCAAAAGGAAAGTAGCTGCAGATTCCACAGTGCTGGTAATTTTACATGTACACAGTCTGGTTGTTTAAAATAAAAAAATAAAAACAAACAGACAATTAAAATCTAAAGTTTGTTTATCGTTGTATGGAGAAAACTATTTCTGAAACGTTACACTTCACCCACAGTACTTGTAAAAGCATCAAACGGTTTCCAGATTAATTTGAAAATGCTACCATCTGTCAATGGCTTATTAGAGTAACCCTACACAACAATCTGGGCAACATTTTACAAATGGATGGTTTACTATTTTTCTTATCTGACTCAAGAAATTCAGGTCTCAGCTGAAAGCTTTGTGTTGTGACAACAATGGGAACCTAGGAAAAACAAACATACAGATCATTACCATTGAAAAAATGAAACCGAAGACCTGAACAACAGAAAAGAACAAAAAAAAAAGATGTTATCTACACAGAAACCAAATCCTATAAAGGCTGCATCTTCTGCTTCTTTCACAGCTTCTACGAATATAGGGTTCATTTGGCTAGCAATGTGGAGTGGAAACTGGCACTAAATTACAAAAGTGCATGCAGAGACATGAACATCAACTGTTCTTCATAAATGTTAGAGAAGATGAAAGGGATTACGTGAGGACCTCTGTTTTTGCTTCAGCTTGATCCATTGATCAAATCTGAATCAAATTTAAGAACTACAGTGTTTTTAGCACTTCATCAAGATACAGCAAAAGTATCTAAAGCATTTACTTAACATAGATTTCGCTCTTACACCCCCTTTTTAAGCAATTAGCACAGAAGTAATGATGTCAGATGTAAGTATTTTTATTCATGTAACGCCAGCCTTAGTGATCAACTTCCGAATTGATCGGGACATGTTTGAAGTTTGTGCTGCTTCATTTGATCTGGAGTCAGAAGGATGTAAATAATCCATAATTTATGCAGTTTTTATTTTTGAATTTATGTGTCAAATATCAAATGTGAGCACGCTGGCATCATGTTCTGTGTACTAATCAAGTGGAAAGATGCAGATATTTGATTGGGTTTAATTGCTATTTTAATCCTACAATAGCAGCCCACATTGAATGTCAATGTTTTTTTTTTCACTCCAAATTTTTCATTGACAGAACATAAATGTAATTTCACCAGTGACAGTGATAAATTATTGTCCTGTGGCTTTTAGTGATGACTAGATTGTTTTTTTTTTCATAGCAAAAGCACTCCAGGAAAAGGAAATGACTGATGACACTGACTGAGGGGATATTATGATATCTCTCAGACTCTTTTTAATTTGTTTATATGTTTGGCAATACAAACACACTCAAATATACACCCACCAACCCACCCACACACACACAAAATGGTAATATATATAATATGTCCACTCCTAGTATATAAAATCTGCAAAACATGACACGCATACACACATTTTTATCTTATATTGTTATATGTCTCAAATTTAACCTATTTTTTAGCGGTCCTTCATAATAAACGATACATTGCTGAATATCTTAGGAAAGGTAGTTTTTCCATATTGTGGAATTCCATCTAATTTCGTTTAATAATGCCATTGTGTGTCCCTGACAGTACATACAATTACATGTCCTGCTTCATTACTTACTCACATAATATCATATTTTTTTCTTTATCTTATTATAGTTCCTGAAGAGGGCACTACTTTCTAGAAATTACTGTTGCTTCAAATGATACTCAGCCCACAGCCTACACTAGTGCATGCTCAAAACGATGGGCCTAGCATCGATAGGATAGACACCAGCTCCCAAGGTAAAAAGAGTATTAGATTAAACTCATTTTTTGGCAGACAAGACCATGGTCAGTGCTGCATTTGATTATTATTATTTTTAATGGAAAATTTAAATGATCTACCTGAAGCTATGAAGTATATATGGATGGGAGAGGAAAGTGACCAACAATGATTTCTCCACAAGGGATCTTTTGTTTTGTTTTTTAAATCTTTAATATCGTGGTCGGCTTCTATCGTCAAACCGACTGACTGTCAAAACTACTAAAGGGGCGAGATTTAATTAACTCACTTCTTGAACATTTCATCTCAATTGCTATGGCAACATTTAGTTTCCTCACCAGCAATGCATACTTTAATCAGATATTTATCCCCTTGCTGCTCCACACACTCACAGCAGCAGAAGCACTGGTGGTGAGAATTTACAGCCAAGCCCTGATCTCTCTGATAATAACTCCCTGTGATTTAGTGCTTACTTTTTTTATCCACACACAAGCAGAGGGGATGGGACCCTGTTGACAAGGATGGGAGCTCCTCTAAGCCTGCTAGTTAACTGAATATTTTAATACATTATTCTTCTGATATCCCAGAAACTGTCAAGTTCCATTGAAGATAATGAAGCTCACTGACTGCAAGTATCACAATCTTTATTATCTGCAGATTATCCTTCACCTTAGATCTTTTGAGATGCCCTCGAAATATATATCGAACATCCGCGGCTCCTGTGGCAGAAACAAGGACAGGTCTCGGAAGCCCTTTCTCTGGACTCTTTGGTAGAAGATCCAGGCAAGTGTTTCCTTAAGATTGTCTTGGCAGATTCAAAGAGCAAAACAAAAAACAAAACAAGAGAAAAATAAAGAAAAACAGCAGTGGGAGTTTCCCAGCAGCTCTCTAGGTGGTAAAGAGCGATCTGCCTGCATTCTTGTGTGCCTCACAATTAAGACCTCCGAAAGATGGAGGTGAATCTGGTCATGTGGTCAGAGTGGAGACAACAGTAAGCAGCTCAGGCCAGGACAAAGGGTCAAGTCGCTGGAATGGACTCATTAAGTCACAGCTGTTGTGCGAGGGACAAAGGGTGGGTATGGCACACCAAATCAGCCCAGAAAAGTAAGCTACAATTGGAAGCTAATACCTAAGGCTGAACAGAGGGTGGACAACTGTGTGGGAGTCTGTTTAGGAGGTTATATACAAATCATGCAATCTACAACTGATAATTGTGAACATGGCACTAACGATTTATTACTCATAATTTTTCTAAATGTTGGTGCAGTTTATTTGTTTAAAGTGTGGGAATCCAAATAAAGTCAGCTGTTATCTGCACAGAGAAAGATAGCTTGCTGAAGCTGAAGGATCTCCCTCCCTTTTTCTTGCAACGTGATTAAAGAAGAGAGATATTAAAAAAAGCCAAAACCGAAGAAAAGTGCTGCGTTTTCAAGGGTTAAACCACATGAGATATGCAGCTCAGAGATACCCCACAGTCTCTCCATAATGAAGATTCTCATTTTCATTTCTATAAGCCCTTTTGAGTCACTTTCCATAGCTAAACCAAGATAATTGGTTTTTCAGCTAATTTTGAGACCGTTTAATAATACCTCCTACCAGTCGTTTCATGTAAACACAGCTAGAGGAAACGTCTTGGGTAATGCAAAGTGACCTCTGCATGGTTTGGAGCTCAGAATCATACAAATCATACTTTTGCATACAAAGGAAAGCCCCGCTGTTTGGGTTTTAAGACTGCCATGCCAACCCCATTGGAGAAGATTGGATTAGAGGGCCAGCTGACTGTGCCGTTGAGTCTTGGTTCACCAGTTGGGATTTCTATGTAAATTCTATTACAGTTCATGGTTCCTGACATAATCCAATGGGTATGAAGCCGTCAGAGAATTTCCTTGTCAGCAAAACAATAAAAAAAAAGAACCAACAGCTTGATGGATCTGAATCTATCCTTTTAGGCATTGCAGCAGCGTATAGAAATGGACTAGAGAGTTGTCACCCTCCATGTCACAGAATGGAAACCTTTTTTTTTTTTTTATTCCTCTAGACCAATTTGTTCCGGTCTCTCTTTGTTTCTCCTCCTCCCTTTCCCTATTAGTTGGGGGACTTACGTGTGCTGTGTGGTGTACCGGAAGCAAACTCAACCAGTAATGAAACATTGACCTGGATAAATAATGACAGAAAAAAATACGTGTTGGTATACTGCTGGCTATCAAGTTAACTTACATGTTTGATGAAATACAAATGGACCCTATTTTTGCTGATGTTATTGCAGTTAGGTGCAGTTTTATTTACAATTTATATTACATCAATCATGAAATTAATAACCTCAATATACATATATATGACACATAACGGGTTCTAGACATTCCAGACAGAAATTCTTTTCAGAAAATTAACATTGGTCATTTCATTGGAATACTTATTTTTATATTTCTTTGTCCAGAGTTTATTCCACATTGTCTGAGATCATGACTGCTCTTCACTGCCTTGAAACTGCAGTTGTCATTCGGTGGTTTCTTCACTATTTCAAAATTACATGCACCTGGACTTAACTGAACTCTGCAGACACCTTAACTGTCATTTCCAATTATACCCGATAAATACTGGTATATTTTACGTCTAACTACACATAAATTAAGGTTAGAATACAATCTAGAATAACTGAGCTTGAAGTATAGTGGCATATCAAATCTGAATTGCAGATTTACTTAAAAGGCTAAATGTTATACTTTTATTTTCTTTAGTTCTTGCTTAGCCTCTAATGTTATTTTTGTGATGCTATGATGTTAAATGTACTTGGATTTCATTCTATCTAACTAACCCACCTGAAGCCTTGAAAAGATTTCTCACTGCAAAATGTGAGGAATTGAGGTGGCAAAGCCTTACATATTTGTCAATGTATATAAGTGTTTGCATTATATTAGCACAGCACACGCTACTGTCTATAATACTTCATCAGTTGCTTTCAGAGAATGGTGCAATGCTGTTATGTCTTTCCGCAAGTCTTTCTCACCATCCTTTTTTTTATATTTATTTTATGCCTGAGCAGGAAGTAAAGATAGTAAAATTTAAAAATAATTGACATATTGCAAGCATTGCAAGACACAAAGTAGGTTATGCAACTACTTATAAAGGAGATACTGGTATCAAGAAAATAAAGATAATATAAACATCTCCTTATAGGTAGCTGACAAGTTTAATTAAACTGAAGCAGCCTTGTTAGTTTTTTATAAACACATTAAGAAATAGATTAATTAATTAAATGAATAATGGATGTATTAATTAACCAAACTCAACACCTGCTTTTGATTTAAGGTGAGCAACAAAATTATGGCCATAGCTATCATAACTATAATTTACAAAATATATAATTAAACATTTTCTGGCATTTATTGTCTGTTTACTGATCCATGGTTACATGTTTTGTGAAGATTAACACCAACCCCAGACATATTGTTTCTTGTATTTTACATTATTTAAATCTGTAATATTTCAAGTCATCATTAAAGTGAGACTTGTGACATCTGACCCGGGCAGTTTTCTAGGTAGTTTGAGTTACAGTGGATTTTATTTCAAATATATTATATATATAAAAAACACAATAATAGAAAATTAATTGGGCTGTTCCAATACATATGCATGTTAATATCATAGGCAGTGACTCACCTTAAACCCCAAATGTGTGATGTAAGACAAAACACAGACATACACACGTATATATATGTTCCAGTTTTTCAACATCTGTATTCAGTAATTCTTAATAACAAATGGATAACTGAGATATAGGAAGAGATCTTGAGGGTGGCAGCTGCAAATTCCCCCTTTGCTTTATTGTAGCTCAGCACCGTGCAGTAGTGTAGCAATTGTCGGACATCTCAAGTTAGCCTCTTTCTATTAGATAAGCAGACAAACCCCATCCCCCATCACAGAGTTACTGCCATCGAGAGTTAAACTAAAGCCACTGAAACGAGCTGTTAATCCCAGGACTGTATCCTAGCTCTCCCCCGGTTACACACACTGCTCTCCATATAAAACAAAATGTCCCAGCACTACAGAAGACTGAATTAATACACATTTTCCCTCAGAATTCAAATCTTGATCTGAAAATGTCACGTGCTAACCTTTAAAAAAAAAAAAAGAGAGAGCGCGTGCAACGTAATTACTTTGGAAAAATTGCTTTTGTAGACTATTACGAAACATACTTCGATTCATGGCTCCAATACCAAAGCTATGACTCCTTCATTGCTGTTTAATTGCACTGGAGATATGTTTCAGTGTAATTTCCTTTAATGCTGAATTGGTACTCTACAATATTGAATGCACTCAAAAAACAGTGTGCAGCTGGATTCTAAAAGGCTTTTTAAAGGTCAAGTAATAATAATACAATCTCCCTCTCTATATATATACTCTTGATTGACTTTAACTAAAAGTTGATCAAGCCAGAAAATGCAGGTGTAACTAAAATACTCCCCTTACAGATACATATAAAACTAATATACACTAATATTATCAGAAATATTGGACACAGAGAATGTTTATTTTGTGCTCCCTTAACCGTTTGGTCAGAAACTCGGATCATTATCATACTGGAAAGTGTAACTTTTGTGTTTGAGACCAACCTACAGCTTTTTGACACAAAGCGAAAAATATCTCTATGCTTCACAGTACATGTAACGTTCTTCTCGATGTAAGCTTTACTTTTCTTGAATCAAATATACCACTGTATCATAATAAGAGGCTGGAATTCACCAAAAAGCATGTGCATTACTCTCAGGCGATCGGGACCTTGTTTTGACGTCAGAAGGAATGGGAGATGTGTTTTGCATTGTGACTCTTTGGCATTCTCTGATGCGCTGAGCTCTTCTTAGAATTAAGAGATGAATGGGTTCCCAAATATACCAGGATGTTTTAGCCAATAAAATGGACAACCTCAGTCAAGAAGCTCAAGCTTGCTTGGTTGAAATTTCAATTCAAAACGACCATCCAAGTCTACGACCAAATGGTTAAGGAAGCACAAAATCAATGTTCCTGATTGATCGCAATCTCCAGACCTCAATCCAACGGGAAATGTATATATACACTATATATGTATATACATGTTGTGATCAGCAGTCCACAAACTCACAAGCTCAAGTCATGGGACCCAGAGGAGCTGTAGACGTTCTGCATGAAGGAATGGTTCGATATCCCTCCTGAGAAGTTGATTAATCTTTATAAAGGCTACAGGAAGTGCCTCTTCAATGTTATCAAAGTTAAAGTGGAATCACAAAATACTGACAACCAGGGTATACTGTGTAAAAGATGCTGTGTATGGTTTCCGTGCCATTTTAGTAAGTAAGGATGATTTCTGGTGATGCACACAGGTCACATCCCCAGTTTTCCCTTAGCACACACTCGTCTCTACATATTTAACATGACAGAACTTTTCTACACCCCCACAATGCCATTACTGCACCATTAAAACTGCAAGAATGCCAGATCAAGACAACCCCTCCCAAGAAAAGTGACGGAGAAAAGAGTGTAATTTTCCACTTTGCCTTCCTTCAGAGGGAACAAAGAAATTAGTTATTTGCAGATGGCTCACGTGGTAATTATCGGAAATAACAATGTCAAGAAATGAATGCTGTTCCTTCACAGTCTGCCGGCCAGACTTCTGCGTCATTTGAGGTTACAGGACAAGGATCGGATTAACAGAGTGAAGAACTATGGATAAAGCAAATACATGACTGGATAAATTCATATATAAACAAACACAAATGAATAAATATCCTGCACACTGTATCATTTTGACATAAAATGAACACACTTAGAAGCTGCACTGCTGTTGTTTGCCAAGCCATTACCCAAAATGAAAGTTTTTGCCGGTGTTTTGACGGCTGCTTGCCTGCACTATGTCAATTAGGCAGTGAGGAAACAAACTACTCTAAACAACAACAAATAATAACAAGAATGGAGACCAAACACCCGGACAGGATGCGTGTCAAGATACCATTACTGGATAGACAGATAAACAGAGTCTAGATAAGATAAAGGCTGCTGTGGAAAGAAGACAGCTTTCAGAGATTGACACAGTCTAATAATGTGCCAATTCTGGGGGCCTAAAACAATTAATGGCATAGTTTATATACTAGCTTGTCTTTTTTTGTCCTTCATGAATATGGAAGATATTCCAAACCAAAATAAAAATAAATAAATACATGTGGAACGAAATGTATAAATGAGAAAATAAGAAACACATAAATTACTTTGAAACTTCAGAAAAAATAGCGGACGTACAGTGAAATGTAAAGGAAATTGTAAAACTAAATGCAATAGCAGGAATGTAAATACACTGGAAAAGGCAGTGCAATTTGACACGTTTAAATGTTTAAGGCAAAGTGGTGATATAGAAATAAATCAATTAAAAAACAATTAATTAATTGTTAATGATCAATGAATATTTGATCGATACATAAAACAAACATTCCTTGATACTGAAAATCTATTCTAGCTATTCATCTTTATAAATACCTTTTTTGGTATATCAATATTGAAAAACACAGTAAGTAATCATTCAGGAATGAAACTAAAGCATATGAAAGGTTTTACAAAAGAGATTGTTATCCTCATAATCCCTTGTGTATTGTTGTAATGTTTTGCTGCCACACATTTGGAAACACTGCAGGTGTATCACCAAGAGGCAAATGGTTGGGAAGGCTTTCGAGATCTACAGTACTAGACAGTCTAAACTCATTCATTTTAGATATATATATATAAATGTGTGTGTTGTTGTTTTTTGGTTTTCTTTCTTTCAGTTTTGGTCACTGTTATTAAATTTTTTTATGCATTTAACAAATGTTTTTTCTTAGAGTATAATACCCATTTACCCCAAAAATGTGTGTCACATTCTACACATCTGACAACAAACAGTGCGGTAAAACTCTCTTTAAAAAGAAATGTCAATCTTCCCTTTCACATGCCAGTGCGGATGTTAATGGAGTGTTGTGCGGCCTCAATGCAGGGGCTTTGTTAAAGCCATGGGGGGTTTCTTTCTTTCAAAATGGTGGCCAGATCTAAGAACGAGTTTCATACTGTTCAAATCACTTTCAAATTTCAGAGATACCACAACTGACATAATACTGCAGATTGTTCATCTACCTACCTAGGAAATGCTTTTGATGAATGCAACGCAAACAAAATATTTATATTCATATAGATATATTATAATGTGTTTTCTGGTCATTCGATAGTGTAGGATTATTAAAACATTCAAAATAAAATGTGTTGAAATCATTTTTTTAAAAGCAACTGAAACCCTTTAAATCAGGGGTAGTCAAATATTTTTTGTCAGGGTCCAAAATTCTTGGTCAATGTCTGGACCTTGTCTATACTCCGGGGGGGGGGTTGTTGGGGACGGACGGACACAGACAGACATCACACCTTCAAATGCCCCCACTGCTAACACTGTAGCAACACACACACACAATTCTGTGAATTAGTAATATAGGTTCTGCTACTAGGTTCCACACAATAACAATTACTGAGTGCAACAAACATCCGTAAAATTACAGATGTTTAAACATTAACGTAACATTGATAATAAGTTTAATTACAATTATTCTCGCGATACAGTCAAACGCGTCTGGTGCTCTGGATTTGGCCCGCAGTCGGCCTATTGACTACCCCTGCTTTAAATCATCTTGAGGAATCGCAAGCAGTGATACTGACACATAACTGAAAATGCAGCACATTACAAAATATGCAAAGAAGTCATTAAAGTAGAAGTAATAAAAAATAAATACAAAAATATGGAATCGTTTAAGAAGTATTATATTTGAAAGATGTAGGCTCTCTAAATGCTGAAACCAAAAAAGAAAAAGAAAACAAATAATCATACATTTCTAATAAATGTTTGATTATCTAAGGAAATTATTTTCTTTTCATCATTAATGTCTTGTTTTTTTTATTCTGTATCGCCCTGTAGAATGTACAGAAATAAATTAATGTAATTAACAAGGTGATACAATCTAAACAATGAAGGAGAATTGCATAGATTTTGTAATTACTTTAATTGCCCAGATCAGACAGACTATCCCCCTATTTTATTAGCTGTGTTCAAGCAGGGCCTCGGCCTGGTATGGCCGTGTGTGGCTGCTGACGGGTCGGGTTGAGTGACAGCTTGTCAGTGAGGTGCTCCTGTTTCAAATGGAGCCGAGGCTCATATGACATGAACCCCATCGCCTGGACAACCCATTCCCACCAATAGCCTCCAGGATAGATACTGCGTTCTATACCAACATCCAGCTGGATAGCGTGTTTCAACACATTGTCAAGTTTTCTTTGGCAAACAGTAGCAGGAGGCCTTGCCACTTGATTGTTTGTTCTCCTGGCAAATAACTCTTCAATTACCTCTGTTCGTGTGAATTATTTCTCTACATGGTGGGTGTAAGTGCCACAAAACAAATTATAATCTTGTTTCAAAAAACACATATATATGGAATTTAATATAAGATTTATTATGACAGCAGACTATATTTGCTCACTCATGGCTCTGAAACCTGGTCACTAAACACTAAAACGTTACAGATACACAAAAAAGAGTAAAATAAATCAATTTTGCAGGCGTGACATGGAAAAGAGAATGTATACACAGAAGCAAGTGGAAACATCTTGGGGGGCCTTCATCCAGCAGTGGATTGATATAGGTTGATGATGATGATGTTATGTGTCTTGAGTAATTGCTGGAAGGTGGTGAGGGACTCTGTGATCCTGACCTCAGTGGGACCCACCACTTCCACAAGGTTTGAAAAAGAACGGGCTCTGAAGGAAGGGGGCAGAGAGGGCATACTGTGAGTCTTCTGGAGGGAGTGTAAGGAGAGATGACAGCCTGTAGGTAGCTAGGTACAGTCTGGTCAAGGCAAGGTAAGAGCCAAAGACTTGAACTGGATGCGAGCCATGATCGGGAGCCAGTAGAGGGAGCGGAGCAGTGGAGTGTGAATTGAGGCAGAGAGAGCACCAGACGAGCAGACGCGTTCTGGATGAGCTGGAGTGGGCAGGTAGCAGATGCAGGCAGGCCAGCCAGGAGGGAGTTGCAGTAATCTAGACAGGGGGGCACCAGGGTCTGGACGAGTCAAATAGTTGGGGAGGAAGGGACAGATTCTGCATATGTTGCTCTGGAAGAGTCGGCAAAACCGTGCTGGGAGGAGGATAGAGATTCTTAGTGGAAGAAGAGGGGAAGAATATGGTAGACTCCAGTGGAACTGAAATTGAGAGATCAGGAGAAGGAGGAGAGCAGGGGGATGTGATCATGTGATGTTGACAACTGTGACTATGATCATCCAGAAATACAGAATATAGCCACTTTAATTAATACATGGTAATCAAAGACCCTGATAACCAATGTGCAATTCAGACAGAATTCTGGTGTCAGCTTAATGTCCTTAACTTGAGCTGAAGAGAAAAACATGCCTCCATGTGTAAATACGACTCTACTACCCTCACTTTAACAACCTAATTTGTATGTTTTGCCCAAAGACAACAATGTAGTGGTGTAAGATACTGTTTAATGTGCATCTGATCATGTATTACAAAGTTTCCTCCAAGCTGAACAACAGAGGAAAGGGCATTATTTGAACATATTCTATATCAACTTAATCTATCTATCTAAATGCATTTTTTTAATGTTAGGAATCACCCAAAAATATAATTTTAGATCACAATTGTATAATAAGGCTTAAAATATTTATGATAACTATATACAGTGTATATATATATATATATATATACCAATCAGCCATAACATTATGACCACTGACAGGTGAAGTGAATAACACTGATAATCTCGTTATCATGGCACCTGTCAGTGGGTGGGATATATTAGGCAGCAAGTGAACATTTTGTTCTCAAAGTTGATGTGTTAGAAGGAGGAAAAATGGGCAAGCGTAAGGATCTGAGTGACTTTGACAAGGGCCAAATTGTGATGGCTAGACAACTGGGTCAGAGCATCTCCAAAACTGCAGCTCTTGTGGGGTGTTCCCGGTCTGCAGTGGTCAGTACCTATCAAAAGTGGTCCAAGGAAGGAAACGTGGTGAACCGGCGACAGGGTCATGGGCGGCCAAGGCTCATTGATGCTGACCCCTCTCCACTGCCGAAAGCGCCTACAATGGGCACGTGAGCATCAGAACTGGACCACAGAGCAATGGAGGAAGGTGGCCTGGTCTGATGAATCACGACTTCAAGGTGTTGACTTTGCCTCCAAATTCCCCAGATCTCAATCCAATCGAGCATCTGTGGGATGTGCTGGACAAACAAGTCTGATCCATGGAGGCCCCACCTCGCAGCTTACAGGACTTAAAGGATCTGCTGCTAACGTCTTGGTGCCAGATACCACAGCACACCTTCAGAGGTCTAGTGGAGTCCATGCCTCAATGGGCCAGGGCTGTTTTGGTGGCAAAAGGGGGACCTACACAATATTAGGCAGCTGGTCAGAGCTGTATATATATATATAATAATTTGTTCTTATACGCAGGCCACTGTTTAAATGAAAATACTCTTATGCCATTCAAAACAAATTCTGTAACAAGTAACAAATTCTGTTGACCTAATTACATTGTAGCTGCATAACTATTCCATGTGCTGAATAAGTTGAAGGGTAAATTAGCAGCCGGCTGAATACGAAAATGCCTCAAGGCGACATACACCTGAAAAGCAAATTGATTAAAAAATACACAACCTTGGAATGATGGCTGGTTGTACAGAAAATCTGCATTAGCACTGTTAAATGGTGCTTGTTGATGGATAAGGGAGAAATGTTTGAAAGATATTCCTGAGTTAAGGGCTGTTGTTATACCCCCCAGTCTTTTTGATAGATGTATGTTAATCAACTCAAATCACTGCTGGAACCCCCACAGTAACACGGGAGAGACACACAATGTCCTCATCCACCGAAACACACAGTGCTATGGCAGTGCGGTGCCATTCGTACCGTGGGCACCATAGCATTAACACAGCTGCCCCTAAACTACCCACTTACAGACAACTTGGTTTGTCACAGGTGTCGCTATTGTGCATCAAAAAGACAAAAGGACATATGACTTTGAGAACATTTTATCAATTGTACACAACTTCTTGGGGAAGACTGGTCCAGGTTGGCTACTTCAGTGAGCCAAACTTGATTCTGGGATATTCCTAGACTATAGGACCCGATTTGTACTCCAAACAAATAGGCTTTTACTGGGTTTAACTATAAGGTCTGCCTAAAGATTTCAATAAATCATAAAGCTGGTCTAAAACAACTTGGACAATGACACTGTGTCCTTGTATCACAAACAGAGTGAAGAACACTTAATACACAGGAAAAACTACTCAAATAAAGTACTACATAAATGGGATAAGAATACACATATATTGAAACTTCAATTAACATGTCAGCAACGCATGTTTGCAACAACCCTTATTTAAATAAACGGTATAAATTGAAACTGTATTTTGTTTTCCGTGTATAATATACTGCTATAAGTTATGAAATTCTCAATTCTTATGATGATGCTACACATTTTAAAAGCCTACTATAATTCCTCCTGGAGTAATTATATCTATCTACCAAAGGTTTTACAAGTGAATACACACTTCAGACAACCTGTCACTTTAAAATGCTAGATTCTTTAAGAGGAGGATGGAATCAGATGAAGTGAAAAGCATGTTGCTTAAGAACCCCGAATGCACATTATTGCATTATATTCTTTGCGGACAAATAATAAACTCCCTGTCAACCAAGACAAAAAGTTGCCCCACCCCTGCAGGTTGGTAAGAATCGGGAGGAATGCTCTGAACTCTGGGATTAACAATGGGGAGGCCTTTGGGGAGCCGAAAAGCTTTCTCCAGTAACAGATAGTAAGATTTTCAGCTTAGAGTGTTGTCAAATGTTTTATTCATCCTCTGTTGTAAGGGCCGCCAAACAGATTATCATGTTTACTTCGGGCCTCATTTGAGAGATAAATCTTTTAATAGTGGAACTCGCAGGGTCAGTCGGTACGGAGAGGCCGAGCAGACCGCAAAATAATAAACAGCTGCAAAAACTGAAATGAAATCAAACAATGGGGGTTTAATGATGTCCTACAGCAGAACCCAATCAATATGTTTTATCTCTTGCAGGGAAGAAAGGTCATATTTAGGTCTGGATATTTGAGTAGCATTGTCCTCTCAAAAGGATTTAGGAGCTGCAAAGGTGTAAAGAGTGAGTGGGATTTACCAAAGACTTTGCTTGTCTTAAAGTCCCTTGAATATTTCCTTCACTTCCCCACTCTTTGTTCTTATCTATTGCTGCAAGTTTGGTGCAGCTCCCTTGAGTACTCGCCGCTAGAGAACGGCAATCTCAGAGGATAATCATCCTGACGAAGCATCAATACAGCAGCTCTAATTCGGAACAAAAAGAGAATCATAGAAGAAATGTAAAAAAACAAAAAACAAAGGTGCAATAAGGCAAGCAGCAAATCTCTAGACAGATGATTACGTTGAAAAGCCCAGCAATGTATCAAAGCATCTGACAGCGTCACAGTGTGTTCATTTTCAGTTTGTCTCTTTCCCTACTGTTTTTCTAGTTAATAGACCTGAAAAAAAAATGTTACAACAGGCACACTTGCTGTTAGTAAGCCGGAAAGGGACTCTAACAACTTCCTTACATTTTCCAATTAATTAAACTGCTCCTGGCACTAGACTAGTTAACAGCTATCTGAAATGGCTTTTCTTCGGATGACAAGGTCTCTACAGTGTTGAGTTCTCACTGAAACCAGGACTGATAACTACCTCACGGCGCTGTAAAAATAACCCAATTCTAACACACAAGGGGGGAAAAAAAATCAATGTCTTATAATCTTACAGGGGGAAAAAGTTCTGAAAAAGATCTGAAGTTAAAGGTTATAAAATATGGTTATCAAGCTATTGATTAAATTGTTCAACAGTCTGCTAATTCTGTAATAGCCCTTTGACAAGGTTAATACTTTGTATCTTACATGCCTCCACACTGTTTCAGCTGATTAAAAAATTGACTTCTCAAGCAGCTTTGTATCAAAAGCCCTTGAACAGTTTGGTGAAATGTTACCTTTCGTAACCGTAATTTACACTATTAATCTCTTTCTTACTGAAGTATAAACACACCAGGAGGGCAATTACTTTTTCTTTTTTTAAGAAAACTATTGCATTTAATGGAATTGCCTAAATGAAAGGTAAGTGTTTACAAAGAAACGGAATGCAATTATGTTTTTGTCTTCTGAAATCCTTTTTAAAACATTGTTTAATTTAGAATATATATATATACACATATATATATATATATATATATATATATGTATATATGTATATCTCTGGGCAATAGAACATACATTGTCTTCCATTTGTAAGCCAGTGCATTAGCTGAAATAATACAATTAATATTTAGAAAATGATTTAGTTAACATGATCCATTGGGAATATGAGTTGTGGTTTAATTTATATTACTTTTTTACAGATAAGATTCAATTAACAAACACTGAGACGGTCTCACACTTCAGAACCTAATGCAATAAAGGAATTGGCTTGATGCTGTAATTTACTTCAACATCATATTAGACAAACTGTGAATATATTTATTTGTTGAGATTTTGAATTACATAGGTAGTCTCTCTTATTTACATAGAATAAAACTCACTTGACTAATTTTTACATAATTACATTTTACACAGATATTTCTAAAGATATCTTAAACACAGTTATCATTTCATCTTGTACTGAAATTGTGACTTTTAATTGCTATAGATAGATTATTTGTCAATATTTACTGGTAGTTTTTAAAATAACTTATTTAAAAATGTAACTTTTCCATTTATAAGGAAGTAACTGTAACCAGTACTGTAAAATTTCACCTCACTTAAAATACTTTTTAAACTCTTCCACAAGCTGACCCTCTGCATAAACACACTACCCCTATACTTCTCCAAAAAAGTGACATCTGACAGTTCTTAGATTTAGAATCATCTCCACATGTATAAAAATGAACTTGAAATGACTTCCCAATCCTGTGCATTACATATGAAATAATTTCTACAAAACATTAACATTTTTTTTTTAATAATCAAAACGTGAGTTTAAAATTCATAAGGTTTCCCTAAAATAATTAACATGAAATTAAAAAGGGGAGCTACTTGATTTGTGTGAACACCAATGATCTATAAAGCTGTCACCATTTATTTTTTCTTTTTTTTAGGGACTTAAAAGCAAAAGCCCTAAAGGATAGCCATTAGCCAAAACATGGATGAAAAATTATGAGCCCAAGGCATTTCCTGGGGAGGCAAAAGGAATGTGTTTTAATCAGGGTTTAAAATATCCCAATGATAAGCACATACAGATCCAAATAACATTTTAACCTATAGTGATACATGTCAACTATTGAAAAAAGAAGTGGCTTGCATTGAATATGCTGGGAACCTGAGGTCAATGTGTAACATATGGCATGTTGACAAATTTGTACTGCTGCCATCTTTACTTGAATTATTATTTTTTTCCAATAGAAGGGCTTTTATTGCACTTCCAGTTCTCAGTGTAAAGTAATCTGTGACCAGTGTAAACATTACTCTGGTTTGGTAAAACAAATAACAGCCTCAAAAACCAAGTCGAGCCAAAGGAACCCTCAATATATACATTATATTTATCAGACCTTTTAATTGTATATGCAAAATGTGTAAAAAAATAAAATACCAGGAATTTAAACCCTGCTTCACAGCTAAAAATTGGTTTCAGTAGAAGCTTCAAATGAACCAGATGGGCTATCAGTCATACATACATGAATGTTGTTTCAGGGATATTTTTCAGGACCCATAGTATTAACTTCAGTTCTGAAACCTCAGCCTTATTATTAAGTATGATGTGGAAACTTTACGTAGTATCTATTTACTGATGTTTGGTTAAAGTTCGTGACATGAATCTTTCCTTCTTTAACTGCCAAACACTTTTGTAGTCAATTAACTTTTGGGGGGGTCTAAGTTATCCAAACTCACAGAATCACTGTGCAAGGGAGTTGCAGGGTTGTAGTTTCTTTGCAACACACACACACACACACACACACACACACACACACATATATATATATATATATAATAATAAATATTATTTTTTAAGGAGAAACAGGAATATGAAACACTATTTAAAACTAGAATCTTATCCTGGACTAGATCTTAACATCTTTCTAATGTGATAACATATTGTTGTAAAAATATCCATCTAAATAATGTTATATGCATAATGATTGAATCTTCAACAAATGTTGTTTGATATTTGTACTTGCTTTTTCAAAAAAATATTACTTAAAATGTGCATCCCCTCGTAGTTAGTCATTGAATAAACTGGGGAAAAATGGCAAGGTCTTGTCATAGATAATCATGCATATTCAAGCCTGTGACCTAGTTTGTTATCCTGCAAGAGCAGCTGACAGAGAGGGGAAGGTTTTCTGAAGGTAAGATCTCATTTGAAATGCACTCTGCAATTCAGTTAATTCCAGTTGAGATGGATGTAACTGTATTCATTCATCCACCCATTGATTATGATTTTCTTCTGCTTCATTTTGTGATTATTATTTTAAATGTCTTGCTCTTTCCTTTCAGACATGTAGTGGCTATATGCATATTGATATCAATTCTTCAACCCATGTATGAAGGAGCTTGACCGATATTTGGGGAATTCCAAGAAGTGATTTGTGCTGCAAATGAGTGAATCGGTCTTTTGTACTGTAGTGCATGATGCTTTGTGTGGCATTCCTTTTTTCTCAAGAAGACAATTAAAGAAAAACAATAAATCACTATCAAGTCAAATTAAATTAAAGGTTTGCATGACTAAATATACTTTATATGGATCTGTACCAATGTTTATTATTATATAGCAGTAGTAGTAGTTGTTGTTATAATAGTAGTAGTCATAAAGGAATTTAAAGGCATGTTGTTACATATACGTGACGTTGTAAAAAATACATACATGCATACATAAGATTAGTCTCTTTGGCAGGAGCATGTTTGTAGCAAATAAATATATAACTTACATAACAGAAACCAAGAGATGACATCGTTGAAGAAAAAACAAAACAAAAAAAAACATTCTTTCCACACTTAAGAAAGGGATGTGAGGTCTGACCTCATAAAAAAAAAAAAAAGGCCAGAGAGAGGTGGACCTAACTGCATATTGATGTGAATGTCATTTTGCTGAAGTGAATACACCCACACTAAACTGATTTCTCCATTGGCATTTTGTTATCTGCAGTTATATGGTGTCTTGTGTCAATCCCACCAGTTTAGGTATTTCATATTAGTACAGCAAATATGGTCCTGTCTTCTGTATTTTATTCTGTACACATCTAAGCATCCTAAATGTTTCTGTTATAGTTATTGATTAAGATCACACCATTGTTGTTTTTGGAACAGTCAAATTAGATGAAGAGAAAATTAAATTACTGTTCCAGGTTTTCTCCGTATAAGTGACATTGTATAGGGTGTGAACTGGCTTTAGGTAACTCCATCAAGAGCTGACTTGTTGCCTTCTGTCATATACAGCAAATGCAATACACTTGTTTCACTGCTTCTATACATTACTTAAACAATACATTATTCCAATTATACCAGGTAGGGAAATAATTCAATTTCCTTTTATTTCTATGCAAAACAGTTAAAACTATGTAGCCACAGAGACCAGGGATATTAAAGGCACCTTTTAAACCCACTATATCTCTGACATCCTAATTAATTATAATTGAGCCCCTTAGTGACTGCATTGACAGTCGTCCTCCAAATGATAAAGTTGTATGAAAATAGAATCAGTCTCTGCAATCCCTTTTCGTTTGAACAACTTTGGGAATTACTGCAGTGCCTTAGTGGACAGCTTTGGGCTATTATACAAATGTTTCATCGAAATATATGTTAATCATATTCTCATCCAGCAAAATGCCTCAGCGATACAAGGAGAAGCAAAATGGAAAATGTTTGAATCCTTATATCATGTTTTATTCAAATGCTGTTTACGTTTGGGTCGGGCATGTCCAAATCATTTGCAAGGTGAACAGCCACAGTTGAAAGATCCTGGAGGGATTTTCTTTATCTTATACATCGAGGAAGCGTAAGAGAGAGAAAAAAAAGAAAGAAAAGTCCGCTTGCTCCATTGTCAGGCCTGAAAATCTGTCATAAAAATACTGTCACTTTGCCACCTCTACCAATGTGTCTGTCGCCCAGGGAGGAGTGTTCAGAAGGTGAGAAAAATCCTGTGACATTACAAGAGAAACTCTTTGTTCTTCCTAGTGTAATAGTCAGTCTTATTCCGACAGTAGCCTCCAAGTAACTGGAGCTACAGAAGGATGTAAGGCACTCTGGGAGTGGGAGTGAGTTATAAATGATGGCTGGGAGATTCCATGTAAACTACCGACCAAATACTACAAGAAAAAGAGAGAGAGGGAGAGAGAGAGAGAGAGAGAGAGAGAGAGAGAGAGAGAGAGAGAGAGAAGCCCACATCCAGCTCCGGTTGAATTCACTGATTAAGACTCTTGCCTCCTCATTACGCCTTGTCACACTGGAAGAAGACAAGAGTACTAATCTGGAATTTTGTGTGTGTTGCAGCCACTGCTTTAATTCAGCCATTCGAGGTTTTCTAAAGGAAAACCATTAATTTAAGCCCCCAAACCCCAGGACTTCCTTAATTGAAATAAACAACATCAATTATATATGTTTCACTAGGCCCCACACAAAGAAAAACCTTCAATAACTCCTTTGACTAATTTCAGAGTCTGTTAGCTAAACATAAAGTTAAAACAAAAGGCAAATGAATTTGAAGGCACAAGCGTAAGAGGCTTTACCATTTCTTCAAAAGCTGCAGTTCCTTATGCTTTTATTGACGCACTCTGCCTTCAGGAATCCTTTGATTGTTAAATGAACTATAAGACAACAAATGTTTTTAATCAAGATTTCACAGAGCCTGTGTTTCACACATAAAATGGACCACAAAATACAAAAAATAAAAATAAAACATGCATTGGATGAAGAAAGACATTCCATGGCACATAATTCCAGTTTTGCTTGCATTGAAAATATGCCAAAGCAGTTTCCATTGTTGTTGATTTTATTGTCTGAGGTCTAATTATGGAAGTTTTTTTGTATCTGTCACAACTTGAACATATAAAACTTTTAGGAGGAATACAGTATTAATCTAATTGTTTTTGAACAACTTGAACCCTATAGTCCCATTAGTTTATATTACTGATTTATTTATTTATTTTCATTACTGTGCATGCAAAATTCTCCACATACAAATAGACACATGGCAGCAGAAAACAAATACCATGGAAAAATAAACATTTAACAAATTTATATAAAGTCTGTAACACTGTGGATTTCCATTGAGATGTCTACATGAAAGCCCCCGTAAACTTAATAAGCTTAGTTGTTCATTATCTGTGTTAGATTCAGGCTAATTAGACAAATAAGACAGAAAAGTTCCTCTTTGTGATCTTTCTATTTAAACATTTCTTCACAGGGCACAATTTAAATAAAGTGTTTAATTATTGTGTCTGCTCTAACTTAATTAATTAAATCTCTAAGAGTACTATATTCAGAAGAAGTAAATAATTTCAGATGTAAAAAATGTAAGTATTTTATGGACTTTACTTACTTTTTAGCAAATATAGTAAATATGTTTATTTTCTGTACTTCCTTTGATAAGATGAGTGCATTTATATAGTACACTGATAACCCTCCCCCCCAAAACAACAACTGTAAAACCTTCATGAAAAAGAAGTGCAAATGGTAAGACATGTAATTAAGTAGTAACATTCTAGTAACAAATGCCAAGCCTGTTTCCGTACTAAACACACTTCCTAAGATGGGACTTGCAATGATCCATGCGCTTCAACATATTAAACAGACACAGACATACGAAAAATGTATACAAGTCTAATAGGAATCCTATAAATATCTAGTATGCTAGTGAGACTACCACCGATAATAAAACAACCAAAACCTTCAGTGCACAGTTGAATTGAAACAGGTGTCTTTCTCAGGGTGGACGATCTCTGTCATTTAGATCACTTTAGCACATCTGTTGTTTGTCAACCTATGTTGGGAACACTTACAGATCCTAATGCACAAGGGCCTGCTTTCATGTAGGGATCTGGTTTCAGGTGGCACTGTTCTTTATCTGTTGCCTCCCAGTTTAATGGCCATCCCACTCCACATCCACTTCCACCCTTTAAATGCTTCAGCTTTCACAGCATTGAGGGTCAAAAAGCTTTGTCCATCTCTGACTCAGCTTATGACTGACTAGTGGGACCACCTGACATGTCATGTGATTAGAATGAGGTTTTGAACTTTGCAGATCAGGAGATTTTTCTGGATTTGGCTCACAGTCTCTGTGTGTTATGGCAAGATAGTGCCCTTTAAAGAGAAGCTCAGTCTCTTGGAATGTAAAGTGTTTGGAAAACCTAAAAAGAAAGGGAATTGAGACAACTCTTTAGTGCTCTGGTATCTGCCAACTTCAACCATATGTGATCAATGACAATGACAATTCTGCTTGTAGGTATTGGTTAATTTTCTTCCTGAAAAAGCAAAGGGCCAGCATGAAACCAGGATTTGTTTCTCAGTTGCTATGCATCTCGGCTATAGTAAAACAAGAATAAATTAAAAAGCCCAGTAAAGTACACAAGATGTAAAACATCGTCGAGGTAAGTGAGTTAAATTCCAAAATGCAGTCTGTGATGCACTGAGAAAACATTCTTTTAGTCTGGCACTACTTCATTAGAAGAAGAAAAATCTTTTTTATCATCACATGAAAGCAGCAGTATTTATTAGCTGTCTTCTGCAATGTAGTGTGACTGTAATAACAGAAACCAGCATCCTGAGCCATATGGGTTAATTAGAGAGTCCTGCTCTGTTAAGGGGTTGTGTGTCCTATAAATTCTTTTAATAAGCAGCCTATTGCTTAAAGATGTAGCATCTCTGTCACTAAACTTAGATTATCATGAAAACAGCCCAGCGAAACATTGCCCGGGCTCCCTGGGAAATGATAAAACCAGATTAAGTTTAAATGCCAGGCTTTTTGTTTTTCTCGCAGTGCTATAAATTTGTTTTCTTTCAGCACTCATTAGAGTCGTGGCCTGCGCTCCTCCAGGCACGCAGAATGGAGAGCTCACAGTGCCAGTTTTGCGTAATGAGGATTTTGCACCTCAGCTTTAACCTTTGTTAACACTCTTTTATTCGGCCTCTTCCCCCTTTCTCAGCCTCTCTCCTTTTGGCCTGGCTGAGCTGGTGTTGCTAGACTAGGTGCCAAGTGGAGCAAACTGTGGTAGGCAGCTAGAAAAGTGAGGAGTACTCACTTGGGTTGAAGCCACAGACTAAACGTACTTTGTTTATGGTGAAGCTGGGCTGGGGTCCTTTTAAGAGTTTTTTTTATTTTTTAAATGATCAGGTCAGGGGGTTTATCTCCTGCTTACTGACTCTCTGGGCATATTCCTACTACAGTCACATTGTGACAGAGTGCCAGGAACCCAGATTTCTTCTTTTCCGATACAAAATGGCTCAGGCCTTACTTCTGAGGTGAAGTGAAAAGATCCCATGGCACTTGTTGCAGGGTGCTGACCTCAGGGCTCTGGTCAGATTCCTTTAAGACAGGGCCTCCTCCCAGACAAATACTCTGACTCACAATAAACCGTCTGGCCTGCATAAAGACAATCTCATAATCTGAAGGACTAGAGCCGGGGAAATATTCTGTACCAAGCAACAACTACAAAACAGATGCTCATGGATATTCTTGATTTATCATTGAGAAAAATACATGTTTTTCTGTAGAATGAGAGAAACATAGTAAATATACTATAAAGACGTGAGAGACTAAGGCACACATCCGCATTCCTATATGATAAAAAATATTCAACTTGAATAAATGAATAAAAAGTGAACAAACATTTAAAAAATCAATTAAACTATGCAGCATGGTAAGATATACAATGAAAATATTTAGGTAATAAAGCATTAATATTTATGATATGTCTTCTATATTTTTGATTAGCTGTTTACGCTTTTATTCAACAAGAAATAATAATTTGGAATAAAAAGCTAACTGTACACTGTTTTTCTTTTAACAAATAGTAAGGACTGCCACAGGCATAGTATGTCTGGGCCAAAATAAGTTTAACCAACTCCATGGCAACTGACATTGCACTAAATTAAACCCTCCTTCCACTCCTCTGGTCGAACAAGAAGAGCTGCTGGATAACTTTCTGGCTTAGTAGACTTCAGTAATTCACCACAAAATTTCTAAAGAAAACCCCCACAAAAACAACAACAAGAAAACAAAAAATCTCAAATGTTACTAACATCATAGGTTATGCACCACACCCATAATGCAAAATAAGATTCAAGTCTGAACAATTGTATGTCTTAACTTTTCTGCAGAGAGTATATGCACCTGAATACATGCACATCCACATAAGGAAGGATGAAAATGTATTTATAATATCCTGTGGAAATTACATGCTATTGAGTCAACCAAATCAGACTTTTGGTTGGGCAGCCTCAGACAAAATCTCGCTATTATTTTGGTCTTGTGAGCTACAGTGTCTTTGCAATCCATTATCTATTAGAAGACACCTGGATTTATAGGAAGCTCAGGTCGCAATAGGTAAATTGTATAATTATAAGTTCACAGAGATACTGGAGACACATGAAATCTTGGATCCAAAGTATTAACATGAAAACAAGTTATATGCAAGTTATTAAATATAAATTAATAAGCTACAGATGTAATAATGATGCATCATCATAGCTGACTTTATAATTATAAACAATTTCAATATGACTGTTTCCTTCCTACCTATCACAAATACCTGTGAATATGTTGAGGAGGAAACGATACACAAAAGCACAATGATGCTATCTGTTAACACAATATCTATACTGTGGTACTGTATACTGTGCTTTTAAAGTTTTCACTTTTACGGTTTTACCAAAGAGATAGAGGAAAATTGTGTTTGGGTGTAAAATAAATGCCTTGAATGTTTACTGAATGGTGATTTGGATGCCAGAAGAGACCATCATTATTCATTCAACAACAACAAACTTAAACATTAAAATACATGTTATGTCCTTAAAAGCAAACTTGAGTGAGATTTGCCAGAGGTTAGGCGTTGTCATATTCTAACATTTCTGTGAAATAAAAATGCTTATTATGTTGATGAAGTTGTAGGAAATGTACTGCACACTTTTCACAGTAAATACATAAATAATCATTAATCTACGGTTTACAGAAAGATACAAGCTTCCCTCTGGCTCTCTGGACCACTCAACACCACTAGACTAAAATCAACCTGGGGAGAGCCATGGGCTAAAAGAAGTAAGTTGTCTGTGTTTAACACAAATAAAAATACTAAGAGCCTCGCCAAGCATGTAAAAAACAAAGATTATCATGAAAGAGTACAGATAATTACAGAACATTGTAATAATGAGTTAACTGCTGAAATGCTGAAATAACAAAAAAACAACTTTATGCTAGACTTACAAACTTGAATAAAATTTATAAATACTGGCAGTGAAGTAAAAATTACAACTCCTCAATGAGCCAATATCCTTATCGTGTTACAACAGTTTCCAGTAATTTACCAGGAAGGTGGCTGCGTACTGAATGCATTATGTGTGCGTCTGTGCTTCCCTGAATGAGATACTCATCATTCATTTACCATTATGATTAATTTACTACTGTGACTTGATGACGGTATGTAAGGCTGCAGGCAGGTTTCAAACTTGTTGTGTTATTATTTGGCATTGTTCTGTGTAATTATCAAAGTGTGTCACAAATTGTCTTTGGGAGTTGGTATTGCTTCTAAATAGAAGAATGGCGTAAAATATTTCAAGTGGTCTGCATGCCAGTCACTGATATAGCTGGCAAGCTTTTCTGTTCTATTAAATCCATGTTTAAAAATATTCATGTTAACTCTATTGACAGGGTTTCCCTAGAAACAAAGTGAAAAGAAGACTCATTCAAATATACGAAAAGAAACATGTAAAGGAATTTGGCTGCAAATAACTAACTTATAACAAGTTCCTCGCTTTAACATATTGGGTCTGAATAAGTTCTATCATATGTGAGTTTGTGGAAACTTTATTTATCTGAGTAAAGGTCTCTCCTCCAAGAGCAGTTTGGACCCTATAGTCCAGAAACAGCTGGTTTGAATCATCATCTGACTGTGACCGGGAGCTCCCGAAAGCTGTCCCATAAGTGCTTCCAGGGATGGCCGAGTTTGTAGTTAGGCGGGGATTTTCAACTCGCCACACAACAGTGATCCCAGGGACTGGCTGGGCACATCTGAGCTTCCAATGCTATTATTAATAGTGGCAACAAGTACCCATCAGATGACTTAGCTTTGCCTTTTTGCACTGCTGGTTTGTAGTGTGAAAAGGATGCAGTGCAGGACACATTTGAGCAGACACAGGAACATTCTCTTTCCCGCACTGTGCCAGTACACAGAATTAAGTGGCAATCCGAGGTGTTTAACAACGCTGTCTGAAAAACAGACAGAAAATAATGTTTTATATTTATTTATTTATTTTGGTCTCAATGGTTAATACATGTAAAGAGAGATGAATCGATAAAAATAATAAGTGGGTCAAATGGGTACACACCTGGCCTGAATAATGGCAGCAACTTCTATAATGAATTGACAGTTGGAAAACCAATGGAATACTTACATAAATTACATTTTCATCTTAAACACCCTTCCCAAAAGTAACTGAAACAATATTATGTACCCTAAATAACTTTAAAAAGTACAGTGTGTTTTTAAAATCCATAGAAAGCAGGTGCTTGTTCAAGCGTCATTTATATACCCAAAAGCAACAGGGTAGGCGTTTGCAATGGCATCCCTGGATTGGAAAGAGCACAGACAGAAATTGGGACCACCCAAAGTGGATAACAGTTGGTACAAGAGTCAGTTGACCAGGGGGGATTTAAAGATGGGCTGAATCAAAGAGAGACAGCATATCAAAAACCAAAACCCTAAAACAGGGATGTCGAACCTTTTTTGGCTGGAGTGACAAAAGTCTGGTTTGTATACTTTGCTAAGTGCCAATGGGTGCCAATGATAAATTAGGGATATAAAAGTATATACAGAGACAAAAAGGACATTTTTTTAAACCAATATTTATATGTTTTTTTTATTGTTGTTGTTAAGTTATTAATCAAACATGCCAACAAAACAAAACGCAATACAGAAAAATCTAAAAACTATGGACAGATAGAACCATCCCATCAACCCACCAATCCAATGCCAACCTCCCCCATTCCATTTTTGCTCACAGATTATTGTCAATTTACAAATATAAAAAAGCAATAGTAATAACAATCCTTTTTAGCTCAATCCTTTTTAGAATATGTGCCTTTTTATTTTTGACAATGAGAATCTTTAATCCTCATTCAAATTAATTGTATATAGTGGAACACCATGCCAAAGCATGTCACAAGTAAAGCATAAAGAATAAGTGCATCATACAATTAATACATCATTTAAATGTTGCAGTATTGCTACAGTGCAGTAAAATGCATGAATCACATTTCATCACACATTACATTTGAGGATTATAATACATCTAAAACCCCCATTAAAATCACAATCTACCCCCAAAACAAAGTCCCACAGATTCTCCCACTGCCCTGCCGTTACATACAAGAAGTCATTTGGCTGCATTAGTAACCCTTCCATATTGTTTTGTGTTTTGTTTGCACTTGCATTCAATCATTATCAATGCACATTTTTTCAATGTATATTTACTTAATATCTACTGCTTTTACATTTTGTTAAATAACTAAAACTGGTAGATTAATATACATTGTGTGGCACTTACGTTTGAAGACAAAACAATAATATTCGTGAGTATGAGTGTGCACAAATCAAAGGCAACATTTTTTTTTTAAATGTACAGCTTTCTTTTGCCAACTTTATGAAGTTTTTAAATTGTTGGAGTGTTAATTATGTTGATTGTGGCCAGTTCTCCATTTGATACAGGAGAAAACGTTAAGCAAAATGCTATCCCTCCGCGTTTTCAACAAATACATCCATTGCTGACCGCACAGCACAGACTTACAGTTTTTGTCCTCTTCCTCCTGCTCCCAGAGCGCCGCACCGCAGCAAAACACTCATCATAACATTAACATCTCGTTCGTGAAGTGCAGATTTTCACAGCTCTGCACGGATCTGCGCAGCTCCACCAATGGGAGAGGATTCTGCAGTTCTGCGCATAATAGCGATAATCTACGCACAAGAACCTGACCTAAAACATGAATATTCAGAAAATAACGCTCAATTACTTGGGGGTGGTGCCGTTACTGCCAAATATACTGACTGGTTTTCTAAAGTGCCAATTAGCTTAGACAAGTGAGGCAAAAAAATACATTAAAAAACTGCATGCCACAGGTTCGCCTCCCTGCCCTAAAACATGTGACAGAAGAAAAAAACAGTAACGGTTACACCATCACAGGACATATCGTATACAATGGACTCATAGGCAGTCATAGGTAATTCTGTTAAACACCAATCCATTTTCTAATTCAATATTCTTTCATATTCTTTCTCATATATGAAATATATTTATGACTTCTACAAAGCATTATAATCTCAATCTATCTATCTATACGTACATATATATATATATATATGGTAGGAGTCATTTTACAATAATCTGAATTATTGTGTATTATTGTGCATCAATGGTAAAATATCTCAATTACACAAAAATAAAATGACAGCAGCAGTAACTTGTTATAAAAAATAAATAAATAAAGTGATTCCCCATCCTACACTTCAAACCAAATAATTTGAACTAATATGTTCCTCATTACAAAAAAAATATGAATATGTAAAGCATAGAATATAGGCTTATTGACTCATTGATTGAGATCTCTTGCTGACCTACACTGTGCCTGTACAGTTAAACATCTCTTTAAATTGACGCTTCTTATTAAGCTGTAAAATACAAAATGTGGTTTCATTTTCAGGTTTTTCTTCTGGGAGATTATTTACTATATATATATCTTTCATTTGGAAAACCTATTAAACATGTGGTGTACAGCGTTCTAGTTTCGACTGGAAGCTGCTGAAAGCACATGGGAAAAGACTGTGAATACTTTGGAGAGGATTAATTAGATTAATTTAATCATCAAATCTCTTTCCAACATACACGAGTTAAAGACACACCAGAAAGTAATATCCAAGCAGTTTTTGGATTTCTTTCTTTTTTTGGGGGGGGGGGCAATGAGAAAGAATTGGCATCAATCCACCATTAGATCACATCTCATCTTGTTAAACTGGCCCTGAGCCGGTCTAAACCTTAAATGTTACAACCAGATTTAACTGTTATGTGACTAGTAGTAACCTTAAGTCTGTTCATTATTCATTTCATGTCAGAGGCTTTGGAAGTTTGTAATTAACCTGTCGCAACCTCAATGTGTATATTAATAAATCAGATCTTTGACTCTCTGTAGCAAATATGTGGCAAGTCCTGATTTATTAATTGAAAAGACTTACAGTAGGGTGGTCGATCGATTTTTAAAAAATAAATATTTAAAGCTGTTATACAGTTAAATGGTTAGATTATGCCTTAACTTAGATATATGCAATACCAAAAAAATAATAATAAAAAAAAAATGTGCCTAACCCCTAATAAATATGGCTTTTTTTAATCAGATCCGCCATCTTGGATTTTCTTTACCTGGTGTCATTAAAAATACATTTTAAAACTTAATAAAAGTAAACATATAAATATCTCCCACATTTATCATAGTACAAGACACTTGTCTAATGTTTGGATGGGACAGTTGTTACGTTTTTACTGATTTGTGTGAACTACACCCCAAAACATTGTCAAATGGTGCGAGTCCAGCGTTTGGCGAGAAACGGCACCGAGACGCAGCTCTGCGCAGCCGCACCGAGTGTTCACATTGGAATGTAGAGGCAGAGCGGACGCACTGATCCTCCTGCAATCCACTGCCACTGAGCACCATACAGCTGTTAGCGTGACAAAATCATAGTGTCAAAGGCCTTTACAATGGGTTTGAAGTGTGTTAGTATTGCAACAAAAATACTGATTTATACATTACATTAAATAAAATGTTCCTACAGTAGAGTAAGAAAAATGAGGAAGTAAAATGAACTGCACACGCAAGTTTATTTTTTAAACTGATCAATTTAATCGGATTCCACAGTACTTATTTATATACAAGATTTTATTTATTACTTTGAATCATCAACTATTGTCATTATCGCATCCTGTTAAAACTGCTCATCTGTTGCCAGAAGAACTGCAATATGTTTACAGCACATTTTACATTAATGTTGTAAAAGTCAGTTAAGCAAAGTTTGTTGATTTCAACACCACTTTTTGTTTTTAACAATGCGTCATCTACAAAGGTTTATTATGTTTCATGCATATTATTCTGATTATTAGTATTAATCAAATTGAAAGCAGTGTCGCCATACGATACTGCTGCAGTTCATACAAATCTCGATCTTTTCAATTTGTCAATGTTTTTGCATGTTTGTCGATTTCTGGTTTAAAGATGTTACTGTAAATTAAATTTACATTTCAAAATATACAAGTATAATATTGCCTTTAAATGCATACACTAAGCCCAGTTTGTACCTCAATAAATTATATTCCCAAATCTATACGGCACCACTTCACTGTTTTACTTCGCTATATACAAATCCAGGTGATTAGATTTGTAATACTAAGAAAAATATATACTGCGATTTAGAAACACTGGGGATCATTTTATGTGAAGCACACGCAAGAAAATAATATATCAGACTATGTATATCCAAACTATTTAGATTATAATCACATAAAAGGAATGGAGGAGCAGAGTTGTAACCTGATCAGGTGTTTTTTCAGCTTCTGTGTCCATGTGCCAATTTGGAAAACACTTATTTTTGTTTTTTCATATACAAATGCAAACACGCAATTGCTTATACGATTTAATTAATGATATATCTGGGTATATTATTGTTGTTTTTGTGAATTATCTGAGAATATAGCAGCCAGCTCCCCATCACCAAACTTAAAATGCTGCATATCTAACAAAGCAAATGTCATCAAACCTGGTCAAATCAGAAATGAATTAAGTTTCTTGAGGGGAATTTCACAACTGCCAAGTAAAACTGGAAGTACAGTGAAACTGTGACACAACCCTGGGACCATAACATTGGCATGTGATAACCGAGGTATGTAATAACCAGGTACTGTACCTGCATAACATCCCCAAATTAAAACAAAAATATTGTACTACAAAAACTAGTACTGCTTGACTAATGTACATATACATAAAATACATGTACATGTATATATAGTAGTATAAATGCATTAGAAACCCCCTCCCCTGTCTGATTGAATATAAATGGGAACTTTTCTTATTTTGAATTATAGGCTTATTAATATGTTTTAATGGAGTACAGAGTCTGGTATTATTTACCATTTGTAATTGTTGACGCTTAAGTTATTCATTTTAGTGTAGGCATATTTACTTAAATAATCCTTTTTTAAGTAAATCAACCCACTATATTCAAACTCGTTTGCAGTTCTGTATTAATGGCGAGTGCTAAACGAGCGTCTCTCTCACTCAAAGATAAACTACATCATCAGTGAAATCAAAAAGGGATGAAAGCAGCCACAATTATGTAGCGAACTGGGGTTTCCCATAAGCAAAGAGCTTGGTGTTATTACATGTTTTGTGATTAGCAAACCAAGTGCAGATCAGTTCTTGGTTGAACCTGAAGTGCTAAAGTTTAAACAGCATTTGTCCTGCATCGGACATCTATGAAAGATTTCCTAAACAAGTTACGTAGAACATGCAGTTTGCATGTTAAAGTGCACTGTATGGAGTTTATTGATGTATACGTTAACATAAAGTTTATCTCCAAAAATAATACAACTTGAGCGCAGCAATTCTTTTCCATCTCATACACAATTGGAAGCAAAAAACATGATATTGTACCGCAGCTGCAGTTATTTGATTATGAGATGAAGGACCCTGTCCGGACACTGCATGTAAAAGAGTGACCAAAGCCATGAGAAATTACCTTTATTTAATTTAAAAAAATCATCAGGTCTTGAAGTACAAAGGGTGCTTGTGTTTAAAAGCACATGCAGGCGTTCCACAGCTCATGCTTTCGTCAGTGCTTGGATAGCGCAGCTCACAGAGCTCGATTTAAAGTCCTTTGATTAAATAATTTAAATCACTTTAAACTTTAACCTGTTTGTAATGTCTGGAGAACTTTAAAATGAGCTTTGTGAGCTGATTATTTTTTTAAAGAAAAAATGTAATGGTCATTTGTGATGACTTTAAAAAAATATAATTTATATTACAAATAAGACAATTCCAAATGGATTTTTTGTTGTATTATACATCGACATAAGTCATAAAATGAACTGATATAATTATAGTAAAGAGCAGAACAATAACAGTGGTTAACCCCATTATAAATGATTGCAGTCATTGACCTTGTAAATAGAATTCTGGGGTTCGCACTGCTGAGGGCAGTTGGCGTTCGAAAAAATAATTTTCCAGAATATAATGGCATATGTTGTATTTCAAACCTTGTGAATTACAGAGCCCAAAAAGTTCGGCTTAGGTCTGTATAAAAATTGAAAGTAGACAGGTACGGCCACCTCTCATATCAGTGGCAAAACAGGCGTTTTATGTTCAGACTAGCAGTGCAATAAGCAAACCTATTTTTTTTTTCTAACTTTCTGACTTTGGATACAAAACGCCTGTTAACCTGCTATTGGTGGGGATGTAACCTATCAAATGACACCTTCATTAGAAATGTGCATGAAACCAGCGTTTGGTCTTGAGCTTTTAGAGAAGGGGATGAACCGAAAATCGCTGTGCCACCTCCTCGCCGCTGCGCCCTCAGAAGCGCTGCTCCCTGTCACTCAATAGGACAAGATGGCTTTTCACGCCGGTGTGAAGAGAAAAAGCCTTTAGTTCAGACACACAGCTTTAACCTAATCAATGTCGTACTTGGATTGGATGTTTCTTTATTTTTTCTTAATAGTAATTTGAAACAGCGCACATAAATGCTTGTAACTTCTTCACAGAGAGCTTCTACACTCTGTCATAAATGCTGTTAGGGAACGTTCAATCTCCCTACTTACAGGGAAAATGCTAGGAGGTGAGTTAATAATTGCCCCAGTGTGTTATTTTTACAACAGAGGGGGGCATGTATGCAGATTGTAAGGCTCCTTCTAAAACAAACAACTTTTAAAAACTTCACTGGATCTCCTCAGACTTTCCCAGCGACAGTTTAAGTGATCCTTGGAAAAATATCCTACTGTTGCTTATCTTGAAAAAGGAAAGAAAAACAGCTCCTGGAATAAATCATGACCTGCTTTGGCTTTTACTTCAACGTGAGCGTGTCTCACACTATCAGTAGTATCCGTGTATAAATTCTCCTACATTAAGAGATAAGATAAATAATATCCCCAAAGATTCACAGCCAATATAGGAAGACACGGGGGTAGCATGCCTCAGAAAGGAAGGAAAAAACATGAAATACATCTGCTGACATTATGGAAGTCAAATTTATTTTTAAGGGATTACACACACATTTCATATTTTCTTTCTCAGGCTTTGTTTAGTCATAGTGCTTATTTCAGATTAGCTTTGACCAGTGTGAACTGTTGCAAAAATATGCCTGACAAATGTTAAGCCTGAGAACCGAATACCCTTTGGACTTTCTCAAGTCAGTGGTCTTGTAATGAATGTGCCCATTGAGTAAACCGTGAGCTGACAAAATAGTCCTTGCCTGCTTTCCATAAAAATACTTTCACATGAATTGTACCAGAAGGGAAGGGATACGCATGCACTTTGCTGTTCATTTGTATGCTCGGGATGTGTCATAAGAGCTAATCCACAATTCATCATTTCATAATATAGGAGATCTGCAGGCCTTGCCACTCATGGCATTATAGTCCTTACCTTGTATTTTTGATTTAATTTTTGATATTATCTCAGCTTTAGACTGCATATGTATTAATTCCACCTCCATTTAATATCCAAGCAAGCTGTTCATGTATGCATCACACAGAATGAAAGGGCCTCTGTCGTCCATCTGAATAAAAATTTAAATCTCATTTATCTTAAAAATAAAACAGTTCTCAACAATATGGGGAGTAATGAAAAATGGAAAGAAAATATACTTCCTTCTCTGTAACATTGAAATTATTGTGGTGTCTAACCATTTGTTTCTCAGCAGAAACTGGAGGCTATCACGAGAACTCTTCTTAAAAACACATACTGGTACCTTTCAACTGATAATCACGTGACAAAATTTGGGACATGGTCCTAAAGATGAAAGCTGGGCCTTGGTATCTGTCTGGAAATTATTTGCACCTCTCCACACATTTCCTCCTCGCTGATAGAAGCAGACACCTCATAAACTCCCAAGCACCAGGAAAAGCCCATAAAACAATTTTCCTAATTCCTGAATTCCTTTTTTTTTTTTTTTTTTTCTTTGACCTAGTAAATGTGGAAAAATGCTCTAAGTGTTTATACTGGTATAACTTGTACGTTTCATTCAAGGAATGTGTAATCTTGTAAATGCCCATTACTTCAATAAGGTAATGATAATACGGGCGGATAATATTGGCACCGACATAATCTGGTTTAGTTTCTTTATATAAGATGGGCACAATTGTTTTATTAACACCTGCATTTATCACTGTATCAGTCATAAGATTACATTTATGGTGTAGAAGCAATTGGATATTTTTTTTAAATTGGGTTTATTGAAGAAATCATACAGGATTCAAATATTTAGAAGACAGGGGAAAAAATGAAAATTTTAAATTAAACTATGATTCTGTTAACCATTTAATGTGTATTTTTTAAAAACAACATTTTGTCATGCCTTTTAGCAAAGCACATGCATATATACAAAATTAAAATCATTCTATGTTTCTCCTGCATTTGTTTCTCTATAGTTTTTACATAGTTTCAGAAAACAGCAGAATATGCTGCTATTGTACAAATATGACTCTAGTCTCATAATTGGACAGAGCTCATTTCCCCCGATTTATAATTTCAGGTATTAAAATGTTTAATACCATAATAGGTTTCTTTTAGGGAATGTTAAAATAGATTCCTTGAAGTTGTGAACATGTGGTTTAAGGTCAGAAAGTCGGAATTGCAGGCCCAAATTTCTCTGCCTGACAGATATTAAACAAGAAGCTTAAGGATCAAAACCTTAAATGCTTTTCTCCTCTCTCGCTTAATAAGTTGATAAGAGATTCACAAAAGCTCTGTCTATTTGCAGCTGAGGAAGAAAAAAAAAACCTTCCCTGGAACTAATGCTATGTCTCTATCCAGTGGGTCAACTAGAAAGGTGAAAACAATTTTACACACAGCCTGCAGAGACCATATATTCAAATCTGAGTGGGCTAGCAAATTTTGTTTTCATTGGTTTCACCAATTTATTTGATAAAGCACTCAGAGCTCAGCAGAGCGCTATTAAGGGAAGAAAATTATGACAGCTGTGGATCCTATTAATTTATTGTAGCTTAATTAGTTTTTTTTCTTTGCTTGAATAAGACTTCTATTAAAACAAAGACCTGAAAAGGAATTCTTCTCTCTTACTTCTATTAAAGAAGTTAGATGAAGTGTCATTACTGGGAGTACAGTGGATCCAGAGCATGGAGGAAGGAAGACAGCAGTAAACATTTTTATTTTTTTCTGTGACAATTTAATTAAACTAAATGTATCATCCCCTACATGTAGATTTTTAGTTATAGTGCAGATACACAATGAAGAAAAGAGCAGAAGCATAAAACACATCCTTAGAATCGATTAAAGAAATTAAATGTAATTAATCAGCAAAGCATTGTATAGGAACATACTGGAAGTCATTTTACTTTTTTATGGAAGAAACTTGAAACCACTTTTTTTCGTTTTTGTGTTACTCAATTACATGAAGAGTAAAAGGGTTACAAGCATTTTCTTTTCTTTTGTGTTTAGTTTTGTTGTTGCAAAATATAACATTTCAGGTATAATTAATTTGCTTAGTTTTTCTAAGCATACAAATTATTGTACATTCCAGTTTATATGTTGGATGTCATATGCATATACACCCACTATAAACATGTATTTTTTAAGTAGATCCTTTTTAGTTTTTCACATGATTTTGGTTGAATTTACATATTTGTAGTTCTGATTGGGTCTCAAATATACATGTGTAGTTTCCTGGCCTACTTTTAACAACAGTGAAATGATTGTGTGGCATTTTAAAATTGCACCATTGGAAGTAACATTTAAATAACATATTTTGAGTTGAAAGCCTTGCTTTCATTTGTTTGAAAGTAATTGTTTTATTCTACCTTAACCTCTAAACTACATTTAAGTTTAATTGTATTTGTATTACAGACTGTATAGGTGATTGCTGTGCATAAAAGGCTTGATGAAATTATAAATGACCTTTGCAGACAGTAGTCCTGTCATGACATTATGTCCCCCTGCTACTACTTTTACAAAGCTTTGAAGTTAACAGACATAGATAATTAAAATCGAATTTCTTCTCAAACTTCTTTCATGCAATTGTCCTTTTATATTCAGCTTTATTCTTCAACACATCTTTCCTTCAGGCTGTAACGTAGAAGACCGAGATTACCTTTTTTGTTTGCATTAAGACCTAATAAGAAATGCCACAGATATCAAAGGTATTTCTCCAGTAAACAATGGCTTGGTAGAAAGGCACACAAATAACAACAAAGATCAAGAATACATGTCAATTAAACTCACACAAAATAAACACTCCATACAACAAAAGACCATTAAACATTAAACTCACATACTTCAATACAAACCTGATCATATGCTATTATGGAATGTTTTTGTTCTGTATGTATTCACAGCACAAGGACAAGGATGGTATGATTTTATAGAAATATGGATGAATTATATAGGACTGTTAACAAAATGTAATAAATGTCAGTGTCGAGATAAATGACGTGCTATATACACATATGCAAGATTGTGTACTGAATATAATACAATATATCACTGTTTGAAACTATACATTGTAGAGAGGGCAGTTTATACTAAGAACACAGATAATGGGAGGAGAAAACAAGGTATGCATTTCAAGTCACCATTACACTGCATATAATATGCACAACAATTAATAATACACCCCAAAACTAATGTGAAGAGATACGATCCAATGCATTTTGATTAGAACAATTTAGACTAATTCGTTCTGTAGTTTCATTACAAGTAATTTAAATACACTATTTAACCTAAATACAATACTTAACCCTTGAGCTATCAAAGGAAGATGTATGCAGCGGACATGCAAACAAAGAAACATGTTCCATTGAATGATCTTATTTTCCTACTGCAGAACTGATGCACAAGCAGCAGGCCTCTGGCATTGTAGGAAGGACTTTGATAATAGTACAAGGCTATACATGTCCAGACTGAAACCAGGGCTGCATGGACTCTGGAGCTTAACCCGGCCTCTGAGTGGAGGATATTACAATCTGAGTGACTCAAAACCCGGTGAATCCCTGTAAAACTGGAACAATGTGCTGCCTGGTACATTTTCAATCAAAGTATACTGTAGAATATGGTATAGATGTTAGATTTAATTTGAACATTTGACATTATTCATTATTATTGCATCACTCTGCTTTCTACACTCTAATTATTTACTGCATTCCGTAAGCAATGAAGCAGACTTTTAATATTCAAATGCCTCTTCATCAATACTTTTATCGATATTGTGTAAACTATCTAATGACTCTTTTTATATTCTCCAACATTTTATGATGTATCGACATTTTTGATAAATTGCATTGATTACCTTTAATTACCGTGAAGGTTTAACTGTGTTCGTGCTTAAATATGTCAGGACTATTGAACAGCCTACCCTGAGCATGAGTTATATAATATACTGTGTTCAAGGCTTGCATTAATGGAATTCAACTAATTTCTTTCTGTAAGACTTTAAATCTTCCCTGTTCTAAAAATCTGATTAAAAAAATGTATTTTTAATTATTGGGTAATTCATTTTAATTGCTAGGTTTAACCTCGCACAAAGAAATTAATCTGTTCTCCTTTGAAAGCAGTGAATAATACAAAATGTTGTTATTAAAAGATCTTCTACATACATTTGCAATGACCCTCCCCACTTCAAACTGACACAATGATCATTAAATTGTTAAAATAGAAGCAAGTCTTGATTAACACAGTGATCACCTTATAAATCTACAAATATTTGTCAAGGGAAACCAGTGCACCGAGTTCACTTCTAAAGTCAGTGAATGATGTGCTAAAGAAATACACCCCAGATTTCAGATTACACACAGAACTGAGAGTCATTAAGAAATGATGTGGGGGGCGAGAAAGGCAAAAGAAGTGGTGATACCAAGGATGTCTGCGAGCAAAACTAGTTTATTATGAACTGCTTGTCATGCATGACTGTAATGCTAGCACAATAGCAAATCCCTCTATCTCAGACGGGTAATTCCAACACAGGCCCTCTCAGGTCAAAGTATACACAAGTGAGTGCCTAATCTCAGAGAAATCAGGAGATTTTCTCACAGCAATTAACAAAAGGTCTGGGGTTTTTGCCCAAGTGCATTGAAACACAGGATACAATTAATCTTTAAAATATTGATATCATCCTCTCTTCTGAACAAAAATGTTTATGAACATTTTATATATGAATGTGAGTGTATACTTGTACGTATGTGTGTGTATATTGATACATATCTTCCCTGTTCTAAATTTATACTGTGCATCAGACAATACCATTACCAGTAAACGCTAGCTCTCCAAATATTCTCTACAATATTTAAATGGAAAAATATGTATTTTATCCCTTGAAACCACTCAAAAGAGCAGAGCAATTTGTATTCCAAAAATACTGTATATTTCCATCAATACCACGAAGGAAAAACAGCATCCTCTAAAGGCCAGTTTTTCAATGGTTTGAGTGTATATATATTTTTTTTATTTAAATTTTTTAAATTTGTGTGGATTGCTGGGCTTTCAATGTTCTCCTAAATAGGGAAAATTCCACAACTTTGACAAATTGCTTTACATTGTATTGGCTCATAGAATATGATCTGTAGAGATAAAGGATACCAAGTAATGCATGGTAAGATTCACCTGACATCTGAGGCTAATTTAATACTCTCATTGTTAAATACAGGTTTGTTAAACTGTCTATTGTAGAAAGTAAATAGCTAAAATGCTCCTATACATAGTTGTTGTTACTTTGTACAATCCAGAACGCCTGCTGTGTAACCTTAATTGTATAAACATAAAAGCCTATTTTGTTTTCAAGCTTGCACAATAAAAAACTGTGGAGGAAACATCAGCAAAAAATGAATCTCAAGGGTACACTCAAGGGTAAAAAGGTAAAAGGTAAAATATGGAATGTTATTACACTGATTTCCAGAGCTTAGTACATGACCACAGAAACCCTAACACATTTCACAAAATTGTGCACGTTTCTGTACCTCCTGAGGTATAAACAATGCACCATTACTGGTTACGAAATACAGCAGAGATTATGGTGACGTTTTTTAAAATGGCAGAGTAGAACTTTCAACTGTTCCTTCATGGAAGACAAAACTTTGTTCACTAACTAAAAAAAGCTTAAAGTTTTCAAAAATGTCTGAGATGAAAGACCATATGGAATAGAGTAAGTGATTATAGGCCTCTGCAAGTTCGTACATTCTTTGAGTTCTAGCTTTTGAAAAAAAAAAAAAAAATGAAATGAAAGCATTTTTGGAATCAAACACAGCCAGGAGAGACAAAGAAAAAAAAAAGATGATAATAATATATGTACGGGGGTTCTCCCCGGTAATTTTCTTCCTCCAGGGTCCGGGCTGGTGTAGAGCAAATCTGGGCGGTCTCTCACTGCATCACCCAGCACGGTGTCACAATGCATACATATGTATATATATCTTCACCATCACCGTCAGCACATATCGATCCACTAGTGGATGAAGGCTCCCCAAGATGTTTACACTTGCTTCAATCTACAGCTTCTCTTTTCCATGTAACCGCCTTCAAAGTTTATTTCATCTTCCCATCTTTTATGTGGTTGTCTTCTTGGGCTTTTCTCATCTTTTGGTATCCATTCAATAGCTCCCTTTGTCCATCTTTGATCTGTTCTTCTTGTAATGTGTGTGGCCCATTGCCATTTGAACATTTTCAGTCTTTCAATGATGTCATATTTTGGTTTGTACTTGGGTTCATTAATGTATTTATTTATGATCTCTTCTTGTTATTCCAAGCAGTGAGCACTGGTAGTATGCATTGCATCAAATACTTTGCTCTTGAGGCAAATGGGTAGATTTCAAAATTTATTTCATCCCATTTTTACTCTTCTTTTTATTTCTTCCATAATACCTCCACCTACGCTGATTTGTTGGCCAAGGTCAACATAACTTTTGACTTCTTCAAGTATTCATTGATCTACTTAAATTTTCTTAGATGTTACAAAAGTTCTGAGTTCTGTGAGTTCTTGAATTTGAAGTTGCAGGTCTTCAGGTGTTTTTGAAAAGATTACCGAGTCAACAGCAAATTGTGAGTTATTCAAATAAGCTCTGTTTTACTTTCCGAGTCTTTTCTCTTCCCAGTCCAAAGTCTTGAACACTTCTGCCTCATTGGTCAAGTGCCCCCCTCCCAGCCCTCGGTCCTATTGTGTAAATTCCCCATTCCAGCAATGTAAGTAACATTTGATTTGGTGTCTTGACTATTTGATTTCTCCAAGTTCTCTTATTTCTTGGCTTGGACTATACACAAGGAAAGCCATGAGTCTCTAATCACTGCAAGAATGAAGTATCACATTCTGCCAAATACTTTTATAGGTTCTTCATCATTAATCTTTTCACAGACCTCTCAAGCTTAGTCATTTAACTTTTTACTTTATTAAACCTTTCTTAACTGTTTTCAAGATCTGAAAAGTTGAGTTGAGTTATAAATAGCCAGAGCCCTGAGGAACTGATAGATTTGAGAACTTGAATTGTGGTATACTTTTGCCATGACTGAGTTTCTAGAATTGGACAAGAATATTTTATTTTATTTTATTATTATTAGGGGACTGTTTCCTATAGTATAATTCCTACCTGTCTCTGCACAATATTAACTACTAAACTGTAACATATGTTTACATAGCTATGGAGCACCATCATATTAAACACTCTAGAGAGACTGAAAAGAGTTATTTAGAGCTTAACCATAATATTTCTGAAACTATGAACTGAGAACAGAAGATGAATATAGGTCAATAAATAAATATTTAACACAATACTGCACTGAGATTTCCATAAATAAGTCCGAGCAATGAAATTAAGAGTACAATTGGAATGAAAAAGAGGGCATATATATCATCTGGTTCATATAAACAAGTATTAGTCTTTTCAACTGAAAATTCACAAGAGGACATAATTTGAGGACGAACATTTCTATTCAGATACTTCCTCATCTGTTAACTATCACACCTGCCTATAGTCCGGACAGTCTGTCGCATAACAAGTAAAACCTATCCATCAGTTTTGGAAACAATCTTTTGCATTTGTTCAACCTCCTGATGAGCTCATCCCATAACATTTCATCTAGGTGAAGACTTTCTGTGGTGCTAGATTTGATCATTCGTTTCATTAGTGTTTTGGATGACTGGGTTTTTAAATGTGAAGCATGCCAAAGATGAATATCAATCAATCTCCTGCCTGTCATCTCACCCCTTCACCTCCTGGGCATTAGCGTGACAGAAACCACTACCGGTAAGTTAGGTTTAGTACAGCTGTGTGTTTAGGGTCATTATAATGTTGATAAACACATACGTTATCTATTAATCAACAATGTAAGTGTCTTGTGGGTAATCCATGACACCAAAGTATTAGAACAAGTCATGTGTCCTTACAATCACCACTTCAATGTTGTTCTTTAGGTGCCACTAAATACTGTAACGTTCATACATATAAACGGACAGATAGATATGTACAAAACACTTAATGGAGTGTATCGAAGAGTTAATAAAGAAGAGTGGACAAGGTTTTCAGATTAATCATTAATCATTAGCACGATGGGTCGAATGCCCTCCTCTCATTTGTAAACTTTCTTGTTTGCTCGTAGACCTGAGTGTGTGTTTCAGGTCATTATTGTGCTGGAAGGTTAATTTGTCAACAAGCTTGAGCCTCTACTTGTAGGATGCCAGGTTTATGGTTTAGGTTTAAAAAAAAGGCCTTGAGCAAAACAGATCCACTTTTGAGTTTCACAAGCTTCACTTTTTTGTCCCAGATATACTGCTGGTATATCACATATCACATATATATATGTGTGTGTGTCTGTATGTGTTGTTATAATCTCTGATACATTCACTGTTTCATTGAAATATAATACATTTCATCACCAACTGCTTTGTGAGGGAGAAAAAAACAATCAATAGTTTTTCATTTACAATGTGGACTGGGAATTTCTATTCAGGCTCTTGTTTGTACGCAAAAACATCACACCATTCCTTGCACACAAAGTTTTCATAAAGATTTATACCTTAAATAGATGAGGTTGTTACTGGAATGTATAAAAGAATGACAGGTAAATACATGAACCTTTCAGTGTTATTTTCGTACTCAAAAGAACTAATGACACATGGATTTTCCACCTCTACTAGTGCACCAAAGCGCTGTACATGTCAGTTATATCAGTCTGCAATGATGGCATGATGGCACATTTGTATTGAAAATGGGCAAAATTGTTGTAATAAGAAAATAAAAAGTGTGTTCGGAGGAAGTCTGTCAAGAATGACAAGTCTGAAACACTGTAATGCCCTGTAATTTTCGTGTTTTAACAAAGATGATCCCATACACACTCAATTATACTGAGGTCTTGAGTCAGGTTGACCTTTATCAGTCTTTCTAAACATAGTTTTAAAATGTTAGTCATTTAGTCATACCATTTAGTATTATCATCACAAGTCAAAAGAGAACATTGATACACTTCTATTGCAGTATTGCAATACTCTCCTTTCTCATTAGCTCTGGTGAAAGTGACAATCCCTGACCTGCCGGCTTGCCAAAAGGGGAAAAAAATTACCTTTGAGGAGGGTATGGAGATCAAAAAAAAAAAAAATCCATATATTAGACTTGCATTTCAAGTACCACTAAAAAATACCATATGCTTCTACACTTCTACACAAAAACATCAAAATATGAAAGGCACAAAGTGACATTGTATAGATTTGGTGTATGTCTTTAGAAGTCGACAAAGCCCAGTCATGTACCACTGATAACTGGATATAATAAATTTCTAGACAGAAATCCACGACGGCAAACTGCATTTTCAAACAGTATCTAGCTGGTAGTTTTTTTTTTTTATAATCACCTTTAATTATTGTTTATTGCAGTGGAAATTACCACTATGAGTAAAGGGCGACACCATTCACAGTCATTATAAGTGCACAGAGGTTTTGATACATCTGTCATACTTTCCTTTCATTCATTGTTCATATGACATAAATGCATGAATAACAGTTAAAACTGGTAGATGCGTCATGTGGAGAACAGAAAACACCTAGTCTATTGAATCAGCATAGATAGTAAACATGTTTTGCACATAAATACTTAACACATTTAGAGTCTTACCTAATCTTGTGGCACCAACAAAAGTAAACTCATAATTATGTTTTGGCTGGTTCAGGTTATCCTTAATTGCTGATAGGAATGCAGGTCACTTCAGACAACCACCAATTATTTGCACCTAAGATGAAAAAAATATGTCTTTTAAGTGAATTATTATTCAGACCTATACATAAATATGCAGTAATTGTAATATATATATATATATATATATATATATACACACACACACACACACACACAAACACACTGTACATATATGACATTACATTTTAATGTCATTAATTATCCATTTCCCTGACAGAGAAAACATTTTAAACTAGAAGAAGCAAACAACCCTTTATTAATTCACAGCGGTGCAATTAATATTTATAAAAACTGACCTTAACTTAGCAAACATTGCATCTCAAACCATTTCCTTTTCATCCCTCTGACTGTAAACACTTTCCTTGTTTGGTTTAAGAAAATGCAAACAAGGGGGCGGGAGGTAATTCATGTGAAGCGACTAAAATGCCAGTATTTCCCGTCACCTGTGTAGCGAGAACAGTTGTGGCTGAACATCATTGAAAAGGGAGCTTTATCCCTTTGTCGTAATAAATCAACACAAACTTGTTGGAACACAGTCACTGACCAGGGTTGTTATGTTCCCTATAACGGCTGTTTCCATTCACAAACCTCTCCTGCTTCAATTGCGGTAGCTGGTAAATTAAAGCCTTAGCAACGCAGTTGGCCAAGTCTGCAGTTCCAGTTAACCATACACTGTAATGCAGCATGCGAGGGCTCTTCTGGGTTAATGACCCCAACTTGTCTGAGCTCATATGCAACACCCCGGCCACAGATGAAATTGGTTAACTGTACAAGCAATGGGGCAGATCCGCTTTACAATACCTTATTCAGTGGGGAAATCTGCTCTGGATTAAGTCTTATCTTCGGCTATGTCTGGTCTTAATTTTATGCTTTTATTCAGTTTCAACCGTAAACGAGGCCTTTATGAAGAATGCCTTCCACAGAGAGCAGATTCCATTCTGGAGAATTGGACATTCTAATTCGCGCGAGAAAAAAAAAATCTGACTGCACCATTTAGAGTTTGAAACTAAAATACAAAGAAGAAAACTAGCTGGTGTTTTCCAAAGAAGATCGGACTGCCAAGGCCCTGAATTGGGAACAATGAATGTGGATGGTCTCTCCTTTCATCGCTATTATAGCATGATTTAATCTAAATTTAAGATAAAGCAATGACATCAATCAGACGATGCTATCAAGGAACATGGCAGTGTGATTGTGCACATTACTGTGCAACAGTGAAAGCCACTGAGTCGATATTGATCTGAAGGAAACAATTGGTGTGTTGGTGATAAGGTGAATCGGGGAGTTCTGAACTGAAGTGAAAAGCAATCTTTGGCAGGAAACCCTCAAACTCCCACTGCTTTCACCACAAAGACAGATTCAAATCCTGAGATCTACAATATGAGGTTTACCTAGAATCCACAATATGTGCTGAACTGTCAGTGAATTTGACTGTAATCTCTAAAGTAATAAAAAACAACTTACTTTCAGATAAACACACCATTAGATCTCACTTTCCTCTGTGGATACTAATAACGTTCATAAAATGTTAGCCCCTCATCAATAAACAGTTAAACATTATTAATACATTTATAGATCCACAGTTACAATAACTCTACACTATTTAATATAGTTTGCTGCTCTTGTTTAACATCTAGTCAGAAATTAGTGATGCAAAACCTTAGTATTTTCTCTCGTTTTACCTTCAAAAAACAAAGAAACAAACAAGTGACATGCATACATGGATACATGGATACGGATATTAAGAGATTCCTGTAAGATCATTTAAATTCAGCTGCTCTAAATTCACCTACAACCAGTACAAACATATTTCATTGGTGACACCCTGTTTGTTTTGCACTGCTGATCAGCTGATAACAGCCAATTGGTTTTGACATCAACTGTCCATTTTAATTTCTATCAAATACCAGCACTCAACTAACAAGGAAGCTAAACGAGTCTGTTGCTTGATTTTGTGATTGAGCACTTGTTAAATAACAAATTAATGAATAGCTTAAAAAAGAATCCAGAAGAGTGAGACTGAACTGAAGTGTTAAAAAAAAAAGTGTTTAAAAGAATAACCCTATCTATTTCCAGTCTGCTTTTGTTAATGGATCATATGCTGAGGAATGATAATGATAAAGTGCACTACCCGCCTCCCTGTATAGCTCAGAGCGAGCTTTTTGTTGAATATTTCTTAATTTCTAACTGTGATGGAAGACATTATCAGTACCCTGTTGTCATTTATATCATGACATAAATAATAATACCCAGATTGTGGACAGTCTGTTCATGTTGACAAAGCTAAAGCTCTTTCCATGCCCCACAGAGCATTTACAAGCGTGGGGATTGTCACAAAATATGTTGAAAGCACACTCAAACGGTTTTATAATAGTGAAAAC